>NC_046157.1:126726128-127416485 GCF_011064425.1 Rattus rattus
AAGCCATGTCCCTTTTCCCAAATACTTACCCTATTTCTACTCCTTTCTTTCCCCAACATCATTTACTCTGTAGTACCTGTAGTGTTGTCTGTTTACACAGGGCATGGCTATTTATTTGGGCATGGGTAGCCTTTCAGAGTTCTAAACTTTTCATTGTGCAGTTCTATCACTATCTTGTGTAGATTTATTTCAAGATAGTTTCTTTCTGGTGTTTTTCTGAATTGGTATTTTTCTGACTTCTTTCTTGGTATGTTTCTTGTTTAGAAAGGCTGCTGATGCTTTTGGTTTTTGTTTGTTTGTTTTTGTTGTTATACATATTGCACCTTTCTACATTACTGGATGTATTAATCAGTTTTAAGCATTTCATAAAGGATTATTTAGTATATATCTATAAAGTCTGCAAATAAGGATATCATACGTCTTTCCTTTCATATTTTTATTGATTTTATCTCCTTGTTTAGTTTTATATTTTCATTAAGATTTCCAGCCGTGTATTAACAAAGTGTTTAATTGACAAAGTGTTCATCTTATTTCTGATTTTAGTGAAATTTGTTACAGTTTTCTCTCCTTAGCATAGTGTTGGATACAAACTTGTTTATTATTATTATTATTATTATTATTATTATTATTATTATTATTATTATTTTGTTGAGGTTGTTAGGTTTTATGAAAGGCCATTTCTGAAGCTATTAGAGGGCTATGTGGTTTCTGTCCCTGAGTCCATTTATATTTTGACTTGTATTTTTTGATTTATATGTGTTGAACCATTTCTATATCCATAGGATGTAGATAATTTGATCATTGAATGAATTTTTGACATGTTACTGATTTGGTTTTCAAATATTCTGCTGTGAATTTTTCGCCTATGTCCTCTGAGCCAGATTGTCTAATAATTCTCTTCTGTTGGTCTTCTGTTTTAAGTTATAATATCAAATTAATATTGGCTCTTTAAAAATAATTTAAAAGTGTTCTTCCTTCTCTCCATTACAGAATAATTTGAGCATTATTGGTGTTAGCAATTTGAAGACCTGATGGAATCCTTTTTTGGATATATCTAACAATGGTGTAACAATGGGCTTTTTTTAAAACAGAAAAGTTTATGTAGTGCTTCTAGTTCATTGTTTATTATGAGTATATTAAAATTGTTTAGTTTATATATAAGCTTGGTAGGTCATATACACCTATAAATTTAGTTGTTTCTTTTAGATATTATGTTTGATGGAATATAGAATTTTCAAGTGTGTCCTTGATATTCTCAGAATTTTTCAGTGTTTCTCCTCATAACATTCTTATTTCTTTTTCTTTATTTTAATTTGAGTACCTTCCCTTTTTCCCTTGCTTAATGTGGCTAAAAGTAGTTCATAAAAATAATTTTCATTTCATTCATTTTTTTAATGTTTAAAATTTCTTTCACTGATTTCAGCCTCGATTTTGTTTTTCCTTTTTTCCTTTATTTTAAAAAGTAAATTTTTAAAATGCATGTTTTTCTCTTCAAATGTATCCTGATTATGGTTATTACTTCCTCTTCTGCTCATGCTTTCTCCACAATTCCCTGCTGACCCAGATCCATACTATTTCTCTCTTTTAAAAAGCAAAAGGCTTCTACAAAGCATCAACAACAAAAATGGAAACAAGACATAAATAGACTGCTAAGGGATAATAATGTGATATAATATAATATCATAAAATAAAACAAAAACAAAACCATATTAGAATGAGACAGAATAAATAAGCAGAAGGAAAAGAGCCCAAGAGAAAATATAAACTAAAAGACCTACTTGTTCAGACACTCAGAATCTCTACGAAAACACAAAAGCAGAAATCATTAAAAAAAAAATGCAGAAGATATAAAGGGTAAGTGGGAGAAATAAACCAACCAAATAAATGAAAATGTGAATATATAAAAAGATAAGCATTTAAAACAGCCCCATCTTAACATAATGAGACTGCTAGGATACCACCAAGCTAGTTTTGTGTTGTCTACCTACTGTTGGGCATACAGCCTACCCATGAGAGTAGTTTTTTTCTCCCTACAGTCTACCCATTAAGAGTGGTTTATCTCCCCAGTGAGAATCTCATAGTTTTTTTCTATCAGATTTCATGTATCTGTTTTTTTTTTTATCAATTTGGAATTAATTTTGTGCAAGTTGGAAAGTACAGATCAATGTGGATTCTTCTGTATGCAGCTATCCAGATTGACGAGCAAAATTTGTTGAAGATGCTGTCTTTCCCAGTGCATATTTTGGCTTTGATTTTAAAAAAATCAGGTGTCGTAAAGCATATGGATTTATATCCAGCTCGTCAATGTGATTCCATTGATCAATATGTCTGTGTTTATCCTAATAAGATGCTGTTTGATGTTTTTACTGTAATATGGCTGGAAGTTTGAGAGGGAGATGCCTCCACCAGTCTGTCTGTCTGTCTGTCTATCTATCCATCCATCCATCCATCCATCCATCCATCCATCCATCCATCTACCTATCTATCCATCTATCTATCTATCTATCTATCTATCTATCTATCTATCTATCTATCTATCTATCTATCTATCTATCTATCATCCATCCATCCATCCATCCATCCATCCATCTATCTATCTATCTATCTATCTATCTTTCTATCTATCCATCCATCCATCTATCTATCGACAGAGTTTTACTCTGTAGCCCTGGCTGTTATGTTCTGTTACTCTGTAGACCAGGCTGACCTCAAATGCAGATATTATTATGTAGAATTGTTTTAAGGTTGTATTTCCATATGAAGCAGAAAGTTTCTCTACCAAGATCTATGACAAATTGTAATGAAATTGTGTTGAAGAATCAATAAAATGAAGAGTTGATTCTTCGTCAACATAAATATGATTGACAAACCTTTATCCAAAGTAAATAAATAGTGGAGAGAGGAGCTCCAAAGTAACAAACTTAGAGATGTAAAGAGAAACAGAAGACAATTATAAGGGCATAAAAAAACCAAAGAGAAATAGATACTTCTTAATACATATATTCACCAACTTAATTAAATCAGATAAGCAACTTAAACAGAACTATTACTTCTAGTGAAGTGGAAGTAGTCACTAAAAATCTCACAACAACACAAACAAAATGAAACAATAACAAGTCAGGACCAGATGATTTTACTACAGCATTCTACCATACAAAATAGAAACAGAAGAAACATTGGCCACTTCATTTTAAAAGGGCACAATTTCCGTGATATCTAAACTGCATAGAAACCCAAGAAAGAAACATAATTACACAACAATTGAATATGGAGAAATTAGAAGAAAGAAGGCTAAAAATAGATAAATTCTCAGTAAAAGGTGCAAACTGAATCCAACATCATTTCAACATTATTCACTATGATAAAATAGGATTCATTAAAAAAAATGCAAGGTTGTCTAGTTCATCATAGGTAAAGCAAACATAATTTATAGTATATACAAACTGGGAGACAAAAAACAACTCATTAGATGATCATCTCATTGGAGGCAGAAAATGTCTTTGACAAATCTGACACCCCCTTTTTGATAAATGTCCTGGAGAAATTAGATATAGAAGGGACCTGGCTCAATATAATTAAGGGCGTTTACAGCAGCAATCTTATAGTATACATCAATCCTTAATTCAGAGAAATTTAAAGAAATTGCACAAAAACCAGAAACTTTAAAAGGCTGTTCAGCCCCTCCATACCTACACACTATTTTACTTGAAAATTTTGCTGGAGAGATAAGGCTACTAAAGTAGATCAATGGGATACAAATTGGACTGTTAAAAGTCAAAGTATCTTTATTTGCAGGTTATATGGCAGTATATACAAGTGACCCTGTAAACTCCACCAAGAGAGTGCTACAGATGATAAACTAAGCAAAGTAGCAGAATACAAACTTAACTCACACAATCAGTAGACCTGCTGCATACAAATGACTGAGAAGGAAATCGTGGAAACAATGCCTTTCATAACAGGCTCAGAAAATACAAAATATCGTGGTTTCACTCTAACCTAGAGAGGGAAAGATTTTACCCCATTAAAGAAAGAATTTGAAGAAGATATCAGAAAATGGAAAGAATTCCCATGCCCATAGGTCAGTTACATTAATATGATAAAACAGTTATCTACCCAAAGCAATCCATATATAGAGCTGTGAGTTGAAGAAGTCTTACAACCAGGTGTTGGCTGTTACTCTTCTAAGGCCTTCAAGAAATTATTAAATTAAAAATTCTAACATCTCAGTTTTTTTTAAGTACTTAGTCCTGTGAACTTTCTGATAGATTTGCTTTCGTTTTAGTCCACATATCTGGGTAAATTATGTTTTATTTTCATTCAGTTCTATTATTTCGTTTAAATTCTGTTTTGTTTCCTTTTTGTCGAGTTTTCATACATCAGTATGATGTTTAGTGTCCAAGTTGTTAGGTATTTTTTTGTAATTTCCTATTGATTTTAGGTTTATCACATATTGGTCAGACACAAGGTTAGATGTTATTTCAATTTTCCTACATTTTTGAGGCTTGGTTTATTATCTACTATATTACCAATTTTGAAGAAAATATCATGGACTCCTGAGAAGACTATCCATTCTTTAATGATTGTATGGAATATCATGTAGATGTTAGTTAGTTTCATTTAGTTTGTGATATAATTTATCTCTAGTGTATTTCTGTTTACCTTTTGTACAGATGGCATGGCTTAATACCTCACCTAACATTGCATATATGCACCTAAGTTACTATATACAAAAATACTATATAGTTTAAATAAATTTTACTATCTGTTCCAACAAAGCTCCCGACAAGACTTGTAGACTACCCAACAAAATCAAAATATCAGTCTCCAAAAGCTTCCCTTGAAGATATTTTCCGGGTAGTTCAAGACACTACAAAAATATTCCTAGCTTTTGCTGTCACCCTGGTTGCCTTTTAGAGATTCAAGATAAGTTTTGCTTATTGAAAATATCACAATGTCTTTCAGACACAGGGCCCATGGACCCTTGAGGTTTACTTCACCTGAAAATCTCCTTCCTAAGAACTACTTTTAGGGTACCAGAGCTGGTGTCATGATGGAAGCAAACAGCAGTCCTAGACAGCTAGAACATGTATGAACTTCACTTCGCAGTGCACACACACCTTGGCAGTAACCAACTGCTCTCTCATTGTAATGAAGGCCTGCTCTGTAGGAGGAAAACCACAGCTTCAGGAAGGCATAGTAAGATCATGGATTGGTAAAGAATCTTCTACTGCCACCTTATTAAACCAGAATTATTACTAGTTGCTTTCTAAATACTTAGTCTTTTATACACAGAAATGTGTGGCTCTCACTCCTCATCAAATAAATCTATACAACAGATGGAGATCATTACAGAAAACCACAATTGACAAAAATGCAAAGAGGACATGGGCTGTTTGTTTTCCTGAGTCTGGTTTACCTTACTCAATATAAGCTTTTCTAGGTCTATCCATTTGCTTGGAAATTCCATGATTTCAATTTAATATTTAGTAGAGTAGTACTACAATTGTGTATATGTTCTTTGTTCCATTTAAGTACTGATACATCTCCAATGAAGGCTTGGGACCATTCTGGAAGAAGTGGTTGGAGAGTTATAAGAGTCACAAGAACATGTGTGGTTGTTTCCTGGAAATGTTAGAAAGACAAGCTATGACCAAAACAAGTACTATGGTAACATAAATAGAATTGTTAACAGGAAAGTAACAGTATAAGGGATAAGCACGTTGTATTTGTCTATTTATGAATACACACACATGAATAATTTAAGAAAAAGAAGCCAATGAACTTCGAGACAGCAAGTGTTAAGTACAGGGGAGACGTTTGGTAGCAGAGAGGGAAAGGGAAGAAATAATGTAATTATATTTTTATTTCAGAAAATAAAAACAGAAATGCACATGTACAAGTGTAGAATTTTGACTTTCTCTAATTAATATATTCACAATATTTGTATTTCTACAAACATTCATGATACACTTCCAGTGACACTTGTTAGCCATGCTGTCAGTCACATCTGACATGATTGTTCTCTGACGGTATTTGGCAGAAGCAACAGAGATTAGAGAGCAGAGAGATGGGGTCAGTCCTGCTACTCAATCTGTGCAACTTTCAATTCCAACCAGTCAGTGACACCTGCATGTGGTAATCATTCTCCTTGGTTACAAGTGCTGGCAGAACCCAGAGACCTATTTTGCAAGCTAAAGTAAAGAGGTTAAATATAAACGTGCAAACACTCTTCAGGAGGACACATAAATCCCCTTTAAGGAATAGAAAGGATGAAAGTAAAAAGTTTTGTTCTGTCCATCTTTTTAATTATAGTTTAGATTGAGATTTTTAAGTAAAGACAACACTGGAGGAAATGCTGGGTGGGTGTATTATCTTCTATGGTCCATGATAAGAATCCCAAATGCAGCCTAGTATCCAGCATGAGGCTTTAAACTGCTGTGCTGTGGCTGTTACTCCAGTCTTCTTTTTAGTTCCTTGTTAGAACCGTGCGAACCTTTCATCTCATGAAACTTGCCAACTTCAGGAATATTTTATGAGTTATGAGCTTTGCAAGTTTTGCAGAATACATTCAAACAGCACTTTTGCAGGCAGCAGGGATACAAATGTTTCCCCAAGATTAAAAAAAAATCTATATAGAAAGAAACCATGGAAAGAAAACCAGTAGCTTTTGCCCATATTATTTTCTTAAATCTTCAATTCTATGAGCACTCATGCAGCTGGACTTGGAGGCAGGCTCAACAGACCAAAGTGCAGAGGTTTTCATCCCAGTCAATCCTTCCTTTAGAATAACACACAGATTATGAATAACAAGATTATTTCAGTTTTATAGGCATTCTCAGGTAAAAGAAGATATTACTAAACAAGTTAGCATTGTTAGTTTATTGCCATTTAATATCATTAATGTATCATTTTAATAAATCTAATTAATTATTTTAATGTCTAATTAATTTGGTAGCATATGAAGTCTACCACACAAGTTTTCTAAACTCCTAAGATCATAAAATATTATATTTGCCCAGTGTCTAAAGGAGTGATATTTTTATTCATATTACATCCTGATCACTGCAACCCCCAGACACTCCTTCCCATGATTCTTCCCTCATCCCTCTCCCCTTCTCCTCTGAGCAAGTGGGTGACCCCCCAGCTATCCCCTACCGTGGTACATCAAGTTTCTATGAGGCTAGACACATGTTCTCTCTCTAAGGTCAGACAAGGCAGCCAAGCTACTGAAATAATGTCTGTATAATCCCTCATGTCTCCAGGAAAATAAGATAAGTTGCTGAGTAGAGCAAGTCTGCTGTTGTTTTCAATTAAATTACTCTGAAAAATTGACCAGTGAATCTACCTCAGGTTTGTGCAGCATACCTCCGCCAGTGGTCTGTCATGTTTTAAAGAACACTGTGATTATAGAGAATGCAGAACATGTCAGTATCAGTGTGGTTGATGTTTCTATTTGCTATCTTATAGCCACTCTCACACTCTGATTCATGGGTGAGATACCTTTAAAAATTGTTTTCAGTTCTGTCTGAATTATAACTTTATACAAGAAAAATTGCCTATTATATGGTGAATGCCCCAACTGATCTACCCAGACAGATCTCAGAGATTGTTGGGGAAAATAGAAAAAAATCTTTTTATTTTTCCTATGGAATTAGATATTATAATCATCATCATACCAGAAATAATCTGAAGGCAAAACAACCAACTTAGTGTAAACTAAATTTTATAGTCAGATAAAATAGACCTAGTGTACTAAGCCACTATCGTATGTCTGAAGAAGAGTCACACTTATCCATGGATTTTCATTATTCAGTCATCAACCACAGAAGACCATAGCAGATATGTCTGCAAAGCACCTGTGAATGAGGCCCCTTAGGTTGCAATAACTCAGTCTAACTCTCTTGTCTCTTCATGTGCCTGCTCAGTAAAAGTGATGTCTGCCCAGGGCTGCTGTTAGAGCACATTTTGTCCTCAGAACATTGTTCTTAATGTGAAGGTGTTGATACCTTGTGTCAAGATAATGGGGAAGAAATGCATATTGAGGCTCACCTTTGAGCAGTAACAACTAGTTGAAGTGAGATCACTATCCATTGATTTCTGTCACATTTCCCCTAGGTGAGATATGACTTAAATTAGAAATACTAATTAGACCCTCATGCAGCCAGTGTTCTTTTAAAGTAAACATTCATGATACCATGCATTAAAACATACATACATATATGAATATAAGTTTTATAGATGTTATGTAATATGAAACTAAGAAAAAAGACAACAACTGAAGTGTAATAGCCTACTTACAAATTTTATTGGGGAAGGGGAAGGATGAGAGATGTGTGTTCAATGATCTGTGATCTTAGCTACTATGTAATAGAGAGATGACAGTATTTATTCATCAATAAACATTTTCTACATATTCTTGTGCACTATGCCTCCTGACACATTTTAAGAATGAAATATAATGTAAAATGTATATCCCAGGCCCATCATTGAGTTGGTTACAGAAACAAAAGTTTCAGAGATGGTTACTATATGAACACTAGAAATAAGAACCCAGTTTTCTCAGGCAGTCATAGGAGAGCAAGTAGTGGGGTATAGCAATATGTATGTGATCTGGCAAAGGAAATGGGACAGAGGGTCTTTAGGGGGAACAAGAAGGAAGTAAAGACAGATGAAGGTGTTAGGTAGGTATACTAACAATAACAATGAGTGAAAGTATCATAAAGAATCCTACTGTTAAATATTTACCTAAAAAGAAACTTGCATGTATGTATGTATGTAGGTAGGTAGGTAGGTAGGTAGGTAGGTAGGTAGGTAGGTAGGTAGGTATGTATGTATGTATGTAGTATGTAGTAATTTTCTACCTCAAGAATGTTCTGAAGGAACACATGAAAACATACCATATTGGACTTTAGGTAAGCTTGAGTGTTTCATGACATTGCCCTCTTACAGAAAATTAAGAAAATATAAAAAGGAGTGGCAATTGCAGCAACCAAGAGTGTACATGGCCATCCATGAGGATTTGTTTTTAATCTTCAAACCTTGGATTTAGCCATTGTTTGAATTTTGCTTCATATGATCATACTAAGATTTTATTTTGTGCCACTCCCCAAAAGATTTTATTTTGTCATAACAATATATCTACATATGTCTAGAAAATCTAGACATATCTAGAATATGTCTTCATATTTTAACTTTTCTCTTTCACAAAAAATCCCATTCAGTTTTCAGGAGATGTTACTTATTGATATTACACCATTTGCTAAAACGTTTAGTTTGAAGGGAAATTTGATTTGCTATACAGTCTGCGTACCTGAGGGAATCTTTCTGGAGTGTTTCACACATTACACTCCAGATGAAATCTTGTCAGAATGCTGCAGACACCTTTCTTATTAGTATTCAGAAACATTACTTTCCAGAGTGTGTTCTATTTGCAGAAAAACTGTTAGAAAAACTCCCAGTAGGTATTTGTTTGAAAAACATCTCTACTTAGTATTTGCATATTCCTTAGAAAGATTGATGGGAAAATAAAACATCTATGATTAAAACCTACACATTTATGGGGCCCAAGCTGGCCACCTTTGGATAGCCAAGGCAGGATTATAGGTTCTAGGCCAGCTTGGGCAAATTAATGAGACCATCTCAGAATCAAACTAAAAATAATGGCTGCAGGTAGCTTGCTATTAAAAGCTCGACATTTGCAAGGTCCTATGTTCAATGTCCAGTTACTACCCATATACACACAGACATACAAAGAATGACCTGGCATGTTTAAGAATTCCAAGTTTTTATGAGTTCTTTTGTGTATTGTAAGGATACGGTGAAAGTTTGCTTATGGAATTAATTAATGATTGAATCACAGGGATGGGCAAAACAAAATCAAGAAATGAGATGTGTAACAGAATATGCTTGGCTGCTATTTATTTATTTATTTATTTATTTATTTATTTATTTATTTGTTCTTTAATCATTTTTTACAGGCCAGACTTCATTTCCTTCCAGGTCCACCCTCCACCTGCTCCACATCCCATCCTCCCCCCCTGAATCCTGTCTCCAAGGGGATGTCTCACCCCTCACACATCCACCAGACCTCCCACTCCCTGGGGCCCCAAGTTTCTCTGGGATTAGGTGCATCTTCTCTGACTGAGTCCAGATCTGGCAGTCCTCTGCTGTATATGTGTTGGGGTCCTCATATCATCTGGTGTATGCTGCCTGGTTGGTGGCCCAGTGTCGGAAGAAGGCTAACGAGCCAAAGGCCCAAGTGAGGATGCCTCAGTCCCACTTGGGAGGGAAAAGAAAGCAATCACAGGAGGGGAAGAACAGGAAGGACCTGGGTGGGAAATTCAACAGGAAATGGAAGAGGGGAATATGATCAGATATTGAGAGGGGAACAAGACTGAAGCCATGAGGGGTCAGCAGAATCAATTGAAACCAGCAACTTTGGGATGTAGAAGTGGGGGAGGGGAGTATGCTCTACAACGAACCAGAGACCTGGGAGTTGAGAGACTCTCAAGACTCAAAGGGAGGGACCTTAAATGAAATGCCCTACAGTGGGGAGAGAAAACTTGTAAAGTCCACCTCCAGTAGAAAGAGAGACCATCAAGTGGAGGGATGGGGTTGCCACCCAACAGTCACAACTCTGACCCAGAATTGTTCCTGTCTGAATAAACTGCGGATACAAAATTGAAGAAGAGCCTGAGGAAAAGGAAGTCCAGTGACAGGACCAAATTGAGATCCAGTTCCTGGTGAGGCCCCAAGGCCTGATACTATTACTAATGCTATAGTGTGCTTACAAACAGGGACCGATCATGACTCCCCACCAAAAAGCCCCATAAGCAGCTGAGAGAGTCAGATGTAGACATTTACACCCAACTAATAAACAGAAGCTGTCGACCCCTGTGGTTGAATTAGGGAAAAGTTGGAAGAAGCTGAGAAGGGGGCGACCCAAAAGAAAACCAGCATTCTCAACTAACCTAGACCCCTGCTTGACTATACTTAATTCTGTTTACAATATTCAAGCAGAAAGCTCTTGGATTAAAGGTGAGTGCTAAGGTAGAGCCAGAAAATGACTAAAGACAACATTTTCCAGTAAATAACATACTCTTGGAGTTCACAGTGTGATCAAATATCCTGCAACAATTCACAATGGTGGTGATAAGTACCCAAGCGTACACATTAGCAGATCACTTGATAAGCCACAGACTCTCATTTTGCATCATGTCAGAATTAATAGACGCCACTGGAAACCACTCCCTGTCATCTTCAGATGGCATGCTCTGTTCCTCCCTTTTGGAGTTCTGTCTTATGTATAAAAACTGACAGAAGTGTTTCTATTTTGCACTTGAGAAAACATCCATATAAAGATGCTCAAATAAAGTTACTGTGTCTGTCCTCTCTTAACCAGTGCATGAAGTAAATTCAAAATGGTTCATAGATTATGGTTGTTTATGAAATATGCATAAAAGCAATGCAAGTTTTCTCTATTGGCATAGAAGTAGAAATTTCTTTTTCTAGATCAAATACTTAAAATGATAAGTATCCAATAGTTTATCAAATAGTTAGAATGATTTGAAATAGTTCTAAGGCACAAATGTAACCAGACAGCTTTTATTTTGAGACTATATTAGCACTTTTCCTTTTGCTTTCCCTTCTCCAAACCCTTCTTACATTGACCCCATTCCTACTCTCTTTCAAATTCATGACCTTTTTCTTATTTAATTGTTAAGAACACACACACACACACACACACACACACACACACACACACACACAAGTAAAATCAACTTAATTTGTATAATCTTACCTCTATGTAATTCAGGGTAATGGTAATTGTTAGCCAATTATTAGGCTATTTCCTAGGTAAGAATATTTTTTTTCTGGTTCTCGCATTCATTAGTTCCCTATAGTTCTTTTTGTAGATTGAAGCCTCATGAGCTTTTTGCCAACCACATTTACCAACTCATGTTTAGCTAGTTGTTTTGATATATTGTGTAGTTATGTATAGTTTGTGACATTTCTGGAAGTAGTAATCTGACAGTATTACTCTTCCACTCCTCTTGGGAATTGATCCTTAGATGTAGGAATTGTGTTGTAGATTTATCAGCTGGGAAGACAGTCTACAACATTTTGCATTTTGATTGGTTGTTGTTTTCTGTAATATTCTATGTTCATTGCAAAGAAACATTTAATTGATGAACCATGAGAAATATTTTGACCTGTGAGTCTACTGACAAATATTTGAATGCGTTTAGCGATTATGTAGTTTTAGAAACATAAATGTTCTATTTCCCTTCAAGATTCATGGTAATAGTTATATAAGTAGAAATGACTCTCATATCCTAAAATCTTGTGATTTATAGAGTAAAAGTCATTGGATGTCAAATTATAACAAAAATCTTAATATTCTTTATACTTATATATAAATTATTTATTTTTCCTTCCCAAGGCTATTTGAAATAATACATTTTGATGCATTGCAGATCCAAACATTTATATTACAAATTAAGTAGCATTGATGCTGTACCTTTTTACTGGAAGTTAGAAATGAGTGCCTAAGAAGAGAGTATATCACACAATTAAAAAATTAAAGGAAAATAAAGCAGACACCAACTATCTAAGCACATTTTAAAATCAAAAAAGTGAAAGTTATGTATTTTCTTTTATGAAAAAAGGAACTTACTTTGCCTAGTTTTATGTATTTTATTTAGTTTGTTATTTTCTTTTGTATAGTTCTACTTATGCCAACCCTATTTCAAGAACAACTCATTGAAAACTAACCATAATCTATTACTTTTTATTTCATTTTAAGAGCTGGCATACAAAGTTAGCATTTAAAATGAAATACAGATACTCTAGGAAAAAATCATTAAGAAAATTTGGAACTGTATTTCTATTGAAATTCACGTTATTATAAAAAGCAGTGATGTACCAAAAAGGAAAAAAAAAGGTTTCCACCATTACAGGATTGAATTTAATGGGCAGCTAGGGTATTGTCCTGTCAAGAGCAACTACTGGAATGAATTCATTTTGTGTTCTTACCTAAAAAAAGTCACAGTAATATCTAAAAAGTACACATTAACATTTTAGAGAGTTTAGCAAATTTTATTTTCAAAGCAACACAAAATCATAGACTGCAAAGAAGTCATATACTTCTGTGCTCCTGAATATGTGTGTGTGTGTGTGTGTGTGTGAGAGTGTGTGTGTGTGTGTGTGTGTGTGTGTGTGTGTAAAAATAACATTTAAAAAGGTTTATATACAACACAAGGTACAAACAGGTCATATAAATCGTATGAATTTAGAGCTACAGTAAAATTCATTATGTTCATTATGGAGTAAGGTTATGTTGTTTAATTCTAAATGAATATATTCATACCCAGGAAGAGATACAGACCAAATTCACAAATTTAAGATTTCCAAAATATTTTACTAACCTTATTTTCCCTATATTTGTTCATGTACAGCTAGCACTTTATAAATTATTAACAATAATGGAATATGTACTACCATGTACGTGTTTTTACAGTGGCCTCCATGAGTTGATAATGGTAATAACATATCTTGTTTGTTAACTGGAGCTTTAAATTTGCTCTTAATGGGTGCTCTTGAGCTAGTAACATGATATAGGAGTGAGAGATAAGTACTTACGGTTGAGTTTTAAAAGTTAATATCAGCTAGTTTCAAGACAATTGCACATTTTATAAGATGAACTGAAACATTTTGAGATAACAAGGACTATCCTTTCCTAAATATCTAAAAGTTTCAATGGTGAATGTTGTTAAATTGCTATGTTTATGCAGCTGAAATGGGAGAGTGAAAATTCATACCCGATATTTCTATATATATACCCAAATCTGTGAATATCTGCATAATATATGCATACTCCTAGTTTTCAAGCTGGATTTCACATAGATGAGGGAGGATCTAACTTTATATAATATTGGATAATATTGGTAAGATTATTATAATTTATATTACTTCTATTTTGTCACTGAATTAAAAAATTATATAGAACCATTTAAATGAAACAAAGTCAAACTTAAAGCTTCATTATGTCTTGATTATATTTACATAAAGATATAAAATGCTTCTCTATTTTTTTAGATTTACTGAAATATGTTTTTCCTATATACACTAAGACTGCTTTAAAATATGCTTTTTCTAGTCA
Source organism: Rattus rattus (assembly GCF_011064425.1). NCBI lineage: Eukaryota > Metazoa > Chordata > Mammalia > Rodentia > Muridae > Rattus > Rattus rattus. The sequence goes on from NC_046157.1 coordinate 126,740,293, forward strand.
CATATGGTGCTAACAATATTGTTTATAACAATGGTAGCTAAATAATTAATTTGCTTTAAACCTAAACTTAAAAACAGTATTTTTCTATCTTTTATATATGAATAAGAACCTACATTCTTGAAATCTCAACAATATGGTTGCCAGAATAAGGCCAGCACAAGGTTACCACTAGTTGACATGCCCGCATAAATTGGGGAAATCCCATGAGGACTCCACTGATAACTGAGTTGTGTGAAGGAAGGGCTACTGAGTGGGGGAGAATCGGTCTTCTTTGGATATTATCACCCAGATAGGTTGTAAGATACCACATGGTCACACACACACACACACACACACACCCCACAGGAGCAGCTTAAAATATACATATAGAATATATATATATATATATATATATATATATTCCTGAATATGTGTGTGTGTCAAAATAACATTGCAAAAATGTTACACAAAAAGATGTCTGTATTTCTGTGTATAATGAGTATGTGTGGATATAGTATGCGTATGTAGTATTTATGTGTAGTGTGTGTGTGTGTGTGTGTGTGTGTGTTTGTGTATGCACACATGTGGATCAAAATAATTTAAAAGGAATGAGTCACAATTTGAAAGGTAGGTGAGCAGACACTAGGGAGCTGGTGAGGAAGAAAGATGGATAGAAATTATGTGAGTTGTCAGGTATTACTGCTCAAAGTAATTAAAATTAAAATGATTTTATTAAGCTAAACCAGTGGTTTTTAGCTCACAGTGGATGCATCTTTCTCAAATATTAGTCAAATATTCAAATGTTATTAACAATTACTATACTATACTGTACTGTGTTGCTGTGCTGGTTTTAATAGGTTTGGCCCAAGAGCCTCAGGTGTTTAAATGATTAGACTACAAGGAGTGGCACTATGAGGAAGCATGGCCGTGTTAGAGAAAGTATGTCACTAAGGGGGTGGGTTTTGTGGTCTCCTATGCTCAACCTCTGCCTAGTGCGGAATTGAGTCTTCTTCTAGCTGTCTTCTAATGTAGAACTCTCTCCTCAGTTTTACAGACCATGTTGGCCCACATGGTGCCATGCTTCCCACCATGATGATAAACCTCTAAATTTATAAGCCATTTTCCCCTGATAAAAATTGCCTCCAGAAGGTCTTTTATTGTACAGGATTATTTTTAGGTATCTTGGGTTTTTGCTTTTCCATATAAAGATGATAATTATAAAGAGTTGTGTTGAAATTTTAATTGGAATTCAATTGAATGCATAGTTTGCTTGTGGTAAGATAGCCATTTTAACTATATTAATCTTACTGATCTATGAGGATGGGTATTCGATCATTCCATCTTCTGATATCTTCTTCAATTTCTTTCTTTAGAGACTTAAAGTTCTTGTCAAACAGGTCTTTCACTTGTTTGGTTATAGTTTTAAAAAGAAATGTTATATTTTTGTGGTTTTTGTGACTGTTTCTGTCTCCCTAACAACCTCCTCAGATGGTTTATCCTTTGTATAAAGAAGAGCTACTGATTTGAATTAATTTTGTGTTCAGCCACTTTGCTGAAGGTGATTATCCACTGTATGAGTGCTCTCATAGAATTTTGGGGTCACTTATGTATACTTTCGTATCATATGTGAAAATGATACTTTGACTTCTTCCTTTCCAATTTATATCCCCTTGATATACTTGTTGTCTTATTACTCTAGCTAGAACTACAAGTACTATAGCATAGAGATAAGGAGAGTGGACAGCCTTGTCTTGTCCCCGATTTTAGTGGAATTGCTTTAAGTTTCTTCCCATTTATTTTAGCGTTGGCTATTGGCATGCTATATATTGCCTTTATTGTCTTTAGGTGTAAGCCTTGTATCACTGATCTCTCCAAGACTTTTAGCACAAACTGTGTTGGATTTTGTCAAAGACTTTTTCACCATCTAATGAGATGATCATTTTTTTTTCTTTTAGTTTGTTTATATTGTGGATTATATTGATGGTTTTTATATATTGAACTATCCTTGCACCCCTGGGATAAAGCCTAGTTAGAACACAGTAGATGACCTCTTTGATGTATTATTGGATTCGGTTTGCCAGTATTTTATCAGGCATTTTTTGCATTAGTGTTCATAAGAGAGATTGATCTGAAATTCTCTTTGTTTATTGAGTCATTGTGTGGTTTATGCATGAGGGTGACTATAGGCTTGTAGAATGAGTTTGGCAATGTTTCATCTGTTTCTATTTCATTGAATAGTTTGAGGAGTATTAATATTAACTCTCTTTTGAAAGTCTGGTAGAATTCTTTGGTGAAAGCCATCTGATCCTGGGCTGTTTTTCCATTTGGAGAACTTTTATTTAATGCTTCTATTTCCTTAGGGCTTATGTACCTTTCTAAGTAATTTAGCTAATCTTGATTTAATTTTGGTAAGTATTATCTATCTAGAAAACCACCTATTTCCTTTAGATTGTCCAATATTGTGGAGTACAGGCTTTTGAAGTAAAACATAATGATTTTTTAATGTCCTCAGTTTCTGTTGTTATGTCTTCCTTTTCATTTCTGAATTGCTAATTTGGATAATGTTTCTCTGCTTTCTATATAGTTTGGTTAAGGGTTTGTCTATCTTGTTGATTTTTTTCAAAGAAGCAGCTTTTGGTTTCTTTGATGCTTTGTATTTTTCTCTTTGTTTTTTAATTGGTTGATTTGACCCCTGATTTTATTTCCTCACATCTGCACCTCTTGGGTATTTTTGCTTGCTTCTTTTTTCCTCCTTGAGACCAATCCCATGGTTACGAATCAATCTATGACACTATTAATGTTACTCTACTGTGCTTGCAGACCAGATCATAGTACAACTGTTCTCTCAGATGCTCCAAGCAGGAACCTATGGAAACAGATGCAGAGACCCACAGGGAACCATTACATGGAGCTTGAGGAATCTTGTGAAAAAGTTAGAGGAAACCCAACAGGATAGGACTCTATAGGATACCTACAGAGACAATCACCTGGACCTTAAGGGCTTCCAGAGGCTGAATCGCCAACCAAAGAGGGAGCATGTGCAGGACCTAGACCTCCTGCTTTTACATTTTAGGTGTGCAGCTTAGTCTTAATCCAGGTTCCCAACAACTGGGACAGAGACTGTCCCTGAATCGGTTGCATTCTTGTGGTTCCTATTCCTCTAGTTAGGCAGTCTTGTCTGACTTCAGTGAGAGAGGCTGCATCTAATCCTACAGTGACTTGATATGCCAGAGGGTGGTGATGCCTAGAAGAGAAAGGTAGGGGAAAATGGCACATAGAGCTATTTATTTAGGGAAATGGGAAGAGAGTGGAGACTTATATTGGGATGTAAAAGTACATAAATAATTAATTAATAAAAAAGGTGCCTTGGGATATGTTGTCTCTTCATAACAATGAAACATTAAGACAGTTGTGCATATCTGTAAATGAGATTATTCTAATAAAATGCTAAAGCAGAAAGTTTAACGCTTTACACTTATTCATAGCTATGTCTAAATCTCTATTAGCATATGCTTTACTGATCCTTATTTGGTAAATACAACAAGTGACAGTATTTGTAATTTGCATAAAATAATAGGCAATTTTGAAAAGTGCTGATTATCTATAATAGTTTATAGTAGTAACAATAAGTTTTGCATATTAAAACCTACCAAAGTATTTTTGAGTAAAAATGAAAACTTTGAAATCTGTAAAGCAGTGGGGAAGAGGGATTGATTGGCATATCTTAATACTCATTTTTCTTTGAAAATCTACCTGATATTCTTTTTAGAATTATGATTTATCTCAAATAACAGTTTTAAGATTCCTTAATATCACCTTTCATTTTGGTTTCAAAGTTCTGGTAAAAGGAAAGCAAGCAAATAATCTATTTCAAACCATTTCTTTTCCTGTAATCAAGTTACTTATTGCCGTTGCTTAGGAAACTGATTCGCTGCAGAGATTAGACACTTACAATATTCTTGATAAATTCCATATTTGGAAATATTTTCCCCAACATATAAGTATAAAATTCTGCCCTCATATATGAGGACGGCGAGGTCTTCTAATATCTGGATCAATATTAGCTTTATTGAAAAGCATTTATCCTATATTTGCTAAGCATCCCTGTGAAAAAGGTAAGATATTGTTAATCAACTGCAGTGCAAGTATTATCTACTTCAACAAGTTCCTGTGCATTTCTTTTCCACAAAACAAGAAAAACTCCAATAAATCACTAGCTACTTATTACCCTTCCCAAGTATGCTCTCTAGAAGTCCTAAATTTTTTTCATAATTAGTAAAGTAAAACTATAGCCAAATTCGTTTTAAAGTACAATAGATTTGAACTTTATAAAATAACAATTTTGTACAAAAACTATTCTAATTTTTATTGTATAATCTAGAAAATAAATGCAGATAATTAATTATGTACCTTTTTATTTTCTTTCTATTTTCTGTCTATCCCTTTTTGGCTCTGTTTTCCTTAATGTTCATGTATTAATTTCCAGGCATAAGCAGCATAAACAAACACTATCAAAGACATAAGACAGGCAAATACACTTAATTTTGCCTCAGAATTTTCAAAAATCAAAACAACAAAACACATATCAATGTTAATAAAATGATGACCACAAAAGGTAAAATTTCACTCAAATTTGTATATTTTCAGGTCTGTGTTTCTATAAATTTCAAGAACAATCCTAGCATAGATCATTCCAAACTATGAAACAAAGCAGATTTTTCATAGCTAAAACAGCAAAACAGCAAGTTTTTCTACAAACAAAATTGAATTGATAGTAGAAAAAAATCAAATCATATTCTGATCAAAGTTTCCCTTCCTCTAATTACTCCCAGCTCCCCCTTACCTTCTGTTCCATGCAACTTCCTGAATCCTTTTATCTCTTTAAAGAAATCATCAAACAAAACAAACAAGATTTAAAAAAAGAAACATGTGGCTCATCTTCCACTGAGACTTATATACTCATGGAAAAATTGGAGAAAACTACCTTTTTCTTTTCCTGTAGATATCAATTGGAGATAGGACCTTCATTACCAATATGACCTATCTAGGATGTGACACCATCTGGTTTGAACTTGTGCAAATCCTGACTTAGTAGAATGGACTAATTCAGTAAAGTAATTTAAAATAAAGTCCAAGCTGAATATTATATCTTTACAATTGAAAAGCAGTTCAATCACATAAAAACTGTGGTAAAAATTTTACTAAATAATATTCACATATAATCCCAAACTATTCATATTCATTTGCATATCATGCATTTTGCATATTGATATAATCACTTGTGTATTTAATTATACATAAAAGAAGGAAAGATTGCCTCAAAAACTATGTATATTTTTTAATAAATATTTCTTTTGCAAAAATTGTATATTTTATTTATTTATATTTCAAATGTTGTCCCCTTTCTATGTCTCCCCTCTGCAAACACCCTGTTCTTTATTAGATATAATAAATATATATATAGTTATCATAGTTTTTATAAATATATATAATAATAGATATAGTTTTTTAAGTTTTTATCAGGTATAATTCTTTACTTACATTTCAAAGTTTAGTCCCTTCCTGGTTTCCTGTCCATAAATCCCCATCCTCTCCCCTTCTCCTTCCCCATCCGGGTATTCCCCCTATATATCCCCCTTATTGCCCTCCCCCATATTCCCCTGCACTGGGGATCTAACCTTGGTAAGACCAAGGACTTTCCCTTCCACTGGTGCCCCAACAAGGCTATTCTCTGCTACATATGCAGTTGGAGCTCTGGGTCAGTCCATGTATAGTCTTTTGGTAATGGTTTAGTCCCTGGAAGCTCTGGTTTGTTGGCATTGTTGTTTTTAGGGGGTTGCAAGCTCCTTCAACTCTTTCAATATTTCCTCTAATTCCCCCCAAGGGAGTCCTAATCTCAGTTCAGTGATTTGCTGCTAGCATTGACCGCTGTATTGGACATGCTCTGGATGTGTCTCTCAGGAGAGATCTGTATCCAGCCCCTTTCCGCATGCATTTTTTAGCTTCATCAAGCATATCTAGTTTTGATAGCTGTATATACATGGGCCACATGTGTGTCAGGCTCTGAATGGCCATTCTTTGAGTCGCTGCTCTAAGCTTTGCTTCCATATCCCCTCCTATGAATATTTTCCCCCTTTTAAGGAGGTGTAGGAGCATCTGAATTTTGACAATGACTTCAAAAAATTCATAGGCAAATGGAATGAACTAGAAAATATCATCCTGAGTGAGGTTACTCAATCACAGAAAAACACACTTGGTATGCACTCATCAGTAAGTGGATATTAGCCAAAAAGCTCAAATTACCCAAGATGCAATCTACAGACCACAGGAAAGTCAAGAAGGATGACCAAAAGCAGCAAATTTTATGAATATCTAACTTATAACTCCCAGAATAAGAAAGATAATATCCTTGATATACTGAAGTAATCAAATTTATTATTAACCAACTGAAGGAAATCAGTTCATCTTTCCTGAAGCAAAAAAGTATACCAATATATTCAATGTCTCACAATGTAAAACAACAGAAGTCTTAAAAATTCTGCTACAAGGTTAATGAAAATGCTATAAATGCAGAATTAAATCAAACAGGAATTTAGACCAATGTTTCTTATAAAGAAATGATGTGATGTGAACAGAAATCACAGTTAGAAGTGGTGAACAATAAATAGGTTGCTGCTGTGTATGAGCTGGGCAACAAGTTAAAGACAGTAAAGAAAGGACAAAGCTGTGGTAAGGTAAGGTATCTGTAAAGTCCAGCTGGCGATACTGAAAGTCCTTTGTGAAATATCTTATATATTAATTATATGTTATATGCTATATGCTATATGCTATATGCTATAGCATATGTCATTTATCATATGTTGTATATTATGTATTGTGTAACATGTGTCATGTATCATGTATCATATATATGAATATATATATATATATATATACAATCAAGAGCACCTTCTATCAAGAAGCTTCCACCCTTTCTAGGAAGATTACCTTAGATTTTCCTGCTGACATAAAGCTAAAACTGAGATAGACAAAACTGAACTTTTATGTTGTTAACTGTGATAGGACTTAACTTCCCCTTTATGAGTAAAGAACAAGCCAGCTGTGTTTTTAATGAGAACAAAGAGAGTATAATTTGAGTATTGGTGTGTAGACATGAAGAAGTTTTACAAGACATACCTTCAAGATCCAGGTTTTAGAAACCATTAGAAGTCAAAGCATCATATCATGACTTACGTGTGAATAGTGTACATGATCATTTTCCTAGTTCAGATTAGAGGAAAGATATAGAGCATCTAGATTCTCAAGTGGCTCAATTTTCAATAAGCTAGGAGAATTTCTCAATCTCAACAGAAATTACTTTGTTTGCCTGGTTTGTGCCCTAAGCCCTCTAAAAATCTCCTAGAGTGTAGGACTTAGACAAACAGTGCAATGTTTTGGTTTTCTCTTTTTGGAACCCATTTCTAACTTTAATAGAATAAGGGGATTATACCACAATAGACATCGCATGCTAAGAAAAATCCCCTGTACCAGGAATAAGTTACCTCTTTACGTGTTGTAGGCCAGTAGTATCTCATTGACCCCTCAATATTTAAGGTAATTGATAATGATCTTGGTTTCCCTTCAGAACATAACAGTGAGAACTTCTTGCTGAAGTATCACAAATTTGAAAAGGGCAGAGATTAATCTTGGACTCATATATAAAACTTTATCCCTACTAGCTAGCTGACTAGTCCTGAAAGATTGCTATGCATGTTACCATGATATACGATTCCTACTAGGCACTGTTTGAGCAGAATGGTCATAGGATTAGGAGACAGTGTAATAATATTAATTATTCTAAATGTGTATAGATTTTAAATGATATTAGTGATTTATTCTTACACCCGTAGATCAGTGCATATCTCAGCCCTTTTGAGAAATTTCTTGTAGTAATGAACAGAGAGACTCTTAACTAGCCAACATGCAATGAATAAGAAACTGGGAAGTACAAATACATTTCTTTTGACAATCCTAAGAAACTTCATGAAAGAGAGATCAAAAAAATTGTGGAAATTAGGGGAAGTGTCTAACTTCAAGGAAAGTGTGATTTCCAGATACGATGCAGATGCATGTATGAACTCACTGTGAGTACAACAGCATTTATATGACCTGCTTAAGTTCCAGACAGTCAAAATCCCAGTACTGGGTTTGGAGGAGGGAGTGGACAAGAAATCTTACCACCAGCTGAAGAGCTATTCACGTTTGATAGCTGCAGAAGAGAAACTCATTAATCTTTACTGATGTCATCTCTGGTCAGTAAAGAACACTCCAGAGCAGTTCCCAACCTCAAGAATAATTGGACAAAACAAAGTAGACTTAATACAACAGGGGGAGAAGGAAGAGTAGCAGAGGAGGAGGAAGAGGAAGAGGAGACAACTCAATTTTATTGGGTAGAAAATGAATATGGGTAGGGAAATCTGAAGAAAGGAGAGCAGGTTCTACACTATCAGAATGATATTTTTTAATCATCATTAATAGTTTTGTACAGTACAGTCATCCCCATCCATGTCCACCCTTCCACAGTTCCTCATCCCATTCTTCCTCCCTTGTCTCCAAGAGGATGTCACAACTACTCCAAACAAATTAACCCCCTCACCTCACTCCACCCCACTCTGCCAGTCCTCCCCACTTTCTGGGCCCTGAAATATCTCAAGGGTTATGTACATCTTCACTTAGTGAGGCTAGACCAAACAGTCCTCTTCGGTATATGTGCTGGGGAGCCTCAGACCAGCTAGCTTATGCTGCCTGGTTGGGGACTCAATGTCTCAGTGATCTCAGGGGTCTGAGTTAGCTGAAAGTGCTGATCTTCCTATGAGATTGCCCTCATCCTCATCATCTTCCAGGCTTCCAACATTTCCTTAATTCAACCAGAGGGGTCTCACATTCAGCTGGGCTGAGTCTAAGTATCTGCATCTGTCTCAGTCAGCTGCTTGTTGGGCTCAGAGGAAAGTAACGCTAGGCTTATATCTGTTAGCATATCATAGCATCAACAATAGTGCCAGGCCTTGGAGACTCCCCTTGAGATGGATCCCAATTTGGGCCAATCACTGGTCTTCCTTTCCCTCAGTCTCTTCTCCATTTTTGTATGTGCAGTTCTTTTACACAGGAACAATTCTGGGCCAGAGTTTTTGATTGTGGGATGGGAACCCTTTCCCTACACTTGATGTCCTGTCTTTCTACTGGAGGTGGACGCTACAATTTCCTTCTCTGCACTGTAGCACATTTTATCTAATGTCCCTCCTTTCAAGTCCTGAGTCCCTCACCTCCTGGGTCTCTGGTACATTCTAGAGGATCCTCCCACCTCCAACCTCCCGATTTTGCCTGTTTCCATTCATTCTCCTGGCCCTCAGGGACTTCTCCTCCATTCTATTTCCCCTGCCCCAATACCTGATCATGTTCACCTTTTCTCCTCCTCCCCCCTTCTTCCACTCAGATCCCTACCTCCCTCTCCAGTGATTGCTTTCTTCTTCCTCCTGAAGGGGATTGAACCTTCCTCACTTGGGCTCTTCAGCCTGTTAACTTTGAGTTCTGTGGATTGTATACTAGGTATTCTGTATTTTTTTGGTTAATATCCACTTATTAGTGAGTACAGTTGGCCATCTCATCCTATCTGTGTATTACCTCCTTCCTTGCTATCTATATTCATTTTTAAGTAATATTTTCTTCATTTTACTCCTGGTATCTGATCTTTCTATTCTTTCCAACTATGCTTGCTTTATCTCGTCTAAAGCATGAATCTATCCATGCAAATGAAAAGTCTGTTCTTGAACATAACAATCCACAGTGTAGCATGATTTAATAACACCGAGCTTACAAGCTGTGGTCCCAGTCCAGGACTTGCACTTCATGCCACTGCGAGATTACATATCAAACTCACTGCTTAAAATATATACTTTTCATTCTCATGAGAGGAGATATATCATCATAATTTATATCATTCAGCAGATATTAAAATAAACTAGACATACTGGACCTCATAGAAGAAAAAGTGAGAGATACCATTGAATACATTGGTACAGAAGACAATTTTCTGAACAGAAAACTTATAGCACAGGCACTAAGATTAACAACTAGTAAATGGAACGTCATGAAACTGAAAAACTCTCTTAAGAAAATGACACCGTCATTTAGACCAAGTGGCAGCTACAGAATGAGAAAATATTTTTACCAACTCCATATCCATTAGAGGACTAATACCCATAATATAAAAAGAACATAAGAAACTAGATATAAATTCCCCAAAATCAAATTAAAATACATGGTACAGATAATAAACAATTTTCAGTACAAAAAATACAAATGACTGTGAAACCCTAAAGAACTCCATGAGGATTTCACATCTAATAGTGCTTGGGTAGCCAAGTTCCAGAGAGCAGTCAGATCAGAAATCTAGAGTAAAACCAATCACTACTGACCTAAAAAAGATTCAATAAAATAATTCCTAATGATATTCTGCTGCATTTGTAGATCAGTATCTTATCTACTCATCAACAGAGAGGTTTCTTCTGGCACCAGATGGGACCAGATGCAGAGACCCACAGCCAGACAAGAGTTGAAGAAATAATGTACATCGGAACTATTCATCAAATCTCTCTCTTCGGAGCTCAGAGAAGGGAGAAGGTGGGGCTGAAAGATTGTAAACACCAGAGGAGATAGAGGAGAACAGGAGAACAAGTCCCTCTGAATCAATTAACGAAGGGCCTTATGAGCGCATAGAGACTGAGTGAGTAAGCACAGCATCTATACAGTTCTGTAACAGTTCTTCTGTATACATATTATAGCTGTTAGCATAGTACTTCCATGGAACTTTGACAGTGATAATGAATGAGTGGCTGACTCTTCCTTGCTCTCAGGACTCTACTCCACACTACTTCCTTATACTCATCTGTCAAGTTCCACTTCTACATGATAGTTTTTGTGTCTTCTTACATTTTAAGAAAAAATACATTACATCACCTCTAGAAAGATTCTATGTGACTCCTGATTTTTAAAATTGAATGTGTGCCCTATTTTCAGAGTCACAATGGTTCTTGCAATCTCTTTACTAAAATACTTCATTGTTTTCCATCTCAAGACTTTTACGGGATTTTAAGTATGAGAATTCTCTTGGCTTGAGGATGGAGTTTCAGCTTTTATATTATATATTTCTATGAGGCTGTGTGTGAGCACAAGAGCTTCAGGATGAATCTTTTGAACAAAACAGTTTACAGATTGAATGGCCCACTGTCATTATTATGTCTGTTAACTGGGAGAAGAAAACCTAAAACTGACACAGAACTGAGGTTCCTCTGTAAAATAAGAAGGACTGAGCAGTTTCTGTATGAAACATAAAAAGTATAAATTTGGGAGGAAATGTAACTAATTTTACTACCATTCCCATTCCTTTCTATATATAGTATTTTTCATGTTTTCAACAGTTACAACATAAATAAAAGTCCAGCTGTCATTGTGTGTGTGTGTGTGTGTGTGTGTGTGTGTGTGTGTGTGTTTTTTATGCATGGGTGTATGTGAGAATGAGTGTGGGTACTTGCCGGTGTGTAGGCATATGTATGCAAATCATTTGTATGTATGTTGATGTATGCAAGTATGTGTATGCATATGCTTGTGTAAATTGTAGTTTCCTAACAAAGCATCACCCTGAGAGAGGATCCAATTGCAGTTGAGCTAAGTGTTAATGTCAGAATTGTACTTTCTGTTCTCAGAGAACTTCTATGTAATTGTCTATGTGTTTTGTATTATGATACACATTTTTGAGGTCACTGGCTTTGTGATGTTGCAGTATTCCAGTTTACCTTACTGAGATTGAAAGCAATATGGAAATAATGAGCACTGCCACACTGTATGCACAGGGAGGCACATGAAAGAGAGGAAAAAGATTAATGTTGGTCCTGAAGTTGGAGAGATCTAGACTTTTCGGGAACTTTTCTTTTGGATGCTTTGAGTAGTTAACTGTAGTTATTAATAATGAATAATTTTAATTCAATTTCTATGTCTTTTCTCCCATGTATGGATAACATGTTGGGATAAAATGATATTTTTAAGCTCATTTCTTTACATGTCATAGCTGCTATGTATTTATTTTGTATCTGTGACACACACACACACACACAGACACACACACACACACACAAACCCCATTCAGATGTTAAAAGAAAGGATGTAATGAGAAATTTAGAATATTTTTACCTGCTAGAAAATGTTATCCTGAGTGAAGTATCTCAGACCCAAAAGGACATGCATGGTATGATATGTTCTCACTAATAAGTGAATATTAGCCAAAAAAAGTAAAGCATACCCAAGATACAGTCTACAGAACTCAAAAAGTCAATAAGCAGAAGGATCAAAATGAGGACACCTCATTCCCACTTGGGAGGAGAAGAAAACAACCACAAGGGGGGAAGGAGAGACAGGGGAGGGAAAAGGGATGGGGTGGGGAAGAAGGGGACATGATCTGGTATTGGGTAGGTCAAAAAGACTGAAGCCCTGAGGGCCAGCAGAAAGAATGGAAACAGGCGACCTCAGGAGGAAGGAGGTTAGACGGACCTTCTATAATGTACCAGAGACCTGGGAAGTGAGAGACTCTCAGGACTCAAAGCAGAGAACCCTAGATGAAACGACCTACAATGGGGAGAGAAAACTTATTGAACCCACCTCCCGCAGAAAGACAGGTCAGTAAGTGAGGGATGGGGTTGCTAATCCACCATCAAAGCTCTAGCCTATAATTCTAACTGTTTGAAAGAAATGCAGGGAAGGAAATGGAGAAGAACCTGAGGAGAAGAAGGTTCAGCGACAGGCCCATCGTGGGATCCAGCTCAACTGGAGGCCCCAAGACCTAACACCATTACTGAAGCTATGGGACATTCACAAAAAGGGGCCTACCATGACTGCTCTCCAAAGACCCAACAAGTAGCTGAAAGAGTGAGATGCAGATATGTGTGCCCAACCAATGAACAGAAGATGCTGCCCCCTCTGATTGAATTAGGGAAAAGCTGGAGGAACTTAAGGAGGAGGGCAACCCTGCAGAAGGACCGGCAGTTTCAATTAACCTGGACCCCTGAGATCTCTTAGACACTGTATCACAAACCAGGCAGCATACACCAGCTAAGATGAGGCCTCCAACACATGTACAGCAGATGACACCTGGTTCTGGGTTCAGTTAGAGAGGACGCACCTAACCCTCAAGATACTGGAGACCCTAGGAAGTTTAGCGGTCTGGTGGGGTGGGGTGGGGTGGAATAGGTACATCCTTGCAGGAACTCTGGGTAGGGATGTAGAACTGTTAGGAGTCTGTGTGGGGCAGGAGGGAAATAAGGTCTAGAGTAGAAATAAATAAATAAGTAAATAATTTAGAAAAAAAGAGCTTAGAAACCATAATTTGTCTACATGTACATAGATCCCTTATCTATATTGACTTATCTCCAATTTCTCCTACTTATTCCTTCTTGTGGAGCACAGCACCAGACGTGTAACAGCCCTGGGAGTTTATTTAAAAAAGCTTTACCAGTTGTCACAGATGCTTTAGAATCAACTTTTTTTGTTCGTTTCTTTTATATTTGGTTTGGCAAGCTATCTTCATTAAAACTCACGGTATATTTCGTTTGTAAGAACATTTGTCAGAAAGATTAAAATGCACACAATGAAAATATAAATCAAGTCCAATATGAAAAGCCTGCCTTCACGCTCGCTCTTGAGCCACGTTTGTCTTCATTTTGTGAGTCTGCTCTTTCAAGTATCTCCTCCAATGGCTACCACACCATCTCCAGGACAGAAAGACAACCGGGCTGACACTGTTGACATAAAAGGGTTTTTAATTGGATATTTTCTTTCTTTATGTTTCAAATATCATCCCCTTTCCTAATTCAACTCTGGAAACCGCCATCTCTTCACCCATCCCCCTTCATCTATGAGGGTCTCCCCCAACCCGTTTCCTCCTAACTTTCTGTCCTGGCATTCTATACTGGGGTATCAAGCTTTCACAGGACCAAGGGCCACTCCTCCCATTGGTGCCTGACAAGGCTAGCCTCTGCTACATATGCAGCTGGACCCATGGGTCCCCCATGTGTACTCTTTGGTTGGTGGTTTAATTCTGAGATCTCTGAGGCATCTGGATGATTGATATTGTTGTTGTTCTTATTGGGTTGCAAGCATCTTCAGCTACTTCAGTCCTTTCTCTAACTCCTCCATTGGTGACCCAGTTCTCAGGCCTCTGTATTTTGTCATGCTTTGGCAGAGCCTCTCAGGAGACACCTATATCAGGCTCTTGTCAGCATGCACTTCTTGGCATCTGCAATAGTGTCTGGGTTTGATGACTGTATGTGGGATAGATTCCCAGGTGTAGGAGTCTCTGGATGGCCTTTCCTTCAGTCTCTATTCACACTTTGTCTCCATAATTCCTCCTGTGAGAATTTTGTTTCCCCTTCTAAGAAAGACTGAAGCATCCACACTTTGGTCTTATTTCTTTTTGAGCTTCATGTTGTATGTAAAGATCTTTAAACAATTAACAAGTAATTGTCAATTTTTTCCAACAGTTATTTGTAAAGCATGGATATTTTCATAAAGTGTGATTAAAACATCGAAAATACAATCTTACTCTATTCCCTAAACTATTCATTAAGGAACACATTCACTGAATTAACTTAAATAGTCACTGGCTTGAAAACATTGCTTCATATGTCTACTTTATTTAATTTTAGATTGTTTCCTAATACTGTTACTATTATTAGGTATCATGTTCTAGTATCTTAGGCTTTGTATTTTAGCATGATCGTATAATAATTACCTTACTTTTTCTTAACAATGCAAAAATTAAATTTCATGTGCAATAGTTAAATTTAGCATACATTTATTTGTGATTATAAAACCATAAATGATATTACAAAATATCTTGGAAATAAAGCTAAATTAATAAGATATTTAATATATTATTTACCTATAAAATTAAACCTTCATAGCAATATGCTAAACTGTTAGCTTAACAAAGAAAACATCTCTATTTGTAAAAATTCCTAACTACTTTTTTTTTTTTCTTTTCTTTTTTTCGGAGCTGGGGACCGAACCCAGGGCCTTGTGCTTGCTAGGCAAGCGCTCTACCACTGAGCTAAATCCCCAACCCTCCTAACTACTTTTTAAGATCATTAAAACACTTCATGATGTTTGAACTAAATGAAACTATTAATATATGAATACAATGTTTTGATAAAAGATATAATATTTTTGAATAATTTATTAATTAATTTGTAATTTCAACACGATCAGGTATTGGGCAATCGGAACAGTAGTGAAGCCCTGTAAGCCAGCAGAAAGAATGGAAATGGGCAAACTCGTGAGGTGGGAGGTGGGGGGACCCTCCAGAATGTACCATAGACCTGTGAGGTGAGAGACTCTCAGGACTCAAAAGGAGGAAACTTTGATGAAATGCCCTACAATAATAGGGAGAGGGAACTTGTAGAGTCCACCTCCAATAGAAAGACAAGGATGGGGTCCCCATCTCACAGTCAAAAACTCTGAACTGTAGTAGTAAATAATAGAAATAAAAATTCCACCTCAAGCTAGCTCCAGCACCACTGGGCCACATGGAGTCCGTGGTCTCATTCAGCCAGCCATACTCAGCAGACTCTCTGGCCCAGAGTCCTCAAAATGTTTCCACTGACTCACTAACTTCCTACTTTCAATCCCATGCTACCACAAGCTACTCTCTGGGCCCTGCGGAGATCTCTCCACCTCCATGCCATCTATCTCACTGCTCTCTGCCGAGGACTCTGCTTACATTCCCAGCATTTTCCCCCTGTGGTTATTGTCACAATCCCAGTATCCCATTAAAATCAGAACTCTAGAAGCTTGTAGTTTATCAATCATATTTATCAGTAAATTCTAAATCTGCAAAGTGTCTACATATTAAACTCAGAGTCAATTGATATTGATAAAAACTGCCCACCAAGATAAGACAAATTATCCTATAATAATCCATCCCTTATAAGATATTAATAGCTACCTGTGGCTAATTAAAGTCACACAAGGGTGGGTCAATTTTCTCTTCCCCCATCTTCTCTTCTTCATCCTCCTCTCTTTTCTGTCCAAAACTCTGTGCCCGCCTTACTTTTTCACTGCCCAATCATGGACCTTACTTTATCTTGTGCCTGTCCACCTGCATATAGACGTGTTACTGTCTAAAAGAACTGAAGGTGCAAAAATGGAGAAGAGACTGACGGAAAGGAGGTCCATTGACCAGACCAAATTGAGATCCATCTCAAGGGGAATCTCCAAGGACTGACAGTATTACTAATGCTTTGGTATGCTTACAGATAGGAGCCTAACATTGCTGTCCTCTGAGTCCAACAAGCAGCTAAGACAAATGCAAATACTTACATTCAACCCAACTGAAGTCTGGGGCCCCTCTGCTTGAATTAGGGAAAGGCTAGAAGGCAGGAAGAAGGTGAGGAGGAGGGCAACCCCATAGGAAGACCAGCAGTTTCAGCTAAGCCAGACCCCTGAGGTCTCTCAGATATTGAGCCCCGACCAGACAGCATAAGCTAGTTGGTCTGAGGTCCACAGCACATATACAGCAGAAGACTGCCTGGTCTAGCCTCATTAAGTGAAAATGCACATAACCCTTGAGATGCTTGAGTTGGGGGAGATCTGGCAGGGTGGACTGGAGTGAGATGAGTGAGGTGGGGTGCGAGACATCTTCTTAGAGACAGGGGAGGAGGAATGGGATTAGAAAATGTGGGAGGACAGACTGGGAGGTGGGTAACTACTAGACCTTAAAAACATAAAAGTAATTTTTAAAAAAAGCTTTGGATTGTCTGAAAATACTCGTTTGATTCATGAGAGGGATTTAAATGTGTTCAAATAGACAAATCAATAAGCATATTTTTCTTTCTAACACCATCAATAGCAACAAAATTAACTTCAATTTCTTCCAAATTAGTAATTCTGTAAGATAAGCTATGACTCCCCTGAGTAATTTGTTATAGATTCTTCAGGTAGCATCTAATGCAAAGTCAAATAGTGGGACAACTTCCTAGGGATAAAAATGTACTGACTACATGTAGGGTCCCAAAACTATATTTTCTGAGTTTGAGAAGTGAAAAGAGCAGGGTCAGAAGACAATAATTACAGTGAAGTATATCTGTGCTCTGGGAACTTCAGAACATTGCTGGCCAACTTAACAGATCCATTATCTGACTATGTCTGAGGTCTAAGCTTTTTGACCTGCAACCTATTCTGCCTGCAAGATATGCTAAGGGAATTATGGCTCAGAACTTGTGGAAGAGGCCAACCAATATTTGCTTTAAGTTGAGTCCTATTCCATGAGTGAGAGCCCATGCTCTACATTTTCTGGATAGCCAGGAAATAGAGATTGAATATGTTGGCCAGAGACTTTGGATAGAACTAAACCACTGGCCTTAAGACAAAAACGAATCAATGAAATAATTCCTAATGACACTCTGCTATACTCTTAGATTAGTTGCTTGCCCAGTTGTCACCAGAGAGCTGTTTCTAGAAGCTGTAGGAAGCAGGTATAGCAAACTACAGCAAGATATTATTGCGAGTGAGATTATAAATTGCTCTTCAACAGGTCCTTCCTCTTAGAAATTAGGCAACCTTTTAGAAGAAGATGAGGAAAGACTATAGGTGTCAGAGGAGATGGAGAATACTGGAAAACATGTCTCAACAAATCAACTAAGCAAGGATCACATGGGCTCACAGAGACTACAGTGTTAAGCGTGAGGCCTACTTGGGTCTGTACCAGCTCCTCTGCATATGTATCATTGCTATTAGCTTTGTATTTTTGTGGATCTACTAAGAGTGGGAGTGGGAATATCACTGACTCATTTGCTGTTCTTGAGTTTCTTTTCCTCCTATAGGATTTGTCTGACCTGATTATGAGGGCTTTTGTAGTCCAATTTTTACATTGCTTTGTCTTGTTTGGCCATTGTCTCTTGGAGGCCTGCTCTTTTCTGAAAAGAAAATGGAGTATATGGGGCAGAAGGGTGAATCTGGGGATAGGCAAAGTGATAGATGGAGAAAGGGACAGAGTGAATGGAGAGAGAGTGAAACTGTGGTCAGGATGTATTCTGTGAGTGAAAAAAATCTATTTTCATTTAAAATTAAAACAAAAATTACTACATATTCATCTGAATAAGGAAGCACAAACTTGACCCTGGGCTGCTCACAAAGTGAATCATCTGAGATACATGCACACATTCTCAAAGATTACCTAGAGCAATCAGTGGATTTGTTTATAGATTGGAAACATAAATATGATTGAAAAAATGATCGGGTTAAATCATAACCAAAAGTAACTCAGCAAGGAGAGACAGGGTATTTCTTTTCCACAGCTTCCAGGCCATACTCCACTGAAGGAAGCAAAGGAATTGGAGGCAGGAATTTAGGCAAAACTATGGAGGACTGCTGCTTACTGGCTCGCTTCTGAATCTTTGCTTTCTGATGCACTGTGGACTACCTGCAGTGTCATGTCATATAACACACATTAGGCTGAGTCCTCCCACATTAATCTTACTCAAGAAAATGCCCTGAATTTGCCTATAGATCATTCTTATGGAAGCACTTTCTCAGTTAAGATCCCATCTATCCAGATGACTCGTCTTTATCTTCTTGCAAAACAACAACAACAACAGCAAAAACAAAAACAGAACAATAAACTGCTTGTCAAATATGACAAATTTATGTTATTAAATTATAACCTTCCTCTTTTCATTTAACCAATAAAGCATACTAATAACATCACAAAAAGAACACATATCAACTTTAAAGTACCCCAAAGTCTTTAGAAATTCAAACACTTCAAGTGGTCAGTCTCTTTAAAATATCTAAAGTTTATGGATTCTGAATTTTCTGTACAATCAAAATAAATCACTTTTTTTATTGTCAGAGAGAAGAACTGGGACACAATCACATTCAAATCAAAGTACAACAAAAGACTAAAAGTGTAAAGTTCAGTGTTAGACTTCTGGGAATTGTCTTTCTGGGTTCCACAGTACTTAACTAACTCCACTTCTATGGATTTGCCATCCAAAGTGTACATCGCAGAACTTGTTTGCAGCTACACAATCAGCTACTGCTGTTCTTGGAGGTCATTCCATTGCACCAATACCTATAAATTACTAGGCTGTGTCTTCACAGTTAACCTCTCCTGCAATCTTTTCAGTAGCATAGATCCTGCCAGTTGGTCTCAAGTTTTCTGTATAATCCCTTCAAACCTGAGCGGCTGCTGCACTGAGACTGTGCCTTAATCAGTGTTCTCTTACAGCCTCAGCTGCTCTCCTTTATCCTTCCATGCCTTCAAAACCTGCTCGACCTAGGAGACTCCCACACATTTCCAACTTCATCTGTCTGCACTAAGGACAGACATAGTCTACTCTGGACCAGGATTTTTGTGAGATGACCTTGAGGACATACTGGCAGATATTTCACCCCAGGATGCTCAGTTTTTTCCTACTCACCACTAAAATTTTATCTCCAGCTAAGTAGTATGGACGGTTCCAGTAAAGTAAATTAATTTTCCTTTTAATTTTCTTATGTAAAATCTTTAATTTTCTTCACATATTTTTATAATTGATTTGACAAGTTCTCTAAACACAAATATTATCTTGATGTGTCTCTTACATATTAAGAAATACCACTTGGTTGTTTCTATTCACTTGGAACTTTCATCACTCAATCAGGGGACTTTGGGTGATAAAATACAATTGTACTATCAATCAAGAAACTCTGTCTATTGGTAAGAGATCATTTAAATGGCAGATATTTAAACTAAAGAAATGTTATTTACAGATATCCTATTCATAAATGACTTCTTTTCTAGCTAATATAATAAGTGTAAGAATCAAACAAACTCTTATTTGTAACTTTCATTAAGAAAGCCTGGTCTAGAAAGGGGAGAAACCCATGAATGACTCCATAATTTCGAAGGATAGGAGAACAGCAACAACAGCTCAGCGTGGCCAAGCCATATGTAAATTCGATAAAAGCCCTGTATACACAGTGAGATCTCACTTCAAACATCAGACAAAAATACATTGAGCAACAAGTAACTGAATTATGTTGAAAACTTTTTACATATATAAACATAAAAATTTACTCATTTTAATTGTTAGTAAAACAATATCGAATAAAATTATTTTATAAATATAGATCATTTGTCTCTGTTTTAGAAATGACAGCAATTCAGTATTCATAATTATCTGTTAACACATTGTATCTACATCAGTACCACAAAACCGTGCAAATTCATAGTATTATTTTATGTTATTTCCTGTTGAATATCAAGGTACTGAGTGGACAAAGACTGACGGCTGTGCATGGTTGATACTGGCATTCCTCTTGTTTTCTAGAGGATTGTAATTTATTATAGGATATATAGCACAAATAAGCATAAACCCTTGTAAAATGAAAAAAAAATATGGTATCAATCAGAGAAAAAGAAACCCGAGAGACACATAGAGGGGAGCACAACTTTAAAGCCTGAGAAATAGGCTCTCACTAACTCCTCAGGGTACTTACTGATGACAAGAGAGCTCTAACTGTATTTTCCCGTTGAGATGAGGAAGTGTTTGGTGTGCATTTTCTATTTGTATATGCATAGGAAATATTTTACTATTTACTAGGACAATATTTGGGCTATAATTCAGTTTGCATTTCTTCTGGTATATCTGGAAATAACTAGGAAAAATAATTGAGAAAATATATATTTCTCCTCATAACAGGGGCATAAAATATGTACTTTAATCATCAATAGATACAAGCGACTGCTGCAGGAGAGAATTTGAAGCACAAATCTCTCATGCAGCTGCTGTTACGCTCTTATCTCCCTAATGCAGTGCCATCGGAGGTAAATGAAGAAAGCAGAGTTCTTTATATTACATTAGCCATGAGAGGGAACTCACAGAAACCTATTAATGTGAGTCAAACATATTAACAATGATGAAAAATGTTAGTCTGAGGAGTTCAAACAAAGTTCACTCTACCATATTAGGTTTTATTTCAGTGATGCCAAGGAGGAAGTTTTGAGCACAACTATTGCTTTTTGACAATCTCTGAATTATTTTCATGACTGTTAGAAGTTTACATGGGTCCTGCTATTAAACTTGATTGCCTGGTTAATTGTTCTTCTTTTGAAATAGACATCAGCAATCATATAACTCACAAAGTTACAGCCGACTCTGAACTGTCACTGAGGTTGTGGGGTTTAGAACGTGTTTCCTTCTCTGCAATTCATTGTGCCTCTGTCTTCATTAATAACAGTAAAATGGCAAGGAATCTGTATCACTGAAAACAGCACTTTCACAGAAAACCTCAAAGCAATTCTCTTGTTTTTACATGATCTCATAAGGTCCAGCCAGCTTTCATGTAACTACGTAGCTGAGGGTGACCTTGAATTCCTTACCTAGTGCCATTTTCTCCAAAACGCTGTTAGAAGATTCGAATGCCAACTTTTCTGGCTTCAGAAAATTTACCATATAAATACTAAGATGTACGTAATGTAACTTGGGTAGTTTTAAGCTTTGGAAGCAATTTAGACCCCCCCAAAAAAATTGGAACCTCAAAATTTGACTAAACTTACTGCAAAAAAATAATTTAGTGATATCTTTCTACATTTGTATCTTCTCAAATGAGTTTCTCCTGTCAGTCAAAATGAGATAGATACACAAATAATGACCATTAACAATGAACAATAGCGTAGAAGAATCTGTGTATGAGATGAGCTTTACAGGGTTTCTCCCTTCCTTGGCAATGTGTTTCAATGCTCATGACAAATAATTAAACATTATAAAATTATTACCAAAAATCTTTATAAATATTTAAGGATAATTTAGTATTGATCTGGATTTCCTTTATTTTACCCATGTAAAGGAAAGAATGTATATTAAAATTGCTATTTGTATTTGGGTTTAAAATATTTTGGTCATGGCCATTAAACTCAGGAATTAATAGGTGTTATTATAATATTAACTGAATAAAAATTTAAAAGCACATGACCTGAATTGAAAACAAATAGTTTAATGAACTACTATACCAACCATTTCACAACATAAGGTAGTGAAATGTCATGACTAATTGCACCATCTGATCCTAAAGCTCAGTGCCAAGAGTAGATCTAAAATAGTTGCAAGTAGTTTGTAACAGTTACACTCAAGACCACTTCAGTGTCTTTGTGCATGTGTTGGGAGGCCTGAAGGCCATGGTAATCCTTTTCCAAAGATATGCTTGGTATTAAACTTTGAAATTTTATTGTGCAAATATAATATGATTACTATGTATAACAAAAATTTAAGTTAGGAAAATAATTGTGTTCTTGATGATTCCTTATATTTTCAAGGTAATTTTAGAGCATGAAATACGTGTATCCTAAGGGAAGGTCTAGGAGAACCATTCCCACATGTCTATCACACAGACCCCATAAATGAGAGAAAAAAATGTATTTTAAAAATTGTTGACACTTCACCTTAGTTGAATTCATTATTTAATTAATAAATCCTCTAGGCTGGTTCAGTGGTTTGTGTCCCGAAAGACACACACGCAGCCTTTATATTTTGATATGCTTTAAACAGAACAATAGCTGGGCCACTGCCATAAGATTAATCCACCTCCTGCCATTAATCTCTAGTTATTATTGATCAAATTCTATATTCTCTCTTGGCTGCCCTGGATCCAGTTGGATAACCCTTTGGGCCATGCCTTCTAGCTCCATCACACAGCAGCCATGTTTCTCCGTCCTCCACTTTTCTCAAGCACTGCATCTCTCCTCCCTCTACACTCTCCGAGAATGATGGATCTCCCTTCTCTTCTCATTCCAGGACCGAAGCCAGGGAAATTCCAAAAAAACCTGCCTCTGTCTGACCTTCCCAGCTAGTGTGTCTTGACAGTTTTATTTACCAACCAAAACTGACTGGGGGCAGGTTCCCATAAGCTATGTATACATAGCAGTTTTGGGGATCAAAATTAGCATTAGACTACAACCAACATTAGGCCAAACCCACTACACACCTTCACTTCTTTCCCATCATAAATTAAAAAAGAGAGGAAATAAATTAATACAGTGAAGAGAAAGCAGAGCTCAACGACCTTAAACATCCCTAGTTTTCCTGGAAAGAAACAAAACAAAGCTAAAATGAGGAGTTTGATGCTGAGTACAAAGATGTTGTGGTTAGGGTGTAAAGGCTTAATCAGAAGGTTATGTAATTAATTAGAATAAGTCAATAAACATTGCTATCCAACCATTATCTCTCAAATAGTACAACAAAAGTGACAACAAAAGAAAAATTAAAAACTTTCTTTCCAGTGTTCCTATTTACCTGCACCAGTACTGCTAGGCCTGTAAATCAATTCAAAATGGAAAAGGAGAATCATTTTGCTTTAGACCAGCCCCTAACAAAATACTTGTTGGCTTCCTATGACCCTATGAACTAGAACATTGGAAGCAAAGTCTAGGAGTGAAGGCTTCTCATTGAAGATAGAGAAAAGTCCCCCAGTCTGTTGTTCCCTGGCTCAGGGGGCAAAATGCCTGCTGGGTGTAAGCACAAGAACCTGGATTATGTCTCAGCACTCAAAAAAACAAATCACGTGCTTTGATGATGTACACAGAAACTCCCCAGGAACAAATTTCTACCCAAAGATTACCCAATTTGACACCCCCAAGACACCAAAAATCAGTGAAGGTCACTGTCTCAAACACTAAGATACAAAGATAGAAGAAGAGAGTTGACATTGATGTCTGATTTAAGAATCACACATACAAACTCAAATAAATGATTAAAAAACTGCAGTGATAAACACTGCAGAAGGTATGGAAGACAGTGTGGAGATTTTCTTATTTGTGGTATCCATAGAGTTTAAAACACAAATGGGTATATAAATATAACTAGCTGCAAAGAATAGGGTAGGGTTCAGTGCGTTATAGACAAAAGAATTTATCTATTTCTTGGCTGCTGTGCTCTCTCCCCAAATTAAGAACAGGTAGTGCAACCCTCCAAAAGTTGTAGGGCCTTCAAACCTGGACATTTAACCCTTCAGAATTCGAGAAATGTGTGTGTGTGTGTGTGTGTGTGTGTGTGTGTGTGTGTGTGTGTGTGTGTAAATTTGTGTGGATTAGAATTAGAATACATAAATAAATAAAATGTGCAAGCATTTTCAGAATCCAATTTCCACTTAGATAAACTGTGTTTTGTTTCAAGGCCCAGTATTAAGGGGATGTTTTTTAATTTTTTTAACATATAACTTTACCTAGTGAGCTGTTGTTTACTTTGTATGACAGGTAATTTTTATATACTGATATGCATGTATATATATATGTATATATATGTATATATATGATGCCTTTCATTTCATATAAATATTTATGTATGTATATATATTTATCTAAGTCTAACATTAACACTTTATTTCTTCCCAGCATCGTTTTCAATATGTTTAAGTTTCACTTCCTGTCATTTACTACATTGTGAAGAATTCTTGACTTTTTAATCAGTGCAGTTTTAGTTATTGCTGTTATCCTTAATTGTTTTAAATTTGATGGTACGATTAACTGTGGCACCCTAAGTGGAAAAAGGAATGTTTCGTTTTCCAAGACAACATGTGTGCATTTTAGAACGGTTTTCTTCTCTTGTCCTTCTACTCAAACCTTCTGTAAATGATCCTGCCACGCTGAGTGTTGGCACCTGCTGCTTCTGTCCATCTGTCATGAGAAAAGTTTGCCAGTTTTAAAATGTGATAAGACAACCACAGTTGAACATGAGTGCCAGCAGAATATAGACATGGTTTTAACTCTGCATTTCTAGCACTACCCTTTGGGCAAGATGACATGATGTGTGCGGCAAAGCTGATGTTTGAGGATGGGTGCTGCATGAAACTTGATGCCATGCTGATTTGACTGCTTCGCTCATGACAAATTTGATTTTAACCATAAATGAGAAAAAATAGATAAGTATTCATCTTGTCAAAGGTATATACTCTAATATAGATTCACAAATGACTTCAGATTTCACCTGTAAATATAATACAGTGAATAAGTATGGGGTATTATTATATTTTCGTCTGCAATATTGTAAAATATTTCAACTTCATTTTTATCATCTTCAATTTATTTGACACAGGGTTTTTAATGTTACATTCAAAGGTTAATCTTAGGACCTGGGGAGACTGCTCTCTGGGTAAGAGGGCCTTATGCACAAGTATAAGGAAGTAAGTCCAAATGCACATCTTTGTGCCCATAGTGTAACCACGGCACAATGGACAGCAGAAACAGAGTTGCTAAGATTTCAGGGCAGTCGGCTGAGCTCCAGATTTAGTGAGAGGCCTTATCCAACAGGAATAAGGTGGAGAATAAGACAGAATGGGATTGTAATGACATAATGACATACTCTGGCATGCATGTACATGTAAACACACACACACACACACAAACACACACACACACACACACACACACCACACCACACACACTAAAAGGATTAGCTTGAAAATTTGGTACTTTTGCATGTAAAAAGCAATCTGATAATAGTTTGAGGAAAAAATCCAATATACTTAAAGCATATTTGGTAGTGAAAAAATTAGAACTGGCTAAATACTTGTTTTCCTAAGTTTTCTAAACTGTCAGATAATCACTGATGAATGAACATTGAAATTCACAATACAATTTGTTAAAAGTATCCTTCACATGAGATTCACTGAACATAAAGAATTAAGAATGGGAGGTAAAGAGGGAGGGAGAGAAGGGAGGAGGGAGGGAGGGAGGGAAGGAAAGGAATCTGGAAGGGAAATGGGGAGAGGGAGAGGCTATCATAATCTGGTATTGATTGGAGTAAAAGGACTGAAGTTCTTAGGGCCAGAAGAAAGAATGGAAACAGGCAACATTTAGAGGTAGGAGGTTGGGAGGACCCTCCAGAATGTACCAGAGTCCTGGATGGTTAAGAGACTCTCAGGATTCAAAGAGAGGGACCCAAGACAAAATGCCGTAGAGTGGGGGGAGGAAACTTGTAGAGTTCACCTCCAGCAGAAAAATAGGGCATCAAGTGAAGGATGGGGTTGTTATCCCACAGTCAAAACTCTGACCCATAAGTCTTCCTGTCTGAAAGAAATGCAGGCATGGAAATGGAGATGAGCCTGAGTTAAAGAAGGTTTATCGACAGGCCCAAAATGGGATCCAGCTTAAGGAGAGGCCCCAAGACCTGACACTATTACTGAGGCTGTTGAACACTCACAAAAAAGGGACCTTTCATGACCGCCCTCTGAAAGACCCAACAAGCAGCTGAAAGAGTCAGATACAGATATTTGCACCCAACCAATGAACAGATGTTGCTGACTCCTCTGGTTGAATTAGGGAAAAGCTGGAGGAAGCTGAGGAGGTGGGCAACCCTGTAGGAGGACCAGCCGTCTCCATTAACCTGAGATCTCTCAGGCACTCGATCACCAACGAGGCAGCATACATCAGCTGATATGAGGACATACAATGCAGAGGAGCACAAGATCTGGATTCAGTGAGAGAATACACACATAACCCTCAAGAGACTGGAGGCCTCAGGGAGTTTAGAGGTTTGGTGAGGTCGAAGGTGTGGGAACATCTTTGTGGAGACAGGGGAGGATGGAGAGGACGGATGGGATGTGGACCAGTCGGGAGGTGAATAAAATCCGGAATGTAAAAGAAAGAAAGAGAAAAAAAGGAAAGAAAAGTATTAAGTATAAAGGTGCTATATTTCCACTAAAATATGTATTTTCCTCATATTTTTATGTTTCAGATGTATTAATATATACTAAAATGGAAAAAAGTAACAATTTTCAGTTCATCCTGATTCTTGAGGATAATCAATCCTATTTACTTCAATAGTAAATTAGCTAGAGAAAGTAGAATTAAATCAAGAAAATATCTCTACATGTAAAAATGACTGATGTCTCTCCATATTAAAAATGCAAATAATTTTAGCTGCTAAGCATTTTTATTGTTGTAAACTGAACAAATAAGAGTATAATGTGATATTTCTTAAATTTTACATATGACTGGATCATGTTAATAGTAGTTTATATTACTTTCAAATCTGCTTCTCCCCCATTCTTTACTTCCTTTCACATCTTAAGAATTTGTCATTTTAATTTCAATTTATTTTATTTTTCTTTTTTCAGCTTCCAAATATCAGAGAAAATGAATATTCCCTGTGTACATAGAATTGGCTTAGTATATTTTATATGATAACTTTTCATGCCAATGGTTTGAATAACTTTTCATGCAAGTGGCTTGATTTTCAAGTCTATGCCTAGTAAAACCCTGTTCTGTATTTATGCACAGCATTTTTTATTTTCTATTCTTCAATTTGTTGTCAGCAAGGGAGATTCCATTACTTGGCTACATTGAGTAGCACCAAAAGAAGTGAGTATACAATGGCGACTCTGCAGTCAGTATTTTTACACATTCGAGTACATACTTTCATACTAAAAAAATATGCTATCTTGATTTCCAGAGTGTCTTCATCACAACATCTTCACCAATATTGATAGTTCGATTTTTTTTTCATAATGGCTCCTCCATCGTCATGAGTTGGAAAAACAATCTGTGTATTATCCTGGTAGTCAAGGATTGTGAACATTTTAGGTATGCTTTATTCATGATTTAAAGTATCTTTAAAATGCCTTAACATTTCCAGTACCGAAAAGAGTACTATTGTCTCTTTTGGTTTTAAATGTTTTAATTCTTCATATATTGCACATGTTTTGTAACAGGAATATTTTTACAAATACCATCTCACATGTTGCAAGCAATCTTCCCATTTTCATGATTATTTTGCTATTTGGAATGTTTTTAAATTTGGTGAATTCCATTCTGCATCTTATTGATGAACTACTAGATTCAGAAAGTCCTTGCCTTTGCTGCAAGGGGTAAGGTATATGTTGGCTGGGCATTAATACAAGGGGAAAGGCAAGCATATAGTCTTTGACCTGTATATATCCAAAGCCTCCAATACCCCTTGTTTCAGGAACATGTTATTTCATTGGATGCTGTGGGTGTCTTAATTAAGGAACAGCACATTGAGTTTTCTATGCCATCATCTACCTTAAAAGAGAAAGGAAGGGGTGTTCTACATAGCATTCTGTATCAGGTTCTCTGAACTGGTTTTTAATTTTAATTTTAATGTTCATAATATAAAAGTTTCAAAAGTATTCAAAGAACAATTCTTTCTTGGTCCTTACAAATCTGCTCATTTCTTCTGCCTCAAGGAAACCAGAAATAGCAGTTTCTAGTGTACGTTAACAAACCAATAGTATTCTTATCACATATGTATCGAGGGGTTATATATTATGAATTCTAGTCCCTCACTTTTTGTTTTGGTCCCTCATAAAAAGAACACAAATTTGTAAAAAAAATTAACTTTTTCATACATGTAAGAATATCCTGTTAAAAGTAAGTATAATAATTTTCTTGGCTTATAATTAAATGAAACTTTTAAAATAATTTCTTTTTCAATTTAAACATAAAAACATACTTTACGTGTGTGGTGTCATGCTTTTAAAATATAAATTTTGCAGTATATTTTCACACTTTTAGGTGATGCTTATCATTAAAGTTAAGAATAATTCTTTCTAGACACCAGAAAGATTTTTTCTTGTTTCATTCTATTTTATTTTATTTTGTTTGTTTGGTGTTTGTTTGTTTGTTTGTTTGTTTGTTTGTTTGTTTGAGACAGGGTTTCTCTGTATAACCCTGGATGTCCTGGAACTCACTCTGTAGTCAAAGATGGTCTTGAACTCAGAGATCAACCTGCCTTTGCCTCTCAATTGGTAGGATGGAAGGCATGGATTTTTTTCTTAATCAAGTGAACTAGACTTTGTCTTTAAATTGGAGAGTTGGGGCCATTAATACATAAAGTTATTACCGAATGTTCCAAGTTGATTTAAGATGGATCATTTTTCTTTTTTGTTCCATTTGTGCTCTAAGTGATGCTTTTTCTTTCATTGATTAAAGCATCATTTTTTCCTTTTCTGATTACCTCGGCTATATCCTTTCTTCAATTTGAAGTCTTGTTTCCAGTGTTCATTTAGACTGGGTTTTTGTTGTTGTTTTTGTTGTTGTTTTTTTTGTTTTGTTTTTTTGCTGGAAATTGGTATTTTAGACTGAGGTTAGCATTGTAAGTTTTTGTTCTTTTTTCACAGTTACAGTCAATTCTTGAGTAGTCTAGGGATCTAATGGTGACTTTAGAGCTTGGAATGCTTGGGTTGAGGATCTTCGTATTTGCCATTGAGAAATAAGATGTTACTTGGATGGGTTGGTCTGAGAAGTTGTATTTATTTTTATATACATTTCAATATTTGTGTTTATTTTATATTCTGAATGTTTTAACTAGGATATTTTGTGATAAGCTCTTTATCCACTCTTATCTGGGGTATTCTATCTGGCAAGATATTCTTGTATCCACATAGTTGTGACTTTCCTTATTTTGAGTAAGTTTTTTCTTTTCTCTGATCTTGCTGAATGCCTTAATTTTGACATTGACCTGGGCTTCCTCTCTCTTTTCTTTGCCTATTAGCTAAAACTTGAATATTTTATGGTATCTTGGAGTTCTTACATGCTCCTTTTCTCTGCCTTTTAACTGTTTTCCATGATATTTAATTGTATTTTTAGATACTTCTTAAAGATAATTATCATTTTCATTTGAATCTCAGAATTTCATTGCATCTGATTTTGACTTTGACATTCTATAGGACTGAACTCCGTGAAGGTAAAAACTCTATCATGATTTTGTTCCATCTTAATTGTCACTCCATGTACTTGAAAGTTTCCACTGACATTTGTATTGCCACTTTAGTATTATCATATCAAGGAAGCTTGTGCATGATGAAAGTTAGTTGTGCTAGAGCAACCATTACAAGAGTGACTTTTCTTTGTTAAACGTTAGCTTGTTAAACTTTATATAGCTATTCTGAGGATAACATGAAATAAAATAGCCCATTTCAGCCATCGATATAAGAGCATTTGAACTGTTTAAATTGGAAAAAGAAAAGCTCTTTTCTTTCTCTTTGTATACAGGCAAAATGATGTACTAAAGATGGATGGCTCTGTTTCAATAACATAGTAACCTCAAATTTTTTATTTAATAAGGGAGTGGTTATTTTTAAAGGTATTGATTCATAATCTGCAAATAATAAAAATTATATGCATTTAGTAGGGGGAATGATTATTTACCCATAATATAGAATTTTACTGTTAAATCACAAGAGTAGATTTATCAGTAGAAAAGTTTTTTATTTCATTCATTTCTAATGGTTCTGATGAAGTACACAACACACAACCTTCCATGTTCTGTAGGAAGGGAAAGATAAAACTCAAGACTTATTGACTGATGGGACTGGCATACGTCACTCTGCCACCCTGACTGTAGAGACATAACAAGTGATAGTTTCTTAAACAGGGGTTGCGTCCATTTATAGCCTCCTAGAGGCAGTAGAAGAGGAGTGGATATACATGTATGGAGTCTCCACTAGCTGTGTCCTTTGTTTATTAAAGATTATTTTCAAATTAAAGTCTTAAAGTTCTTAGAATTTTCACTTGCTATCTCCTTTTGGTTTAGGATTTTATGTGTGTTGGTGTATAAGTTTATTAATTTATTCAAAAACATTGATTTTAGACCTCAGTATGCTAAGTGCATTTAAGACACTAGAAAATAAAACAATAAAGCAAAGCATGCTTTTCTTCTTGTAAAGCTTGCAGTTAAAAGAGAGACCTTGGGAAGAAAATGGTTCTTAGAAGTTTAGAGCAGTGTGGTTCTGACATAAGTCTGGGATAAACAAGGAATAGCAGCCTAGCCAGAGGTACATATTAACATCTTCTCTAACAAGAAGTATGTATTATAATTTCATTACTACTAACATGATGTAGAGAGAGAAAGTCACAGTCAGGATATTTGAGGGGAATGGTATTCACAAGTTCTATTTCAAATGGAACATCCTGGAAAAGTTGTTGACAGAGTTGGCAGTTCCTAAGAAGTAAATGTTTTAAGATAAGAGGGCAAAACTCAGGTAAGTGGGTACAAAAGTTTCTGACTCAGAGAAAGAGGCATGGGAGCATTTTCATAATTAGTCACATTTGTGAGGTGAAAAGAATAGGGCAGGACAGGAAAATAGGAAAAGATGAAATAATGTAAAAAAATCAGAAAATATATATAAATTCACTGTTTTGCCTTTTTGCAGACATGTAGGTTGAAGTATCTGACCTTGCACAGACTTTCAGTAATATGGCTTGACTTTATAGTGGACTTGGACTATTCATACTTCCATCTCCCCCTTTGATCTGAAGACATGAAGCGACTTTATTAGATTTTAAATCTGTTTGAAAAGTAATCTTCAACCAAACCACCTTCAATATAGTTTAAATCACTCTGCTTTCCCAGAAGCAGAAAGAGTTCTGCCACAGCTTCATTTATGTTCAGATAAACTCTGAGTTCAAAGTTATGTTATGTTCAGGACATCACTTTACCCCTCATACTCATAAACTGGGTAAATTTATAGATACAGCTTCTGATCAGAACTAATTTTAATTTAATAAAACATCATCTTCAAACATGGGTAAGATAAAATTGGGATAAATGGGTGAATACATATAACAAATATATACACTTTCAAATATTTTTTTATTATTGTAGAATGTAGAAACAGGAAAAAATATTAAAGTCTAAGTATGTTTGCATACATATTCAAACAAAAAATAAGGCACTGAATTCTAATGAGTGAGTTCAAATATTTAGACAGCATTAACTCACAAAAGAGAATTATTTATAAATCTGTTTCACAGTCTGGTAACATCTAATTTTGCCTATTTGTATGGTGGCATATTAAAGGAATGTCCTAGCTCAAGGCAGTGTTTAGATTTCATGGTTACATTTAGGTGGGAGCATGTGTAAATTTGAATTGCTTATTTGCAAAAAAAGATTTGTGTTATATTGTATTTCTCAGCGGACACACAAAAATAACAATAGAAGCATATATTTACCTTTAGCTTCTTGCTTTTCATAACTTGAATGTAAAATTTAAAAAAATGTGTGCCTGATTAGACATCTTTACAGTTCTTCTTCCCCATGGCTTTACTATAACTGGTATGGCAGAATTGCTAGAAGAAGAACATATCCATTCACACATGGACAAAATCAGCTGGTTTCCAATGATGATCTCTGAGTTCTAGATGCATTGTCACAGGTCTTCCTTAAAATGATGGGGCAGGTTCTTGATACCAGCTAGGCAATAATGCATGCACGCATGCCCCTGAAACTTATGCAAACTGTTTATTATCCACTTCTTTCAGGCTTGTACATTGTATGAACAGTGGCAATAGTTATCAAATTACATGGGAAAGTGCTAAACAATGAAAGCAAGAATTTAATAAAGAGTAATAGCTATATCCATTCTTCTGTTGTGGGACATCTGGGTGGTTTCCAGCTTTTGGCTATCACAAATAAGGCCACTATGAACGTAATAGAACATTACGTTCTAATAGAACATGCCCCTGTGGCAAGGTTGGAAAACTCTTGGGCAAATTCTTAAGAGTGATATATCTGGGTCTTTAGGGTAGGTCTATTTCCAATTTTCTGAGGAATTTAGTTCATTTACATAATGGAATACTATTCAGCTATTAAGAACAAGGACATCCTGAGTTTTGCAGGCAAATGTAAAGGACCAGAAAATATCAACCTGAGTAAGGTAACTCAGATCCAAAAGGACATGCATGATATTTTCTCATTAATAAGTGGATATTAACCACCTCCCCCCAAAAAAGTACAGAATACCCAAGATACATTCCATAGAATTCAAAAAGGTCAACAAGCTGAAGGGCCCAAGTGAGGACCCCTCAGGCCACCTTTAGAGGGAGAAGAAAACAACCACAAGAGGGTACAGAGGGAGGTACAGGGGAGGGAAAGGGGATGGGGGGTGAACATGATCTGGTACTGAGTGGGGAAAAATGACTGAAGCCCTGAGGGTCAGAAGAAAAAATTAAAACATGCGACCTTGAGAGGAAAGAGGTGGGGAGGACCCTCCAGAATGTACCAGAGACCTGGGAAGTGATAGACTCTCAGGACTCAAAGGTGGGTGACCCTAGATGAAATGCCCTACAGTGGGGAGAAGGAACTTGTGAACCCACCTCCAGCAGAAGGAAGGGCATCAAGTGAGGGATGGGATTGCTATCCTACAGTCAAAACTCTGACCTATAATTGTTACTGTCTGAAAGAACTGCAGGGATGGAAATGGAGGAGAGCCTGAGGAAAAGGAGGTCCAGTGACAGGCCCAAAGTGGAATCCCGAGAAGAGGCCCCAAATCTGATACCATTACTGAAGCTATTGAGTGCTCTCAAAAATGGGACCTATAATGACTGCCTTCCTAAAGACCCAACAAACAGCCAAAAGAACCAGATGTACACCCAACCAATGAACAGAACCTGTTGAACCCTGTGCTTGAATTAGGGAAAAGTTGGAGAAAGCTGAGGAGGAGGGTGACCCTGTAAGAGGACCAGCAGTCTCAATTAAGGTGGACCCCTGAAATCTCTCAGACACTGGATCACCAACCAGGTAACATACACCAGCTGAGATGAAGCCCCCCAAAATATACACAGCAGAGGACTGCTGGGTCTGTGTTCAGTCAGAGAAGATGCACCTAACCCTCAAGAGACTGGAGGCCCCAGGAAGTTTAGAGGTCTGGTGGGGTGGGTAGGGTGGGTGGGATGGGAACAACCTCTTAGAGACAAGGGTTGGGGACAGGGGAAAGATATGGCATGTAGAACTGTTGGAGGGTGGCCTGGGTGGGGAATAAAATCTGAAGTATAAAAATAAGTGAATAAATGAATAAAGGAAAATAACAGTAATATCTAAACCCATTACTCACTTGTATCCAATTTTTAGGTATTAAAATGTATAAAAACAAATTCTCAATATACATATTTGGGGTACATATGTTTGGTGGCTTTATGTCTTTATGTATGTCAGGTCTTAGTTGAAGAATAGAAAGGATCAAAAACAAATTCATTTTTTCAATTGTTTACATATGAGCCATTACAGTTTTGAAATCCTCGATGATAATATATTTTTATCTCAAAAGTATCACATCATGTTATGAAATTTAAGTTAAGATAGATATCTTTCAAAGTATATGAAGGTAATTCAATATTCATATACATATTTAACATAAAGACATTCTTTTTAAAATTATATATGTGTAGGTGTTTGTATATATACAAATATATACTCATACTCGGTACTACTTTCTCATTCAAGATTTATGTTGATACCAGAAATTGAACTCAGGTTGTCAGACCAGGATCTATAATGGCTATGTAATTTTGGAAATTATAATTCTCCTAGTTTAAACCATTCACCAATTTTATAATGATAAAAAGCATATAACTATGTTTTTATTAAACTATTGTATTAGTCAGGTTTTCTATTCCTACACAAATACCATGAACAAGAAGCTAGAAGGGGAGCAAAGGGTTTACTCAACTTACACATTCACATTGCTGTTCATCACCAAAGGAAATCAGGATTACAACTCACACAGGGCAGGAAGCAGGAGCTAATGCAGGGGCCATGGATAGGTGTTACTTTCTATCTTGCTTCCCCTGGCTCGCTCAGATTGCTTTCTTATAAAACCCAAGACTACCAGCCCAGGGATGGCACCACCCACAAGGGGTCCTCCCCCCTTGATCACTAATTGAGAAAATGCCTTACAGCTGGATCTCACGTAGGCTTTTCCTCAAGGGAAACTCCTTTCTCTGTGATATTTGCAGCTTGTGTCAAGTTGACACACTAAGCCAACCAATCATTATTATCTCACATTTCTTTCCCCATGCTTCTAAATCATTTCTTCTTTCCAATCACCTTCTTACTTTCATATATTTTGTTTTGTTTTCGTGATTTACTGCTTTGACCTAGTTACTTGCACGAGCATGGATAGAGGAGAATATGTTTGAATGGAACCAATATACCAGCACGTACTTCACTGATGGATATGGTATCCCCTACCCTCTACAAAATTTAACTGTCTAGAGCTTTTCTGGAAAGTATGGGCACTCCTTCCATAATGAAATGTTAATGTTCTCAGTTTCGTGCATGTCTTGGGCAATGGGCAATTTTTGCTGTGAGTTCGTAAGTACTACTACAAGGCCGTGAACTATGCCCAGCACTGTAATATACTTATTGTCATAGTTTAGCAATTATTATTCTTTCTGCTTGTTCTGATTAGCCGTTGGTTATCTTAAATCATGCTAAGGCTAGAGTCCTATGAAAAGTGGGACCAATATTGAGAAAGTTCTCTAATAATAATGGCCTGCATGGAGGAGACAATTACTTTCTGCCCACATTCCTGACCCAAGAGGAAACTGTCTAGTGCCCTCTGTGGCCTCTGTGCACAGGGACCTCGAAGCAGTCAGGGGCAGGACCCTTTGGCTTTCTGCCTGCTCCAAGAGCTGGAAGTCATTCAGCAGGAGCAGCTACACACCTGAGAGCAGAGGTAGGACCAACTCTTCTGGGCTAAGCAACCCACGTGGAGGCTTCAGGTCACACAAATCCAAGAGCAGCTCTCTGCTACCAGATCCGGCTGAAAGAAAAGAGGCCTAAAGGAGTGGTGACACACAGGCCTAAAGTAGGGTCAAACCACTGTCAGAGACAGCAAGACAAGCTAACACCAGAGACAACCTGATAGCAAGAGGCAAGAACAGGAAACTAAGCAACGGAAACCAAGACTACTTGGCATTTTCAGAGCCCAGTTCTCCCAAGAAAGCAAACACCAGATATCCAAACACACCAGAAAAGAAACACCTGGATTTAAAATCACGTTTATGATGATGATAGAGGACTTTAAGAAGGGCATAAATAACTCCCTTAAAGAAATACAGGACAACACAAGTAAACAGGTAGGAGCCTTTACAGAGAAAACATAAAAATCCCTTAAAGAATTATAGGAAAACACAAGCAAACACGTAAGAAATTGAACAAAACCATTCAGGATTTAAAAATGTATATAGAAACAATAAAGAAAGCACAAAAGTAGACAACCCTGGAGATAGAGAAGCTAGAAAAGAGATCAATGGTCATAGATGCAATCATCACCAACAGAATGCAAAAGATAGAAAAGAGAATCTCAGGAGCAGAAAATACCATCGAAAACATCAAACAAGCATCAAAGATAAAGTAAAACACAAAAAGGTTCAAGCCAAAACATTCAGGAAATCCAGGGAACAATGAGACAATCAAACTAAAGGATAATAGGTATAGAAGAGAGTGAAGACTCCCAACTTAAAGGGCAAGTAAATATCTTAAACAAAATTACAGTAGAAAACTTCACTAACCAAAAGAAAGAGATGCCCATGAACATATAAGAAGTCTGCAGAACTCCTAACAGATTGACAAAAAAAGAAAGAAAGAGAGAGAGAGAGAGAGAGAAAGAAAGAAAGAAAGGAAGGAAGGAAGGAAGAAAGAAGAGGAAAAGAAAGAAATTTCTCAAATCACAGAATAGTAAAAACACCAAATGTAAAAACCAAAGAAAGAATATTAAAAGCAGTACAGGAGAAAGGTCAAGTAATATATAAAGACAGACCTATCTGCATTGCACAAGACTTCGAACCAGAGATGGTGAAAGCCAGAAGATCCTGGGCAGATGTCATACAGTCACTATAAGAACACAAATGCCAGCACAGGCTACTATATCCAGCAAAACTCTCAATTAACATAGATGGAGAAAGAAAGATATTCCATGACAAAATCAAATTTATACAATATCTTTCTACAAATCCAACCCTACTAAGGATAATAGATGGAAAAGTCGAATAAAAGGAGATAAACTATACCCTAGAAAAAGCAAGAAAGTAATCTCCTTGCCAAAAAATAAATAAATAAATAAATAAATAAATAAATAAATAAATAAATAAATAAGAAGAGAGCCACACAAACATAACACTATTCCTTAATATCTCGTAACATCAATGGGCTCAATTCCCCAATAAAATTAGACTAAGAGACTGGATATAGAAAGAGTACCCAGCATTTTGCTGCATACAGGAAACACACCTCAGAGAAAAGACAGACACTACTTCATAGGAAAAAGCTGGAAAATAACTTTCTAAGTAAACAGTCCCAAGAAAAAAGCTGAAGTAGCCATTCTAATATCTATAAAATCAACTTTCAACCAAAAGTTATCGAGCTTTGTTCAACTTCCTGGTATGTGTGGGATTTCTTTCATTTTTCTTGTCCTTGTAGACCAGCCTTAATCCGTGGTAATCTGATCGGATGCATGGGATTATTTCAATCTTCTTGTATCTGTTGAGGCCTGTGTTGTGACCGATTATATGATCGATTTTGGAGAAGGTACCATGCCGTGCTGAGAAGAAGGTATATCCTTCCATTTTAGGATGAAAAAATATTATATAGATATCTGATAAATCCATTTGGTTCTGTTAGTTTCTCTAGGTCTCTGTTTAATTTCTGTTTCCACAATCTGTCCATTGATGAGAGTGGGTTGTTAAAATCTCCTATTATTGTGTGAGGTACAATGTGTGCTTTGAGCTTTAGTAAGATTTCTTCAATGAATGTAGGTGCCCTTGCATTTGGAGCATAGATATTTAGGATTGAGAATTCACCTTGGTGGTTCAGACAGTGAAAGGAGGTCAAAGGGATGCAAACTGGTAAGAAAGAAGTAAAAATAATCACTATTTGCAAGTGATATGATAGTACACTTAAGTGATCCCAAAAGTTCCACCAGAGAACTACTAAGTCTGATAAACAACTTCAACAAGGTGGCTGGGTATGAAATTACCTCAAGCTAATCAGTAGCCTCCTCAACTCAAGGGATAGACAGACTGAGAAAGAAATTAGGGAAATGAAACCCTTCACAATAGTCCCAAATAACATAAAATACCTCAGTATGACTCTAACTAAGCGAGTGAAAGATCTGTATGACAAGAACTTCAAATCTCTGAAGAAAGAACTGAAGAAGATCTCAGAAGATGGAAAGACCTCCCAGTTTCATGGATTGGCAGGATTAACATAGTAAAAATAGCCATTTTGCTAAAAGCAATCTACAGATTCAATGCGGACCCCATTAAATTTCCAACTCAATTCTTCATAGAGATAGAAGGAGCAATTCCAAATATTCATTTGGAATAACAAACTAACAACCAAACAAAAAAACAAAAAAACAAAAAAAAAACA
The DNA here is from genome assembly GCF_011064425.1 of Rattus rattus. NCBI lineage: Eukaryota > Metazoa > Chordata > Mammalia > Rodentia > Muridae > Rattus > Rattus rattus. Next base: position 126,778,503 of record NC_046157.1, read on the forward strand.
GGATAGAAAAAACTATCCTCAACAGTAAAAGAACTTCTTGGGGGAATCACCATCCCTAACCTCAAGCTGTATTAAAGAACAATAGTGGTAAAAAGAAACTGTATGGTATTGGTACACAGACAGGCAGGAACATCAATTTAATAGAATTGAAGACCCATAAATAAACCCATACAACTATGATTACTTGATCTTTGACAAAGGAGCTAAAACCATCTAATAGAAAAAAGAGCATTTTCAACAAATGGTGCTGGTTCAACTGGAGGTCAGCATATAGAAGAATGCAAATCAATCCATTTTATTGCCATGTACAAAGCTTAAGTCCAAGTGTATCAAGGACCTCCACATCAAAAACAGATACACTCAAACTAATATAAGAAAAAGTGGGAAAGTGTCTTGACCATATGGGCACTGGGGAAAATTTCCTGACCAAAGCACCAATGGCTGTACTCTAAGATCAAGAATCAACAAGTGGGACCTCATAAGCTGCAAAGCTGTAAGGCAAAGAACACTGTTATTAGGACAAAATGGCAACCAACAGATTGGGAAAAGATCTGTACCAATCCTACATCTGGTAGAGGGTTTATACTCACAATATCAAAATGACTGAAGAAGTTGGACTCTAGAAAGCCAAATAATCCTACAAAAACTGGGTTAAAGAGCTAAACAAAGAATTCTCATCCTCAGCTGAGGAATATCGAGTGGCTGAAAAGCACCTAAAGAAATGATCAACATCCTTAGTCATCAAGGAACTGCAAATCAAAACAACCCTGAGATTCCACTTTACACCAGTCAGAATGACTAAGACCAAAAATTCAGATGACAACAGATGCTGGTGAGGATGCGGAGAAAGAAACACTCCTCCGTTTTTGGTGGGATTGCAAGCTGGTACAACCACTCTGAAAATCAGTTTGGAGGTTCCTCAGAAAATGTCAAGTAGGACATTGTACTACCTGAGGACTCAGCTATACCTCTCCTGGGCATATACCTAAAAGAGGCTTCAACATACAACAGAGACACATGCTCTATGTTCATAACAGCCTTACGTATAATAGCCAGAAGCTGGAAAGAACCCAGATACCCTTCAACACAGGAATGAATACAGAAAATGTGGTACATCTACACAATGGAATACTATTCAGCTATCAAAAACAATGACAACATGAAATTTGTAGGCAAAGGGATTGAACTAGAAAATATTATCGTGAGTGTGGTAACCCAATCACAGAAAAACACACAAGGTATTCACTCACTGATAATTGGATATTAACCTGAAAGCTGGAATTACCCAAAATACAAAACACAGATCATATGAAGCTTAAGAAGAAGGAAAACCAAAGTGTGGATGCTTCATTCCTTAAAATGGAGAACAAAAATATTCATAGGTGGGGTTATGGAGGCAAAGTTTGGAGCAGAGCCTGAAGGAACGGTCATTCAGAGCCACCAAAACTAGGTAGGAGTAATGAAGCTAAGAAGTACATGCTGACAGGAGCCTAATATGGCTCTCTCCTGAGAGGCACAGCCAGAGCGTGTCAAATACAGTGGCGAATGCTTGCAGCAAACCATTGAACCGAGGGATCCCCACTGGAGTTAGAGAAAAGATTGAAAAGCTGAAGGGGCTTGCAAACAAATAAGAAAAACAATGCCAAAAAACCAGAGCTCCCAGGGACTAAACCATAACCTGAAGGCTATACATGGACTAACCCATGGCTCCAGCTGCATATGTAGCAGAGGATTTACATTTTGGGTAACAGTGGACGGAGGAGTTCTTGTTTCTGCTAAGGCTGGATACCCCATGTAGGGAATGTCAGAGAGGCTGGAAGGGGAGGTGATTGAGGATGGAAACACCCTTATTGATGGGTGGGGGATGGGATAGGGGGCTTATGTCTGGGTAACCAGGAAAGGGAATAACATTTGAAATGATGCTGAAGAGATGGCTCAGTGGTTAAGAGCACTGACTTGGGTGTTCCAGAGGTCCTGAGTTCAATTCCCAGCAACCACATGGGATCTGATGCCCTCTTCTTGTGTGTCTGAAGATAGCAACAGTGAACTTGTATTTAATAAATAAATAAATCTTTAAAAATTTTTGAAATGTTCATAAAAAGTACCCAATAAGAAACATGGCCTGTAGTCAAGCATGTGGGACATTTTATTTATTAAGGATTGGTGTGGAAAGTCCTAGGCTATTGTGTGTTGTACTGCCCTTGCCAATTTAGCAAGCCATAAGAAACCAGACAGTAAACATTATTTCTCCAAAGCCTTTGTCTTAATTTCTGCCTCTCCGTTCCTTTCTTGAATTCCTTTCCTGATTTTCCCTCAAGATGAACTACAAGCTGTAAAATGATATAAACGTTTTCCTCATGTTTATTTTGGTTAGTGTTTTATCAAAACAATTGGAAGCATTCTAGGATGCAAATAATTAATCCTAATCCTTGGAAAGAAGTACAGATGTCCAATTTACAGAAGAACACTGTGGGGTCACTAGTTCTTAATGAACTGGATATTTATGCAACTTTGACTTTACAGTTACACACTAAAATCAAAGGCTTCTCTAACGCAAGACTAATGGCAGCACTAACGTCTGGGAATAACTTTAGATAATTCGAAATGAGTCTGACAAAATGTGCATTTAGCAAAGAGTATTGAGTTTCTCTCTAAGATCTAGAACTCTTTTAATTGTATGGTTTTTATCTGGTTCACAATACCAAGCACAATTTTGCTCTTATAGAATCTGCCTTAAGTAAAACCTGCAATCTCTTGGCTATCTCTGTAACTGTCAGGACAATATTGTATGTTTGAATAGGTCTTGACTAGCAGAGCAGCATTCTATCTCATTGAGATGCATAGCTAATTGACACTGTAATTCTTCCAGAAACCTTCATAGCACCTTCTGGCTTATGAAAACCAGAAAGCAGGACAATTTTGTATGTGTTATAACCAAACATCCTGTTATCGTTAGCCATAGAGTATTATCATGTAGATTTGTGAAGCAGCTGATATAAATGTCAACAACCTGCATTATTTGGAGTTCAGCTCTATGGGATTCCATTACTAACAACCCATAGCTAAGATTTTGACAGCCCACAGATTCTAGAAAGAAATAGTATTAAGCTATTATACAATCTACCTATAAAATATTCTTTTCACATTTGAAAATGCTTATAAAATAGTGTGGTTCCATATCGCTTCCCATATTCTCTTTTTTTCTCACACAGTCAATTTCATGTTAAAATTCTGTAATATAAACAAAATATATTAATAAAGTATCATTCTTCATATGGTTGATGAAGTCAGTGCAACCATTTAACTACATTGTGTAATGAACTAGTTCATTCATAATTCTTGGGTGAGATAGGTCTTCTTTATATGGTGAAGAAGTGTTATACAAAACTTTATATGAACCCAACTATCTGGTTTCAGAGTCCTTGGTTTTGATCACATTTCAGTTATGTAATTAGAGACTAATCATATATAAAAGAAAATGGTGAAATATGAAAAAAATAAGAAAGATATTTGCATTGTTTACAAAATAGGAAGTTTTCCAAAGTAAGTTTAGACATTTATGGAACAAGACAGATCTGTATTTGTGGGAAGCAAACCTCACAGTTTCTCTATGCTCCTGAGAACCCAGGCCTTCTACCAGAGTGCAACATGGAGTAGGAGTTTTGAACAAGTGATAGGAAAAAATAAGGTCTTATGCAGGTGCACTGACTACTATAGAAATTTTAATGTATTGTAGTCTGTGTTTCAAAGATGTATTAATTTTCTTTTATGTGCCTCTCACCCTATCTGTGTATCACACTAATGCCCAGGGCCTCGTCAGGCCTGGTGAGTATGCTACGTCCCTTGGAACTGGATAGGGATACTGGGAACTAATAACCTAAGCTCTCTTAAAGAGCACACAGAACCCCCTCTCCAGCCCCAGATTCTTCTAATATCCAACTTCTACTTTCCTGGCTTGGAAGTCAAATCTCAAAGCCAAAGACAATCTTAAGCTTTCATATAAACTGCATATTGTGCCTTTCAGCTCATAACATGGTTAAATAAATATTTTCTGAATTAACTTCACCATGGAAAATAATAGAATTTTGTACTTTGAAAAATATACAATTATCTATTCTAATTAGCATAAATATTTTGGAACAGATTTTATTTTTAGCATTGACTTATTATTTAACATGCTTTGTACTATTGTGCTTTGCGAGAATCACTGTACCTAGCAAACATTTGTTTAAATGTGCATATCCAGCTACTCAGTCAGTAGAAATAGCCTAAATTTTATTAACTCTAGTGATTGCCCTCATAACCATTTCAATGCAAAATGAATGTGGCTGCCAAGTAGTTTTTAATGTATTAAATCCCTTTACTTGCATAAAAGATGAAGTGACCCTGGGATGGAACATATTCCAAAATTCTGGTGGTTCATGAAGTGAAAAATTATGGGCTCAATTTTTTATAAAATTTGAGAGGTCAAGAGGGTAAGCAGATGGCTAGCTGAAGAATTTATTGCACATTAAGCAATTGTTTTGATGTGCCAGGCAAAGTCCGGGAAGCTTACGAGACTGTAAAATGCAATGACCCTGCATTAGACTAAGGGTTTAGCTCATGATACACATGAAATTTTAGAGATCACATCCATCACTAGTTTATTACCTGTCAGAAACTCACATGATTCAACACAATTAATATCCTGCACTGTAGTTTTTTTTACTATTGCTCTTTTTTTAACCCCATTTTTATCTTTGTATTTTATTCATCTTCTGTAATATTACTAAGTTCAGGTTAATCAAGTGACAGCTCAGCAATGCTGAATGATTTTCCAGTAACTTTCAGTACGCAGAGTTATAAATTTTATAAGGGATATAAAGAATTTAGATACTCATTCCCACACACTTTCCAATATACATGAGTAATTTTATTGTCATCAGTGCTTTTGAATGCAGAGAGCAGCAGTATTTTTTCATAAGTATATAAAATGCTTAAGACAAATAGTCTCCCTTAGAAAAGTTAATCTGAAGAACCTAGGATATTACAGCTGCAGAACGGTTCTCTCAAATCAAATCAAAGTGAATAAAATTGTCATAGACAAACACCTTACAGGCCTAAAGGAATGATTTTTAGGGCGTTTGTAATGTGAGGAAAATGAAATTTACCAGTATATTATGACATATCTTGCCGTAGTACAAAATGTTTGATGATTTCATAAGATAATGCTTAAAATCTAAATATTTACTCAATCTGGGCAAAAGAAGGAAATTGTACTACAGCATAATCTTAAGTTTAAAGTGTTATTGTTCATTAATTCTGAGGTTTCATATATTTGGCATTACTAAATATATTTTATGGAAATAAGCATATTTCTATTAAGGTAAGCTAACAATATCAAAGTGTTCTGATTAAAAATCATCAAATAACCTAATTCATGGTCAATCTCTATGTTACTTGTACTGCCATTAATGTTCGTTACCTTTAATTGTGCTTAATTGTGTAGCACCAACTTTTGAGCATATTTAACCAGGCAACCTTCAATAAGTAAATGACACTTTCAAAAAAAAGTTTAAATGATAATGTGTTCTAGAGAAAAAAACCTAATGTCAAAACATGACACATGAAATATCATTTACTCCCAGTATGTAACTTCATCTTGTCCTCCCGTAGTGTTTGCCCTCCACTAAGTGAGAATTTATAATAGCTTCATTCAGTGTTCTCCAATAATTTTTGCCCGCCACTAAGCGAAATTTTACAATAGCTTCCTGTTTCTGCACAGTTTCAAGCTAATGAAGAGATTAAATGCATGTCAAGATTTTTTTCTCAGTATTTGAATCCTAGTTTTAAAATATAATATTGAAAAGAGTATAATTAAATGGGATAAAATGGGATTAAAATTGATAGAGGAGAGAGGTATATCCATACAATTTCTTTATTTCAAGTCTACTGGAGTTCTTACAAAAGTTAACATATGGAAAGTGCTTTCCTCTAGAACCATTGCAACCTTTCTCTAAACAAGAAGATTGATACTATACATATGAGTTCCAATCCTAATTCAGTTTCTCTATCTGTTCATAACATACTATCCTCCCTAGAGCATCACTTGAAAATTAAACAAAATGAATCTATGAATTATATAATTTCACCCATATCACACAAACAATGTTATTTTAGAAACCTGTACACTTTTAACCTCTTCTTTTCCAAACTTCTCTTCATGGTTGTTGTTTTTACAACTTTGAAGTTACAAAATAATATGATATATACTATACTATAATATATACCATATACAACATATATAATACATGTATACTATACATATATATGTATATATATATATATGTTTTTTTAAAGCTTCTGTACAGCTAAGGAAACTATTAACCAAGGGAATGTGCCCATAGATGTGAAGAGATTTTTTTGTTAGCTGTATAGCAGAAAGAGCATTAATATCCAAACAGAAAAATAATCATAAAACAAAGAATGTAGTAAACAAATGATCCAGTTAAGAATGAATTAGGGATCTAAACATAGAGTTCTAAACACAATAAAACTTTAAGAATAAATATTGACTAATGCTATAAGTCACTAAGACAGTGTGGAGAGCTCATTTTATCCCAGTCATAATAGTTATGATAAATAATAGAACTGAAACAAGTGACAGCCAAGTTCTAGTTGAAGGAGAACCCTCACTTATTATTGGTAGAACTATAAATTGGAAGAGCTATTCCAAAAAACTAAAACTAAATTTGTCATATGCCCCATGACTCCTTGGCCTATGTACAAAAGGCTCACTTGACCCCACAGACACATGCTGAGCAATGCTCATAGCTGCCCTTTAATAATAGCTAAGGAAAAGTAAACAACCTATGTGTCCTTCAACAGATGAATAGGTCATAGAAATATGGCACATATACAGAACAGAGTATTATTCAGGTGTGCAGAAAACTGAAATAAAAAAATATTCTGGTAAATGTATAGACCTTGAAAAGATTGTGTTAATTTAGTTAACCTAGACATAGAAAGACAACTGCTACCTGTTCTCCTTCATCTGTGCATCTCAGTTCTAAATCTTCAAATGTGAGTATAAAGTCCATACTAACAACAGAAACCAGGGACATATAAAGGCATCATTGTGGATAGAGGGAACTTTGAGAGGGGGATAGCAAGATACAGGTAATAAAAAGACAGAAACTCTAAAATGGAGTAGTGTACTGACTTGGAAAGTTAAAGAAGTTAATAAAGAAAGGAAAAGCAGAACAATTAAAAAAAACACCAAGGTTATATCATGAAACCTAAAGAAATCAAATATGGATAGATAAAATGATAGATTTTAAATTTATATATTTCATATGAAGTAATACAATTGAGCTGACATTGGTATTTACAAGAACCATAGACTAACAAAACCCCTAGTACCATTGACCAGGAAACTCCTATTAAATAGCAGTATGGAGTAGTGCAAATGACTCTCTAAACAATATGCTGTATAGTTGCTAGTCCGGTTGCCTCTCAAAGATTGAAGGTAAGCCTCTATTGCCAAACACACCACTCAGGACATAAGACTCAGACGTTTAATTTTGGATGTAGCTTGACATTCTCCTTCCTACAGTTGTAGGAAGTTCTTCCACTGTACCGGAAAAAGAAATGCAAGCTGTAAACACCATGAATCAAGTAGCAGCCCTCTTTTTGAAGGAAGTCTCTTAGCCACAACAATGAAAAGCATATGAAGTGTCACTCGCACATCGGTTCTAACCAACAGCTGTCTGAATGCACTTACAGTCCACCTAACAGGAAAAAATTATCTCTCGTACTGGAAATTTATCAAGTTTTCTGGGATAATGAGGTCATGGACCTTAGAAGAGAATCTACCAACACACCTTGCTAAGCAGGATAATCCCTCACTGCCTTCCAAATGTTATCCTTATACTGACAAATAAGTGCCATTATATTTTCCTATCAAATACCATTCCAAGAAGAGTGGAAAGTTTCACTTCTCTAGTAATTTGTGGATGTGTTCATTTCTTTGTCAGTGGCATTTATTTTTTTTAGACAAATATCTCATTTGAAAAAGCACACTCAACATCTGAAAGGTAAACAGACTTATGTTTTAAATATTTTCAAGAATGGTTGGCTTATCTAATGTTGGGGAAAAATTCAGGGCTGCACAAATCCCCAAGTCATTATGACAATATCTTTATACATATGAGAATGCTGTTATGTTCAAATACCATTGGAAACTAGAAGAGGTAAAAAAGAGGTCATGTATTTATACATTTATAACAGTTAATATTGCCAGTTCAGTGGTCTTAGAGTCACTTAGGAGTGACTGTGAGGAATTTTCTCAGCTGATCATTTGAGGTAGGAGGACCTACCCTAATATGAGCAGTATAGTCTTGTAGACTTGGTCCTGAGCTAAAGGAAAGAGAAAAGAACTGGACAGCATCATTCATTATTTTCTTTTTTAGCTATGTAAACATTGTTCTGCCTCAAGCAAGGAGAAGTAACACATAGAAAAAAGGGTTACTAACATATAGCCCTGATATTGCAGTATTTAGAAATTTTAGCTGTTTTGCATGAAAATTACTGAAGATTTTAAGTTCTTCAATTACAAAAGTACATGAATATATCATTTTTGTAGGGAGTTTAAAAAGCAAGAAATTTGAGAGAAGTGTGAACAGAGGAGAAGTGGCTCACAGGATTATGGTTCTGATAGAAACTTGGGTAGAGACAAATAATGTGATGTTCTCAAAAACCATTGGCTGCCCTCTGTCTTTGTCAAAGAACTTGAGTGAAACTAAATTTTAAAACAGTGCACTAACGTGTTTGAAGGAGAAAATTTCAAAAAGTATCACATTCAGTCAGTTGTGGCTGCACTGTGTTCTTATTCTGCAGTATGAGAGAGAGCAAATCTATTTAGAATTTAGTGAAGGAAGTCCTTTGAGTGTATTTAAAACTTTAGATAAAGAAAGTAAGGAAAACTCAGCATGTCTAATTTTTAAAGATAAATCACACTCTCTTCACTGAGATGGTAGTAAAACTGTGATGACAAGAACCACCAATCTTGCCAACCAACCAAACTAAAGACTGCCTTAGTTTCTCTCCTTGTTGTGGTGATCAAATGCTCTGACAAAGGCAACTTAAGGCAGAAGTGGTATGCTTTATTCACATTTCAAGGCTAACATTCTTCATGGTGCAGAAGTCAAAGCAGCAGGAGCTTGAAGCACATTATGTCCACAGTCAGGAAACAGAACGACAAATAGTTCTAGCAGATTGCTATTTAATTCCTTTTCTGCATTTATACACTTCAAAATCCTAAAGAGTCAATTAATATTTCCACTGATAGTGGAAAGATCATTCCATCTCAATTAACATAACCAAAATAATTCCCCACAGGTGTGTCTAAAGGTTCATCTCCTAGTTGATTTTAGATTCTGTCAGACTAATGATTAACAATGTTAGGCTCTATAAGAAAATTAATAATTCATTTTCAAAAGTGCCATTAGAATGTTTAGATGAAGAGAAAATATTGGACCACTACAAGTATCTGGTAGTCTAGGCCTTTCCTTTCTAAACCAAAATGTAAACGTAGAATACATTTAGTGTTCTGTAATAAGGTCATATATCCATATTTTAAAATAGGCAAGATGTAAAGTGCATAGATGAACCCAGCCATGGTCTTTTTAGAAAAACAGCAAAAATACATGGTACATGAAAGGATAATAACCAAATAACTGCTAAGGTAATAACTTGTTGGTTGATTTCTATATACATATGAGGGCAGGCACAAGATAAGGCAAGGCCTGTGATTGGGCAGTGAAAAAGAATGGCAGGTGGAGAATTTTAGGGACAGGACAGATAGTATAGAGGGAAAAGAAAGGAAGATGGAGGAAGAAAAGGACAACCCGGATCTATGTGGCTTGCATGGTATTGGTACAGAGACAGACAGATAGACAAATGGAATAGAATTGAAGACCCAGAAATGAACCCACACACCTATGGGCACATGATTTTTGACAAAGGGGCCAAAACCATCCAATGGAAAAAAGATAGCATTTTCAGCAGTTTCAAGTGCTGGTTCAACTGGAGATCAGCATGTAGAATAATGTAGATCAATCCATGTCTATCACCCTGTACAAAGCTTAAGTCAAAGTGGATCAAGGACCTCCACATCAAACCAGATACACTCAAACTAATAGAAGAAAAGTTGGGGAAGAGTCTTGATGACATGGGCACTGGAGAAAATTTCCTGAAAAAACACCAATGGCTTATGCTCTAAGATCAAGAATCGACAAATGGGATCTCATAAAACTGCAAAGCTTCTGTAAGGCAAAGGACACTGTTGTTAGGACAAAACGACAACCAACAGATTGGGAAAAGATCTTTACCAATCCTACAACTGATAGAAGGCTTATATCCAAAATATACAAAGAACTCAAGAAGTTAGACTGCAGGGAGACAAATAACCCTATTAAAAGATGGGGTTCAGAGCTAAAAAAAGAATTCACAGCCAAGGAATACTGAATGGCCGAGAAACACCTAAAGAAATGTTCAACATCTTTAGTCATAAGGGAAATGCAAATCAAAACAACCCTGAGATTTCACCTCACACCAGTGAGAATGGCTAAGATCCAAAACTCAGGTGACAGCAAATGCTGGCGAAGATGTGGAGAAAGAACACTCCTCCATTGTTGGTGGGAATGCAGACTGGTACAACCATTCTGGAAATCAGTCTGGAGGTTCCTCAGAAAATTGGACATTGAACTGCCTGAAGACCCAGCTATACTTCTCTTGGGCATATACCCAAAAGATGCCCCAACATATAAAAAAGACATGTGCTCCACTATGTTCATCGCAGCCTTATTTATAATAGCCAGAAGCTGGAAAGAACCCAGATGCCCTACAACAGAGGAATGGATACAGAAAATGTGGTACATCTACACAATGGAATATTACTCAGCTATCAAAAACAATGACTTTATGAAATTCATAGGCAAATGGATGGAACCGGAAAATATCATCCTGAGTGAGGTAACCCAATCACAGAAAAACACACATGGTATGCACTCATTGATAAGTGGCTATTAGCCCAAATGCTTGAATTACCCTAGATGCACAGAACACATGAAACTCAAGACGGATGATCAAAATGGGAATGCTTCACTCCTTCTTTAAAAGGGGAACAAGAAAACCCTTGGCAGGGAATAGGGAGGCAAAGTTTAGAACAGAAGCAGAAGGAACACCCATTCAGAGCCTGCCCCACATGTGGCCCATGCATATACAGCCACCCAATTAGATAAGATGGATGAAGCAAAGAAGTGCAGGCGGACAGGAACCGGATGTAGATCTCTCCTGAGGGACACAGCCAGAACATCGCAAATACATAGGCGAATTCCAGCAGCAAACCACTGAACTGAGAATGGGACCCCCGTTGAAGGAATCATAGAAAGGACTGAAAGAGCTTGAAGGGGCTTGAGATCCCATATGAACAACAATGCCAACCAACCAGAGCTTCCAGGGACTAAGCCACTACCTAAAGACTATACATGGTCTGACCCTGGGCTCCAACCTCATAGGTAGCAATGAGTATCCTAGTAAGAGCACCAGTGGAAGGGGATGCCCTTGGTCCTGCTAAGACTGAACCCCCAGTGAACATGATTGTTAGGGGGAGGGTCGTCATGGGGGGAGGATGGGGAGGGGAACACCCATACAGAAGGGGAGCGGGAGGGGTTAGTGGAATGTTGGCCAGGAAACCGGGAAGGGGAATAACAATCGAAATGTAAATAAGAAATACTCAAGTTAATAAAGATGGAAAAAAATAAAGAAAAACAGCCTCCACTCTACTGGGTAACAGAAACACATATAGGTGAAGCTCCTTCTATGCAAGAACCATGCTTAGTGGATTGCTGTGAAACAATATGGGTCTTGGGATGCATAATTTGTTTCCAAAATGAATCCTCTTCCAAGTGTTTAGCTTTATCAAACATCATATCCTGGTCATATTTATCTAATAAAAACAGTATGTCGTCATTTAGGTTTGATTCTGAACTAAAACTGCATAAATGCCACTAATTGACTTGCTTTATTTTGCTCATACAAATTCTGCCTTTCATGAGACTTGAATGGATAAAATATGATTGTCGAAGACTCTCTCTCTCTCTCTCTCTCTCTCTCTCTCTCACACTCTCTCACTCTCTCTCTCTCTCTCACACACACACACACACACACACACACACACACAGGGTCCTTTCTTACCTCCAAAGACGTAGAAAACTCTGGGCCTACTCCAACATACTACTAATCAGCAGTGTGATAAATTTCTCAAAACAGCTTCCATTAGCAGAATCACATGCTAATGACCAATGGAATGAATGGCCTTAACACAACTTCACCAAACACAAGCTGTCAGGTATCTCATCTGAGGGACATCAGCGCAAGTAAAACTGTGGAGGAGGCTGGTAAAAAAAAACAGAAAGAAAGAAAGAAAATGTAATAAGGGCTGGATAATTACAGGACAGTTAGTCCAATCTAGGTGGGCAGTTTATATCAATATCAATTGGTTCTGAGTCCATTGTGTGGACATTTTGTGGGGTGAGAGTTTACTGATATAAATCTGATTGACAATTTATAAGCCTCTAGAGTTTTGACTTTGCTGGGTTACAGGAATTTGTGACAGCTAACTGCAAGATGGGCAGTCATTATATAGCAGTGGCATGGCAGCATCAAGCCCTGGAAACTTAATAAGATGGGCAGTCACTGCAGGGCCTAGCCCTAGAGGTGGTAAGAGTGCTGCTAGAGCCAGAGAATAACGGACAGTAGCTTGTGATGGAAAATTTATATTTATTATTTCCCACAACAATACTTCAATTATTAAACCAATGCGAAAAGGAAAACACCTGTTCTTAGGATTATAAAATCTGATCTCTATACTAAATAAGCATACTCTCTATGCCATTACTCTTGAGTTTCCATTGCAATTGACAGGAGAGACATTGTTGCTCAATCCTTTAACTTATAAAAATGCAAGTTTCTATGAAATAGTCAAGTCTGATCTAGAATGCCTCAGTAGAGTTACCATGCTCAGAAACAACTTATCTGTCTCTGCTTAGACAAGTGTTGTGCACATCCAGCCACCAAGGCCTGCAGAAGAGGCAAAAACTCTACTCTAGGGGCCTAGGCTTAGCCCAAACTTAAAATGGAACTCTACAATCTTACTCACTTGGCATTTATATTACAGACATGAAAGATAGAAGATAACATGACTTGCTTTCTTGCTATAAGGTATCAGAGATCTTGTTCAGACCAGTCAATATGTAAGAGGTGTGGAGACCCAGAAACGAGACCCAAAGAATCCAGTGTGTACATCTGTATATGAAGCCTCATTTGCAATGCAGATATATGAAATTCAAAGCCATGGAGATCTGCTATGCAAAGCTGCAAGCCCTGAAGTAGAGCTGGTCAAAGAGTCTCTGTGTTCTAAGCCAGAATAGTTTCATTAAGGTCCCCAGTTACAGACATGGAGATGCAGGGTTTGTTTTAAAGAGGTTTCAGTCTTACTTTGGTCTATTAATTACGTGCTATGCCCTCACTCTTTCTTCTCTGGAATAAGAATGTTCACTTTGCACCAAAGTATCAAAGTATTTAACTTCTTTTTGATTATATAGAGAGTTCCTTCAACCTCAGAGTTGTGTGTATGCATAGCACACATCTCACAGTGTACATGTCGAAGGCAGAAGGCACCTTTTCTTAGACAGAAGATCTGTTCTGCATTCATGCCAGTGTAGCTGTCCATTGAGGTCCTGGATATTTTCCTATCTGTGTCCTCCCTTTTAGGACACAGAGGTATTACAGACTCCTATGCTGCTACTTTTGTTTCTTATATGGGTTCTGGAGATCTGAACTCAGATTGTTAGGTAAGGTTTCTTACCTAATGGTCACCTTTATAATCCAACAAAGAATGTTAAGCACTATGGTACCTAAAACAAGATTATGGAGACTTTAGAATGTAGATTTTTTTCTGAATTGTGATCCAGCTACTAGTTCTGGAAACATAGGTGGGAGGTTACCCCTTATAAGGAATGTGTTTGGATTTCACATTGCTCTAGGTTTTGATAGTTACAGTTGTTGACTTGATTGAATATAGAATAACCTAGGAGCAATCACTGTTTTGAGTGATGTTTTTCATTTGGTTAACTGAGATAACTAGATCTATCCTAACTGGGAGCAGCACTGTTTTATGAGCTGCAACTTGAGCGGAATTAAAAGTCAAGGGTCTAATCGTAGATGTTCATTATTCTCTTCAATTGTGGTTGCACTATAGCAAGCTAACTCCAGTCCCTGACAAAGTGATGTTCATACTACAGTGCCTTTTATTCTTGAATCATGAAACAAACAAACAAAAACAAAAATCTACTTCCATACGTTACTCTTGTCATGTATTTTATCACCTGTGGGAAATAATTGATATGAAAATATGTTAACAAGACAATTGAGCCATTTACAAAAATAGGCCAGGGATATGAATAGAGAGTTCTCAAAATAGTGAAAAGATAATGTCTAAGAAAGATCTCAAATAATGTTCATCATTCCCATAAATTAGAGATATTCAAGCTAAATATACACTTTTAAATTATAAAATTGGTAATATCATTGCCTAAATATGGAGCTGCACTTCATGAAATTTTCATCACTAAATACCTTCTCTGCCCATGGAAATGTATGACAGATTTTATAAATTAGTCAACTAACACGCCCAAATATAACAGTCTTATCTACTCTAAGAAAATATTTTGTTCATGAATATTTAAACTATAAACATCTGTTCCTATACATATCTAAATTTTAATAATATTTTCTATGTACATATACTTGATTTTGCAATAGATATTATTTCTATATATCTATTTCAATGAATACCTTTTACTGGCTTACATAAAACAAGATAAACATAACTCTTTCAATAGCAATAGACAACATATAAATCTTTTGTCATATAAATGAAAAGTACCATTTTCTTAATCTTCAACTTAAAACAGAACACAAAATCCAAATTACCAACATTCTTCATGAGTTGCAAGACAATTAGAACACCTTAAATGTTAACCCAAGAGGTTAAGCAAACCTCTCAGAGGCTATAGGATGCTAGTGTTACATATATAACAGATGTGCAGCTTAGTCTTCATGCAAGTTTACCCTGACTCTGTTGTCTGCCTGTCGATCCTGCTCCTCTAACTAGACTGCTTTGTTCAGCATCAGTGAGAGAGGATGTACTAGGCCTATAGTGACTTGTGGTGCCAATGTGGGTTGGTACCCAAGGAGGTCCTCTCCCTTCTCAGAGGAGAAGGGGAAGGGGGACAGGGATGATAGCAGGGGCTTACCAGAATGCACTGGGAGGAAAAGGGGATTGAGATCAAATGCAAAGTAAAAAATAATTAATTAATCAATAGGAAAACAGAATGCTAGTGTTAGATACATGTGCTTAAGCTTAGAGCCTTTGCTAATAAAAAGCAAAGACTAACAATCTTGAGGGTGCATATTATGATGAATTATGTGAATTAAGTCCTACTGAAAGCTAGACCTGAGTACATTTATAAGATTTTCCTATGATTAAAGGCACTAAGATTAGCATAACATGCTTTTAGGATAACATGAGCTACTGACAAAAAATGTTCTTTGCATCAAATTATTGATTTTGATTATACAATCATATGACATATGTTAATACAAACATTGTATATCGTATTCATTTTCTAATAATGAAGTAAAAGAGTAGAGTTTTGATTTTGCTCAAATAGAAAATCTATAAGAAATTATAATTGTTGTATATTATAAAACACAACTTCAATTTTTGTGAATCAAACTCATGTTTGCGATTACTATCAAAGCTGTTTGGAGAAAGCCATGTAGCCATTCTCTCAGCATTTATTAAGCAAAATCTAATACAATACAGGTATTTTAAATCAATCAAAGAACAAGACTATAAAGTTTTACATAATTTGGGTTCTGGAAATTAAAGTATAAAATTATTCTTTCTGGTTGTTTAAAATACATCATAACAGGTATAATTGAATAATTGACATCATAGATCATTGAACAAAGAATGTGAGAAATTTTGCCTGATGCTAGAAAATAAATCTGTTTTATTATAAATAAATCTGTTTTCTGCTATTATGTATTTTTATCGAAAAATGTATTAAAATTTCAGAATTTCATACAATATATTTTACTTATATTTACCCCAACTTCTTCACTTAAGAACTCTTAAATCCATCCCACAGTTATAGCAATTAATAAATATATATTAAATAACAGTGTAAAAATTATTTTTAAATTAAATTTAAAATTTTCATAATTGAGTACTGTATATACATATTCTATATCCCTTTTACACTCCATGAATCCTGCCTCTTTCCCATTCCCCAAATTTTTGGACTCATATTTTTAATTTTTAAATATTACTACAATAATTTATACATATAAATTTATAAATGCAACTAATATTTGTCATATTTATTATATATATATATGTTTATCTTTTTTGGAGGTGAGTTGATCACTTGAAATTGGATAATGAATCAGAGAAGAGCTAGTCCCTGAACAAGACTGATTATCCTGTCGATTATTCTGTCTCTCTTAGATGCCATTAATAGCCAGTACTTCATCTAACCATGGATCCTTGTGGATTTTTCTTCATTCATAGTTGCCAGTCAAGTTTCGTTTCTTTTCTTTTCTTTCTTTCTTTTTTTTTTTACTTTATGTAATCTTTCTTTATAGTCCAGATTTTATCCCCATCCAGGTCTATACTCTGACTGTTCCTCATTCCACACCTCCTACCCACCTGTCTCCAAGAGGATGTCCCCAGGCTCTCATCCTCACACCACAGACCTCCCAACACCCTATGACTAACAATCTCTTGAGAGTTAGGTTCATCTTCTCTGACTGAGTCCAGACCTTGCCGTCCTCTACTATATAAGTGTTGGGTGCCTCATATCAGCTTGTGTCTGAGAGATTTGAGGGGTCCAGGTTAGTTGAGAGTGCTGGCCCTCCTACAGGGTTACCCTCCTCCTCAGCTTCTTCCAACATTTTTCTAATTCAACCACAGAGATCAGCAGCTTCTGTCCGTTGGTTGGGTGTAAATATCTGCGTCTGACTCTTTCAGTTGCTTATGGGGTCTTTCAGAGGGCAGTCATGGTAGGCCCCTTGTGTGAGCAACCATAGCCTCAGTAAAGGTGTCAGACCTTAGGGCCTTCCCTTGAGCTGGATTTCACTTTCAGCGTGTTGCTAGACCTTCTCTTCCTCAAGCTCTTCTCCATTTTTGTCACTGTAGTTCCTTCAGACAGAAATAATCATGAGTCAGAGGTTTTAACTGTGGGTTAGCAAGCCCTACCCTCACTTTATTTCCTGTCTTTCTGCTGGAGGTGGGATCTCCAAGTTCCTTCTCCCCACTGTAGGGCTTTTATCTAAGGTCCCTCCCTTTGAGTCCAGAGAGCCTTTCATCTCCCAGGACTCTGGTACATTCTGGAGGGTCCCCATACCTCCTACCTCCCAAGGTTGCTGGTTTCCTGACCCTCAAGGCTTCAGTCCTGTTTCTCCCACCCAATACCTGATAGTTTCCTCTTCCTCTCCCTGTTCCCTTTCCCTCCCAGGTCCCTCCCTCCACCCTTCTGTGATTGCTTTCTTCCCTGTCCCTAGAGGGATTGAGTCATCCTCACTTGGACAGGTGAATTTTCATTTTACCTTTTTAAGTATTGAAATTTCAGAGGAATAGTTTTTGTAATGTTTAGAAGAGATACTCTCACAGCAGACTTTCTTGTTCTGGATCTTACAATCTTTTTATTCCTCCTCCATGATATCCCCAGAGCCTTGGGAGTTGAGGTTGAGTTGAATACACATCAGTTGCACCATGGTACCCTGCAGGAAATGGTTTTATAATTTTTGACCAGTTGTGGCTTTCTTTAATTTTCTGTACTGAAAAGAAGCTTTTCAAAAGAGAGGTAAGGGCAACACTTATGTGTACTTAAATGGTTACACATTTATAAATCACTTAACATTATACTGATTTAGGGCATTGGCAACAGTCGGTTCCCTTTACATTCCATAGATTCACCCACCAATGGCTGTTGGCTAGGGACTGTCATGAATTTACATCATACTGAGTGTGCTCTATGTCAATTAGACAGCTATGGGCTACACCCATGATTTAAGTGGTACTCTTTCACCTTTCAGAATATCTTTTTGTTTGTATCATTGTTTTTGGTGTACTTCAAAGTTGGATAGGATTACTGATTACTTCCACTCTCCCCACAGTCTGGGAAGCTTTCATAGTTCCTTCTGGTATTATAATAATTAGTACTCATTTATCATTGAAAAATTGTTACAGCATTGAGTCATGCCTCATACTTCCTATACTAAGGAATATACTGCATACATTAATTAAATGATTAAATGATTTAAACATGGACACTGAAAAGAAAGATCTGGAAAGGACTCATCATAGGTCTTGTGCTGATAAGCAATGAAATTTGTTTTGATAAGGTAATATTTGTATAGTGAGCAAAATTTGCCCTATGAAAATCATACAGGTATTTTGACCATTTCTTCTATTTATTCTCTGACACACACAAAAATTGGCGCATGATTTGTTATTTGATATCATCAATTGAGGTATGATCTTTTGGTCTACTTTTGCATATTTTTAATCAAATGAAATTATATAAAAGAGCCTGTTTCTGTATATGTATGTTTTATTTCAGTGTTATGAGTGTAAAACTTATCCATTTTCCAATTTCCTGAAACTTAGGAGGTGATTTCAGGCTATGTTCTCACTTAACATTGTGAAGTATAATTAAAGAAAACAAAATTATAATTTAAATTAGTAAATTTGGAAGAGAATAGTCAGAAAAATCTAAGCATGAGTGTTTGTTCACTTCCCTTTGCTTCAATTGGCCTGAATGTGAAATTTTTACTCAAATCAAAATTTTAATGAGTAAAAATTAATCCATTATTTGAAAGAAAGCAATGATGGGGTTTATGGGAGGAAGTAGGTGGAGAAAAGGAAATGGATAAACATTTTAATTATATTATGACTTTAAAAATAAAGAGATAACCCATTTATTAACAAAACTGGACATTTAAAATCTTACATTTCAATGTTTTAGACCTTTGGCTATGAATTAGACATATTAAAATTCTCACTTTTAAAATGTCAAAATAATGACATTTTTTTCCTCTCTATATTAGCTTTCAGGAGTGTTTACCATTACGTTTTTTTTCAATTAATGCTACCCACTAATTCTCCAGGCATTTGTGAGCAGAGCCTTATAAGTCATAGTTAAACAGTGTCATTGGGGATTATGAAAACTTATATTTAATTCCCTCCTGAATGTTAAATAGGTTTCCAAGGAAAAACTGGTGAATTGCCAAGAAATTCATGATCTGATTACGAGAAAGAATAATTAGTAAATAACAAGAAAAGATACATGAAAAACAATAGTTGGTCTAGAATCCTACATATAAGAAAGCCTTTAGTAAACATGTCATTTCTCTCCTAACTGGGTCGCTCTAATAATAATAATAAGTCCTGATAATAATTATATTAGGGCAATGAGTAAGGTGTGTGATGGTGCGGGAAAGGTAGGACACATAACACTCTTAGTACTACCTACATGGAAGTGTCTGATAAATGCTAGTTTGTAGGGAACAGCTTATTTGTAATAGCAATTATTCACAGGAAAGAAATAATAAAAATGACATTAGGCTTAGTCAAACTTCAAATATATCTTAAAAGTTTGAATTAAATCTTAGGACATCATTTTGAAGAGTTTTTGAATATTGATAGCTAAAATGATTAAAATATATTTTTTAAAATGTTTTTTCCTGTTATCTATTTTTAAAGTCACAAAGAGAACTAAGTTGGGAGAATAAAACAGAGAAATATAACTAAATTTAGGGCAGTTAATCTGCTAAAAATATATTACCTATATAAAGCAAATAGAACTGACATGTCTTAAAAGTTCCTCTATTTCCGGAGAGGGAATATATTCTTACAGTATTGCAGTAGACATATCAATTGTTCCTCTGTACAGCTCTCTTTTCTTTCTGTGAGGTTAAACACAGAGACATCACGAATGAGGGAAGGGTGTCACATATTCTCAATTTAACTAAACTATGACATAACATTTTAGGTTAAATATTGGTCCTTGGACACTAAAATGTGAAAATTATCAGGAACATGAATAATATTCTCCTAAAATACTGTTTGCCACACTCACCTTTTCCATGTATCTTGAACATGTTCGCACCCAGAGAGTTGACCCTTCTTTGAAGTTACATTACATCCTGTGCTAAAAAAAAATTTTCTAATTCCAAGTGTTTTTCTTCTCTACATGGCACCAAGTTTAACTAGTTTTATTCACTGGTTTTATCATACCCATCTAGTTTATTAACTTACAGACTAGATAGTTCTCTATTCACTTGTGTATAACTTTTATATAAATGGTTTAATTAATTGTTTACAGATTACCTGTCAAAGAGAAAGTCTTCAAAGTTATCAATGGTGCTATGAGAAGAAATGTGAAAGAGGAGACTTCATATCCTGAAAATATATCTTCCCCTTGAAGGAAATATTTTTTCATCTTATTTTATAGAACTAGTCCAATATAATCTTCCTGGTAGCGAGAGAACTTTATAGATCCTTTCCAAGGGAAGTTTGCCACAGCTCTGGGATTGGATTTAGTATTTTCTATTGGTCACTAGAGAATTTTTAGAAAATAACAAAATCAGGCTTAGTGAAAATCATTTTTCCCTCATTCACTGCGGGGTAATCAATTTTCCCTAGTATATGCTATGACAGAATGCAGGAGAACTGCCATAGCCCCAAGGAGGAACTTTTAACATGTTTATATGCTGCTGACATTGCATGTCTGTGGAACATCTTATTCATTTTGTATTATTTCTGATGGGTCAATAATGCAAACAGATGCTAGACACTGCCCCATTTTCTATAGTAAGAGCACCATATCCAAACTTAGGAATAAATTTTAAACCCACCTCAAGAAAATTTTACTAATTCATGCTTATTCTTGATTTTACATTGGGTAAGCAAATCATTTAAACTGTGTTTTAGGAACTACTAAACCTACATATTTACTTACCATGTACTGGATTCTCCAGTTCTTTATGAAACAGCATGTCTGTTTTACTCTTGCTGGGAGTGAGGCAAAGAATAAACTCTAAGTGTTTCCCCTTGATCTTTTGTAGTAACCCAGTACACACTTCACAGAAAAGGTAGCCATTCTGAGTAATCTGAAGAAATAGAAATATGTACTTAAGTAATACATTTATAGACTTACAGGTAACCAGAAATGGAAACAGTCCTACTGCAAACCACTCAATAGGTTCTTGACTAAGAGTCTAATATCATTTTCAGATTTCTGGATCTAAAACATGATTAGAATTATTATTAGGAATAGTTTAATATATAATTTTTTTTGGTTCTTTTTTTTCGGAGCTGGAGATCGAACCCAGGGCCTTGCGCTTCCTAGGCAAGCGCTCTACCACTGAGCTAAATCCCCAACCCCATTAATATATAATTAAAAATAGTTTCACATGTATGATCAGAGTATCAAATATTTTCTGAAATGCTTAGGGATTGCCTCTCTTGTATTATATTACTAATAGAGTAAACAATCAGTGTTGGTGAAAGGCTTGGAAGAAAGGAATCATTTGGTAGCCACATGATCTGTGTAGTTGCATAGAGTGCTAAATTCAGAATAATCCTGCAATCAATGCTCTCCTGTTGCTATTTTTTTTTGCTGTTTTTTCCTTGTATTCTATGTGTCAGGTCTTATAGGGAAGAAGGGTTAAACATACAAGATGAGGAGAAACTTAATATCTTTCATGGCCTATTTACACATAGTATCTTCATATTCTATAGTCACAGAAATTTGCTGTGTCCTCTATGGATGGTCCCTCAATGAAAATTGAAGCAAGTGTGCCAAAGTTATAACAATGATTTTCTGTTACCAACTCCTTCAAAGCAAACCTTGATTCAAATGTAAAAAAAAGAAAAAAGAAAAGTGAAAGAAAAGAGAAACATAGGGGTTGGGGATTTAGCTCAGTGATAGAGTGCTTGCCTAGCAAGCACAAGGCCCTGGGTTTGGTCCTCAGCTCCGGAAAAAAAAATAAAGAAAAGAGAAACAACAACAAAGGTGTAAATCTGTAAATCTGTTTCTTATCAGAAGAAAACAGTTAATTATGGAAGTTTTTCCACCTTCATGAGGCCTATTGGTATTGTTACTATTATTTGGGACCTATATCAGTTTGTGTCTTTGTTGCTGTGATAAAATGCTTGTCAAATCGTCTTTGAAAGCAATGGCTTTATGTGACTTACACTTCTATAAGTGTCATCTATTGCAGAGAGAAGAATGCTTCATGCATAGAAAATTGCATTCTGTACATAGAATAAAATCTCAACTGACATACTACTAAAAGCATAGCATGCTATCAAAGGCTTGCTCGTTCTGTGTTAACTCTCCCATTAAGTCACTCTCCTGCAGGAGTGCATTGCTATCTCAGCATATGGTAGTTATATTTGGTATTCCAAAATTTACAGAATACATATATCACAAATGATAATGAGGAGGAAGCACAGAGTATGATGAGGGAGGAGTCAACAGCATGAGCATCAGGAATAAGGCTGGCAACAGGCTACAGGAGCAGCATTGTGCTTTGACATAATTGTCTTTGTCCTCCTCTGCATATGAGCTGTAGATAAGGTGAGAGTTGCTTTTCTTATGGTATTACCTTACTTCCTTTGGAGAACATCAATCTCCAGATGCAACACAACTCAACAATGTAGTTTTCTTGTCTTCTCATGGCATGCATTGTGACAGGCAGCAAAAGTAAATTATTATTTTTATTATTTTAATTATTTACATTCCAGTCATTACCCCTGGCTACTCTCCCACAGTTCCTTATACCATTCCTCCTCCCCTTGCCTCTGAGAGGGTGTCCTTCCCACAGGAGAGTACCCTCTTCCCTGGGGCCACAATTCTCTCAAAGATTAAGCTTCTCCCACTGAGGGCAGACCAGGCAGACCTCTGCTCTATGTGTGTCAGAGGCCTTGGGCTGGCCTGTGTATGCTCTTGGTTGCTGGCTCAGTCTCAGGGAACTCTGTTGCATTTTATTACCTTATTTCTCACACATTTTAGTTCTTCATTAAGAAAAAGAAATAGTCAAAGATGAGATTTAGGGTAAAGTGGACAAATCTACAAGTAGAACAGAGAGAGTTCAATTAGGTAATCAACAATGCTACTCTTGAGATTATAATAGAAGTGCTTACATAGTCAAATACAAGATATAAAAACATGAACTGCCTAATTATGCGATTCAGTAGGGTCATTCACTGCCTTGCATTTACATTTACCACCATATTTTAAATGTAATATTAAACCTTAACATTTACATGCTGATAACTTATTTTAACTCATTAATTTTACAATTAAATACATTATAATTTAGTAGAAAATGGCTCTCGTGAAAATTGAAGAAAGACTATAAAGAAAGGAATGCTTTATATTCAAGCATGTTTTACTACTTTACAAAGGAGCAGCTTGTATTGATCACTTTTTACCTGCTGAAAATTTGATTGTGGATAAAAATGAAAGAATAAATATTTAGTGGAGCTTCTGGCTTCAAGTTTTCACTCTATAGTTGATTGGCTCAATCATATTTAGTCTGTGGTGAAGCAGAAAATCATGGCAAAAAGGCATAGACAGCAGATTTGCTCATATCATGACAATTGAAAAGAAAACAATGTGCCTGGAGAAAGATACAATCATGGTTCAAAGAATGAGCCCACAAACTGGGGAACAAATATTTAGCACAGAAATCTTTCATTAAACACCTCATATTCAAAATATAGCAACTCCACATACTCATTATAAAACTTTGTATAGGAACCCTGGCTTTTCCTTTAAATTTTAAAAACCTCAGCAAAGTGTCTGGGTATAAAATTAATCAAACAAATCAGTAGCCTTCATCTACTCAAAGGATAAACAAGCTGAGAAAGAAATTAGGGAAATGGCACTGTTCACAATAGTCGCAAATAACATAAAATACTTTGGTGTGACTCTAACCAAGCAAGTGAAAGATCTGTATGACAAGAACTTCAAGTCTATGAAGGAAGAAATTGAAGAAGATCTCAGAAGATGGAAAGACCTCCCATGCTCATGGATTGGCAGGATTAATATAGTAAAAATGGCCATTTTGCCAAAAGCAATATACAGATTCAATACAATCCCCATCAAAATTTCAACTCAATTCTTCATAGTGTTAGAAAAAGCAATTTGCAATTTCATTTGAAAAAACAAAAAAACCTAAGATAGCGAAACTATCCTCAACAATCAAAGAAGTTCTGGGGGAATCACCATCCCTGACCCCAAGCAGTACTCTATGGTATTGGTACAGAGACAGGCAGGTAGATAAATGGAATAGATTTGAAGACTCAGAAATGAATCTACCCATTTATAGTCACTTGATCTTTGACAAAGGAGCTAAAACCATCTGGTGGAAAAAGGACAGCATGTTCAACAAATGGTGCTGGTTCAACTGGAGGTCAGTATGTAAAAGAATGGACATTGACCATTCTAAGCTCCTTGTACAAAGCTCAAGTCTAAGCAGATCAAAGACCTCCACATAAAACCAGATATAGTGAAACTAATAGAAGAGGAAGTGGAGAAGATCCTTGGACACATGGGCATAGGGGAAATTTTCCTGAACAGAACATCAATGGTTTAAACTCTAAGATCAACAATGAACAAATGGGACCTCATAAAATTACAAAGCTTCTATAAGTCAAAGGACACTGTCAATAGAACAAAATGGCAACCAATAGGTTGAGAAAAGATCTTTACTAATCCTACATCTGATAGAAGGCTGATATCCAATATATACAAAGAACTCAAGAACTTATATGCCAGCAAACCAAAAATCCCTATTAAAAATGGGGTACAAGGCAAAACAAAGAATTCTCAATTGCAGAATCAAATGGCCAAAAAGCACTTAAGGAAACATCCTTAGTCATCAGGGAAATACAAATCAAAATAACCATGAGACTTTACCTCACGCCAGGCTGTATGATCAAATTCAAAAACTCAGGTGACATCAGATGCTGGCTAGGATATGGAGAAAGAGGAAGACTCCTCCATTGTTGGTGGTATTGCAAGTTAGTACAACTACTCTGGAAATCAGTCTGGCAGTTCCTCAGAAAATTAGACACAGAAATACCTGAGGACCCAGTTATACCACTCTTGGGCATATACCCACAAGATGTGTGGTATCTGATCTTGATTGTGGATAAAGTCAAGACATATGGAAACTGGCTAGTAAAATGTGATGTGAGGCCTTCTGAGAGAAAAACTCAGCTTTATATTTGATGTTCTCATGAAATCCTTCTGTTATAGCAGGAAATATGAAGAATACTTCAGTCTCAGGGCAAAGTGTAAGGAAGAAACCCTTAAGTTGGTGTGTCAGTACCCTAGTGTTCATGAGAACCAAAGAGCTCCACTCTCCCCTCATTCTTCCTCCTGCTCTTCCCTGCCCTTTACTTTTCTTCCTAATTCTTCATCCTTCTGCCTTGCATTAAATAATTGTCAAAAAATGTCTAGCTACTTAACTGAAACATTACAAGTGACAATAAAATTATTTGCTTTTTTCTTACCTAAGACTTGAGGGAATTGAAACTTTAAGGAAAACAAGTTAGTTATTTACAAATAGAGAAAGCATAAAGAAAAAAGAAGATAGCCCAAATTAGTTTTAGTCACAAGCTTACTCACTACATCGTAAAGGCCTCTGAGACATCAGAGATTTGCTCAGCCTAATCAATCTTGTGTTGTGCTTCAGACACAGAAATTCTTTCATGGGTCTCTGAACTCACTTAAGAGTACAGCTCATATGTCTTTCTTCTTCCTTGAGTATTATTGCCCTGGTTACTTGGGCTGTTTTGTATTCTCTGAATATAAAATGTGAAATTAGATGTTGCTATATTTGAAATAATAGTTCCTGGTCCAGAGAAAGACAGATACATGGATAGTAAATTAAAAGAAGAGGAAATGAAGATGGAGAAGAGCGTAAGAGGAAAAGGGAAGATTTTGAGCTAGATGGGGGAATCAAGGGAAGGCAGAAGGATGAAGAATTAGGAAGAAAAGTAAAGGGCAGGGAAGAGCAGGAGGAAGAATGAGGGGAGAGTGGAGAAGAACACAAGGATGAGGTGGAAAAGGAAGACCATTTATGTTTGCTGTGTTATTTTTTCATATAACTTACAGCATTTAAAATTGTATATGTGTTTCTTTGATCTTGTATAATTTTTTTTCTAAAAAGGGATTCATAGTGAACTCATGTTCTTGCCATATATTTTATAAGTGGCATTGAACTCAGAAAACATGGATAGACATTTAATATCTATGTGTCACAGGGTAGATACAGTGTTATGTGTTTTGATTCATTTTTATAGTGAAAACATTTCTCAAAAATAAAATGAGATTAGTAGAATAAACTCTAGCCATGAGTAACTAAAAATATTCACCTTCAAAACCAGTGTGTGTGTGTGTGTGTGTGTGTGTGTGTGTGTTGTGTGTAAAATCAAACTTCTATGATGAACTTTGTATAGAGAAGAAAATTATGGTTGTGTACAATAAGCTGGTTTGAACATAATTTGCATAAATGTACATTATATTGAAACTGTCTTTCTGATGAATAGTACTATTAATTTAAAATACTTAAGCACTTGTATAAACCATAAGCCATGAACTATACACATTTTAACATAAATGGAACATCACACTGACCCAAAATAGATGTACTGAAGGGTGAACCCAATTTGACCTATATACACATGGTCTTTGCCAAGAAGGTGCAACATTCCATGTGAATATATTTGGTGAGGAATATTAAGGAGACCTTCAGATTTTTAATTTTAAAATAATCTTATATTTCTCTTAGTGGTTAAACATTACATCTTATTTTTTAAAAAGTATTTAAAAATCAAACCTAAATGTTCCTTTCATAAAATAGAAATAGATCCTAAAATATTTTTCTTTGTAGTTATTGAAGTTTGAAATGCGGTACTGTGAACACTTAATTAAGTGACCTAATTGTCTCTGTATTTAGTAAGGGTGTCACAAAGACCTTTCACCTCATTGATAAGCATAATTCAATCCATATAACTGCAGAGATTGGATGGAGAATAAAGGACTAGTAGGGTGGGAAGGCTCTCCTAAAGGAAAAAATAATATAATTATGATAATTATGGTAGGTGAAAGAGGGAAATTAGGAACTAAAAATCTGATGGGGGAACAAAACTGATAAAAAGAAAATAAGGAAGTTAATACAGTGAATCAGAAACGAGGTAAAACCAAGGGAAACCTTCAGATGGATTTTCTTTCCATTTTTTTTTTTTTTTTTTTTTTTTATATGGAAACAACCCCTTCTCCCCCCTTCCTATGGGTGTTTCCTCCCAGTCCCCAAAAGATTCCTAAATTCTATACAGGCATGGATATGATATTCAAAATGGAATCAGGGTCAACAAAAGAGTCTTGAAGACATCCCTAATCCTCAACTGGACATGTCTTATCAACCTTCTATGTTCTTTCATGTAACCTGTCTGTAGTTCTGGGATGTCTCCTTCAGGGTTACAACTCCTGTCGGTCTGCACTTCTTTGCTTCATCCATCTTGTTTTGTTGGGCAGGCTCTTTTAATTTCCATTTTCCCTGCCACGTTTAAAGAAACAGTTTTTTGATTCCGTTTCTTTTTACTGTTTCAAGATTGTATTTATCAGTGAGTGCATATTTTTTCTGTTTAGGTTATTTGTTTCATCTTTAAAGGCCTCCATCATCTTATTAAGATTAAATTTAAGGTCATTTTCTTGTCATGTGTTATGGTGTGTTATGGTGTTCAGGACTTCTGTAGTAGGATAACTGGGTTGTGGTAGAGCTATATTGCCCTGACTTTTGTGAACACTGTTCTTGAGTTGGCTTTAGCAATGCAGCTATCCCTAGTGTTAGTAGGCCTGCCCAGTAGTTCTTGATAAAACCAGGCTTTTCATGATGCAAATAGAGCTGGTAGTCCCTGATGTCAGCAGATCTCTGTGGTTATAGGTAGTGTTGTTTGACCCTGATGGCTTCAGGCTGCTGGGGTGTTGTGGGTGGGGATAGAAAAGCAGGTAGTGCCATTGGTCACTGACGGTTGCAGGCCTCTGTTTGTCCTTGGTAGTGGCAGGCCTCCAGGGATTCAGGCAAAGTTGTAATCTTGGAAATGTAATGCAGAGGGGACAGGGCAGAGCTTGCTACTGTTTGGGTTTTACAAGAGGGGAGAGGAGGTAGAGGATAGAGTTAGGGTCTCAATTGGGGGTCACTGATGGCTGCAAGCATCTGGAATTGTGCTTATGGATGTGAATAATAAATATTAGGAAGAGGGAACTTAAGAGTCTACTTCCAGTAGATACACAGGGCCTCAAGTGGAGGGAAATGGTTACTAAACCACAGTCAAATTTTCTGACCCAGAACTTTTCCTATCTAAAGAACTGCAGGGACAAAAATGGAGAAGAAACAAAAGTACAGGTGGTCCCATGACTGGCCCAACTTGGAATCCACTTGGGGGGTTGGCAAAGGCCTGACACTATTACTGACGCTACGATGTGCTTACAGACGAGAACCTGCCATGCTTGTCCTCTGAGAGGTCCTACCAGCAGCTGACTGAGACAGAAGCAAATGCTTTCAACCAACTATTGGACAGAAGTTGGGGACCACTATGCTTGAATTATGTAACTGATTAAAGAAGCTAAGGAACAGAAGTACCCCATACTAAGACCAGCAGTCTCAACTAACCCAGACCCCAAGGAGCTCCCAAAGAGTGAGCCATCAACCAGGAGCATACATGGCTGGTCAAATGCCCCTGGCACAAATATAATAGAGGCTATAGATTCTGCCTATTTTAAATAAGGCTGTTATGAATATAGTGGAGCATGTCCATCTTATATGTTGGATCATCTTTTGGGTATATGCCCAGGAGTGGTATAGCTAGGTCCTCAGGTAGTTCTATGTTCCATTTTCTGAGGAACTGCCAGAGTAATTTCAAGAGTGGTTGTACCAGCTTGCAATCCTTACAATAGAGGAGTGTTTTTGCTTTCTCCAGATCCTCACCAACATCTGTCACCTGATGTTTTGATCTTAGACATTCTGACTGGTGTGAGGTGAAATCTGAAAGTTGTTTTGATTTGCATTTCCCTGATGACTAATGATGTTGAACATTTCTTTAGGTGCTTCTCAGCCTTTCAATATTCCTCAGTTGAGAATTCTTTGTTTAGCTCTGCAGTCCATTTTTTAATAGAAGCATTCAGTTCTCTGGAGTCTAACTTCTTGTATTCCCAATATATATTGAATATTAGCCCTCTATCGAAAAGTCTGGGAAAGATCAGGAATTCAAGGCCCATACCTAAACATAGTAAAAGTAATATACAACAAATCAGTAGCCAACGTCAAACTAAATGGAGAGAAACTTGAAACAATCCCACTAAAATTAGGGCATAGATAAGGCTGCCCACACTTCCCTATCTATTCAGTATAGTACTTGAAGGCCTAGCCAAAGCAATTAGACAATAGAAGGAGGTCATAGGGATATAAATTGGAAAAGAGTAAGTCATAATATCACTAATTGCAGATGATATGATAGATATCATCTATCATACTTAAGTGACCCCAAAAATCCCACCAGAGAACTCCTAGAGCTGAAAAAAAATCAGCAAATCGGCTAGATATAAAATTAACTTGAACAAATGAGTAGCTTTCTTATACTCAAAGAATAAACAAGCTGAGAAATAAATTTGGGAAATGACACCCTTCATAATAGTCATAAACAATATAAAATATCTTGATGTGACTCTAACCAAGCAAGTACAAGATGCGTATGACAAGAACTTCAAGTTTTTGCAAAAAGAAATTGAAGATCTCAGAAGATGAAAACATCTCCCATGGTCATGGATTGGTAGGATTAATATAGTAAAATGGCCATCTTGCCAAAAGCAATCTACATGTTCATTGCAATCCACATCAAAATCCCCAGTTAACTCTTCACAGAGTTAGAAAGAACAATTTGAAAATTCATTTGGAATAACAAAAACTCTAGGATAGTAAAAACTATTCTCAACAATATAAGAACTTCTGAGGAATCATCATCCCTTACCTCCAGCTGTATTACAGAGCAATAGTGATAAAACTTGTATGATATTGGTTAAGAGACATGCAAATAAATTAATGAAATAGAATTGAAGATCCAGAAGTGAACCCACATATGGTTACTTGAACTTTGACTAGGGAGCTAAAACCATCCAGTGGGAAGAAGACAGCATTTTCAACAAATGGTTCCTGTTCAATTGGAGGTCAGCATGCAGAAGAATGCAAAGCAATCCATTCTTATTACCTTGTACAAAACTCAAATTGTGTTTTCTTCTTTAATACTATGTTTTTAGTGGCTCTTTGAGAACTTCATATATTCCTTGATTATACTATCTATTCATCCTACAAACCCTGCCAGATTCAAGCTCTCCTAACTACTCAGAGAATATTAATGTGAGTAAGAAGTAAAGTGAAGAAGGATCTAACAGAGTTGAAGGAAAGAACAGCATCTAATTAAAATTCATTGTGTAAAATTATCACAGAATAATAAGACTGTCCTTCTGAGACAGGTGACAAATGACAAGTACTGAACTTCCAGGACCCATTGTTTTGGTTTTCATCAGCATTCTCAAAATCCCAGTCCCACTGATAGGAAGAACAAAGTTCAGAGGTTTTAAAAGTCCAGTCAACTCAACTATTGAAAATACCTGCTTTCCTGCTCTCCGGTGAATGGGAATCAGTGCTACCATGGTGGCCTGACTAGATTATACAGTTATAATTAAGTAGTGTGCCTGGCCATCAAGACCAACTCCTGCTTCTCCCCCACTGATATCACTTTTAGTAAGTTCCATATTCTTAGTGATGGCCACAGCACATCTCTCCAAAATACACATTTACAGAAACTGTACTTACTTCAAATTGTTTTGCATAGATATAAACTATTTCCCCCCCCTTGGGAGGATATGATCCACAGAATCTAGCTGGTAGGGAGGCATTAAATATTGTACCATTATACTAGGTATGAATTTTAGAAAGCAGAAAAAAATGTTTAAAGGAAATATAGATTTATAAAATTCTCTTATAATATAACAGATTTACATATCAAATTGTAATAAATCACTATTTGTATGTAAACAGTAACAAGATTATAAAAGCAAATAACTATTTTTATAAGCTTAATATGTATATATGAATATATTAGAATAGTTTTAAATCTCTTTAAAATATCCCTTGCAAAACAAGAGATTTAGATTTCTAAGTGACATATTTACTTATCAACAATTGCATGCTATTATTATACTTTTAAAATGATGTCTGATTGCTTTGTATCACAGTTAACATGCAGAAATTTTCAATTATGCTATACTAATTTTTAAAGTTTTTTCTTGGATATATTTATAATAGTTTCCCATACTTTGAGAAACAATATGTGTAGAGCCACTTTTCTTATTTATATTTTTATTTTTCCAATCTTGAGGCACAATTAGCAAAATAAATTTCTATAATATGATGCATAAGAATGAATTGTGGAAATCATTATAGTAAATATAATAAAGTTATCTATCATTTTAGTGGTTTTGTTGACACTATTTCAATCTACAGTGAACAATTTTTACATGTATAACCCCATAATAATAATAATTCAATTACTATGTACAAATTAAATGTCTGAAAATCATTTGTCATTCATAACTGAAGCATTGTACTTGTTATAAATCAATATTTCATTTAAAATTTTTAAAAATTTAGTAAATAAGTGTCTTTAATGCTAGAAATGGCAAAGTTAACTGAAGGAACGGCAAGAAAACTTATTGCTGGTCAAAAAAATCTTTTCTTTGATGTTAAATGTCTTCTCTGAGGACCATAAAACAGAATTCTTACAAAAATAAATCCAGCTCCAGTTGAGAACTATATTTGATCTTATAGTTCCATCAAGTGTTATGCTCCGCCAGTGTCCTTCTTTTGCTATAATACTATATTATTTAATTTATTATTATTATTTTGTCTGAATATTTCATTCTCTCGCTCCCTCTCTCTTCTGTTTTGTAAAGCATGGAAGGTAGGTAACAATAGTTGGCTAGACTCGGGTCTTCATGGAGGATAATCCAGGTATCATGTCTTTAAAACAATTTCACTCTCTCTCTCCTAGCAGCAGTCAAGTGCTCTTCATGTAGGGCACTTCATGTCCAACTGTATGTCGAGGTTTTATGACTTGTACATAGTAGGTCTTGTGCATGCTCTCACAATCGAGCCATGTTGTATCTGGATAACACTGTTTCCTTGAAGTCATCTACAAGTTCCAACTCTTTCCTTTTGTCCTCACTTCCACATAGATATTTGAGCCCTGAGGAATGGAATATGATATAGACATCCTTTTTATGCCCGAATATCCCATTAGATCTCTTAATCATTGCATATTTATCAGTTATTAATTACTGTCTGCTGCAGAAAGAAGCTTCTTTGCTCAGGGCTAAGCACTACACTGATCTATGAGTACAGCAGGAAGTCATTAGAAGTCACTTTATTGGATGTGAACTCTTATAGCCTGAATCAATAAAATTCAACTTTTTAAGAGTTTATGAACAGAGTATCATGATATATTTCAGATTTAATTTGTTGCTGATAAGAAAACAGAAGAAATGGAATGGGGGAAGCATTGATGTGTAAAGAAAGATAAAAACTTTACTTGTATAACTAAGACTCCCATAATGTTTATTTCCTTTGAATTATTATTTTTTCAAACTTCACTCAATCTTTCTGCATCATCCCCATCATTAAAATTACAATTGCCTTCCCTATAACCAGGAGATTGCTTAATGGCTGCAGGTGAAAATCTATATTTGTAAATGATGTGAAAATAAAATGAAAAAGAATGGCAAGATATACCAACTTTATTAAACACATAGATCTAAGTGATAAATTACAGCACAAACATTACCTCGCTGTGCTTGTTAGCTCTTTTCTCATCATTTATCTTTAGTTACTTCCATTTTTGGCAAATGGACCTAAAATATCTTCAGCATAGTGTCACACATTTTCATCATAAACAAGTTTCCTACTAATGACAATTTGCCAAAGGCCCCATTCTTCTGTTGAGTATTTGAAGCTATTTAGAAGACAAATCACAGTGCCTGCTTATTAAAGGAGAAAAAAGCTGTTTCAATCTTTATTTTTCACTCCAGCACTGAACTTCCTTGGCAATCTGTGAGATTAAAGGAAGGAGCAATCTTCATGACTTTGAGGAATTGCTCTCCTTAATAATGCCTTTCACAAATTAAGATATATGAAAGACAAATTACCCCTCATAAAGAAATCTTTATC
The DNA here is from genome assembly GCF_011064425.1 of Rattus rattus. NCBI lineage: Eukaryota > Metazoa > Chordata > Mammalia > Rodentia > Muridae > Rattus > Rattus rattus. The sequence continues at coordinate 126,811,977 of NC_046157.1, forward strand.
TCTCTTTTCCATATATAAATCAGATTCTATAACCTCTCTTTGTTAAATAACTTTAACATGGCCTTTATTTCCAGTTCCTCACCAAATATTTTGCTAGGTTATTATGTATTTGTCAATATCTAAAATGCTATAGGATTCCTGGGATTAAGGTGTCTACTCAGATTAATCTCACTCCTAACTGCTGTTTCTATAGTTATTCTCCAGTAAGTCATAGTTGTAATTATTCAAAAGAGCAATAATCTTTGAAGTAAAGTTAAAAAATCACAAAACTAGCCAGTCTATAGTCAAGCAGTTCTAAATTGGATTATCAGAAAAGGAATGTTGATCTTTCTTGACTCAAGGCTATTCTGTGTACCCTAGGTTGGGTTTCCACGGGGGCTCTTTCAGTTTTAATTTCCCAGCACTGGGAGTACAGGGCCTGCAACACTTGAATGTCCAGCACTGGGAATACAGAGCATGAAACACTTGAATGTCTAATAGAAAGAAAATTTTAAACTGCAAAATACAATCAAGCATGGAGAGACCTAAAGTGATTTAGATTTGTGCCATCAAGCTATGTTTATTACAAATTAGATATTACTTTTTACACTTAAATATGTAATAAATCAAAAATCAATACTTCAGTGAAAAATAATTTAACTTTGGAGCAATGGATTTTATTAAAATGTCAAATATATTTCTTTGATAAAATAAGGTCATTGCGTATATTTCTACACGAACTCCACTCTCAGAGATCCTTGCTGATTTATTTTGTAAGTTGTGCTTAAGTAATCTTGATTTTATATGAAAACAAATGATGAACCACCATTGAGATATTCGTCTCTGTTTCTTCTAATGAAGAATTTTTAAGTTTGTACATTTATTATAAATTTACAAATGAGAAAATGTCAATTATTTTAAGATATTTTTGTGCTCTTATTAAATGCATTGTACATAATACAGCGACTGAAAATAAATAATTAACTATAATATTCTTTGAACTTTTCATGTGATTAAAGTATAAATGCTAATTAACAATCATCATGTGCCTATTGAAACAAATTAAACTTAAAAATAGAGTCAATGGGAATACAAAACTGATATAAGTAAAAGAGAAATTTAAAATTCTGCATGGATTGGGTCTGTAAATTGGTCATAGTCGTGAATACCTTTAGTCCCAGCTCTCAGGAAGCAGAGAGAGATGGTTATCTATGAGGTAGTGACCCACGCAGTCTACATAAATACAACCAAGCCATCCAAGCCTACACAATGAAACCTTGTCCTAAAATAAATCAGAATACATTGTGTGAATAAAAATGTCCAATAAAATATATTTAAAAATCTGATTATGTAAAATATTCCACATGAATTTTTAAAAATATTTTAGGGAACTTGGAATTTTAATGGTTTGGAGATTACATTTCAAAGCTGAGTGCTGAGTAATTTTAGAATTTCCTGTAAATTTTAAGTGGAAGTCCTTCAGAAAGCTTTGGGTTTATGGTTAAGATTTAAACCTGGCTATATTTTTAAAATAAATACATACTTAACTAGACATATACTTATATTAATTACCTTCATCATTGTTGTGATAAAATACCTAGTAAATATAACGTTAAAAAGGAATGCTTAAATGCTCGAATTATCCTAGATGCACAGAACACGTGAAACTCAAGAAGGATGACCAAAATGCGAATGCTTCACTCCTTCTTTAAAAGGGTAACAAGAATACCATTGGGAGGGAGTAGGGAGGCAAAGTTTAGAACAGAGGCAGAAGGAACACCCATTCAGAGCCTGCCCCACTTGTGGCCCATACATATACAGCCACCAAACTAGATAAGATGGATGAAGCAAAGAAGTGAAGGCTGACAGGAACCGGATATAGCTCTCTCCTGAGAGACACAGCCAGAATACAGCAAATACAGAGGCGAATGCCAGCAGCAAACCACTGAACTGAGAACAGGACCCCCGTTGAAGGAATCTTAGAAAGGACTGAAAGGGCTTGAAGGGGCTTGAGACCCCATATGAACAACAATGCCAACCAACCAGAGCTTAAAGGGACTAAGCCACTACCTAAAGACTATACATGGACTGACCCTGGGCTCCAACTGCATAGGTAGCAATGAATAGCCTAGTAAGGGCACCAGTGGAAGGGGAAGCCCTTGATCCTGCCAAGACTGAACCCCCAGTGAAAGTGATTGTTGCGGGGAGGGTGGTAGTGGGGGGAGGATGGGGAGGGGAACACCCATATAGAAGGGGAGAGGAAGGGGTTAGGGGCATGTTGGCCTGGAAACCGGGAAAGGGAGTAACAATTGAAATGTAAATAAGGAATACCCAAGTTAATAAAGATGGAGAAAAGAAAAAGAAACCCCCCAAAAAATAAATAAATAAATTATAAGACTGGTATGAAAAAAAAAGAATGCTTATTTTGAATCGCGGTTAAAGAATACAGTGAGTTTTGGTCATTGCATCTGCTGTCAGAAGTAGGGAACAATGAATGGAGATTCTTACTTTGCCTTTTAATTTAGTTCAAGACACCTGTCAATGGAATGGGCCACTGATAATTTTCGGTAGGTCCTTCCTTAGCAGTTATCTAATTGCAGAAACTTCCTTACAGATGTGTCCAGAGGCATGTCTACTTGATTTGAAATCATGTCAAGATAAAAATAAATATTAAACTATCATGTTTTTCTCCCACAACACTAACAATCAATGAGAAAAAGAAAACTTATTCCTATCTTATATCAATCCCAAAGTGTTCAGCACATAAATTCATAAATTTCCATTAACTCCTGATTACTAGAAGCTGCCTGGTTTTGAAACTAGAAATATTTGTGATTACCAATATACTCCTAGAAGTTGTGAATTGTACTTTTCTGCTGAAAACCATTTAGGTGGAATGTATGAAGTGAATTAGAAATAGCCATTCCCCTTGGATCTGTAAGTGCTATTTGGGGAATCAATATAAACAGCCATTACTAGGGCTTGATATAAAAATGAAGTGATCATGCTATAAAACTTCTGTTTATAAAATCATTGATTTTGTTTATTCGCACTCATACTCTATTTTTTTTCTGTTATAGTAACAAAGCTTTCTGTATTCATTTATGAGGTTAATCATTTCACTTGTATAAGATTGCTTTTGACAATGTGAACAATGAAGTTATTCCATTATTCTATTGGGTGATTGATTTTCGGCATTCTTTTCACAGTATTCTTCATGTAATCTCATCTGCCTCTAAAGAAATGAAAGAGCGAGTAACAACTGCCAGTAATTATCTCCTTTTTTAATCTTTCAATGCCATTTTTTTAATAAAATCTAAAAACTGATTACCTTAGTCTTCTATAGAAGCTTCTACCTCCATTAGATATCCTAAAACATAATGGTTTCTCCAATTTATATATAAGATCATCAGTATCTTGCACATAAGTAAACAATATTAATAATTACAAATTTGAAGTAGAAGTACCTATGATCACTGTCCTTAAGGGTAGTAATAAATGTTTCTGTATTAACTCACATGTGACCTTCATGGTACTTTCATGGTTGAAGCATTATAGAGCTAGGGTAGAAGCTGGGAGAACTCTGCATTCAAACTCTCCAGTGTTCTATCCAGGCAACAGAACAAATGAGTGTCAAAGCTGAGTCTCGCACTTCACCACTATGTACAGCACTGGTAATGGTTTTCACAGTACTTTCGCATTATTTCAAATATCTAACCACATATCTAGAAAGGCTCATGAATGAGAGATATGTGTGTATTTTATCTAAATATCAGATGGTTTATAGGTGATAAAATGCTTCTTTACCAGAAAAATATTAAAATTACTATCAGTTTTTAAAATGTTATTTTCATGGTTGTTTAGTTTTAATCCACTGAAAGTCTGAGGCAGTGTCAAATGAAGGCATGATTCCTTAGGACAATAATTGATGTATAGCATATATCCATATTAATAACAAATATAGCAGTACAAATTCTAACATAATTTAGTGACATACATTTAATTTCTAATATCAATTGCACTTTATATAAATTTCACAGCAAACATAAACTACTTTTTAAAAATTATGTAAAGAGGTATGTGTACCAGGCTCGAGCTTGGTGTCTGTAGAGGGTAAAAGAGAGCATCAGAATTGAGAGTTCATTTTAGTAGATTTTTCCTTTGATGAATATGAACTGTCCTTCCTTTTCTTTTTTGATTGGTTGAAAGACAATTTTACTTGATATTAGAATGGCTACTCCAGCTTATTTCTTGGGAAAATTTGCTTGGAAAATATTTTCCCAGCCCTTTACTCTAAGGTAGTGTCCTTCTTTGTCACTGAGGTGTGTTTCCTGTATGCAGCAAAATGCTGGGTCCTGTCTATATATCCAGTCGGTTAGTCTGTCTTTTTATTGAGCAACTGAGTCATTGATGTTAAGAGATATTAAGGAATAGTGATTGTTTTCTGTTATTTTTGTTGTTAGATGTCGAATTATGAATTATATTTGTGTGGTTATCTTCTTTTTTTTCTGCTTAGGAGATTACCTTTTTGCTTTTTCTAGGGTATAGTTTTCCTCCTTGTGTTGGAGTTTTTCAACCATTATCATTTGTAGGGACGGATTTATGGAAAGATATTGTGTAAATTAGGTTTGTCATAGAATATCTTGTTATCTCCATCTATGGTAATTGAAAATTTTGCTGGATATAGTAGTCTGGACTGATATTTGTATTCTCTTATGGTCTGTATTACATCTGTCCAGGATCTTCTAGCTTTCATAGACTCTGTTGAGAAGTCTGCTGTAATTCTGATAGGTCTGCCTTTGTAAGTTTCTTGATTTTTTTTTCCATTATTGCTTTTAATATTCTTTCTTTGTATTCTAAATTTGGAGTTTTCACTTTTATGTGGAGGAATGTCTTTTCTGGAGTTCTATAGGCTTCAAGTATGTTGGGCATCTCTTTCTTTAGGTTAGAGAAGTTTTCTTCTATAATTTTGTTGACAACATTAACTGGCCGTTTAAGTTGGGAAACTTAATTCTCTTCTATACCTATTATTTTTAGGTTTGGTCTTCTTGTTGTGTCCTAGATTTCCTGCATGTTTTGGGCTAGGAGCATTTTGCTTTTTGCATTTTCTTTGACTATTGTGTCAATGTTTTCTATGGTATATTCTGCCCCTGAGATTCTCCCTTTAATCTGTTGTATTCTGTTGGTGATACTTGTGTCTCTGAATCCTGATCTCTTTCCTAGGTTTTATATCTCCAGAGTTGTCTCCCTTTGTGACTATTTTTATTGTTTCTATTTCCATTTTTAGATTCTGGATAGTTTGTTCATTTCCTTCACCTGTTTGGTTGTGTTTTCTTGTATTCTCTAAGGGATTTTTATATTTCCTCCTTAAGGGCTTCTACTTGTTTACCTGTGTTCTCCTATATTTCTTTAAGGAAGTTATTTATGTCCTTCTTAAAGTACTCTCTCCCCATCATGAGATGTGATTTAAATTTCAAATCTTGCTTTTCCTGTGTGTTGGGATATCCAGCATTTTGAACATCTATGCTCCAAAGGCAAGGACACCCACATTCATAAAAGAAAGTTTACTAAATCTCAAAGCATGCATTGCACCACACAATAATAGTAAGAAACTGCAACACACTACTCTCAAATTATGGAGACAGAAACTAAACAAAGACACAGTGAATCTAACAGAAGCTATGAAACAAATGGATTTAACAGACATCTCTAAAACATTTCATCCTAAAACAAAAAAATATACCTTCTTCTCAAAACCTCATGGTACCTTCTCAAAAATTGACCATATAATTGGTCACAAAATCACCCTCACTCAATACAAGAAGATTGAATTAATCCCATGCATAACTATCAGTACTCTAGTACTCAATCACAACTTGGTCGAGGAAGAAATAAATAAGGAAATTAAAGACTGATAATTTAATGAAAATGAAGGCACAACATACTGAAAATTGTGGGACACAAGAAAGCAATGCTTAGGGCAAAACTCATATCTGTGAGTGCCTCCAAAAATAAATTTGAGAAAGTATACACTAACAGCTTAAGAACACACCTGAAAGATCTAGAACAAAAAGAAGCAAATTGACCAAAGAGGAGGAGACAGCAGGAAATAATCAAACTCAGGGCTCAAATCCATCAAGTAGAAACAAAAGGAACTATACAAAGAATCAAAAAAAAAAAAAAAAAAAAAAAAACAGAAGCTGGTTCTTTGAGAAAATCAGCAAGTTGGATAAACCCTTAGCCAGATTAACCAGAGGGTAGAGAGGAAGTATCCAAATTAACAAAGTCAGAAATGAAAAGGGAGGTATAACATCAGAAACTGAGGAAATTCAAAAAATTATTAAGTCCTACTACCAAAGCTTATACTCAACAAAACTGGATAATCTGGAGGAAATGGACAATTTTCTAGATAGATTCCAAGTACCAAAGTTAAATCAGGATCAGATTAACCATCTACACAGTCCATTAACCCCTAAAGTAATAAAAGCAGTCATTAAAAGTCTTCCAACTGAAAACACACCCAGGACCAGATGGATTTAATGCAGAATTCTATCAGACCTCAAAGACCTCTTCAAACTTTTTCACAAAACATAAACAGAAAGAATACTACCCAATTCATTCTTTGAAGTCACAATTATTGTCATACCTAAATCCCCTCAAAGACCCTACAAAGAAAGATAACATCAGACCAATTTCCCTCATGAATATTGATGCAAAACTATGCAATAAAATTCTTACAAACTGAATCCAAGAACACATCAAAATCATCATTCACCATGATCAAGTAGGCTTCATCCCAGGGATGCAAGGATGATTCAATATAAGGAAATACATCAACATGATCTACCATATAAACAAACTCAAAGAAAAAAACTACATAATCACTTCATTAGTTGATAAGAAAGCTTTTGACAAAATTCAACATTGCTTCATGAAAAACATCTTGAAAAGATCAGGAATTCAAGACCCATATCTAAACATAGTAAAAGTAATATACAGCAAGCAAGTAGCCAACATCAAAGTAAATGGAGAGAAACTGAAAACAATCCCACTAAAATGAGGGACAAACAAGCCTGCCCTCTCTCTCCTTACCTATTCAAATACTACTTAAAGTCCTAGGCAGAGCAATTAGATAACAAAAAGAGGTCAAGTGGATACAAATTTGAAAGGAAGAAATCAAAATATCAGTATTTGCAGAAGATATATGATAATACATTTACATGATCCCAAAAACTCCAATGGAGAACTCTTATGACTGATAAACAACTTCAGCAAACTGGTTGGATAAAAAAATAACTCAAACAAATCAGTAGCCTTCCTCTACTCTAAAGAAAAACAGGCTGAGAAAGAAATTGACAATCTTCACAAAAGCCACAAATAATGTAAAATGTTGTGTTGTGACTCTAAACAACCATGTAAAGGATGTGTATAACAAGAAATTCAAGTCTCTGAAGAAAGAAATCAAAGATGATCTCAGAAGTTGCAAAGATCTCCAGTGCTCATGGATTGGCAGGATTAATAAAGTAAAAAATTTCCATCTTGCCAAAAGTAATCTACAGATCCAATGCAATTCCCCTCAAAACTTCAACTCAGTTCTTCATAGAAAAAGAGAGAGCAATTTGCAAATTCATTTGGAAAAGCAAAAAACCCAGGATACCAAAAACTATTCTCAACAATAAAAGAATTTCTGGGGAATCACCATCCCTGACCTCAAGCAGTATACATAGCAAACGTGATTTAAAAAAAAAAAACAAAACAAAACTGCATGGTATTGGTGCAGAGACAGGCAGGTACATTAATGGAAAAGAATTGAAGACCCAAAATGAACCCACCCACTTATGGTCACTTGATCTTTGAAAAGGAAGCTAAAACTATCCAATAGAAAAAGGACAGCATTTTCAACAAATGGTGCTGGTTCAACTGGAGTTTAGCATGTAGAAGAATGGAAATTGACCCATTCATATCTCTTTGTACAAAGCTCAAATCAGAGTGGATCCAAATCTCCACATAAAACCAGATACACTGAAACTAATTGATGAGAATGTAGAGAAGAGCCTTGAACACATAGGCACAAGGGAATATTTCCTGAACAAAACACCAATGGCTTATGCTCTAAGATCTAGAATCGACAACTGAGACCTCATAAAATGCAAAACTTCTGTAAGGCAAAGGACACTGTCAATAGGAAAAAAAGGACAACAGCAGATTGGAAAGAGGTCTTTACCAATCCTACAACTGATAGAGGTCTAATTCTAATGTATACAAAGAACACAAGAAGTTAGACCCCAAAGAATCCAATAACCCTTTTAAAAAATGGGCCACAATCTAAACAAAGAATTTTCCACTGAGGGATATAGAATGGTTCAGAAGCACCTAAAGAAATGTTCAACATCCTTAGTCATCAGGGAAATGCAAACCGAAACAACCCTGAGATACCACTTCACTCAACTCAAATGGCTAAACTCAAAATATTGTACCTTTACACAATGGAGTGCTACTCAGCTATTATATCCAATGACTTAATGAAATTCATAGGCAAATGGATGGAACTAGAAAATAGCATCCTGAGTGAGGTAACCCAATACCCAAAAACTCACACATGGTATGCATGCACTGATAAGTGGATATTAGCCCAAAAGCTCGGATTACCTAAGACACAATCTGCAGACCACATGAAGATCAAGAAGAAGCATTATCAGAAGAAGGATAATGTTCCAATCTGTCTTAGAAGGGGGAACAAAAATAGTCCTAGGAAGAAATATGTAAACAAAGTTTGGAGCAGAAACTCTGGGAAAGGCCATCCAGAGACTGCTCCACCTGTGGATTCAGCCCATATACATACCATCACCACACCCAGGCAATATTGCTGATGCCAAGAAGTGCATGCTGACAGAAGCCTGATATAACTGTCTCCTGAGAGGCTCTGCCAGAGCATGACAATTACATAGGCAGATGCTCACAGCCAACCATTGAACTGAGAACAGGGTCCTCTTTGGAGAAGTTAGATAAAGGATTGAAGGAGCAAAAGGGAATTGCAACCCCATAAGAACAACAATACCAACCAACCAGAGCTCCCAGAGATAAATCACCATCCAAAGAGTGCACTTGGACAGACCCATGGCTCCAGCTGCATATATAGCAGAGGATAGCTTTGTTGAGCATCAATGGGAGGCTGCCAATGCTAGATGACCCAGTGTAGGGGAATATCAGGGTGGGGAGGCGAGAAGTGGTTGGTTGGTGGGGAACCTCATAAAAGCAAGGGTATGGGGGATTGGATAGAGGGTTTATGGATAGGAAACCAGGAAAGAGGATAACATTTGAAATGTAAATAAAAATATCCAATATATACTTAAAAATATAGAATGCTAGGTAAGGATAAGCATTGATTTCTGTCTACCTCTTGACCGCAAACACAAGATTGCTGGCTTTCTCCAGCTCATGTATGCATACCTTCACCACAATAATGGACTGTATTCCCTGGTACAGTAAGCCAAAATGGAAACTTTATTTCAGTCTTCTGCTTCTGCAAGCATGTGTAAGTCAAAATAACATTGGATACTTGTCTGCACCCTTCACCAGGCTTTCCTCCATTTTTCTTTTGTTGTTTAATCTCTGCATATGACAGAAAAAATTAGTCTCTAAGAACCCAGGGAGTTTTCTGTTTTCACTTCCTAACTTCCTCTCCCATTTCTGCATAACAATATTGGCATTAGAGTCTCAGCTATAAATCTGTATCTCCTGAATTTTACACGGGCTTCAGAGATTTCAACTTGTATTAATGTTTTTGTTACTTTGTCTTTTTTTTTTCCGGGACTGAGGACCGAACTCAGGGCCTTGCACTTGCTAGGCAAGCGCTCTACCACTGAGCTAAATCCCCAACTCCAAATGACTCTGAGATTCTATTTTTTTTTTCTTTTCTTTTTTTTTTCAGAGCTGGGGACCGAACCCAGGGCTTTGCGCTTGCTAGGCAACTGCTCTACCACTAAGCTAAATCTCCAACCTTGTATTAATGTTTTTGTAACAAGTGCATCTACATACTGACCATCTCCAGAGCATCTTAAGTTCATATGTCAGGTATTTTCTTACAGCAAACAGGTAAATATCTATTCAACACACAAAATAATTGCTTTCATTTTAAAATTTCTCACATGTATGTCATTTTGCTTCTTTTTTTTTCTTTTTCTTTTTTTTTTTTTTTGGAGCTGGGGACCGAACCCAGGGCCTTGTGTTTGCTAGGCAAGCGCTCTACCACTGAGCTAAATCCCCAACCCCTGTTGAAACTTTTATTATCCTCACCTGCCTTCTTCCAAACTCCAAGCTCTTTTCTTTTGCTTTAATGTACACACACACACACACACACACACACACACACACACACACACACAAACACACACACACAAACACAAAGCATGCATACAAGTATGTGTATGCACACTTATGCATCCATATACATATGTTTATGAGAATACTCACATCTACTTCGATATGTGCATATATGCACACCTAGAGAGATATATCTAATTTTCTTTAGATGTGTTGTTGTGCTGACCTGTATATTTATTTTTTAAGGCCACAATTTGGTGGGTAGGGATGTGGATGGTCTGAATCTGGGCAAAAATGAAATATGTGGTAAATATGCTCAAACCACATTATATATAACTACACAGGAGGAAAAAGTTATTATAAATTTCAGTTTTTTTACTTAGTGCACTCCCAGACTTTTGGGTAACAGTATTATCAGGATAGAATCAGGGAGAGCTGTGATGACTACTAATGGGGCCTTACAATTATTATATGCTAAGATGGGGCTGAATGCAAGAAAGCCAAGGGATACTCCTATCAGTTGTCAGAGAAACGCAAAGAGGAGCATATCATCAATTTTCTTACCAGCAGGTGTGCCTGTAGAGGCAGACTCTGAGACGTCAGTATGTGCAACATGACTACTCATTCAGTCAAAGAAGACAAGAACATCTGGAGCAGAGTTAGTGAATGAGGGAGTGAAGTACACATATCTTACGCTTCAAATATTTAAAGCACCTGTGCTGTATTCTAACTCCAAACTCTCCTTCTCAATAAAATCTGAATTAATATTTTATTCCTAGTTATTTGAACCCATGTAAAACAATCTACTGCATGGCATTATGAGAAATTGGAATGACTGCTACCAATGACAAATTAGGTAAAGAAAAAATTTGAGGAAAAAAACTTGTGTGTGCCTTGATAGCTAGAAAAAGTATGCCAGATCTGTTTCTGTGTATGGACCCAAACTGGTCTCTCGGGCTGGGAACCAGCCCACTGAATACTGGACAGAGACCAAGATTTATTTTGACATGCTATAAAGTGGATTAAACATATAATATATATCAAAGTGTTTTAAATATATACTACACACACACACACACAGACACAATACAAACACACAGACACACACACACATACACACACACACAGACACACACACACAGACACACACACAAATAGTATATACTGTTAAGGTGTTGACAATTGGTAGCTTGTCCTTCCTAAGTCAACTAGACTACATTAGAAGGCCACATATTCAGGAATTTTGGGGCAGCACAAATTGGTGTCAATGGGTTTTATTAATTATTTATTTTTATGTTTATGAGTGATATGTCTTCACACACACAAGAAAAGGGGAATCAGATCACATTGCAGATTGTGGTATTCCACCATGTAGGTGTTGCGCATTGAACGTTCAGACCTCTGGAAGATCAGCCTGTACTATTAACTACTGAGCCATCTTTCCCGCCTGGGCTTAATTTTTTTAAAGACACAAAATTGGGTTAGAGGGGAATGCAATATATATGGCAAAAGTCAAGGGTATGTTAGACATACTCAAAATGTACTGTACAAATCTGTTAATTATTTTAAATTCAAATTTTATCTGTTATATATTATCGGAGTTATCCACAAAGATAACACATATTAGGCCTTGTCATAGTTTTATTTGTCCAAAGAATTAAACTGCTGTTTGTAAACACTTGACTCACATGACTAATTAGTGGTAGTTGACACAAAAGAATGTGCATCTTTATTAAAATAAAATAATATGGTTAACTTCTAAGAAAGCACACTTTTCCAAATAGTGCCTTGAAATATTTCCAAACAACTAATTAAAATAGAACTAGTGGTAATATTTAATATTTTTTTAAAAAATCACATATAAACAGAATAAATTTAATGTACATCAAAGACGTCATCATGGGAATGGATCTTGAACCAAACCCTGAAGGAGACTAGTGTGGCCTCAGATCATTTCAGAGCCTAAGGCATGAATCTTCCATGAAAAATGCTGTTTGTCTGAATTCTTAGAGTGAAAATATGGGTCTCCACTAAGTAAAAATCTCAAGGGAGATAAGAAACTTACAAAAATTTTGTAAAAATTTTCTCACTGTGGTAATGCAACTATAAGAAAGAGTGTAAATTTAAGCTCTAGATATTGTTTTTAATCTTTGCTTTTGCTGGATGTACAAGGCTGAGTAAATTATTCAATTTCTCTGAATTACTGCTTACCCATGTTTTAATAAAAATGACTTGGATTTAGCATTATATCAGTGGAACATTTTAGAACTATCTATAGGCAAAATATAAAGTTGCTTAGACGTTCATCAAACTTTTATTTTTTTCTTTTTTATTGAAAAAATTCATACATTATACTTTTATCCTGTTCTCTCTCCTTGAACTCCTCTATGACACTCTCCATTTCTCACCCACCCAATTCCATACCCTTTCATTCTCTCTCTTCTCTTAGACAACAAGCATATAACCAACAACAGCATAAAAACTACACAAACACCAAAAGTTCTCCATAAAATCAGAAAGTCGGCAGTCATATTATGCAAGCCAAAGCAAAGAAGCAAAAAGGCCCAGACAAAACAATATGAGATGAAAATAAAATCCACAAAAATATCATTGAATTTATTTTGTGTTGTTCAGCTGTTTCTGGGCAAGAGGCCTACAATTCAATGTGGTTAATATACCAATGAGACCCCTTTGCAGAAAACTAAATATTCCTTTGCCAACATATGTTGAGATGGCTTCTTGGCGATAGGTAGGTCTCATGTTGCCTCCCCTCTGTGTGGGGTAAGGGGTGTCCTGTGCACGCCAGCAGTTTCCTTGAATTCATATGTGCATTGGTTCTGTTGTGTCTGGCAGGCACTGTTTCCTTGGAGTCATCTATTCCCTCTTATTTCTATAATTGTTCTGTCTCCCCTTCGGCATAGCTTCCTGAACTCTAAGGGGAGACTTTGTATAAAGACATCCCATTTAAAACCAGTTTTTTCAAAGTCTCTCACTTACTTTCTGTACATTGTCTACTTGTGTCTTTCAGTGTTAGTAGCCATCTTTTGCAACAGGAATTTCCCGTGATGAAGGCTGGGCAAGGCACTGATGTATGTATGTAAAAAGCAAAATATCATTAGAAGCCAGTTTTGCTGTGTTTCTTTTGAAGAATGTAGTGTTTGCATTTTCTTTGTGCCCCTGGTCTATAAACACTCAAATTCATGGCAACACTTTCTACATCATGGAATGGACTTTAAAACCAGACAGTGCTTGGCTTCCCCCAGGATGTCTTTGTCACAGGCCACTCTTTCATGTGTTGTTCACAAGTGTCAGCTGAAGGCTTTGCATCTGGGTTGGTATTGCCTTTCTTTTCTGGCAGTGTGCAGAATACATTCTAGTACCATGATCACTAATCAGGGATGAAATCAAGTTAGGTACCAGATTGTCTTCTTCATTTTTAACAGGATATGTAAATCTTGTTTCAGTATAGATCTTTAACATCAGAAGTGTAATAACTTTTACAAGGGGTTAGATGTCATCTCATGAAGAAATTTTAAAGGATAGAATTGAGAATTGATAATCTCGAATGCTTTTCTTCTACTATTATTCATTGTCTCATATTTCCAAATTCACACAATATTTTGAATATATTCACTGTAAGGGTAATTTGACAAAGCATTCAATGTTTCTGACGATCAGTATTCACAGTGTTCTCTAGGCTCCTAGAAGGACAATGGTCTAATAGAAAGCAAATGAGAAGGAAATGTTAAACTAGAGAAGCAAAATATTCTGATATCAAGGTAGATAGGAGTAAGATTTTATAAACCAATTAAAATGTAAGAAAAACAAGAAACCACAATGAGTCTTGATATCTTAAATCAAACAGAAAGAAATGGAGTTGTAGAGATGGCAGAAAACTGGAATGTGTAAAAAATCCTGCAGAACTTACGATGGGAGTGACTTCAAGATATGGAACACATTTGAAAGATGTTTGAATCACTGAGAAATTTGAGAGTTTCAGTACTTTTAGCTATAATTCCTTCCACCAATCGAGAGAATATGTCTTAAAAGGGACATCATATATTCTTATCTCCATTCAGTAACTGCCAAGTACATTGACAGAGTAGTTGCTTGGCATGCAGGTGGCCGTAGGTCTACTTCCCAGTAGAAAATTCAAACAAAATCGAATGAATAAGTGAAAACCCCAATGTTGATCGTTGTAACTCAAGTGAAGAAGCCTTCGGTGGGAGCTGTGGCGCCACTACAGATGCATAGACTTTTGTGGTGATGTTGAGAAATCGTGTTAGTTAACTTTCACATCAGGTCACAGCTGCGACATATATTCGTAGAATTTGTTTAATGTTTAGCTTTACAGTCTCATCAAATAATACACATTGCTTCTCTGAGTAAGCAACAAACAACAGGTTTGCTGCTGTTTTTATTGGAACCTCTAATCACTCCTGAGTGGCAGAGGCCTTTGTCATTGAAGGGACACCTCTTCCTCATCTCATTTCTTGGCAGTACCTGGCTTGGGCTAATGCACAGAAAGGTCAGTTAGAAACTTCGTCCTGAATTCTTACCTGAACTTCATCTGTTGTCTTATATATAACTATTTCTGCAGTCATTCCCCTGCAGGCTTCCTCTTCTTTCTGCCTGCTGTCAAGCCGGCAGGGGAATGACTTCAGAACAAAATCTCTTGTCTCTCTGCTGGAGGAGGATTCAATAAGCTCCCTCTCCCACTGCAGGGCCTTACATCTAGGGTGCCCTCTTTGAGTCCTGAGAGTCCCTCACTTCCCAGGGCTCCATTTTAGAGGGTCCTCCCAACCTCCTTCCTCCCCAGGTTGCCTGTTTCCATTCTTTCTGCTGGTCCTCGGGGTTTCAGTCCTTTTCACCCATCCAATAACAGATCATGCTCCCCTCTCCCCCAACCCTCATCCCTTTTCCCTTCCCTGTCCCTCCCTTGCCCCTTGTAGTTGCTTTCTTCTCACTCCCAAGTAGAACTGGCATTTCCTACTTGGGCCCTTTGGCTTGTTGACCTTTATGATTTCTGTGGACTGTATCTTGGGTATTGTGTACTTTTTACTTTTTTCTTTTTTTCCTTTTCTTTCTTCCTTTCTTTCTTTTTTTGGCTAATATCCACTTATTAGTGAGAACATACCATGCATGTCCTTTTTGAGTTACCTCATCTAGGATGACATTTTATAGCCTCATCCGTTTGTCTGCTAAACTCAGGATGTCTTTGATCTTAATAGCTGAATAGTATTCCACTGTGTACATGAACCGCAATTTCTGTATCCATTTTCTGTCACAGGAAATCTGGGTCGTTTCCAGCTTCTGGCTATCACAAATAAGGCCAGTATGAACATAGTGAAACATGTGCCTCTGTGGCATAGTGGGGCATCTTTGAGCTATATTCCCAAGAGTGGTATTTCTGGGTCTTTCTGTATGTCTATGTCCAATTTTCTGAGGAACCTCCAAATTGATTTCCAGAGTGGTTGTACCAGTTTGCACAATCCTACCAGCAGTGAAGGATTGTTCCTCTTTCTCCACATTCTTTCCAACATGAGGTTTTGGTCTTAGCCATTCTGACTGGTGTAAGGTGGAATCTCAGGGTCGTTTTGATTTGCATTTTTCTGATCACTAAGGACTTTGAACATTTCTTTGGGTGCTTCTCAGCCATTCAAGATTGCTCTATTGTGAATTCTCAGTTTAGTTCTATACCCCATTTTTTGATTGGGTTGTTTGGTTTGGTTTGGTGCTAAGCTTGTTAAGTTCTTTATATATTTTGGATATTAGCCCTCTAGCAGATATGAGGTTCGTGAAGTTTTTTTCCCAATCTGTAGGATGCCTATTTGTTTTATTGACTATGTCCTTTGCCTTTTAGAAGCTTTCTAGTTTCATAAGGTCCTATTTATCAATTTTTGATCTTAGAGAATGAGTCATCAGAGACAGGCAGGTTGATTAATGTAATAGAACTGAAGACCCAGAAATAAAACCACACACTTACGCACATTTGATCTTTGACAAAGAAGCCAAAAATATACAATGCAAAAAAGAAAGCATCTTCAATAAATGGTGCTCGTCTAACTGGATGTAGAAAAATGAAAATAGACCAATATTTGTCAGCATGCACAAAGTTCAACTCCAAGTGGATTGAGGACATAAAACCAGAGACACTGAATCTAATAGAAGAGAAAGTGGGAAAGACTTGAACTGATAGGCAATAAGGAGCTATTACACTACCAGACCTTTGGCTGTTTTGAAAGAATTACAATGTCACATTCATCTTTTTACTTGCATCTATCCCATGGTACACTGCACTACGGATGCTCAATAAATACTCATTAAATAATAGCAAAATAAATATAGTTAATATTTAATATATTTAAATATACTGTACATGAAAAAAATCGAGGAATAATTACTGGAGTGTCACAGTAATTAGGGAATATTCTTACAGCTATAATTTATTTTTTAGGAGATATAAAAGTTTTCTTTCTTATCAGAGAGCTGCTATCATCTTTTGAGATAAGAATAATCTCTCTATCACTCTCTCTCTCTCTCTCTCTCTCTCTCTCTCTCTCTCTCTCTTGGTGTGTGTGTGTGTGTGTGTGTGTGTGTGTGTGTGTGTGTGTGTGCGTGTGTGCGAGAGAGAGAGAGAGAGAGAGAGAGAGAGAGAGAGAGGAGTCAGAAAAAGAGTATCATTAATGAGAAAGGCAGTTTTCAGAGAATCATTCTTCCTTAATAATGATTTAATTGTGAAATCACTTTTGCCTCCTTATTCCTAAGTGGATAAAACATATTCTTCATTCCCAAGCTATAAAAGGCTATTCTGAAACTATCTGCAGACACAGTTGCCATAGAAACCATCTTTTTTTTTTAGACTAGTACAACAAATAGTCATCTAAAAATACTAAATCCATTTCACCTTCCTGAAGTAATTATGGACAGACTACAATCGAAATATCTATGACATACTTTGCTTTTAGGTGTGCCACTAAAGCATATTTATTGACACAGTAGAATGTTTCTGTAAAGAAGCAAGGCACAACTTTTTTCTTGCAGCATTAACTTCAGGAGCTGTCAGGGAAGGACAAAAGCTTTTGTTTCATATTCTCCTAAGGTCTGCCTCCCTTCTCACATATTTATGCACACCATATAAACAGATGAGGGTAACGTGTGTGCCAAAATGCAAGTTTCCACAGTTTTAACAAAGTAGAAGATAATAGAATTTGGGAATTTCGTATATGCAAACTAAAGTTACTTCTAAATTCTTTCCCTACTATTCTTAATCCCTATTGAGGAAATAAATACCAAGGCAGATATGTCATTTGAGGATATAAATATGAAGAATTATATTAAAGTAATATTGAATATTATACATGTAAATATTATAGAATAAAAATAATTATATTAAAGAAAGACTAAAAGTACATTGCTTTCTTTACCATCTCTACAAAGGTTTCAAATAGAGAAGATTTGATATCAGCTGAACTTAATGATCTGCTGAGCCTGAGGAAGAAATGTGCATCAGTGGCTGAAAGCAGACAATTTAGAATAGTAACACAGTTCAACAAGAAGAAGAAGAAGAAGAAGAAGCAGAAGTTGTCCATCCATGAAATTTAATTCATATAAGCAAGTTCTAGGATTAACCATAACTTATGCACTCACTCAGAGCTATAAGTATGAAGTAAATTTTGCCAAGGTGAGATCATAGTAGTGGGCTATCAACATTTCCTGTTTCCACACCCCGAGCAGAGATAAACCAGGTACAAAATCACACCACATCAAGCAGTCAACACTTTTTATTGGTCCTGAGAAGAGGGGAAACCACATGCTGGGTCAACTGAAGTGCTGGTCCCCATTTACAATACTGGTGTAAAAGAGAATCTTAATTTGTCTCAAATATATTTCATGTTTACAAAGGTTATGTATCTTATTCTGGAGCTGAATGGAAAATTCAGAGAAAAAGTAGATTTGAGAAAAAGATTCTCTTTACTTTCATTTATCTTTATATTTATTACATATTATCAACATGCACACCGATTTTCATGTGATGGCACAACTAACGGAAGACTTTTAGACCACTCCAGAGTAACAAAAAAGAAAAAGAAAAATTGAATCAATTAATTTAATCCCCAATATTCCCTATAAGAATCAATTTGCCCACCCCCACTATCTTTATATTTCTTCTGAGGGACAATGAGTTCTAATTATTTGCCAGTGGTAGGAAGAGAAAAAAGTTAAAGTTCTGAAAAGCAGTGTTCTAAGAAAATTGATTCTCATAGTTGATTTCCTCAGTGTAACATGAGGGACACCAACACATGCTGGAGGAAAGCCTCCCACAAATTTTCCTTGTATCCTTAATAAAAATTAAAACTATATATTTTTAAATTTACCATCAAATCTGTTTGTGTTATTTTGATTTAAGTTATTTTTTAAAAAAATAACAGAGGGGTTGGGGATTTAGCTCAGTGGTAGAGCGCTTGCCTAGCAAGTGCAAGGCCCTGGGTTCGGTCTCCAGCTCCAGAAAAAAAAAATAACAGAATAGAATTCACACCATGTGAGTGAGATTTATCATATGCAAAAATATAAGAATTCCAATTCTTATATGTTTAGTTATAAAAGAACATAGGCTTTCTATGTCACTTAATTTTCCCACTAGAAAATGAATAATAGCTGGCATTCACTGTAATATACATACACATAATACAAAACATGCTATAGAAGAAACAGACAAGGAACAAAACTAGTGTATATCACATTTATTTATAGATATATCTGATTAAAAACTGATTACTTCTTTGCTAGATATTTATTTGGAAACATCATAAGACTTTTTTGTTGTTTTTGTAAAACTTGGCAGATGTTTCAAACAGTACTACTTCCTTTGACATGCAAGAGTAAATTATTACAAAATAGAGGCCAGATACTATTAACCAGCACAGATATGAAATTGCATTCAAATAAAAAGATTTCCTACTATGAATCAACCTTACAATTTCTAGAAGTTTTCTTTATTTTTTAACTAGAACTCAAATAATGTTAAGAAATGTGAATGTGTTTGTATGTGCTAGCACATATAGTGAGCAGAATGGCATGGGGGAGGGGCATGGGTCATTGATACATTAAACACATACATAATTTTCTCAGCTTAAAAGGTATTCTTGTTATTGGAAAATTCCTACAGGATTCGATTGGCTTAGGGTATAATTTTAAATACTTAATGCTACTTTTAATGCAAATTACTTCCTCCCTGTTTCTAGGATGCTACCCTTCTGTGATATTCATGATCTATTTTGGGGCAATGATCAGTTCATCAGGCATTCCCCACTGTATTATCCAAAGGTCCCAGTAGGGAGATAGAAACAGACTGGGGAGCAGAGTGCACTGCCCTACTGACATTCTATGGAACTAAACTGCTGCCCAACACAGAAGCTGTAATCCTCAGAAGCAATCCATAGAGCACAAATGTTCCTGTCCTAAGTCCCAAGTCTATCCCAAAACAAAACAGGACCTCCTGGGCTGTATGACAAAAGCTTTAAATTCAGTAGGTACCTGAAAGACAGCTTCTCAGGAAAGCTCAACTTATGATCACCTAATAAAGCAAATATTTTAACAAAGTAGTTCTTTTATCATGGAATTCCTGTCAATATTTTAAGAAAAGATGTGAGTATATTCAGGGTCAATAAAAAATTAATATCTTTGTTGATCCTACTGATTATTAACTTATGTTTATATTCTAGTTTCAATACAATATTATTTGGTATCATAGCTAATTTTTGTTCCATAAAAATAAAAATATATTTATAGCAGGTCAGAAAACATTCATGTTAATTTTAGTGCTTGAATATGTTGAATAGATATAGCCTGATCATTCCTGTGTTATACCAGTTGAGCAGAGAGGTGTG
The DNA here is from genome assembly GCF_011064425.1 of Rattus rattus. Lineage (NCBI taxonomy): Eukaryota > Metazoa > Chordata > Mammalia > Rodentia > Muridae > Rattus > Rattus rattus. Next base: position 126,832,169 of record NC_046157.1, read on the forward strand.
GCCAGAGAATATCACTTCCCAGAAGTCTGTAGTTGGCTGGTGCTTGGTAATAGCCTTTAAATGCTTTTTTGTTGATAGACAGGCATAAAGAGTAATAATTCCAGTAAAAATAGATCACTTATCACCCTTTAAACAAAGCCTTTCTCATTAAGAAAAGTCCTGCTTAATTGCTATTTATTTTTTCACATCTCCCAAAACATCCTAAAGATTCGTCCTCTCAGAGTACTAATTTACACAAAAGGGGGTCCAAGAGCCAAGTGTCACGTTATACTGAGCAGGTTGCTTAAGCTACTAGCACAACCTTGCATTTGACCCTCATTTTCCACTGGAAGTGACTGCGTAGGGTACAAGTCAATGAACTCAGACAATTGTGAACAGAAAGATGAACCAGGTAGGTAGAAATTTCTGCCTGGAAAGATTTTCTTTCTTTATTTCCTTCTTTCTTTTGTAGGAAAAATATTTGAAGCAGTAAGGACCTAGCAATAGAAATGCCTTCTCTTTCCTGCTTACTAGGAGTCAGTAATAATAGCTAACTTCTGTTGAAATTAGTATCATAAAAATTGTGCTTATTGTATGCATTATTTCTGGTTTTTATTTCTTGTCTTCCATTAATTAGTTTTGTTTAACAGGGCCATGCATGTATATAGTATTATAATATAATATAATATAATATAATATAGTCTCTCCTCACTGTCTCTAATCTCCTACTCCCCATCAAGTGAACACTCTCATTCCTATGTCCATGACTTACTTATTTTTGTGAATCATTAAGTGTATCCAAGGCTTTCTGGGTCCTTTGGAGCATGGTAGGATCATCCATTGGTATGAACCCAACTTAAAGCAATTGTTTTCCCGCTCCATGAACGTATCAGTAGAACATACTTTGCCAGTGAGAAGTGTGGGTCCCTGAATCCCTCTTTTATTCATGGCTGATGGTGGATGGGTTCATAAAGCTTTACAAAGCCTGTATTGTAACCCTTCTGGTCTTGTGGGAAAAATATACTTAAAATATTTAGGTCATACCAATTTGTGAAATTTTAAAGCCAGTACTGCTTGGGTATGACTCTGGGTTTAATCTTCCTAATCACCATGTTATGTTGTAGACAGTATTAAGGAAGCATCAAAGGAAAAGCAATGGGTAAAGAACTCACAGGCCTTTGTTGGGAAGAGGCACAGTATACTCAGGAGGGAGCATCTGACACCAACAGCAACACACTGAAATTTAGAATTAAGTTGGATAATAGACTGACAATATTTATATTTTTATTACATATGGTTTAAACTGATTGTAATAGGAGCAATGTTCTTCCTCCTAATAACATTGCACAAAGAATGAAAATTAATCAATTTTTGGTCAGAAAGTCATCAGCAGCAGTATTCTAATGCACATTACTTTGACAGAGATAATTATAGTAATATTTAGAAGTGTCACATAAGTGACAGAAAAACACTATAAAGTGAGAGATGTTAGGCAAAATTAGTAAGTGATGAATAAGAGGGCAAATTCATTCATTCATTATTACAAAATAAATCAAGTTAGCCAAAATTTCTATAAAACATTTCTTAATAAAATCTATAATTAAAAAATAAATTTTCATCATTATTTTATATTCTGTATGACCATATTAATGGGATGGGAGAAAATGATCCATTGGCCCATGAAAGGAAGTCCCATAGCTAGTGGAGGTCAGCTTGTTAACTGGATGTCAGCTGCCCCTCCACCTGTCATTTATCTTTATGAATTGGTCTCAGTGTAGTATCTGACATTCAACTTTATAGGCTCACGGGATGGAATTTATCAGCTTCTCAAGTTGGCAGGCTCTGGTAACAAAAATTCGAGATAACAGATATTATATGACATAGCCTCATAAGGAATCTCCTTATCTATTTGGGAAATGGCAAAACTGCCTGGTGAGTAAGGCAAGGACATCCCTTCATTACTGTGTATTTCTCAAAAGGTAAAGTACATAGTAACACACAATCAGAAATGTGTGCAAAGAAACTTGAATAGGGGGGTGTTGGGGATTTAGCTCAGTGGTAAAGCGCTTGCCTAGCAAGTGAAAGGCCCTGGGTTCGGTCCCCAGCTCAGATAAAAAAAAAAAAAAAAAAACTTAAATAGGATTCAAGTGCCTAAACTCATATGATTAAGAATGAAGAAAAAATATACTTCTAATATTCACAGAATATCTTGACTGTAAACATGGTACTTTGTCCAGTAGACAGAAACTGCACTGGGAACATGGATCTCTTCCAGGACCTTTTCAGCTCAGAAAATTTGTTTATGTCTACTTAGCAAATCTTTCCTACAAGAGCTGGTCTTTGCTGTTTAGACCAACACTGAACAACTTACCCCATTCAGTGAACTTCCAGGTAAAGCTGTTACCACCGTGTGCCTCATACAAAATGATGTGTTTATTGATTGCAGAATATTGGATAAAGGGTTGAGGATTTAGCTCAGTGGTAGAGCACTTGCCTAGCAAGCGTAAGGCCCTGGGTTTGGTCCTCAGCTCTGGAAAAAAAAAAACAATACAAAACAAAAAAAAATAAATAAATAAAACCAAAAAACAGAATATTGGATAGAAATATGACTAATTGCCTAATACTGCTCTGCAAAAAGGAAATTACACATATTAGCATAGAATATGCTACAATATACACAGAAAGAATAGGAACTGCTCACTAGTGCAGCCAGGAGAATGGAGTCGGCTAGAAAGAAAAACAGTATAAAATTTTTCACTCATAGTTCATTCATCTGAGCAAAATAATTTCTTTAAAGAAATACAAATAAATGTATATTTCTTAACATTTATTATTTTCAAGTCAAAATAACTCGATAACTCCCTTTTTAATTTCGTGTTGCATATAATTGCACGTTTCTGATAATTGTATTATTTAATTTGTTTGTAGGATTTTTTTCTACTCAGCAAACCCTTTCTCACACAGCAAGACCTCACATTATTTTAATTCAAAAATCATGTTGTGAATTATTTGAAACTATCAATTTTTCATTGGTCTCAGGTTCTTTGATAACTAGTGTAAGAGTTTGTGATTTGCGAAGAATTATTCCCTAGATTCAAATAATATGTAACAGCTAAGAGTGTTTATTCTGCAAAGAACCTTCATGCAGGGCTCTATCATTCTACTGGAGGCATCGGTGTGGACTTTGTAGAGTCAATTTCAAGCCTATTAGGGAAGGAGTGGGTGACATTTACCTTTCCCTCCCCTTATTGGTTGTTCTATCTCCAAGGATATAAGTGCCTTTATGATTGGCTAAGGCCCTGGGAATTTGGGGGACTTTGGCTGATTAACTATACCTGGCTCAAAGGAGGTAGCAGGGCATCTTCCGCAGCTCCTGATTAGGTGCCTGTGAGGTTGCCTCAGGTTAGGCGGTGGGGTAGCTTCCTGATTGGTGGCCCGTCAGGGGAGGTTTTCCCTGGAATTGATTTGTTTTGGACATTTCCAGTTCTCGAAACTGCCAGTTTGCAGCCTGTCATGGAATCAGTCTGGTTCTGGTTTACTCTGTCCTCTCAGCACTGCTCATGTCGACCCCAATATTCTCAGTACTAGCTTTTGAACTTGCATATACTTTTAAACATGTTCATTTATTATTTTTTCATGTCGAGGTAATTTGCATAAACATACACTAGTACACTTAGAGACTGATGAAGATGACTTGCAATTTGAGTAGTTGTTCTTAAACATAACAGTTTTAATTTTATTAATGCCTTGACTTTCACAGATTGTAAAAATAGTTTATTATTTAATGATTTCGACGGTTTTGTATTTATATGAATTTTGAACTCTACATATTTCAACAACACCTAATATTTGATTTCTAAAAGACATCAAAGTAAATCTCTGGCTTCTTATCATATGTAAATATAGGTACTTGAAAATACAGTTGCCGCTTGCCCTATGATAATCTATTTTGTTTTTGCTGGAGACTTTTTATTTCATTGCATATAAAGAATATAACAGACTAGAATATAGTTTTGACACGTAAAGCACTTTCCCTTTTTTCTTTTTTACTAAACAGTTTGAATTCAGGAAAGATTTCAAGACTTTTCTTAGAGGTTTTCTTTTTCCCATTCACTCAAATCACAAATAATTTTCATCAGTCTCATTCCTTTAGAATGGTGTGCTAATGCTAACAACACACTGACATTTCTTTATTGTTTGTATTTGATAATAATGTACAAGTTGCTCAAATATAAGCCCCTTCCTTATAATGTCAGCCAACATGTAATTTGTAGGTTTTTTTTATATTATTGACCAACTATACTTGATCTGGATTTTATACCAAATTTGAAACTAATAATAATTTGGAATGTGCAATTAATTAAAGATTAAGAAACAAATTTCAGATCTGATTTTCTAGCTGTTAAATAAACTGTATAGTAAAGAGAGATCATACTGATTTATTTAATGTTTTAATTATCTTCTAGTATATCCAGTTAGATTCTTAACAAAATGTTATGTATAAAATTTTATACTAGTGATCAGTTTCCTATTTCTCTTAAAGCTGTAACTATGACAATAGTTAATTAACATGCAGAGGTAATTAAATGTTTAGATTCAAATGTACATAAATGTTTCTTATCACTGTACAATTCTTTCTGACTATACATATATTATAAAATGTAAATAATAGATTATGATTAAAAGTAATGATTGAATCTCAAGGCAACTGTCAATACATATTAAACAAAATTATCATGCTATTTTTAAAAATGAAGCACTATATCACTCACATAGACAACGTATATACTCTGTATGTGTGACTCTGTATTACTAAGTCTTTGTTTGCAAACTATAAAAGCTGCCACAGAAGCATATGCGTACCATACATTTTTTCCCTAGTCAGGTTTTCATAATTATTAGGTTCAAATAATTAATCAAATGACTTGAATATTGATCTCTGAAAGCTAGTATTATTATATCATTTAGTCACACACTGTTCATAATAAAGGTTAATGATAGTTATAAAATCAAAATATGCTCTTGCATTAATTTTTATTTTTGATAGTTATCTAAGGAAACTGCAAATTAAAATATTCTTTTAAAGGAACATCTTTAAATTAAAGGTCAGTTTTCTATTTGTTCCTTTTTGTTTCTTTGTTATTGGATAGTTTATGTATTTACATTTCAAATGTTGTCTCCTTTCCCCATTCCCCTCTCTCCCATTTCCCCTCCCACTACTTCTATGAGGATGCTCCCCCTCCCACCCACTCATGCCCACCACAACTCACTGGCATTTCTCTACACTGGGGAAATATGTATTTACAGGACCCAGGGCTTCTCCTCCTATTGATGTCAGACAATGCCTTCCTCTGCTACATATGCAGCTGGAGCCATGAGTCCCTCCATGTACCCTTTGGTTGGTGGTTTGCTCCCTCGGAGCTCTGGGGCTCTCGTTGGTTGATATTATTGTTCTTCCTATGGGATTGCAAACCCCTTCAGCTGTTTTAGTCCTTTCTCTAACTCTTCCAGAGGGGTCCCTGTGCTCAGTCTGGTGGTTACCTTCAAGCATTTGAATCTGTATCAGTAAGGCTCTGGCAAAGCATCTCAGGAGATACCCATATCAGGCTCCTATCAGCAAACATTTCTTGGCCTCAGCAATAGTGACTGGGTTTGGTGGTCATGTATGGGATGGATCCTCAGGTGGGGCAGTCTATGAATGTCCTTTCCTTCAGTCTCTGCTCTATTCTTTATCCCTGTTTTTCCTCCCGTGATTATTTTGTTCACCCTTCTAAGACGGACTGATGCATCCATATTTTGGTCTTCCTTTCTCTTGAGCTTTATATGGTCTGTAAATTGTGTCTTGGGTATAGCTATTCTACACAGTACCGGAGAAGAAAGATCTATTTAGACTGAAGCGATTATATTATCATGCTTGTAAATGTTCATTTACTGTATTCAACATCAACCAAAAGGAGTCCTAAGTACCTTTAATTTTTCAGTGAAGATCATTTTGATTAAGAACTAAAACATGCAAGCAAAGTAGAATCACAAGTGGCACCCGAAGGTTATCTGGTTTTAGTAAACATTACAGAGTGTTTTATAAAAATCCACGTTTTAAGTTCAAGATTCAAGATGGTGGTGTCCCCCTGCAACTGAGGGGCTACTGGCCACTCTTGAGAAGCTTGAGAAGTCTACAAGGAGCCTGAGACACTACCTGAAGCTTCCTGGGTAGATATAGAGGTGGAAGATGAGCTGGCAGGGCATGCAGTATCTCCTCAATGACAGAGAGAGAGAGAGAGAGAGAGAGAGAGAGAGAGAGAGAGAGAGAGAGAGAGAGAGAGAGAGAGGGAAAGGGAGGGGTGAAGAAAAGGGGGAGGGAGGAGGGGGAGGAGGGGAGACAGGGAAAGGGAGGAGAGAGAGAGAGAGAGAGAGAGAGAGAGAGAGAGAGAGAGAGAGAGAGAGAGAGAGAGAGAGAGAGAGAGATTTGTTTGGGTTGATGCTAGAAAGGAGCAATATGCAAGGATGAAAGGTGGAGCTAGAGATGTGGCAGCAGGACAGTAGTCAGGGCTTGACTCGAGCTCAGCCACAAGCATGCTGTTCCACTCAGGTTCTAGATCTGCGGGTCCATTCTGGGACATGGAGTCACAGATGCTCTTGCAACTTGTGCTACTGGCCCTGCAGAGGGTTGGGGGAGCGTAGGCCATAGTGCTGCTTGGAAGCAGGGAGGTGTACAACTGCCAAGACCTCCCGAGGGTCCTGTCCCTAGACATGCTGCCCAGGCCCAGTGTCCCCCTGACTCTGAGCAGCAGCAAGGTGTTAGAGACAAAGAGTAGTTCATCTTTTTAGACTGAGTCTCCTTGTGGTATTTCTGTGTTCCCTGTTTCCTCAGGAAACAGAAAACAGGAGGCCATACTGGTGTCTGTGGTCCATGTTGACAATATAGATATCTGGGATCTGAGCTTCTACCAGGCACCAGATTGATGCATAAGATCAGAGCTGCTGCCTGAAATAATGTTGATATGGACAATCCATGCTGCAGCGAAAACCATGCGAAGTCCATGATCCATGCTCTCACTAGCTGCTTTGCAGTGGTATTAATGACTACAGACTCATAATGGCATAATTGAGAATGGGATACATTGAATGCCTCTGTGACATCACTCCCCACCAAAGAAACAGTGCAGGCAGAAAGCAATTAAAGAGAGTCCTTAAAAACTGTGATAAAGATACTGAAATTTAGCTCTTCACAGTTATTGGCTTCTAGTATCTGGAGAGGCCCTCAGGGGTCTTTAAGGAGCTAGCCACTGGGTGTTTGAACACACACCAAGGCATGTATGGCCAATCTAAATTGGACTTGGTGAAGTTCCTGTATTTTTATTTCTTTTAAAGGATAGGGGTCACAAAAGTAAGAGATTGGACTAGAAGGAGTCGTAAGTGAATATAATCTGTGTACATATTATGAAATTCCCAAATAATTAATAAAAACATTGTTATGGAAAGTATACTTTATGTAACTACCCATTACAAAACATGTATATATATATATATGCAGAATATTAATGTGCACTAATCTATGTGGTTAATATAAAACATGTAATTTATAATAATAAATGTTATATGTACCATATCAAAATAGTACTTTATTTGATCATTGTGGGAACATTAACAACAACAACAATAATAATAATAATTATTATTATTATTAATAGTAATAATATGATAAGATCACAATACAGACAAAAATCCTATTATCTTATTATGTAATAACTATAGTGCAAGCATTACTAGTGCAAGCATTACTAGTGCAAGCCTTACTAGTGCAAGCATTATTTCTGTGTCTATAATGATGCTGATAAACATCTCCACTGCTTAAAGTTCTATAGAACCATGGCATACACACTATTGTATGATGCATAATGCATGATGATAATACTATAATCACAATACAACACTATTACAGATCATATTGTTTTATCAGTGTTGTGGAGAGAATATCTACTTATGGAAAAGTTCACTATACTCAATATTTCATGTCATGATAGATACACACTCATCTCATGTTCACAGTATCTCTTGATTACGTCAAGAAGTTACACCAAATTACTGAAATTCACTGTCTTATTTTCTACAGAAACTCACTAAGTTTCTCTACATAGACTCTGTAATACTTGCCTCATGATAAAATAAACTAAGGATGTAGTTCTCAGAACACAATCATTATTATGCAACACATGGTTGTAAAAAGCAATTTATCTAATTTTATATCAAAACTGCTTACTTGTAAGCCTACCTACTTAATAAGATATTTCATATACTGCAATCATTTTTCAGAATTATTTACGTGTGGTAATGCACTCCTGTATTCTTGTAGTAGGAGACTGAGGCAAAAGAATCACAAGTTTAAGATGAATTTCAATGTTATGTAGGAAAGTTTACTTTTCAATACTTAAAATATATATTAGAGCATAATATATAAGTGCTGTGAAGAGGAAAACATAATAAATGTATAACTACTGGGTAAAAAAGAAACAGACTGGATGGGTTTGGTGTTATGACACAAGCCATTCTTGAAAGTTTATCTGAATTTGTTATTGCTAAAAACATAAATAAAAGTCTACATGTTTATTATAAAGCTTTCAACTAGACTGTGCCAAAAGAGAGTGCCTATGCCTTCAGAAGGAAGTGTGCAATTTCAAAGCTGTAGATTTTTCAGGGACCATACCAAGCATTTGCTCAAGTTAGTGCATTTATCTATGGTACAATTTTCATGACCGTCTCAAACATTTCAGGAAAACTATTCACAGTCTGTGGTTTACTGTCCGTAAGAAAATCATTTAAGTCTGGGAAAATAAACATTTTCCAATGAACAGACTGACACTTTAGAAAGTTCCACTGAACTTTGATATTTCAAACTCAGAACTCTGGTTTCCTTTAGAAACCACCTTGGAATTCTCAGGGTTATACAATACATAAAATAGTTAACCAGAAACATCCCCACTACAAAATGGCTTCCTATGATAAAAGGTAAGTAAACATAACGCAAAGACAACAGCTCTACTTCCTATGAGAAATTGTTATGAAACAATCAAGGTTAACATTTTAAGTGGATAGTGTACATATTAAAATGCAAACATATTTCTGTAAATAACTGATGCCAACTTCCAGCTATGTTCAAAAAAAGTGATAGAGATTTTAATACAGATACCATGCTAATAGGTTTTAATTTATTTTTATAAAAATATTCCTACAATTTCAGCACTATGTTAACTACTGCTTCTGGATGCCATGAGTATCTATCTACACCCTCTGAGAACACATTCAAATTTGGATCATTCTTTCATAAAAGTAATCATTAAACTACTTTACATTATATAAAAATTTTGGACATTCCCAGTTATCAAAATGTCTCTTTCATCAGTATGTTTTTGGTAGAATTAAAAGCCCCTTATTTTAAATCATTGGGAATGGTTCATTGCTTTAATGTGTTCTTAAATCCCGTTATTTCATAAGTTTTTATTAATATAATAACTACCTAAAATACAAACTACCTACTTTTTATGTATAATATGAAAATCAATTAATAGTGGAGAAAAAATCTTTGTAAATATCTAAGAAATCTATTTAAATTTACAGATTGCATACCATTACACATTAGCATCAAGTAAGAAAATTCTTTGGGAAACTTAGTGTTACAATAAGCAGCAAAATGATTCTACTCTACCATGTATCCCACCTGAAGTCCATCCATACAATATTTATGATTGGATATCAGGATAGTCTGAAAACGTTATAAGAAAGTTATAGAATCTAGACAATAAAACTTTGTTAAGGCATATAAGAATCTTCACTGGAAATGAATACTTTGTGTCATAACTGAGATATAAATTTTCCATTTGAATATTATACCTAGTTAGGAAAACAAAAGATCTCAGGTCCCGTAACAGAGGAATGGATACAGAAAATCTGAAACATCTACACAATGAAGTACTATTCAGCTATAAAAAATGACTGCATGAAATTGATAGGCAAATGGATGAAACTAGAAAATATCATCCTGAGTGAGGTAACCCAATCACAAAAAAGAAAAAAACCAACACACACATGATATGCACTCACTGATGAGTGGATATTAGCCCAAAAGCTTGGATTCTCCAAGACACAATCCACAGACCACAGGAAGGGAAAGGATAGCAGTTGAAATGCAAATAGAAAGTATCCACTTTTGTTTTACAGTAGAGAAGAATAAAGAGACTAAGTTAAGTGCAAAAAAAAAAATCTCATGCCATTGAAACCTCACTGATCTTTGTCTCCTTTTAAATTAGGAACTATCTCATATCCCCTCCTATGAATATGAAATATCTCAAATTCACTATGAAAACACATGTCAAGACCCAGATGAAAATGAATGTAAAGTTTATATCTCATGTCTCTGGTGAAGGGGAATACCTTGTTTTATTAATTGATGTGTTTAAATATAGGCCACAGTTGGTGGAAAAAATTCCCTAAGCAAACTCTGTGTAAGTGTTGAGAAGGGGTTAGAAATGAATAGGCACGGGTGCATGAATCATTCTTTCTAAGCCCTGCTCTTAAGTTTGGATGAGGCAAGTTCTTAAACTTTCTTATCAACAGTGATGAGTTATAACCTAGAATTGAAACCAAAATAAACCTTTGTTCCCAACTTAGCACACAAAATATTGTAGTCTTTCAGCAATATCTCTTATTGTACACAGAAATCTATTAGGAAGCTAAATATCACCAACAAAATCTTGACCTAAATAAGCATGGTATAGTCTACTCATTTTGTTGTTGTTGCATTTAAACATGAAGACTGGCAGTTGAACCATTTCCTTAAAAAGTTTGGTAGAATAGGTAATGTAAGCCTGGTTTAATCTTATGTATTTGTGAGAAAACAACCTGAAACATTTGATTTTCTAATTCTTTATGCAGTGGTAAGTGGTAATCTCATAAATTAATACATTTGAAAATATTGACTTAAAATCAGTTTACTAGGTTATATGTTAGACTTATATCTTCTAAATATGATTTAATTATGAAATGTTTCAAAATAAAATTTAGTGGAATGTAAAATTAACCAAAGAAAATATAATTCTGTTTTGAATTAATTTGGTATTCATACCACAAACATAGATGAATTTATTTATAGACCATCTGAAACCTAAATTGTTTGCTTTTGCAGGTCTTCGCCTACTTATTTATAAGATATATAAAAATAAATGCAACTATACGACATAAATATTCATATATTCTATGTATTTGAATATTTATATAGCACCTGCCAACTACTTTGAGAGGCATGCTAGCTTAGGATGAATTTTATAAGATTGCAGGATGTTTATTTGGCATTCGGTTTCCTTTTAAAACAACTGGAACACTATTTCACAGAGCAGGCATAGCAGCATAGCTAGAAATGGATCAGTCATGGTAGACTGGCTAGGTTTAATACTTACCTATTACAAACTAGGCTAAAATATCTGTGCATTGAAACTGGGGACTCTCCTTTTAATGAGAGTTAAATTACTTCCTTGAGGAAAATCTTGGTCTATTCTTTAATGATCCTGTTATGCTGCTGATGTGTGGAAGTCAGGTAAGGCTTCAAACAAAAGATAATTTTAAAATATAACACCATCTTTCTCTATGAATTTTTAACATAATCAATTTATATTTGGGATCTAAAATTCATAATTACCTAATGACCTAATGAGAATCCTTACACTACTTCCACATGAAACCTTAAAATCTTATTTCTTTAACCTCACTTAATATGAAAAACTAAAGTGTATAAAAAAATCTAGAGAACTCAGAATGAAAACGATGCCATGGATCTAATTCAACTTGACTTGCATTGTTGATTCACATTATCAGATGACAATGTCCTTTGAGCACCTAAGACATGTTCTTGTCTTTGTAGATTAGAGTGCTATAACATCAGCACAATTCACAATTTATCACACACCCCCTACATTCTTATACAACAGCTGCTTGGCAAACTTTTGGACTCAGTCATGTCTAGAATGCAGAATATTAAAATGCCCTTTGCTTTCAGATGAGTTGAGATTGACTTCTACTTCTCATATTAGCATGCATTGTATAATTTGGAAGCTAACCTTTTTTTATATAGTCATATTAATAGTATAATCTCAGTAGATTGTTGGAAACATCAAAGCCACTGTGACTTACATATATACAAAGTAAAATCAAAAATTTTCGAAATGACATTGTGCACAAATTCCTCACACTCTTCCTCAAAAAATTCCTGTTTTCTTTATTGAATGCCCCATCTGTCAGTAATCAATAATTGTTAACCACTTCGATGCAGATGTATCAACTCTCTTTAATCTTTTATATGACTAATGACTGTGATCTAATTGGTCATTAAAAAAGAACCCTTTTTCTAACTTAATGTGACTGCATCTTAGAATTTATTACTTGTAGTGTATACTCTGCAAAGTACGCTCTGATATTCTAGCTCCTTTAATATGCTGAGTCCACATACCTCTACTGATCTAGCAACAATCGAACATTCTACCTCTTCTGATGAACATCTAACAGCGCAGCTCTACGTTCATATCCATTTCCTCATTACAGTCTTCTGTCATGCCCTCCAGATTCCACTTTCTCCTTCATAGTTCTCAACTTTTTCTTTTAAGATATAAACTGAGAAGGGAAACTCTCACTTTCTCTAGCTAATGAGTTCTGATATTTAATCCTCAAGCAATATTTCCCAAAGAAGCTTTAGCTCCTCTTTGATTTTTTTGAGTCAGTATAATCTTCAAAGACAGACATTTGGCAGCATGGAGAATCTTAATGTCCTTTGACTTTGAATTTTCAGTAGTTCAGGGATTCACATTGCATTGTTTTACTTTTAGTAAGATAGACATTTATTTCTTTTTTAAGAAATTAATTATCCCTCTGTGATTGAACCTCTAATAAAAAGCTAAGTCATGGCTTCCCTAAATTAACAAATTCAAGACCAAATCTGTTCCATGTAGTTTAATGTTACCCTGATCCTCTGGATGGAGCTTAAACTATTAATATGAATGTAATTCTACCACTAATCTAGCACAGCTTGCTTATATTCTGAACTAACACTTTAATGCTGGAATGTCCTTATTCTTCCATTGTTTATGTGAAACTCAGCTGTTTCAGAAGGTTGAACACCAGCTTGCAGAGCTGATCGACCATCACTGTAAAAACTGAGGATAATGTCACTGAAGCTCCTATTCACTGAGTTAGAAATGCCCGCCCTCTGCTGTTTCTCACCTGAAAATTTAGGAAAAAAACCAACCAGCCAACCAACCAATCAAACAGACCACATATGGTTTAAGTTCTCCTAGCACAATCCACATAGTAAGAGGCCTGTGACAATGTTTCACTTACTTTTCCATTATAGCCATTACCATCTCACCACTCGATTAAAGCAGATGTGATTAATATGTAGCTCAAGGCCTGTTGATCCTCCCATAACAGTATAAGTAAATAATGACAACACATGAAGTAAAAACAAAATCGCATCTTTTGTAATGCTCCTCTCTTTTCAGAGTGCCTGCTGTAACTCATGTTTTAGTGCCCAAGATGTAGAAAACATCTATAACTGTCAAGACAAACTCTACTCATTCTCAATGTTTTCTCTGATATCTGATGTTTCTCCTGACTTTCTTCCCAATATTAGCTGCTTGTAGCTAGAATACTCAAAACAAATTACAAAACATTAGCGTTTATTTTTACCGCTTTTCTCTTTCTAATGATATTCAAATTATAAAGTTAGATATGCTCTGCAGTGCTATGATTCTAGCACTTGGGATGATAAAATAATTGTGAGTTTAATTCCTGCCTCAGTCAGGTTCAGGTATGCACGGATAAATATAAAGTGGGAATTTCTGGTTTTGTTCTAGACTCATTTGTGTCATGTTATTTATTTATTTAATATTCATTCATTTATTTGTTTTTGGAAACTATTATAAGAAAGGGTGTTTTGCTGAAACAGACATGTGAGAGGATGTTATGCTGAGAACATATACATGATAATTTTCTGGAAGCTGCCTGTTGAAAAAGCGTGTGATGTTTTGCTAGAAAGGATCCTTAAGAGAACCAGTGATGTTTGGAAAGAGGATAAGTATAACCCAACAGACAGTGGACAATGCTCTTGCATTGGTTCCCCTTGCAATACTTTGCTGGTCATCTTTGGGCTTTCCTGACACTAGTCTCTTCCATTGGTTTGCCTTGCTTCCATCTCTGATTTTTGCTTGTTGTGACTACATAGAAAGGAAGAAACCAAAGAACGTCTCATTGTATCCAGCTGCTTCTTGCAGTTTATGGAGCCACTGCTCCTGACTCATGTTTTGTGTTTTCCAAGGGGGCAGGACTGCCACTGCTGATTTGTGTTTGGTGTTTTGACAGTGGACTAGACTGCTAATTAAGAAAAAAACATTAAAATCATCCCAAAGAACTATTTCTAAACAGGTCCACAAGCCCCTTTTCCTATTAACCTTTCTTTCCTCCTACCACTGGTGAGTGGTAGATCTGAAGGGAGGTCAAAGCACACACACACACATACACACACACACACACACACACACACACACACACACACACACAAATTAAATTAGCTTTAAAAATATCTAAGCCTATATCTGAGGCTCTGTCTCAGAAACAAGAGCATACAAACAGCATAAAATCCCACAAGGGCTTACAAAAGAAACAAAAGCATTTTTTGAGAATATCCAGGTGATGGAAACTAGGCAAAGATATTTCCCAAAGATAAAACATTGTTTTGTCCCCATTCCCTCTTTCTTTTTCTTTCCATTTTCTCTATGTAATAGCACGAGATGCCCTAGAACTCAATTTGTAGAGCAGGCTGTCCTTGAATTAATAGAGATCTGCTTGTCTTTGCCTGCAGAGTACTGGGATTAAATGCAGGTGCCCAGACTTTACAAAAAGCAAACTTATTGAACTAATGTCAGTATCCACTTAATAACTATGAATGAATCAAAGAATATAAAGAAATGGACTATACGAATCCTTTTAAATTTTATTTTGAAAATAATAAGATTATGCTTTTCCAGGGTAGAGCTCTTATAAAAAGTTTTCCGTTTGTTTGACAATATGTTGAATTTCCAGGGGAATTATTGACACCTTCATTTTACCACTTTTAGTTTAAATGCCAGAAAACATCAGCCTATTTACAAGTCTTCCAAATTCTGGTTTAAAGCATATAGTGGTAAAGTGTTTTTCAGGTCTCCATGAAAAAGAATCTAGTCCTCTACCTTAAAAGTAAACTAGCCTAAAGAGAGTCTAAACAATATAATTTGGGGGAAATTATGAGCCAGCTGTAAGCCTAATCATCTGTTGTCCGTCTGTCTGTCTGTCTGTCTATCTATCTATCTATCTATCTATCTATCTATCTATCTATCTATCTATCATCTATCCATCCTTCTATCTCTGGTCATGTGTATATCCATATGTTATGGCTGTGTGTGTGTGTGTGTGTGTGTGTGTGTGTGTGTGTGTGTGTGTGTGTGTGTGTGTGTGTGTGTGTGTGTGTTTCCATAGATAGTTCATGCTAGTCTTGAGTTTGGGATCTGTAGATTTCTCAAATTTAGAGATTTGGTATGTCTAGAATTTTAGGCATGAACCACTTACCCAATCTCTAATCTTATTATTAGTTGGAATCATGTATACTTGCTCATATAGATGAAAATTTGATACTGTCAAGTGCTGTCCTGACATATCCTTTCAAATGATAGTCTATCTCTTTCTCTCTTGGTATATGTTTATGTTTGTACATGCATTTGTATATATATATATATATATATATATATATATATATATATATATATAGTTATGTGGGAGTGACCATCTTAGATCATCCTTTCAGTTAGGCCAATCAGTAGTCCTATACAGAAGCAAGAGTGTGTCCCCTTAAGATCTAGTGAATATATCTCACGCTTGCAACTACTCTGCTATCTCAAGAATGCTGCTGTATCAAGAGCAATAAACTTGACTGGTGATTTATGGCAAAGGATTTAATTCTATGATTTGAGAAGCAGAAGCAGAGAGATCTCTGAGTTGGAGACCAACTTGATCTGCTGAGCTAATGTTTGATCAGCCGAGACTACACAAGAGATTAAAAAAGAAAGCCAAAAGTAAAACAACAAAATAATAAGTGTGTCTGCATTAGGGCAGTGTAGGAGTAGGCCACTGTATAGGAGTTTATTAGATAGCAATGGCTTCCTAGTTAAAATTTTTTTCTTATTTCTTTATTTTGAAAAGAAAATCCCTCTTCCCAACATTTTCCATACGTCCCTTTCAGGTTTATGTGCACTGCTTTCTCAGTGTCTACCTACTAATATGTTTATTTTTTTATCCCAACTAAAAACAGAATAGATATTTTAAATAAAGTAGGGTTTGATCGTTAACTTTATTTTTTTTCTGCTGTGTCTCCAACTTCTACAGAACACCAAATAGTCTAAACACCAAGTGAATGTTTGATCACTTAATACTTCTTAGAAATATTTGTTTTTCTTACCTAACTAGAAGTTTGCTTTGTTCTTTGCTTTGGTAAATATGCTCACAGTCAATAATTTGTATATGTTATTATATTAGAAGTGACAATAATTGAATATACTAAAATGTATAGGAGTAACTCTAAAATTATAAATAATAGCCTACAAGGGCAAATCACAATTACTTCTATTAAAATTAATATATATATATATATATAATGACAGTCTGTTTCTATACACAATATGAATTACATATTTGTGGCAATTTCTCATGTAGTTATTAATTCTTAATCTCCAATAATGAAAGAAATATTGATGTTATAGACAAGAAGAGTTACTTGCAGGCTTTATCCCCTTCATGCAAGCAAAGTTGTAGATTTAGAAGAGGCATGTGCAGTTTTTTGATAGGTATAAACATAGTAACTTGGTGCATCTGTCATGACACCAATCAGTTGTATATTAAACATTCGATTAATTGGTTGACACCAATTTTTTTCTTAAAAAACTGCATTGCCTTTGGCACAACTTCACTAGTACTGGATATTATATTTTATTAATTAGAGGATCTTAATGTATTTGTGGGAAGAAAATATATTAAAATGCTGCAGATACATTGTTTTACTTTTATTGATATTCATAGCTTATAATTGTATAATTTAAGAAGGCCTTTTTTAAAATGCCCTTAAAGTTTTTTCTGAAAGTTAAAATCATGATCTTTCTGCTTAACAATCTTAAAAATTGTTGTAAAATATTAAGAACATCTAAGTTAATAATAATAAAATTGCAAAAAAAATTTAAGACAAAGTAAATATGTAGCCAGCTTACAATTCCACCAACAATGGAGGGGTGTTCCTCCTTTCTCCACGTTTTCAACAGCATCTGCTGTCACCTGAGTATTTTTTTCTTTTTATTGAATACATTTTATTTACATTTCAAATGTTATCCCCTTTCCCAGTTCCCCATCCATAAACCATCACCCGACCCACTGCTACTATGGGGGTGTTCCCCCCACCCATCCACATACCCCTTACTGTCTCCCAGTCCTGACATTCCCCTACACTCAGGCAAGGAGCCTTGGCTGGACCAAGGGCTTCTCCTCCCATTGATGCCCAACAAGGCCACACTCTGCTACATATGCAGCTGGAGCCATGTGTCTGTCCATGTGTACTCTTTAGATGGTGGCTTAGTTCCTTGGAGCTCTGGTTGGTTGGTATTGTTGTTCTTACGGGGTTGCAAACCCCTTCAGCTCCTTCAATCCTTTCTTCAACTCTTCCATTGTGGACCCTCTTCTCAGTTCAATAGTTGGCTGTGAGCATCCATCCCTGTATTTGTCATGCTCCGGCAGAGCCTCTTAGGGAGTCAGCTCCTGTCAGCTTCCACTTCACGGCATCAGCAATATTGTCTGGTTTTGGTGCCTGAATTTGGACTGGGTTCCCAGGTTGGGCAGTCCCTGGATGGCCTTTCCTTCAATATCTGCTCCAAACTTTCTTTCCATATTTTCTTCTGTGAGGATTTTGTCCTCCCTACTAAGAAGGACTGGAGCATCTGCATTTTGCTCATCCTTCTTCTGGAGCTCCATGTGGTCTATGAATTGTATCTTAGGGAACTCCAGCTTTTAGGCTAATATTCATTTATCAGTGAGTGCATACCATGTGTTTTCATTTTTTTGGTTTTTTTTTTGATTGTGTGTGTGTGTGTGTGTGTGTGTGTGTGTGTGTGTGTGTGTGTGTGTGTGTGTATTTGTATTTGATTGGGTTATCTCACTCGGGATGATATTTTCAAGTTCCATCCATTTGCCTATGAATTTCATGAAGTCATTGCTTTTAGTAGTTGAATAGTATTCCATTCTGTAGATGTACCACATTTTCTGTATCCATTCCTCTGTTGAGGGACAGCTGGGTTCTTTACAGCTTCTGGCTATTATAAGTGTGGCTGCTATGAACATAGTGTTATATTTTGGATCATCTTTTGGGTATATGTCCAGAAGTGGTATAGCTAGGTCCTCAGGCATTCCCCTACACTGAGTCTTCTATCCTTCATGCTGAATCCTAAATACACTGACAAACAAGTGTTATTTTCTATAAATAAAATTCAGATAGGTTCTTAATTCATGAGACTGGTCTCTGTCATATAATGTACTATGTAATTTGCTTACCATGTTTTGATTTTTATTCTTTAATCTTTTTTGCAGTCCACATTTTATCCTCCTCACTATCTCCCCATTGACATCCCATAGACCCCCAACATCCACATATCCAAAACGTTGTCTCCATGCCTCCATCTCTACCCCACAAGACCTCCCAACTCCCTGGTGCCTCAAGTCTCTTCAGGGTTAGGTGCACCTTCTCTGACTGAGTCCAGACATGGTGGTCTTCTGTCGTATTTGTGTGGAGGCTTCACATCAGCTGATGTATGCTGCCTGGTTGGTGACTCATTGTCTGAGTGATCTCAGAGTTAGCTGAGAGTGCTATATTTCTTATAGGGTTGCCCTCACCTCCCTTTTCTCGTGCTCTTCTCCATTTATTTGATCCTGCAGTTCTTTCATACAGGAACAATTATGGGGCAGAGTTTTTTACCGTGAGATGGCAACACTATCTCTTCATTTGATGGCCTATCTTTCTATGTGAGGTGGATTCTACAAGTTCTCTCTCCCCACTGTAGGCTATTTTATCTAAGGTCTCTCACTTTGAGATCTGAGAGCCTCTTGTCTCCCAGGTCTCTGGTACATTCTACAGGGTCTTTCCTTTTTCTGTTTTCTGCTGGCACTCAGGACTTCAATTCTATTCCCTCCACCCAATACCTGATCATGTTTCCCCTTATCCTCTCAGACACAAGTTCCTCCCTAACTGTTTCCCCCCTCCTGTAATTGCCTTCTTCTCCCTCCCAAGTAGGACTGAGGCATCCTCACGTGTGCCCATCATATTGTTAACCTTCTTGAGTTCATGGATTGTATCCAGGGTATTCTATATTTTTTTCACTAATATCCACTTATTAGTGAGTACATACTATGAATGTTCTTTGGAGTCTGAGATACTTCACTCAGAATGATATTTTCTAGTTCCATTCATTTGCCTGCAAAAATCACGAGGTTCTCTTTCTTAATATCTGAGTATTATTCTATTGTTCAAATAAACGTGTTTTCTGTATTCATTTGTCTGTTGTGGGACATCTAGGTTGTTGCCAGCTTCTGACCATCACAAATGTGGGACTTTTGTAGGTATATGGCCAAGAGAGGTATAGTTTGGCCTCCAGGTAGATCATTTTCCAATATTCTCAGCAACCTCCAGATTGATTTCGAGAGTGGTTGTACCAGTTCACAAAACTACCAGAAATAAAGGAGTGTTCCTCTTTTTCCAAATCCTATCCAACATGTGGTGTACCTGAGGTTTTGATCTTGACATTTTGATGGGAATAAGGTGGAATATCAGGGTGATTTTGATTTGCATTTCCCTGATCATTAAGACTTTGAACATTTCTTTAAGTGCTTCTCAGCCATTGGAGATTCCTCAGTTGAGAATTCTCTGTTTAGTTCTAGACCACATTAATTTATTGGCTTGTTCTGTTTCTTTGTGGTTAGCTTCTTGAGCTCTTTATATACTTTAAATATTCGTCCTTGATCAGTTGTGGGGTCAGTGAAGATTTTTTCCCAGTTTGTAGACTGCTAATTTGTTCTATTGGCTATGTCATTTGCCTTACAGAAACCTTCCAGTTTCATGAGATCCCATTTATCAATTCTTGATCTTAGGGCTTGAACTACTGGAGTTCTGTTTAGGAAATTTCCCACCGTGCCAATGAGTTGGAGGCTTTTTCTCACTTTCTCTTCTGTTAGATTCAGTGTATCTGGTTTTATGTTGAAGTCTTTGATCTGTTTGGACTTGAGCTTTGTGAAAGGTGACAACTGTGGATCTATTTTCATTTATTTTAACATAGAGAATGCCAGTTCCACTGGCACCATTTATTGAAGATGCATTGATTTTTTTCATTGTATATTTTTGGCTTCTTTGTCAAAAATCAAGTGTCTGTAAATGTGTGGTCTTATTTCTGAGTCTTCAATTCTATTCTATTGATCAATGTGTTGGTCTCTGTACCAATACCATGCACTTTTTTTATCACTATTGCTCTGTAGAATAGCTTGAGGTCAGCGATGGTGATTTTCCGAGAAGTTCTTTTATTGTAAAAAATTGTATTCACTATTCTGTTTTTTTTTTTTTCTTCCTTTCTTTCTTTTTTTTTTCTTTTCCAGGTGAATTTGAAAATTGCCTTTTCAATGTCTTTGAAGAAATGCGATGGGATTTTGATTGGGATTGCACTGAATATGTAGATTGCTTTTGGTAGGACCACTATTTTTACTATGTTAATCTACCGATTCATGAATATGGGACATCTCTCCATTTTCTGAGATCTTTTCCAATTTCTTTTTTTGAGAGACTTGAAGTCATTATCATAGAGATCTTTCACTTGTTTGGTTAGAGTACCCTAGGATAATTTACATTATTTGGTGCTAATGTGATGGGTGTTATTTTCCTAATTTCTTTCTCAGCCCCTTTAAAATTTGTATAAAGGAAGGCTACTCATTTTCTTGAAAAAAATCTATATCTCGCTACTTTGCCAAAGATGTTTATCAGCTATTAAATATCCTTAGTAGAATTTTTGGAGTTGCTTATGGATACTGTCATATCATCTGCAAATAGTGATACCTTGACTTCTGATTTACCAATTTGTATCTCCTAGATCTTCTTTTGTTGTATTATTACTCTAGCTAGAACTTCAAGTATTATATTGAAGAGATATGGGGAGGTGGTTATCCTTGCCTTGTTCCTGATTTTAGTGGGAATGCTTCAACTTTCTCTACATTTAATTTGATATTGGCTGTTGGTTTGCTGTAAATTGCTTTTATTATGTTTAGGTATGGGCCTTGAACTCCTGATCTTGCCAATATTTTTAACATGAAGGGGGATTGCATTCTGGTGAGTGCTGTTTCAGCATCTAAGGAGATGATCATATGATTTTTTTCTTTGAATTTGTTTATATATTGGAATACGTTCATGAATGTTCATATATTGAACCAACCTTGCATCCCTGGGATGAAGCCTACTTGATCATAGTGAATGATGGTTTTGATTGTTCTTGGATTTGGTTTGTAAGAATTTTATTGAGTATTTTTGTATTAATATTCCTAAGTGAAATTGGTTAGAAGTTCTCTTTTTACTTGGGTCCTAATTTACTAACCATATTTAATCCTTGCAAGAGATTAGTTCAAAATTCATATAGAATTAAAAAATATAAAATAATTGGCCCTTACCATTGTCACATTCCATAAATGACACAAATAATGGGTCTTAAAGTTTAAGAACTGATTTTACAGAAGGTAAAATCAGGGATGTGATCATGCTCGCCTTCCGGTTGCATGCTAATGGAGGTGAAGTCATAGAATGAGGTTGGTAAATACTGTAAAGGAAAGGGAGGGGCAAGTATTCACTGAGATAGTGACTTTCGCCCTATCTACTGCAAGTCATGAATCATAATCAAGATTTTACTTTTGCTCAATTAAATGGGTAGAACGACTATTTAGAATGCATCTTTGTTTTCTGTCTACAATTGTTTAAGAAAGAAGTTTGAGTCTCAAGTGTGATAGCTCACGACTCCCACTATGAAGATAGATGACATAGGCAACTGTCAATAGTTTGTGCCAATCTAAGCTGTGAGTAAATTCAAAGTTAGTCTTACCTTTAAAATTTTTGCCATTCTTTGTTCTCTTCTCTGCTCTTACACTGTTTCCTGTCCCTTATCTCCCCATCCTCCCTACCCCTTTCCCTCCACGTGTCCATGACTTGCCTCCTTTCCTCTCTTCTTCTACTCTTCTTCTCTCATTAAACCTCTGCACGTTGAAAAAAAGTCTCTAAAATGAAACAATGAGAAGAACACAATGGAAGGAATGGAGGGAAAGGGGTAGGGGAGGGAGAAAACAGAATGGGATGAAATAATTAATGAATAGAAATAACAAATTATAAACCAAATGTCAGCATTTTCATCAAGTCAAACCATGGAGATCATATCAAACTTAAAATCCCTAAAGGAGATGAGGAATTAACAACTCCAATGTTTTGGGGAATTACAGTTTGGGACCTTTAGAAAATTTTTGACAACAAATGGCTATAGATTTCTTCATCTTTTTGTGCCCAGTGTTAAAAGTTCTAAGGTAGGTTATGCTACTTATTTTCATGCCCAGAATGAATCTATCCTCTCTTTTCTTGATGAATTCAATTTAATACTAGGCTCTTAAATTGTCCTCTTTTTGCTGTTGTTCACATATTTTCCCTCAACTCTCTCATTATCCTGTCATTATAGTCCCATGCCTAAGTCTGAGATTGTGTTTTGAAAAAAAGTGCAAGTGCTACCAGGCAAAAGGTATATTTTCTTTTATTTATTAAGAACCATTTTAATTCTTCTTTTGTAGAAATCAAACATTGCAGATACAATATAATGCAACATAAAATTTGATAAGAGATATTTTATCCCCCATCTTCATTATTTGTACCTATTTTATTGAACTTCTTAGGATATTTCTTAAGTTTTTGCCCTGAAAATGGTTGTTCTTTCCCCAGTCTGATAAAGAATATCTGGATGTCTCAATATCATCCACTATTATGACAGATATTGTAAGCTTTATATTGTGGTCTTAGCATTTTTTCAACCTTACATCAGAAAATGAGAAAAAGTAATATATTGCAACCTTGGGCTAGACTTGTGTTTGAATAAATACAAAGACTAATCTATGTTCCTATTTTGAGAAACTACATGTAGGACTATCAAAGTCACTCTAAAATATTCATGTTATAACTTACATAATATCAGCCTTTCCAATAACATACTTTCTCTTGCACTTTTTGCTTTTTGCAGGCATTTTTTTACTCAGTGGAATGAATACACCTTAGACATTTATATAAATCACCAGTAGAAGAATGTTTGTACCTGTCAAGCTGAACAAATGTTCTACACTCCATTTATTGCCATGAGTCTACCAGCTGACTGCTTATTTATTCATTGTGTTTGCACATCTGATTTATTAAGAAACTAACCTACATGATTGGGTTCTCTATGTACTATACCAAATTTTACAGTGAGCAACTTGAAAAGTTTGATAGAGTTGAGAAAATATTCAATTATAATTAGAGGCTGAAGGGCTTAACTCTACATAAGTTTGAATATAAAAACAACTTAAACAGGAATGGGAATATGAAAAATTCTTGCCACTCATTTGAAGCCTCTGTGGCTTGTGTCCATTCAAACTCTTTATATTCATCAATATATTGAGAGTCACAGGAAGCTACACGTAGTAATTTTATTTTTCCATATAAAATTTTCTATTTCATAGATAGTAATTATATTTGGAAAGTAGTATAAGATAGACTTCTGATTTTATAATTATGAAACATTTCTACTTTGTCTTTTTTTAATGATGTGTCTATTTATGTTTTAGTCAAAGAAGTCTTATTGAGTCTAGGGACTCACATGTACACTATACCTCTGAGACACATTCCCAGCCCCTGTCTTTGCCCTCAAGTAGGCATTTCAAAAGAATATGACTATGCAAATTGATGAATCCAAAGCACCTCTGCATCCACAGTCTTTATTCTCTTGTTATTACTGTTTAGAATGTTTGTTGGTTCTAGGTGTTCCTGACTATTATCAACCATCCATTCAGACACTGTTTCTCAGGCTGCCTGAAAACCCAATGATCAAGATGTATATTGTATTTTAGTACTTTAAGTTATATATCTCTTTAAATTACCATTTTATCCTTCATTATGCTATTATAATATATCAATATCCATTTTAACAGTCTGCTCCTGTCATTTTCCAATTATTCTCCAGTTTTTTTTTGGTGTTCATTTATGCCTTTAATGCTATGATGATATATCTGCTTTCACAAATATTCATAGTCCAAGAAGGCCAAAAAATTTCCCATGTACTTTTCATGATTTTAATTCTGAGTTTATCCATGAAAGTAGAATATAATTATTGAACATTGTACTAAAATTTCTAACTCTGGGTCTAGCACCATGATGAAAATTAACTTGTGAAAAAGTGGTTTTGTTTCATTTCATCTTGCTTTGTCACTTATCTTAGTTTGTAGTCCATCACCCAAGGAAAACAGGAACTGATACAAAGACCATTAAGGATTACTACCTGCAGGCTTACTCCTTGTTCATCTTCTTTTTTATAATCCCATTACCATAAACTCAGGAAAAGCACCAAATACAGTGAGTGGGGTCCTCTCATATAAATATTCAATCAGTAAAATAAACCACAGGTGTACCCAGAGGTAAATTTTATTAAAGTATTTTTTCAGTGGAAGTTTTTCTCTACGAAAATGACTCTAGATTGTGTCTAGTTGATGCAAAATTATCAGCAAAACTCTCAGACCTAGCTTGCTGTTTTCTGTTAGCCTGTTTCTTAATTCTTTCAATATATGCATTAAAGGCTATGAATCCATTGTCTAGATCTAATTCCAATGTTTCAAGCACTCATCTTCACAATGGTAGTCATCAAATATTAAGAGATATGATTCAACAGCAAAGTGGCTGTATAAAAATAACTCAAATAAATCAGTAGCCTTCCTCTACACAAAAGAGAAACAAGCCAAGAAAGAAATTAGGGAAACAACACCCTTCATAATAGACCCAAATAATATAAAATACCTCGGTGTGACTTTAACCAAGCAAATAAAAGATCTGTACAATAAGAACTTCAAGCCTCTGAAGAAAGAAATTGAAGAAGACCTCAGAAGATGGAAAGATATCCCATGCTAATGGATTGGCAGGATTAATATAGTAAAAATGGCCATTTTACCAAAAGCGATCTACAGATTCAATGCAATCCCCATCAAAATACCAATCCAATTCTTCAAAGAGTTAGACAGAACAATTTGCAAATTCATCTGGAATAACAAAAAACCCAGGATAGCTAAAACTATCCTCAACAATAAAAGGATTTCAGGGGGAATCACTATCCCTGAACTCAAGCAGTATTTCAGAGCAATAGTGATAAAAACTGCATGGTATTGGTAAAGAGACAGACAGATAGACAAGTGGAATAGAATTGACGACCCAGAAATGAACCCACACACCTATGGGCACTTGATTTTTGACAAAGGAGCCAGAACCATCCAATGGAAAAAGATAGCATTTTCAGCAAATGATGCTGGTTCAACTGGAGGTCAACATGTAGAAGAATGCAGATCGATCCATGCTTATCACCCTGTACAAAGTTTAAGTCCTAGTGGATCAAGGACCTCCACATCAAACCAGATACACTCAAACTAATAGAAGAAAAAGTGGGGAAGCATCTCGAACACATGGGCACTGGAAAAAATTTCCTGAACAAAATACCAATGGCTTATGCTCTAAGATCAAGAATCGACAAATGGGATCTCATAAAACTGCAAAGCTTCTGTAAGGCAAAGGACACTGTGGTTAGGACAAAACGACAACCAACAGATTGGGAAAAGATCTTTACCAATCCTACAACAGATAGAGGCCTTACATCCAAAATATACAAAGAACTCAAGAAGTTAGACCGCAGGGAGACAAATAACCCTATTAAAAAATGGGGTTCAGAGCTAAACAAAGAATTCACAACTGAGAAATGCCGAATGGCTAAGAAACACCTAAAGAAATGTTCAACATCTCTAGTCATAAGGGAAATGCAAATCAAAACAACCCTGAGATTTCACCTCACACCAGTGAGAATGGCTAAGATAAAAAACTCAGGTGACAGCAAATGCTGGCAAGGATGTGGAGAAAGAGGAACACTCCTCCCTTGTTGGTGGGATTGCAGACTGGTACAACCATTCTGGAAATCAGTCTGGAGGTTCCTCAGAAAATTGGACATTGAACTACCTGAGAACCCAGCTATACCTCTCTTGGACATATACCCAAAAGATGCTCCAACATATAACAAAGACACATGCTCCACTATGTTCATAGCAGCCTTATTTATAATAGCCAAAAGCTGGAAAGAACCCAGATGCCCTTCAACAGAGGAATGGATACAGAAAATGTGGGTACATCTACACAATGGAATATTACTCAGCTATCAAAAACAATGACTTTATGAAATTCATAGGCAAATGGTTGGAAATGGAAAATATCATCCTGAGTGAGGTAACCCAATCACAGAAAAACACACATGGTATGCCCTCATTGATAAGTGGCTATTAGCCCAAATGCTTAAATTACCCTATTTGTACAGAACACATGAAACTCAAGAAGGATGACCAAAATGTGAATGCTTCACTCCTTCTTTAAAAGGGGTACAAGAATACCCTTGACAGTGAATAGGGAGGCAAAGTTTAGAACAGAGGCAGAAGGAACACCCATGCAGAGCCCCACATGTGGCCCATGCATATACAGCCACCAAACTTGATAGGATGGATGAAGCAAAGAAGTGCAGGCCGACAGGAAGTGGATGTTGATCTCTCCTGAGAGACACACCCAGAATACAGCAAATACATAGGCGAATGCCAGCAGCAAACCACTGAACTGAGAACGGGACCCCCGTTGAAGGAATCAGAGAAAGGACTGGAAGAGCTTGAAGGGGCTCGACACCCCATATGAACAACAATGCCAACTAACCAGAGCTTCCAGGGACTAAGCCACTATCCAAAAACATGGACTGACCCTGGGCTCCAACCTCATGGGTAGCAATGAATACCCTAGTAAGGGCACCAGTGGAAGGGGAAGCCCTTGTTCCTGCCAAGACTGAACACCTAGTGAACATGATTGTTGGGGGGAGGGTGGTAATGGGGGGGAGGAATGGGAGGGGAAGCCCTTCGAGAAGGGGAGGGTGAGTTAGGGGGATGTTGGCTCGGAAACCGGGAAGGGGAATAACAATCGAAATGTAAATAAGAAATAGTCAAGTTAATAAAGATTTAAAAAAAAAGAGAAAGATATGATTCAAATACTCACAAACCTGCCAAAACCTCTGTGGTATAGTTATGTCAAGTATAGTTTTGTTTTATATATGCAAATGGAATCATTTCATCTTCCTTAAAATATTTCCTTGGCTGATGTTTTCATGGCATTAGTATATTAGTATCCTACTACATGGGGAATATTTTTCAGTCTTTACCAGAAGGATGGTCATGTTCCTACACATAATGGCTAACTTCTGTTCTTCTTTCCTGTAACATGCATGGACTATGTTTTATTACCT
Source organism: Rattus rattus (assembly GCF_011064425.1). Taxonomy (NCBI): domain Eukaryota; kingdom Metazoa; phylum Chordata; class Mammalia; order Rodentia; family Muridae; genus Rattus; species Rattus rattus. The sequence continues at coordinate 126,859,870 of NC_046157.1, forward strand.
GTCCAAGGAAAAGTTCATTCAATTATTTGAACTGTGCATTAGATTCATTTAAGGAAGTATCAAAGGGGAGGGAGAACCTGTAGATATCATCCCCAGAGGTAAGGCAAAGCCCATGGTTGGAGGTTGGGCCAGCCAACCTTCTCAAAATTTTAGCCCAGAATTGCTCCTATCTAAAGGAAATACAGGGACAAAAAATGGCGCAGAGACTGAAGGAAAGGCCATCCAAAGACTGACCCATGTGGGGATTCATCCCATATGCAGTCACCAAACCCAGACTTTATTGCTGATGCCAAGAGCTGCTTTCTCACAGGAGCCTGATATGGATGTCTCCTGAGAGGCTCATCCATAGCCTTACTGATACAGATCGGGATGTTTGTAGCCAACCATCGGACTTTGCAGGGAGATGCCAGTAGAGTAATTAGGAGAAGGACTGAAGGAGCTGAGGGGATTTGCCCCCCATAAGAAGAACAACAGTGACAACAAACCAGACCTCCTCACCTAGAGCTCCCAGGGATTAAACAATCAATCAAAGAATACACATGAAGGGACTTATGGCTCTGGCTGCATATGTAGCGGAGGATGGCCTTGTCTGGCATCAAGGGGAAGGGAGCCCTTGGTCAGGTGAAGGCTTGATGCACAGCATAGGGGAATGCCAGGGCAATATGGAGGGAGTGGGTCAGTGGGTGGCGCAGCACCCTTGTGGAGGCAGGGAAGGGAGTGGGTTGGTGGGTTTTCGAACAGGAAAATAGGAAGGGTGATAACATTTGAAATGTAAATAAACAAAATAAAAAGAAAAAATAGAATAGAGAATAGATCGTCAGGGTGAAATGAGATAAGTGCGTGTTCTGAGACTCTACTATCCAGAAGTGCCTAGTACTGATTTATCTGGGTTTATTTCCTCACTAAAATATGATTTTTAAGAAAACTACCAAAAATTAATAAACAAAATATCAAATGCTTTTCAAGTAGAATATGGCAATAATCTATAAGTGTAGCTTATAAGAAATGTTATCTATCACTTTACATATCTGCTACATTCCTATTTACTGCTTTTGTAACATTTTATATTACTTTATACAAAATATGTGGTATCTCAACATTTAAACTTTTAATATAACTATTTCTATATTGTGAACAATTTTTTATTTTTGTATATCTTTTCTATTCATATTGTTAATGTCTTTCTGTTTATTTTCTAGCTTATTAAATTTATCTTTCATTTCAAAATTACAGTGTTACAGGTAGCATTTTTATTAAGTTGTTAGATTGAGAGGAGGAGTTGCTTTTACTGCATAATTTTCTCTCACTAATTCTTGGAAATTTTCTACTCAATCAGTCAGTGAATATTGGATTTAGCCTAGGCAGAATAGCATAATCTCATCACACTATTAAATGATAGTTTTGAAACAGATGGAGACAACTATAGAAAGTGACAAGTAATCAAAATATGTAGAGTTGCAGAGCCCAGTCCCAGTGAATCATTCCTAAACCCAAGACTCAGAAAACATTGTGGGAATATTATAAGAGCCTGGGTACCAGGGTTATTCTGTAAGACTGTGTTTGTTAGTAATCTCAAAGGCAATACACATAAAACCTCACCTATATGAACTGGCTAACTGTCAGATAAACTAGGATTATACCAGTAGACATGCCAAAGTTGACAGGGAAAAATCACAGGGATGAGGGACTTTGCTGTGAGATTTTGATTCCAATAGCATCAGAAGCTACACCCATAAAATCTCGGTATTATCACTACTCAAACATGTCTAAGAATATATATATATATATATATATATATATATATATATATATATATCACATTGATATACATAGCATGCAATAAAAATTAGTTTTTTAAGAGGCCATAAATTTGAAGAAGAATGAGGAAAATAATATGGGAAGGATTGGAAGGAGGAACAGGAAGGAGAAATGCTGTAATAAAATAAAATATAAAAATAAGTACAATTTAAAAGTAAAACAAATTATTCAATAAAAACCATGAATACCATAACCTGTACAAAAATTTAAATGTTTTAAAGCATTTGAGTAACACATAATTTATGTGAATAATAAGTATATGATATTTAATAAATATATATGAATAATATGTGATATTTATGATAAATATATGATATATAAATTCTCATAATCTTTATAATTTAAAACAATAATTAAGTTAAAATAAGGCAAAAATGTAAAATTCTTCAGTGATTCACTCAAAACAAAATGCAAGGGTACACATATGCATCACAGAAACTCTATTCAAGCTCAAAACATAATTGGAGCTCAGAAATTAATAGTGGAAGACCTCAATAGCTGACACTCACCCATGAATGGGTCATTGGAACAGAAACTAAACAGAGACGCAGTACAACTAACAGAAGTTATGAGCCAAACAGATTTAGTACATATCTACAGAACATTTCACCTCAAAACAAGAAAGATACCTTCTTCTCAGCACCTCATGGAAACTTTTCTGTAATTGACTGCATACTCAGACACAAAACAAGACTCAACCGGTACAAGAAGATTGAAAAAAATCCTATGTATGCTATCAGATCACAATGGACTAAGTAGCAATAAAATCAACAGAAGGCCACATACTCATAGAAACTGAAAATCTCTATGCTCAATGATAACTTGATCAGGGAAAAAAAATAAAGAAATGAAAGATGTTCTAGAATTCAATGAAAATGAAGACACACCATACCCAAACTTATGGGCCACAATGAAAGCAGTGTTAAGAGGACAATTCATAGCAATAAATGCATTCATAAAGGAACTGGAGAGACCTCATATAATCACCTTAACAGCACACCTGAAAACTCTAGAACAGAAAGAAGCATACACACCTGAGAGGAGTTGAAAGCAGAAAACAGTCAAATTCAGGGCTGAAATTAATCACTTAGAAACAAAGAGAATAATACAGAGTCAACAAAACTAAGATTTTGATCTTTGAATAAATCAACAAGATAGATAAACCCTTAGCAAAACTATCTAAAGGGCACAGAGACAGTATCCAAATTGACAAAATCAAAAGAGGAAAAGGAGATACAACAACAGAAACTGAAGACATTCCAAAAAAAATCATCAAAACCTATTTAAAAAGCCTATACTCAACAAAACTGGGAAAATTTAAATAAAATGGATGAGACAGATACCACATACCTTAAATCAAGATCATATAAACCATTAAAACATTGTCATAACACCCGTATCTAGGGAAATAGAAATAATCATTAAATACTTCCCAACCAAAAGAAGAAGAAGAAGAAGAAGAAGAGGAAAAGGAGGAGGAGGAGGAGGAAGGAGGAAGGAGAAGAAGGAGGAAGGAGAAGAAGAAGAAGAAGAAGAAGAAGAAGAAGAAGAAGAAGAAGAAGAAGAAGAAGAAGAAGAAGGAGAAGAAGAAGAAGGAGAAGGAGAAGGAGAAGGAGAAGGAGAGGAAGAAGAAGAAGAAGAAGAAGAAGAAGAAGAAGAAGAAGAAGAAGAAGAAGAAGAAGAAGAAGAAGAAGAAGAAGAAAAGAAGAAGAAGAAGAAGAAAGAAGAAGAAGAAGAAGAAGAAGAAGAAGAAGAAGAAGAAGAAGAAGAAGAAGAAGAAGAAGAAGAAGAAGAAGAAGAAGAAGAAGAAGAAGAAGAGGACGAGGAGGAGGAGGAGGGGGGGAGGAGGAGGAGGAGCCAGGGCCAGATGATTTTAGTGTGAGAATTGTACCATAACGTCAATGAAGAGATTATACCAATATGCCTCAAACTATTCCACAGGATAGAAACAGAAAGAATACTAGCTAATTCAGACTATAAATACACAGTTACTCTGATACCCAAACCATACATACAATGAAGGCAGAGAACTTCAGACCAATTTCACTTATAAATTCAGATGCAAAAATACTCAATAAAATTCTCACCAACTGAATCCAAGAACATAATAAAACCATAATTCACCAAAATCAAGTAGTTTTCATCCCAAGAATGCAAGGATATTTTAATATGTAAAAATCCATCAATGTAATACACTACCTAAACAAAATCAAGGAAAAATTTACATGATGATGAAAAATCTTTTGACAAAAATACAACACTCCTTCATGCTAAAAATCTTGGAGACATCAGGAATTCATGGCACATACCTAAACGTAATAAAAGGAATACATAGCAAACCAACAGCCAACATCAAATTAAATGTGGAGAAATTATAGCTATCCCACTAAAATCAGAGACAAGAAAAGGTTGCTCAGTCTTTCTCAATCTATTCAGTATAGTACTTGAAGTTGTAGCTAGAATAATGAGAAAACAAATGGAGATCAAGGAGATACAATTTGGAAACAAAATGTCAAAGTATCACTATTTAGAGATGATATGATAGCATATATAAACATCCCCCAAAAATTCCACTAGAGAACACCTCCAGCTGAGAAATAACATCAGCAAAGTCGCAAGATATAATATTATCTCAAACAAATCAGTAGCCTTCCTTTATACAAACAGGATGAGAAAGAACTTAGGAAAACAGCACATTTCATAATAGCCACAAATATTCTAAAACACCTGCTGTAACTCTTACCAGGCAAATGAAAGATCTGTATGGCAAGAACCTCAAATACCTGAAGAAAGAAATTGAAGAAGACCTCACAAGACAGAAGGATCTCTTATGTTCATGGATCAATAGATTAACATAGAGAAAATTACCATCTTACCAAAAGCAATATACAGATTAAATTCAATTCCCATCAAAATTCCAAAAAATTTATTCACACACATGGAATCAGAAATTCTCAACTTAAGAAAAAATATCCAGTATTGTCAAAACAATTCTCAACAATAAAAGATATCCTGGGAGAAATCACCATCCCTGATCTCAAGCTATACTACAAAGCAATAGTGATAAAGACCAAATGACATTGGTACAGAGACAGACAGGTCAACCAATGGAATAGAATTGAAGACCCAGAAATAAACCCACATAGCTACGGACATTTGATCCTTAACAAAGTAGTCAAAAACATACATTGGTAAAAAGAAAGCATCTTCAATAAATGGTTCTGGTCTAACTGGAAGTCCACATGTAGAAGAATGAAAAAAGATCAATATTTACCAATTTACACAAAGCTCAATTCCATGTGGATCAAACCAGATATACTGAATCTAATAGCAGAGAAAGTGAGAAAGAGTCCTGAACTCGTTGGCAGAGAGGGAAATTTCCTGAACAGAACAATAATGGCTCAGACTCTAAGATCAACAAATGATAAATGGTAACTCACGAAAATCTTCTGTAAGGCAAGACAGTGTCAATACCACAAATCCACAACCTACAGATTGGGAGAAAAAAATCTTCATTATCCCTAAATCTGAGAGAGGAGTAATATCAAAAATACATTAAGAACTCAAGAAGTTAACCTTCAGAAAACCAAATAACTCAGTTTAAAAATGGGGTATGCAGCTAAACAGAGAATATACATCAGAAGAATCTCGAGTGACCTAGAAACACTTAAAGAAATGTGACAGCCTTTAGTCATCAGGGAAATGGAAATCAAAACCACCCTGCGATTTCACCTTACACAAGCCACAGTTCAAAACCTCAAGCAACAACACATGTTGTTTAGAATGTGGAAAAAGAGGTACACTTGTCCATTGTTGGTTGGATTGCAAACTGGTACAACCACTCTGGAAATCAATCTGGCAGTTCGCCATAAAACTGGAAATTGTTCCACCTGAAACGAGATATAATTTTGGGGATACACCTGTTATACTTGTTATAAAGCTATTAACAATGAGGACATCATGAATTTTGTATGCAAGTGGATCGAACCAGAAAATATCATCCCAAGGGAGGTAACCCAGACTCAAAAAGACTGCATTATATGCACTCACTGAGATATTGGACAAAAAGTGCAGAATACCTAAGATACAACCCACAGACTATCAGAAATATAGTAAGTAGAAAGGTCCAAGTAAGGATGTTTCAATCTTAATTAAAAGGGGGAAAATAATGAAGGCAATCAGAGGGACATAGAGATTTGGGTGGGAGAGGAGATGGGAAGGGGAATGGGGTCGCATATAGGGGGGCATAGAGTCATTCAGAGGTCCAGAAGAATGAATGTAAATATGCAGCCTCAGGCAGTGGAAGGTAGAGGCACTCTCTAGAAAGTACCAGAGACCCAGAAGGTGAGAGACTCTCAGGACGTAGTAGAGCTAACTTTAGCCAAAATGCTCAAAATAAGGAGAGGGCACTCAAAGAATCTACCTCCAGTAGATAGACAGGGTCTCAAGTGGAGAGATGGGGTGACTAACCCCAAGTCAGCTTTGTGACCCAGAACTGTTCATGTCTAAAAGGACTGCAGATTCGAAAATAGAGAGGAGTCTAAAGGAAAGGCATTCCAATGACAGTCCTGTTTGGGATTCATTTAATGATGAGGAGGGAGACCAATGCCTGACACTATTACAGATGCTATGATGTGGTTACTGACAGAAGCCTAGCATGGCTGTCCTCTGAGAGGCTGCAACTCCACTTAGTAACTGACTGAGGCAAAAACAGATACTTATATCCAAGCATTGGACTAAATTCAGTGGCCCCTATGTTTGAATTAGGGGAAGAATTGAAGAAGCTGAAGAGGAGAGTGACCCAATAGAAAGACCAGCAGTCTCAACTAACCCAAATCCCAAGAAGCCCCCAGATATTACGCCACCAACCAGGCCGCATACATGGGCTGGTCAGAGGCCCCCAGTATATACATAGCAGAAGACTGTCTGATCTTGCTTCAGTGGGAAATGTGCCTAATCCTTTCAACACTTGAGATCCCAGGGGAAGGGGATGCCTGGTAAAGCGGAGCAATACTCTCTCAGAAGAAAGAGGGAGGAGGAATGGGATGAGGAACTCTGGGAAGGGGGACTAGAAGTGGTCAACAGCTGCAATGTAAAATATATTTTTTTTTCTTTTTTTCGGAGCTGGGGACCGAACCCAGGGCCTTGCGGTTGCTAGGCAAGCGCTCTACCACTGAACCAAATCCCCAACCCTGTAAAATATATTTTAAAATAAAATTGTAATTATATTAGTAAATTTGACATATCAAAATGTTGTGTATGTGGAAAACTACCCCTTATACCACTATATTATTAGAATGTAAACTATATTAATATACTATTTATTATTTCATCATATATTATAATGTTTTATATTACATATCGTATTACAGAATATATTCTGTAATGTACACGCACACACACACACACACACACACACACATATATATATATATACATATACATATACATATATATTCTAATTTGATCCATGAAAGGGAATAAGGATGTTCAGTAAAAATTACTTTGACTTGGATTCTAGAGAATATTGAAACAAAGCATTTATACTTTGAAATTTGTTTATATTCAAATATTTCTCAAATAAATGTTCTTTTGCATGTATGTATAAATACACATACAGATGCACATTTACTAACATGTTGAAGAATGCAGGTTGATTGATAATCTATCACTCTGCACAAAACTTAATACAAGTGCATGAATGACATACATAAAAATGTATATATAAACAAAATGTACATAAATAGAGATACACTAAACCTGATTAAAGAGAAAGCGGGGAATAGACATAAACACAAAAATGCATAGGTGCCTTTTCAACACAGAACTATTCGCACAAGCAAAAATCAAAAGTTAAAGCACGTGATCTTGTGAAACTGAAAATCTTTTGTAAGGCAAAGGACACTGTCCACAGGACAAATAGAAATGGGAAAAGAATTTCATCAACCCTATATTTCACAGAGGGTTGATATAAAAAAAATAAAGAACTCAAAAATAGACAATAACAAAACATATATGGAATTAAAAGTGGGATTCAGATCTAAACACAGAATTCTCTATAGAGGAACCTCATAAATCTGAGAAAAACTTAAATGTTTCTTAGTCATCAGGAATTTGTATATCAAATGACTTCTAGATTCCGTCTTACATCTAACAGAACATCTACCTAATATTGTAAACACAAGTGATAGCTCGTGCTGGCAAGAATGTGGAACAAGGGGAATGCTATAATGCTATAATCCACAGATGCAGAGAGATTAAGTAACAAGGAGAGCTTAAATGGAAAAACAAGGCTCTCCCTGGGAAGGGGAAATAGAATAGAATTTGCAGGTAGAATTGGGGCAGGCGGGATAGTAACAGAAGAGGTCAGGTAGGGAGATGGTGAAGTACAGGGAGAGACATCTGGAATTGGGGGACATTTTAGGGGTTCACGATGTGGATACCTAATGCAATGGAACCTCCCTAAAATCTTCTAGGGTGACCCTAGTGAGGACTCCTAGAAAGGGTGAATATTCAGCCTGTATTGGCCATCTTCTGTAACCAGGACCATTTCCAATGGTGAGAGGAGAACCCTAGCTCAGCCACACCTCCAACCTACAATTTGTACTGACTACAAGCTGTGCTTTAGGCATGGTGGCACAGAATTGTGAAGTGGCCATCCAATCAATGACTGGTTTAGCTTAAGGCCCTCACCATGAGAAGAAATGTCTGGACTTTCCTGATGTCCAGATGGCCAGGAACTGGATTCTGGGTAACTCAGAGACCTGAGATATAACTAAACGCAATTGCCCCCCACATAAAAAATCACAGAAATTATTTCTAATAATATTCTGCTATGCTCATAGATTAATGTCTAGCCTAGTCATCATCAGACAGGCTTCATTCAGCAACTGAGCAAAATACAAAGACCCACAGCCAAACATTAGGCACAACAAGGGAACCCCAAAAAAAGAAGAGAAGGAAGAATTGTCAGAGGCAGAGGGATCAAGGGTGCCAGGAGAATAAGTCCCAAAAAATCAGAACTCATGGGAGATCACAGAGTTCAAAGTGTCAGATGGTGAGCCTGGATGGGTCTATACAAGGTCCTCTGTTATGATTGTATAGGTTGGTGCTCTTGGGGGAAGTTTAATAATGGGGATGAAGATGTCTCTGACTCTTTTGCCTGTTTTGAGAACCTTTTTTTCTACTGACTTACCTCATCCAGTCTTGATATGAGGGTTTGGTCTTACTTCATCTTGTCACAACATGTTGCCTTGATATCCCCAGGAGTCTTCCATATTTCTGAAGGTAAAGTGAAAAGGAATGAATGTGGTGGAGGGGGAAAATTGGGAGGAATTGAGGGAGGAGAACTCAGTTGGGATGTATTGCATGAAAGAAGAATAAATTTTAAAAATGATAAAACAAAACCACGATTCTCTGCAAACAAACAACTTAAGCTGTAAAAGTATGTTTCCATATTTTTCACAATGGAAAATGTAATTATGTTATAAAACCTAGAGAAAACATGATTTCTATATTCAGGAAAGGAAAGCCAAGACTATACAATAGATGATCTGTTTTATGAGTGTATTAACATAACTTAAAAAAACTCAAACCTGCATAAGAAGTGCCACACAATATTTAAAGCTTATTGGGAAAATCAAGAACCCTTTTTAGATTTTTTGTCCCCCTTAGTCCAGTGGTTTAAATGCTTGTTTCTTTAGCTAAATAAAATACTCAATTCCTATTTTTAAGAAATCCCTCTTGATTCTTTATTGATATACTAATATGAAAAATAAAGATGTGATATTGTCTCCAGTTTATTTACATTAATGCTTCCTCATTTTTCACACATATATCAAATTTTCTTATACCTTGTTTATTTAATTATAAAAATATCACTCCCGGTGAAGACACTGTGACCAATAAAAATAGCTTTCTCATCACTTACATTAATTTTCTACAGTTCTTACTTTCCTTTGCCTCTTACTGTGCTCTATCAAAAAACTTAAGCCTCAACCCAAATTTGATAAATTGAACAATACCAACCAACCAGACCTCTCTCTACACTGCCCCGCCCAGAGTTCCATGCTTTAACGTACCCGGATAAAACTACTTATATAAGAACTTCAAGACACTGAAGAAAGAAATTAAAGAAGACCTCAGAAGACGGAAAGATCTCCCATGCTCATGGATTGGCAGGATTAATATAATAAAAATAGCCATTTTACCAAAAGCGATCTACAGATTCAATGCAATCCCCATCAAAATACCAATCCAATTCTTCAAAGAGTTAGACAGAACAATTTGCAAATTCATCTGGAATAACAAAAAACCCAGGATAGCTAAAGCTATCCTCAACAATAAAAGGACTTCAGGGGGAATCACTATCCCTGAACTCAAGCAGTATTACAGAGCAATAGTGATAAAAACTGCATGGTATTGGTACAGAGACAGACAGATAGACCAGTGGAACAGAATTGAAGACCCAGAAATGAACCCACACACCTATGGTCACTTGATTTTTGACAAAGGAGCCAAAACCATCCAATGGAAAAAAAGATAGCATTTTCAGCAAATGATGCTGGTTCAACTGGAGGTCAACATGTAGAAGAATGCAGATCGATCCATACTTATCACCCTGTACAAAGCTTAAGTCCAAGTGGATCAAGGACCTCCACATCAAACCAGACACACTCAAACTAATAGAAGAAAAACTAGGGAAGCATCTGGAACACATGGGCACTGGAAAAAATTTCCTGAACAAAACACCAATGGCTTATGCTCTAAGATCAAGAATCGACAAATGGGATCTCATAAAACTGCAAAGCTTCTGTAAGGCAAAGGACACTGTGGTTAGGACAAAACGGCAACCAACAGATTGGGAAAAGATCTTTACCAATCCTACAACAGATAGAGACCTTATATCCAAAATATACAAAGAACTCAAGAAGTTAGACCGCAGGGAAACAAATAACCCTACTAAAAATGGGGTTCAGAGCTAAACAAAGAATTCACAGCTGAGGAATGCCGAATGGCTGAGAAACACCTAAAGAAATGTTCAACATCTTTAGTCATAAGGAAATGCAAATCAAAACAACCCTGAGATTTCACCTCCACCAGTGAGAATGGCTAAGATCAAAACTCAGGTGACAGCAGATGCTGGCGAGGATGTGGAGAAAGAGAACACTCCTCCATTGTTGGTGGAATTGCAGACTGGTACAACCATTCTGGAAATCAGTCTGGAGGTTCCTCAGAAAATTGGACATTGAACTGCCTGAGGATCCAGCTATACCTCTCTTGGGCATATACCCAAAAGATGACCCAACATATAAAAAAGCCACGTGCTCTACTATGTTCATCGCAGCCTAATTTATAATAGCCAGAAGCTGGAAAGAACCCAGATGCCCTTCAACAGAGGAATGGATACAGAAAATGTGGTACATCTACACAATGGAATATTACTCAGCTATCAAAAACAACGAGTTTATGAAATTCGTAGGAAAATGGTTGGAACTGGAAAATATCATCCTGAGTGAGCTAACCCAGTCCCAGAAAGACATACATGGTATGCACTCATTGATAAGTGGCTATTAGCCCAAATGCTTGAATTACCCTAGATGCCTAGAACAAATGAAACTGAAGACGGATGATCAAAATGTGAAGGCTTCACTCCTTCTTTAAAGGGGGAAAAAGAATACCCTTGGCAGGGAAGAGAGAGGCAAAGATTCAAACAGAGACTGAAGGAACACCCATTCAGAGCCTGCCCCACATGTGGCCCATACATATACAGCCACCCAATTAGACAAGATGGATGAAGCAAAGAAGTGCAGACCGACAGGAGCCGGATGTAGATCACTCCTGAGAGACACAGCCAGAATACAGCAAATACAGAGGCGAATGCCAGCAGCAAACCACTGAACTGAGAACGGGACCCCCGTTGAAGGAATCAGAGAAAGAACTGGAAGAGCTTGAAGGGGCTCGATACCCCATATGTACAACAATGCCAAGCAACCAGAGCTTCCAGGGACTAAGCCACTATCTAAAGACTATACATGGACTGACCCTGGACTCTGACCTCATAGGTAGCAATGAATATCCTAGTAAGAGCACCAGTGGAAGGGGAAGCCCTGGGTCCTGCTAAGACTGAACCCCCAGTGAACTAGACTTTGGGGGGGAGGGCGGCAATGGGGGGAGGGTTGGGAGGGGAACACCCATAAGGAAGGGAAGGGGGAGGGGGATGTTTGCCCAGAAACCGGGAAAGGGAATAACACTGGAAATGTATATAAGAAATACTCAAGTTAATAATAATAAAAAAAACCTACTTATTTCTAATTTTAGATTTGTTGTCTAAGAATATGTTAACTATATATACTGAAATGATACCTAGAATTATATATTTAATAAAATATTTAAAAGTTACATATCAGCAGACATTTGACTTTTACCCACTGTTTGTACCTTGTTTCAATGTCCAATTACAAGTTAGAAATTCCATTAAAAGTCTTCTAGACTACTAACAAACTTAAGATGTTTAAGGTACCTGATACTGAAACAAAAGTTGATTTTTTGTTTTCACTGGAAATATCTACGAATTACTCTCTGTTCCTATTGCTGTAAAACTGGAAATTGATGTGCTTTGCCTTACATTCTCCCAGAAGCAAAAGAGAGATTTAAATGTAAAGAATTATGTTGGCTATCTAGGAAAAAAATGAAATATTATTTGGCCAAGCTTCTGCCAAGAGAAGTTCTATTATCCAGAGATAGAATTATATTTTGTAGTTGTGATGGGTAACCAAGAACAAAAGCCATAGCATAAATTGTTTGGTAAATCTCTATGGGATAGTTGAACCATAATTCATAGGCAAGTATCCCATTTTATTATTATAATTTCATCATTTCACTTAATATCCAATGTCTTATTGGAACAATTAGTGATCATGAAGGATGTATTAATTTCAAGTCTTTCTTTTCTTTTACTTGAAGGAACACCCATTCAGAGCCTGCACCACATGTGGCCCATACATATACAGCCACCAAACTAGATAAGATGGATGAAGCAAAGAAATACAGGCTGACAGGAACCTCATGTAGATCTCTCCTGAGAGACATGCAATACATAGAATGTATTGCCAGAATATGTAAATACATAGGCGAATGTCAGCAGCAAATCACTGTACTGAGAACAGAACCCCTGTTGAAGGAATCAGAGAAAGGACTGAAAAAGCTGAAGGGGCTTGAATCCCCATATGAATAACAATGTCAACCAACCAGGACTTCCAGGGACTAAGCCACTACCCAAAGACTATACATAGACTGACCCTGGGCTGCAACTGCATAGTTAACAATGAATAGCCTAGTAATGGTACCAGTGGAAGGGAAAGCCCTTGGTCCTGCCAAGGCTGGATCCCCAGTAGATGGGATTCTTGTGGGGAGGGCAGTAATGGGGGGAGGATGGGGAGGGGAACACTATCTAAGGGGAAGGGAGAGGGGGAGGGGCTAGGGGATGTTGGCCTGGAAGCCGGGAAAGGGAATAACCTTTGAAATGTAAATAAGAAATATTCAACTTAATAAAGAAGCAAAAAAAAAATTAATTTGTGAAAGAAGTTCTCTATTATGAAGACAGCAGCTTCTAGGAGATGGAGCCAAGCCTACAACAAGCTGATTTGAAAGAGAAAGTCTCTTGCATTAGTTTAAATCAAAGCTAAAAGTCAGGAGCCTGGTACCAGGTGCTGAATTATAAGCAGTGTGTGTGTGTGTGTGTGTGTGTGTTTGTGTGTGTGAGAGAAAGAGAGAGAGAGAGAGAGACCAACCGAGTGATTGTGGTCACTGTGTATATGAGAAACAGGTAAACAGACAGACAGAGACAGATATACCGTGAGAAACAGAGATTGAGAATCAGAGAGAGAGGCAGAGTCTGAAGTGCCTGTGTTTGAGTATAACAGTAATTACTTAATCTGTTCTAAACTTCCGTCCAGGTGGGAGCATGGTTTTCTCCAACCACCATATATTTTGGATTCACAAATGAAAGACACACACACACACACACACACACACACACACACACACACACACACCAAAACAAAAACAAAAAATAACAAAAGTCTAAAACAACAACAACAAACAAAAAACATTCCGTCTTATTTTTAATATGCTTAATAAACAGCATAATGGCTGGGCATTTCCAATCCTCGCCCTAGCTAGCACACTCCCTCCTCCAATATTCCTGAATTATTACTTTCTGAAATCTATATTTCATCTCTCTTACTCCAGACCCAATAGGGAGAGTGGCCCCTGGCGCCACTCTACGCCAGTTCTTACATATTGTATGCTTTCTCTCATGTAGCCCTCACTTGCTCTTTCTGATTCCCCATCATGGTGGTTCTCAAACCTCCTTCTACCCATGGTCCCTTGCTGGAGGAAATCTAAAGTTCCCCCTCTCTCTCCCTGCCAACACCTGGCAACTTTATTTACCAATTAAAATGAGCAGAGGGCAGGTACCATCAGCGTCTTACACACAGTCATGGAATTCTCCTGTGATTTGGAGAGCCAAATTAACACAAATAGCATTAATAGCATTAGACCCAATCCATAACATTTGTGTTACAGTTACGTGTGTGTGTGTGTGTGTGTGTTTGTGTGCATTTAAACATTACTCATTCATTGAGTTCCAATGAAAATTTTCTGCAATTCTGGCAACATACTTTGTTTACTTCTCACAACTTTATACTCAGGAAATGTGGAAGTTGATAAGGAAGCTGAGAGTATAACAGTACAGGGACTAAACTTGCTATATAATGCATTTAAATATTTTCATCAGAGCATAGGAGATATTTAATGACAACTAGCATAAATTTTAAGGGCAATAATCTACAAGAAATAAAATAAAATTAATAATCTTGAAATTATATTTGCATAAGTTAGAAAGGCAGTGAAAGGGTTGGGTATTTAGCTAAGTGGTAGAGTGTTTGCCTAGCAAACACAAGGCCTTGGGTTCGGTCCTCAGCTCTGAAAAAAAATAAGAAAGAAAGAAAGGCAGTAAAATTTAGACCTTCAATTATATAGGAATTACATATTGAAAATAACCTGTGTGCTTTCAGAAAAAAAAATAAAAACAGAAGAAAGTAAAACTGAAATTAATGAGATAGAGTGAAACCAAAAGTTGAGATGGGGAGAGATTTAGAAAGATAGAGAGATAAAATAGACAAAACATTATATTAGTAAAAAAAAAAATAAAACAAAACAAAACATGAAGGCCATATACAAAGTTGTTAAAACGCAAAGCAATCAAATGATACTCAAGGAAGTTCATAAGTGTGTGTGTATGTGTGTGTGTATATATATATATATATATATATATATATATGTGTGTGTGTGTGTGTGTGTGTGTGTGTGTGTGTGTGTGTGTGTATACATGTACATAATGTACATTCACACATGCCCATACATATATGTACATAAACTTACACATATATTTTCTTTGAGTGATCTACCAAATGTATTTTCCCAATATGCATCCCTTCCCTCAACTCCTTCAGGATACACCATGTCTTCCCCACTTTTTGTCTTCCTCCCTTTTTAAGCCCATCAAATCCAATAAAGCTGCCCACATATTTTTTGATATGGGTCCTTCTATTGGGGCACGACTATTTACCAAGTGTTATGCCCTTAAAGAATATTGACATTCCCAATTCCAGCAGTTATCGATGCCACTATCTCCTCAGCTAGAGGTGGAAAACGTTGTCCACTGCCTTCTCTGTTTTGAGATTTGGGATGGCTTGGGTTCATACAGTTTTATGCATACTGTCACTTCTTCTATGAATTCCTATGTCCAGTTGGCCTGCTGGAACCAGAAAAGGATGTTTCTTTGGTTTCAATTATAACTTGAAATTTTCTCATGAAATAGCAACAAAAGTCCTGCAGATTTCCTTTTGTGTAGATTGTTTCAAAGTCTATGAAATTGTGAATATTTGTATGAAACCATCAGTAAGTTTTATGGTTCTGGTGAGCATCTCATAAAGGAATAATTACTACAAAGACTATTGTGCTCTCCACTGAGAATACTGCACATGACATTGATCATGGAGAATTCTAGCTGATCCCAGCTAGAGCCTTTATTGATATTTACTAGTGTTCATGATGTTAGCAAATTAATGATACTCCATGTGCTAATAGAAGAGAAATACCACCACCAAAAGTTACAAACCTTGATATACAATGCTGTCCTGAATCTATTACATGTTGGTTCAATAGTGTCAAAAGCATTGCAGGAATAACCTAACACTCTCTGATTGGATTTAAGGCCCAATTCACATGACGAAATCCATGTATGACACTGCTTAGGTAGCCATGAATCTTAGACTGAATAGATAGGGCAGAAACACCAAGTAATATTTTTCTACTAACGGGACATAGCAATTAAGTGACTTCTAATTGCATTCTGTTAAATCCATAGGTCACTGTTTTGCTTGAGCATTTTTAGAGAAGCATCTTGTAGTAGATAGGAACTAAAAGAGAAACAACCCTCCCCACTTCTGGACAATATTCAAAGACTGAGATTTTGGAACTATCACTCTTATACAGGATATCTTCATTAATTTCTTCCCCTCAAGGTTCAAGAAGCCATGCAGAAGAAGAGACAGATTTTAAGTTTCATTCAACAGGGAATGAATCACACCAAGAAATATTGTCTTCCAGAAAAACTAAGACTAATATACATATGAAATTCACAGAGACTGTGAAAACAGGTACAGGACATGCACATATTCAACCTGGGGTCCCAGGGATGAGAAGCAAAAGTAGATATGGAATACTCACTTCACTTGACAAGGAGACAATTTTCTGCAATGGAGTCTTACTGGATATACTAAGCACTCAAGTGTTAGCATGCCTACTAGCCAACCCAATGTACACAAATAATTACTGAAAATCTCTTCCAGGTGATTCTGTCTTATGCCAAGTTAATAATTGTAGCTAATTGTCACAGAGAACAAAAATTACATATGTTTAATTCTCCTACACAGCGAGCATAGTACATCCTTGCAAATATGTTGAAGTCACTTTTGGGCAACTTATCATAGCTAATACAATGCACATGATCTGGGTTTAATGGTTATATTGTATCATTTAGAGAATAATGTCAAAAATATTGTCTTCACATTCCTGGCATGTGCATTAAATTTTTTTCCAACCCTCTATTGTTTGTACCTACCACTGCAGAACCATGGGCATGAAGTATAAATTAGACTTCTATTATCTCTCTTTGAATGAATGGACACACCATTAGATGACATTATTTTTCACATAACTGATCTAAAAATTGTATTATAAGAAGTGGCAAAAGAGCATACAAAAATGAAGAAGCCAAAGTAGTGTTTAGTCTGTCTACCTTTCTTCCTATCCAATTTATACAACCTAACACAGTGGGTTTTTATTGGATATTTTATATATTTACATTTAAAATGTTACACACTTTCTCTCCTCTCATCCTCCTTCCCCCTGCTTCTATGAGGATGCTTCTACTCCTATCCACCCACTCCCACCTCAACCCCCTGGCATTCCCTTACATTGGGAAAAATGTCTTCACAGGACCAAGGGCTTCTCCTGCTATTGATGTCAGACAGTGCCTTCTGCTACTACATATGTAGCTGAAGCCATGGGCCTCCATGTGTACTCTTTGGTTGGTGGTTTAGTCCCTGGGAGGTCGGAGGGGGGTGGCGAATCTGGTTGACTGATATTGTTGTTCTTCCTATGGGGTTGAAAACCCATTCAGTTCCTTCAATCCTTTAATTCCTCTATTGGGATCCCCATGCTCAGTACAAGAATTAGCTGCAAGCTTCCTCATTTGTATCTGTAAGGCTCTAGTAGAACCTCTCATTAGACATCCATATCAGGCTCCTGTCAGCAAGCACTTCATAGCAATAGCAATAGTGACTGGGTTTGGAGACTGCATGTGGGATGAATCCCCAGGATGGGCAGTCTCTGGATGGCTTTTCCTTCAGTACCTATTCTACTCTTTGTCACTGTATTTCCTTCCTTGAGTATTTTGTTCCCCCTTCTAAGGAATACTGAAGCATCCAGATTTTGATCTTCCTTCTCCTTGAGCTTCATATGGTCTGTGAATTGTTTCTTGTATAATCTGAGCTTTGGGACTAATATACACTTATCAGTGAGTACATATCATCCTTGTGTGTTGTTTTGTAACTGGGTTACCTCACTGAGGGTGATACTTCTTATGTTGCTCAAGGTTCTAATCCTATAAAGAGACATCATGACTAAGGCAACTCTTCTAAAAGAAAAGTATTTAATCGTGGCTTGTTTACAGTTCAGAGATTTAGTCCATAGTCACTGTGGTGGGAAGAATAGTGGCATGCAAATAAACATGGTACTGGAGCAGTAGCCTCAGAATTTTACATCCAGATCTGCAGGCAGCAGAAAGAGAAGGAGTGCACTGGATCTGTCTCTGATTTCTAAAACCACAAAGGCCATCGCCAATTACACATTTTCTCCAAAAGGCCACAGCTATGCTCCAAAGTCACAGCACTCCAACAGTTCCACACCTCTGAATGGCTATTCCTAACATTCAAATATATGAGGCAAGGGTCATTCTTATTCAAACTACAGCATTTCAATCCCTAGTCTCAATAGGCCTATTACCATCTCATAATGCAAAAAAGAAAAAATGCATTAAGTACAACTTCAAAAGTCTCCATAGTCTATAAGTCTCAGTAGTGTTTCAAAGTCCAAAGTCTAGAGTCTTGGATACTCATGTCAATCTAGTAACTATAATCCCTTGTAAAAATACACTCAAAAAATCCCATCACATACTCCAATATAAAATGGTACAGAATATGCATTACCATTCCAAAGGGAGAAAAGAGAGCGTAGTGAGGAAAGAGTCGACCAACATAAGAGTGAAAATATGCAAGTCAAAATCTGAAATCCACATCTGTCTCAGTTATGGTTTTAATGCTCTGTACAGGCACAATGACCAAGACAAATCTTACAAGGACAACATTTAACTGGGGATGGCTAACAGGTTCAGAGGTCCAGTCAACTATTATCAAGGTGGGATCATGGTAGCATCCAGGCAGGCATGGTGCAGTAGGAGTTGGTGTTCCTCATCTTGCTCCAAAGGCAAACAGGAGAAAACTGACTTCCATGCAGCTAGAATGAGGTTATTAAAGCCTTTTCCCACAGTTGCACACCCACTCTAACAAGGCTACACCTCCTATTAGTGTCATTCCCTGGGCCAAGCATATACAAACCATCACACTGCTCAAGTTGTGTTTGTTTTCTACAAGGGGAAAAAGAGAAAATATGGCATTGAGTTGAGTGGGTAGAGAGGTGAGAAGATTCGGGAGGAGATAGGGTTTGGAAACAGTAATCAAAATATTATATGAAATTATTTTTAATAAAAAAGAAAAAAATGTGTTATGACTTACTAACTTTTTAGTCCTTACATGATGGCATAAATCAGTGTGGCACTGTGGTAAACTTGAGTTCACGAAATAAAAAGCAACCATGACTACATTGTACTCTTGAAAATGTAATATCAGAGCATTGTAAATAGTTGTTCTTTTAAAACAGACTCCGAACTTATAATTTTAATGCAAGTGTCTTCTGAGTGAAATCTAGACTGACTGCTGAATATACTTTGGGTGTTACTATGTGCATTTGTTCATTCCCACAAAATAAAATAATTTGAATATTCATCAGTTATCCACATATTTAGAAACTGTTTTGCACACATGACTATAATATCAAGTATATATTGTTTGATAACATCTATTATTTTATTTAGAACTATATTGCATGAAATAAAATGCTCTATTTCTTTCCGGAGCTTTCTTTACATTTCTTTACTAAGATTTCACATGGATCCTTTCAAAGCAATGCATTTCTTTTCCCGTTCTATTTTTCCTAAATTGTAAAAGAATTATATATTCTAGCCAGCCCACATAAAAGAAATAAAATCTTGTATTTTATTTACAAGGTGAAAGCCTAGGTTGAACAGATATTTTAATTATTCTGATTTACAACCCAGTCATATATCCCTAGTTACTTGATGTTTGATTCTCACCTAGGCTGCCTTTTTGTTCCATTGCCTGTGCTTAAGATACAATTCTCTAGCTACATGTTTAAGGTCCATTTTCTCTCGTGGTGGCCTCCTGTTCTCTTCATATTCTCACTCTTCAACCCCCTTGTCTCTGCTGGGACCATTCACTGGATCCTAAACTCCCACCTTTCTCTCTCTACTGTCCAATTTTTTAATCAATTAACTTTAAATTGTAGAGTGTGGTTAATATAACAAAGGGAAATGTAGCTGAGAATTACCCCATCTGGGGGCAACCACAACTTGAGGTACTGAATTTAGCATTTGTATACATAGCAGTACCAGACCAATCCCAAACACTACATGCTTGGTGCAGCACTGAGATGGAACTCAGGAAAGATATCCTGTAAGAAATTCACAAAAAGTAACCATGAAAATTCTAATGTTCCTGAAATGATTGTACAGCTCTTATACTGTACTGTAGTAGGAATACCGTGGAAAGTGGTTTACAGACAAGAAACAGAATGACAGCAGAGGTAATACAGAAACACAAGGAGAAAAAGAGCAGCTCTGTATAAAATGGAAGAACATCATTTCACCTTAGCATATGAGACTCTTGCTATGTTGAATAATGTGAAATATGTTTTAGTCAAATATCGGAATTCATGAGAGCTCAACAACCAATAAAGTATTAGCAAAATAATGAGATAATTATGTTTAATAGTGTATAATTATTATAGTTATATTTTCTTACCTTAATCTACATTTCAGTACATTTTATATTTAAGGATCATGAAATACAATTTCTTAGTATACACACTTTCTAATGATTATTATTAAGTCATCTAAATATAGTCATTTTCATTGGCAAACTTTCATATTTTAGGTGAAGGGGAAATTGAATATGTCAAATGTTCCACTTAGAAATTAGTCACTCAGCTCATACAGTGCTCTAGTTCCTCTTCGTCCCAGTTCTTTTATGTATCTATATCTACATTTTTAATTATAGGAATAACTATTTCCTTAATTTCAGGGATTTTTATGGCACCACAATGAAAATGAACATTTTGATTAATATTTCTTAAATGATGTGAAATGAAACATGAATCGTGATATGTACTTTGCATTTAAATCTCAAAATATATTTCAGTGTTGAAATGTTCCACAAATTAAATTTTCCACAAAGATATACATGCAAATTATGAAAGAAAAAAGGTAGGCAGTAGGGGGAAGACAGGGGGGAAACAACAGAAAAGAATGTAATCATGTAATATATTAAAGAGCCCAGACCAGACCAGAAGGAAAGCTGAGATTCCAATAACCCAGAAAAGACATTAAGAATTAAATCTGGTATAAATGATTTATGCTTCAGGATCATGAGGTTAAAGAGGCAAAAGCTCTAATGCTCACTCGTCTGAGAATGCCAAGTGACTGGGCTAGATAAAGACTTTGACAGTAATAAGATTTTTAAAGTAGATACATTCAAGTAGCGTTGTCTGCCATAATAAATAGAGGTCATAAAGCTTTGTTCCAAACATACTCCGTGGGAATTAATACTACAGACCAGACATTTGGGTTGATCCTGGTGAATGCACTTACAGGCCAATTTAATAAATGGATAAGGCCTAATAACTATTTTTGAATCTCATAGAAACAACTATCTGCTCCAAGATTATTGTTTTCATTTATCTATAATTTGCTTTCAAGAGAATAAATTTTTGTTTCAAATTTGGGTAAAGTCATGCTCTCTTAAGAATCAAAAATTGTCTCCCATTATGAAATCTATAAGAATGTGAACTATAAGATGAGAAATGATAAACATAACATAATTATTCCATGAATTACCAAGGCAATTAATATAAGGGAAATAAATTCACTTTATGCAATGATAACAGTTAACTTGAAAAACTCATTCAAATATGGAGTATATCACCTATTCACATTTGTAGACATTATTTTGACAGTATTTGAAAAGTAGTCCTCCTCAGTAAATGTATATATGTATCAATTTAAAAGATATCGTATTGTTTCATGTAAGTTAGTGACCAACTACAATTTTTGTAACCTAGTCAGCATATATAATGTAAATACCTGAAAGTTGATAAACACAGAAAGTAAATGTAAATTTATCCTTTGAAGTCTATTGTGTTCAACAGAGAAATGGTATGCATTATCAATAATGAATGTTCTATGCTCATCTTAGTCAAACAACAAGGATTTGCATATGTTTAACACACTTTCTCTATTGCACAATCTTACTGTTTAGTACATTCACTGCTAATAAGCTTTAATAGACTACACAGAATAAATAGAAGCAGCATTCTGACAAACATTCAAAATCTAGCCTCAATTTAGTTTAATACAAAATTTAATTTGTAAAGAAATTAGTATATACTGTTTTATCTTTAGCATTATGCTTGTTTGCATCCATATATGGATGTTTGAAATTGTTGCGGGTTTGAAAAATTATAGAACTATTGACGACATAATGTTTTTTTTTTAAATTAAAACTGTAACACCTGGCATACTGAAAAAATTCCACATACACAATTTCTCTTTCTAAGAACATTACAAGTTACTGCTATTTCACCGTCTTAAGAGCTTCGTAATACCTCTTTGTAATACCAGTTTTTATAAAACTGTATAAATAATAATCTTGAGTACATCATTTGTGTTATATCATCATTATTTTATTCTTAAAGAGTTTATTTTATTTCAATCTTAAAGAGTTTAACATGATAGGAAATAACATTGCTGAGTTGTGTGTTGATTTGTTTGATTTTATCAAAACACAAGTTGTCCTTGCAACAGGCCTGGCTGTCCTGATCACGCTATATATTCCAGGCTTTCCTCGAATTCACAGAGATCTATATGCCTTTGAACACCAAGACCCAGGATTAAAGGCATGAGCCATCGG
The DNA here is from genome assembly GCF_011064425.1 of Rattus rattus. Lineage (NCBI taxonomy): Eukaryota > Metazoa > Chordata > Mammalia > Rodentia > Muridae > Rattus > Rattus rattus. The sequence goes on from NC_046157.1 coordinate 126,882,639, forward strand.
GCTTCTAGTAACATGGATATATTTTATATTAAAGTACAAATTTAATCTTCCTAAATGTGCTACAATCATCACAGGCATCCTATTGGAAATATCATTCTATTTCTTAAAATTTGACAACTGCTAAAGAAAACTCTCATGTAGTGATTATTTTAAATTGCATTTCTCCATTTATTTTAAGAGATAGATATTTTCCTAACCATATAAAACAGTATAGTTTTATATTTTGAGAATTTCTTGAATCTCCTAATTGCTTTCTGGAGCAATTTTACTTTTATGCTCTCCAGTATAATCAAACAAATTAAAAAAAAACTGGGTATCTATGTTAGGGCAATAAAAACAGATCTAAATATCTCTCATTCATAAAGGAAGAATATAAGTTCTTTCTCATAATGCTAAAGAATATACACTTCTTATAAACAGATGCCCCTTCCTTTTTAAAGAGATTATGCTATATACCAGGGGAAACACCACAGCAATTATAGAAGGACACTCTGCATAGAGAAAGAAATAACCACATATCTGCATCAGTGTAGAACTCTTCCTGAAAGTGTCGCTGGCATTTTACCTCATGAGCAAGTACTGACCTGTTGTTTTGGAGGAAACAGCAAAATCTGAGTGTGTCTCATATGATGGAAAAGATCATAATTTTAGCATATGTAGTCCATGTAACTTTGTCTAACAATGATCTGTATCTGTTGGAGCAAACTAAAAAATTCTGCTCTCTGCAAATAGCCTCATCTTCAAGTGTGCATATGTTATTGTGATGTACTGTATCCTAAAACTCCAAGATTATTTACTTTCCCACTTTTTCTCTATTATTCCACAAATTTGTCCCTATGAATTAATTATCCTTTAGATTTTTCACTCTATTAGAATCATTCTGTTGAACCCACAAATGAACATTATTTTAGTGAATATGCTTTAATGATAGAATTACCATTTGGAAATTTTTGCTGATTTATGCATCCTTATAGGTTCTGCAATGTTTGGTGAAGAAAGTTTAATGCTTTTTTTATTCTGCAGACACTATATCTACTATTTCTTTGAATACATTTATTATCACTGATTTAAAGTGTCTGTCTCATAAGTTCAGTGATATGTAGCCAGCCTCAGGGAGTTTCTGTCTGTCAGCTTTTGTCTTGTGTATGAGCCATAATTTATGGTTGCCATGAATGCCTCATATTTTCTTTTGTAAAACTGGAGATGCTATAACCTTGTGTGACAACCAAAGAGTTCACATGAATACTATAGAATTCATTCACTGATGATTCAATGCTCTCAATAAATGAGCCAGTTAGCTTTTGCTAAGGTTATGGCTTATAGTAGTAGATATACTTTATATTTGTGATCATTCAGTTCAATTTTTTTGAAGCAGTTTCTTGTTAGATATTGCTGTGTCTCTCAGAGAAGCCTGTGTTGGAGAATACACAGAGCAGTATCCAACTTGATAAACATTTATGGACAGGGAAAAACTGTGCACACCCTGAAATCCTCCTCCTCCTCCTGCTTCTCCTTCTCCTCCTTCCTTTTCTGCCTCCTCAGCCTCCACACCCTCCTCCTTTTGCCCCATGTAATAATATATGGTTTTCTGCCTGGAGTATTATGGTTTTACCAAGCTTTGAATATATGAAATCAACATATGTACTATTAGACTAGGTATAAGTTTTTGTTAGATAAATCTGAAGGCTTCTAGATATACAAGTGTTTATAAAGTACTCGTTTTTAAACTACCTTCCCAATAATGTATGCAAGAGCACTCATCCTTGGGAAATAGACAGATAGATTCTGCTACAGGGAATGTATTTACTTTTCTGAGGTGTAGATCATGACCACCTTTTCCTAGATATAACCAAGGATATCAAAACAATCATCTCTTGTGGGGACTGGACAGATGACTTGGCAATTCAAAAGTACTGGCTGTTCTTCCAGAGGACATAGGTTTCATTCCCAGCACCCATATGAGAGGTTACCACTGTCTGTAACTCGAGTTCCGGGCATTCCTGACACCTTCCCACAGATTCACATGCAAGGAATATGCCAATACACATTTTAAAAAGTCATCTCTAAGTTTTCCTCCCTTGGCTGAAAGTATTTGCTGAACTTTCAAGGTCCCACCAGATAGAAGAATGATCAATCTTCTTGAAAGAAATTGAAAAATGAAATTATCCCAATTTCTAGATTCCTCCATTATAAACATTTTTAGTTTGTATTTAGAATCCCTCTGGCTCAAACTCTTGGAGATGGGACATAGGAAACTGGCACTAATATTTTTTTTCTATCCCCATGAATGATAGAGTGAATTTATTTTGATTCAGTGTCTTACACACTAAAGCAATGACAAAACGGTAAATTATATTAATGGTATTAACATGCTTATATTTAGACTATAACCTCTGTTTTGTTTCATCTCTATGCACCTGGGTGTTTCTTATGATTCAGATTATACTTCTCTGATTAACATGCATCATAATATTTTGTCATTCTCACAGTACCATGCTATGGCACAAAATGTGTATTAGTAGAATATTGGTGAAGTTTTTATGATCATGTGATTAAAAACAATTCTTACTACTGTCATGATTGCAAGAATATCTATTGTTTTTTCTTCATTAATGAGAATCTCTGAATATAAATAATCTCAGCTTCATGATTTAGTATCCATTGATGATTATTGTCTGAATTAACTATGATTATTATTACATACCGATAATGATTTTTAGTATAATTATTCATTTTATAGTAATTAATGAATATTATATTTTAGGGAAAAATTTCTTCATATGAGTGTTAGCTAATAAGTTTTTATTTAATTATACATAAGCCACTGTGTTAATTATTTAAATATTCAAAATATGGCCAGTAGAGGTTCTGTTGTGTTCTTGTGTTATTTACTGTTTTGTTTTCTTTTCTTCTTAATTATTTTTTAATATTCTATGGAAAATAAACTTCCCCCTAGATGCTTTTATTGTTTTGAGTGATGTTATTTAAACTGAATATATGTGATAAATTTGTGTATGTAATGAGTAATATGCCATTACTAGTATGTTACTTTTTCCAGACAGGAACACTGAAGGAATGGTAAATAAATGATGATATTCTGAGATGTGATTCAAAAATAATATAATTGGGAAGTGTAGCTGTGAAATTACAAAACTAATATAATATTTGGAGCAAGGTAATGAGTACAGTAAGGGTTTGCAGAATATAGTGCTGTAATGGTATAAAGGAAAAACTAAACAAGGATATGAAACAGGGTGGTGGATTGGGAAAGGTAGAGAGGAGGGATAACTAATACCAAGGGGTTCTGAAGGTCAATATAGAAATCTATTACTCTAGACTGTTCCTAAAATTTATAATAACATAAGAACAATCTAAACAAAGTCACCATATAATGGAAGAGAAAATACTTCTACTAGACATTATATACTGAAAATGTAACTTTTATTCTCCAGACATAGTTATCATTTTAGAGGCTTACTGTTGAGTACACACATTACTCTTTCTAGCTCTTTCTGAACTCTGGATCAACTGTTCAACTCAGCTGTTCTGTTTCAAACTCCTCTCCCAGTTGATTGAATCAAATTGTCTTCTCTCAGTTTCTGACTGGATTGCTCTTCTTAGAAAGACTGCATCTGAACTCCACAAACTGAATTGTTTCAATCTCACCTGAACTGAATTTAGCTGAACTGCACTGTATTTCCTGAAGTCAACTGAAATGCACTCACTGGACTGCCCTCCTCTCTCTCACTGCTCTTCAAGCAACTTCTCTTTCTCCTGAGATTTGGGCATATTCTCTTTTTGATATAAACACAAGCTGCACTCCTTGATGGGGCAAATTATCAATATTCTTCTATAGTTCTTCTGTGATATCCATAGCTATCGATGATTCTTTCAAGCCATGTGGATCAGGTTCATCATCCTCTCCATAAATTCAATCTTGTCTCCGCGTTTCCATTCCCCCATCTCTCTCTGTCTCTCTGTCTCTCTGTCTCTCTGTCTCTCTGTCTCTCTCTCTCTCTCTGTCTCTGTCTCTCTGTGTCTCTGTCTCTGTCTCTGTCTCTCTGTCTCTGTCTCTCTCTCTCTCTCTCTCTCTCTCTCTCTCTCTCTCTCTCTCTCTCTCTCTCTCTCTCTCGTCTCTAAAAACTCACAGCCCACATTCTTTTACCACTGCCCAATCACAGGCTTTAGTCTTATCTTTCACCTGCCCTCACCTGCTTACAGACAGCGATCTATATTAGACATCTCCACTAAGGTCACCCTCATTGACTCCTGGGAGCTTCCCCTATCCCAGGTCTTTGGGACATCCTAGAGATTTTTCCCTCCCCCAAAACTCTGAAGCTGTAGATTTCCATCTATTCTGCTGACCCTCTGGACCTCTCTCCTGACTCTCTCCACACCTGATCCTGCCTCTCTATTCTTATAACCCTCCCCTCTTTCTCCTGCAACTCCCAGTACCACCATCCCTATGCCTCCTGTGACTATTTTGTTTCTCTTTCTAAGTGGGATTCAAGCAGCTTTGCTTGAACCATCCTTTTCATTTGACTTCCTTGGGTTTGTGAGATTTATCATGGATATTCTGTACTTTATAGCTAATATCCACATATCAGTGAGTTCATACCATGCATGCCCTTTTGGGTCTTGGTTGCCTCACTCGAGATGATATTTTCTAGTTCCATTCATTTGCCTGTTAAATTTATGATGTCCTTATTTTCAGTAGTTGAATAGTGTCCCATGGTGTAAATGAAGCAGCCACATTTTTGTATCCATTTTTTTGAGGGACACCTGGGTTGTTTCCTGTTTCTGGCTATTATGAACATAGTGGAGCATATGTTCTTGGGATATGGTAGAGCATCTTTTGTGTATATGCCCAGGAGTAGTATAACTGGCTGGGTCTTCTGATAGAACTATTTTCAATTTTCTGAGAAACCGATAGATTGATTTCCAGAGTGGTTATTCAAGTTGGCAAGCTACCCAGTAATGGAGAAGTGTTCCATTTCTCCAGATTCTTGCCAGCATGTGCTTTCCATTGAGTTTCTAATCTTAGCCATTGCAATTGGTGTAAGGTTTCTCAAGGTCATTTTGACTTGCATTTTCCTGTTGACTAAAGATGTTTAGTATTCCTTTAAGTGCTTCACCATCATTCAAGATTGCTCTGTTGAGAATTCTCTGTTTAGTTCTGTGACCCATTTTAAAATTGGGTTATTTGGTTTATTGGAGTTTAACTTTTTGTGTTTTGGGTATTAGCTCCCTGTCAGATGTAGGCTTAGTGAAGATGTTTTTCAAATTAGTAGGCTGCTGGTTTTTTCTCCTGTTGACAGTGTTCTTTGCCTTACAGAAGCTTTTCAGTATCATGAGGTCCCATTTATCAATTGTTGATTTTAGGACCTGAGACATTAGGGATCTATGTAGAAAGTTGTCTCCAATTAATGTTGCCCTGCTATCTTTCCCATTTTCTCCTCTGTTAGATGTAGTGTTTCTGATTTTGTATTGAGATCCTTAAAGTACTTGGACCTGAGTTTTGCACAGGGTGATAAATACAAATTGGTTTGCATTCTTCTAGATAGAGACATCCAATTAGATCAACACCATTTGTCAAAGAGGTTTCCTTTATTCCATTTTATGGTTTTGGCTACTTTGTTGAAAATCAAGTGTCCATAGGTCTGTAAATTTATTTCTGGGTCTTCAGTTCTATTCCCTTGATCAACCTGCCTGTTTCTGTACTAATATCATGAAGTTTTTATCATTAGTGCTCTATAGTATGGCCTGAGGTCAGACATGGTGATTCTTGCAGAGGTTCTTTTATTCTTTGGGATTGTTTACTCTGTCCTCTATCCTCACTTTTTTTTTCATGTAAAGTCGAGAATTACTCTTTCAAGGTCTATAAAAAACTCTCTTGGAATTTTGATCAGGATTGCATTAAATCTGTAGATTGCTTTTGGTAAGATGACCATTTTTTCTATGTTAATCTTACTGATCCACCAGCATCAGAGATCTTCCCATTTTCTGATATCTTCTTCAATTTCTTTCTTCATGGACTTGAAGTTATTGTTATGCAGATCTTTTACTTGCTTGATTAGAGTTCCACCAAGACATTTTATATTATTTCTGGCTATGCTGAAGGGTGTTCTTTCCATAATGTCTTTCTCGGCCAGTTCATCATTTATATAAAGGAGGACTACTGATTTGTTTGAATTAATCTTATATCCCGCCACTTTGCTAAAGTTCTTTGTCAGTTATAGGATTTCTCAGGTAGAATTTTTGGGATTGCTCATATTGTATCACCTGGGAAGAGTGATAGCTTAACTTCTACCTCACCAATTTGTGTTTGCTTGATATCCATTTGTTGTCTTATTGCTCTTGTTAGAACGTCAAGAACTACAGTGAATAGATAGGGACAGAGTAGGGAGCCTTGTCTTGTGCCTGGTTTTAGTGGGATTGCTTCACATTTCTCTCAATTTAATTTGATGTTGGCTGTTGGTTTGCTGTATATTGCTTTTATTATGTTTAGCGATGCGCCATGAATTGCTGATCTCTCCTAGACTTTCAAAATGAAGCGTTGTTAGATTTTTGTCAAAGGCTTTTTGAGAATCTATTGAGATGACTGTGATTTTTCTTTGATTTTGTTTAAATTGTTGATGAATTTGTTGGGTTTTGAATGTTGAACCATTCTCTACATCACTGGGATAAAGTATATATGATCTTGGTGGACAATGTTTTTGATGTGGTCTAGGATTCTGTTTGCAAGAATTTTACTTGATATTAATTGTGTCAATGTTCACAAATGAAGCTACGCTGAAGCTCTCTTTATTTCTTGAGTGTTTATGTAATTTAGGTATCAGGGTAACTTTGGCCTCATAAAGTGAAGTATTACTTCTGTTTCTATTTTGTGGAATAGTTTGAGGAATACAGATATTATCCCTTTGAATGTCTGGCAGCACTATACACTAAAACTATCTGTCCCTGTGCTTTTTTTGGTTGGGATACTTTTAATGATTGCTTCTATTTCCTTAAGGGTTATGGCACTGTGCAGATAGTTTACCTAATCTTGTTTCATTTTGGTGAGTGTTACCTGTGGAAGGCAGGCTTTTAAAGTATGTTATAAGGACTTTTTAAATTTCCCCAATTTCTGTTGTTATGTCTCCCCTTTATGTTCTGAGTTTGTTAATTTGGATACTGTCTTTATGCCTTTCCCTTACTTTAGCTAAGGGTTTGTCTATCTCGTTGATTTTCTCAAAGAAACCGGTCTTGGTTTTACTGATACTTTGTATTGTTCCCAGCCCTGAGTGTGACTCTTCCCTGCTGGGTACTCATCTCCAGTGTGCTGTCTTCTTTTTCTTCCAGAGCTTTCAAGTGTGCTTTTAAGTTGTTAGTATGAGATCTCTCCAATTTCTTCCTGAAGGTACTACATGCTATGAAGTCTCCTCTTAGCACACATTTCATTGTGTGCCGTAAATTTGCATATGTTGTGCTTTCATTTTCATTGAATTCTGGAACGTCTTCAATTTTTTCTTTACTTCATCCCTAAACATGCTCATATTGAATAGAAAGTTTTTCAGTTTCCATGACTATGTGGGTTTTCTGTTCTGTTTGGTTTTTTTTTATTGTTTTTTTTTTTTTTTGAAGTGAAGACTTAATCTGTGGTGATCTGCTTAGGTGGCAAGGGGTTATATCAGTTTTTTGTGACTGTTAAGACTTGCTTTGTGCCTGGTTATATGGCCAATTTTGAATAGTGTTCTGTGATATGCTAAGAGGTTATACTCCTTTGTTTTTGTATGAGAGGTTCTATAGAAATTTGTTAAATCCATTTTGTCCATAATAACTTTTAGTTTTATAGTTTCTCTGTTTATTTTCTGTTTCAATGACTTGTCTGTCAGTGACAATGGGGTATTGAAGTCCCCCATTGTTACTATATGAGCTCAGTGTGTATTTTGAGCTTTAGTAAAGTTTCTTTGAGTAATGTGGGTATCCTTGACTTTAGGGCATAGATGTTCAGAATTGAGACATCATTGTGAAAGATTTCTTTCTTCAATGAGTATGAAGTGTCCTTCCCTATCTCTTTTGATAAACTTTGGCTGAATGTCTATTTTATTAGATATTAGAATGACTACTCCAACATGTTGTTTTGTCAGCCATTTAGTCTGAGGTTATGTTTTTTGTATGAAGCAGAATAATAAATCCTGTTTACGTATCCAGTCTGATAGCCTGTGCCTTTCTATTGATGTTGAGAGATATAAACGACCAATGATTATTATTTCCTTTTATTTGATCTTTGAGGGACTACTGTGTGTGAGAGAGATCGTTTCCTTTGGTTCTGCTATGGGATGATTAATTTCTTGTGTTTTCTTGAGTGTAGTTACCCTCTTTGCTTCAGAGTTTTTTCAGGTATTCACTGTAGGGCTGGATTATTAGAAAGATATTGTTTGAATTTGGTTTGGTCAGAGAATATCTTCATCCTTGATGATTGAGAGTTTAGCTGAGTATTTTAGTCTGGGTGGACATTTGTGTTATCATAGGGTCTGCAAAACATCTGTCCAGGATCTTCTAGCTTTTAGAGTCTCTGTTGAGAAGTGAGGTGTAATTCTGATAGATATGCCATTATATGTTGCTTTGCCTTTTCCCCCTTGAAGCTTTTAATATTCTTTCTTTGTTCTGTACATTTAGTTTGTTGATTCTTATGTGGTAGGGGGATTGTCTTTTCTGGTCCAATCTATTTGGTATTCTGTTACCGTTTTGAAAGTTTATAGCTCTCTCTTTTTTAGGTCAGAAAAGCTTTCTCCTATGATTTTATTAAGATGTTTTCTGGCCTTTTGAATCTATGTCCTCTTCTCTTCCTATATTTCTTAGGTTTGGTCTTTGTATAATGTCCAAATTTCCTGGATGCCTTGAGTTAGTATTTTTTTATATTTGGCATTTTCTTTGATCAATGTATCAGATATTTCTATAGTATGTATACTCTATACGTGAGAGTCTCTCTTCCATCTCCTCTATTGTGTTGGTGACTCCTGTGTCTTTAGTTTCTGTTCTCTTTCCTAGATTTTTCCATCTCTAGTTTTATCTCCATTTGTGGTTTCCTTGTTTTTTTGTTCTTGTTTTTTTTTTTTCATTTCTAGGTCTTGGACCACATCATTTGTTTTATTTGCCTGTTTGATTGAATTTCCCTCTATTTCTATAAGGGATTTATGTGTTTCCTCTTTAAGGGCTTTTACCTGTTTCATTGTGCTTTCCTGTATTTCTTTAAGGGGGTTAGTTATATCTCTTTAAAGGCCTCTATCATTTTCATGAGATGGAATTTAAGGTCACTTTCTTGTCTTTAGGTATGTTATGATATGCAGGCTTTACTGTAGTAAGAGAATGGGGTTGTGATGGTGCCATATCATATTGACTTCTTTTGATTTTGTTCTTGTGCTTGCCTTTCATTATTTATTTGACTCTGGTGTTGGTTAGTCTGAGTGTCCCAAGTTTTAGCAAGCCTCTAGGAAGGCAAGTAGAGCTGTGTGCCCTGGGTTTGTGCAGGCCTCCTGGGACACAGACAGAACTGTGCTATGGAACACTGTTTGCTGAATTTTGACTGCTATGTGTGTTGGGTTAGAGCTGACATCTTGGGAGACAGGCAGCTTTGTGGGTTGGGACTCAGTGCAATGCTACATGATGACTGCTAGTACAGGCCTGGACCTCAAACTGAACAACCCTTTAGCACACTACTATATTCTTAAAAATTATATCTAGGGTTGGGGATTTAACTCAGTGGTAGAGCGCTTGCCTAGCAAACACAAGGCCCTGGGTTCGGTCCCCAGCTCCGAAAAAAAGAAAAAAAATTATATCTAATTGTTAGACAGACAAAGAGCTGATCAGAGAAAGGTTTGACAGAATAAGTCAAAGATAGAATACACCAAACTCCAAGGAAATAGAGACTACTTAAAGAGCAGTGAGGGAGGGGAGGGCAGTTCAGTGACTACAGTTCAGGTGAATGCAGTGGAGTCCAGTTGATTTTAGAGCAGGTTTCGTAGTTCAGAGGCAGTCTTTCCAAGCAAGCTATCCAACCAGCCAAGAGGAGATAATTTGAATCAGTCAGATTAGAGAGAGGTTTAAGCCGGAGCATCAAAGCAGATGAGCTAGAATTATGAAAGTGTTAGAAGGTGTTAGTCAGCAATAAGCCTCACAGAAGATAATTATATCTGGGGAATAAAAGTTACTCTTACAATATGCTACCAACTAGGACCTCATTACTATAAATAGCTTACATATATTTGAGTTGTTAACAATATGGCTTTCATACCCCCAACATTACAGGTTCTAGTCAATGCTATTGACTTCATTATAATATCTTTATTGTAAAAAGACTTCATATTTCGGGTACAGACATGGAAAAAATCGAACTTGGCATTAAGTTGTCAATTTCACCCCACTGCCTAGGTTACTATAAAACGCTATAAATGCTACCAGATAGAAAAAGTAATTATAAGTCTCACAAAACTATAAACCCTGTGATCTACAGCAACATCTTAGGTGTGTGAGTACTAGTGTAAATATATCTCTTGATAGCAGATCCCAAAACACATTGATTTCTTTTATAATTTTCTCTATTTCGGCAAAGAGTTGTTCCTTTGATTATGGGTTAAGACTGTGCTTCTCTGTGGATGTATAAGGACAAATATTTAGAATATAATTAGGAATTATGTTTGTAGAGAAATGAGGTCATTGTAGGTTTTCCTCCAAGATTCATGACTTCTCTAGCCCAATTAGTAGCCGAGAGTTAGCAGACCTGGCATGAGCTTCTTGTTGAGTGGATAATAAATCCATTTGAAGAATTGTTTCCTACAGGTAAAAAATAAATGTGACTACTGAACTCATAAGGTTATTGTGCCATGCTGCTCGTTGTGGTAGTTTATACATGCCATACCTGAGTGTTATTGTTTCTTGCTTCTCGTCTTTGGCAACTTATATGCACATTCATCAAGAAATTGATTCATGTCAGTTCCAATTCAAAGGCATCTGGTCTGCGTGTCTGAAGATAATGATATCTTCAGCCAAAGGAATTTACCTTCTACTTCTGGGAGACACTCAAGTGCATCAACCTGGGATCTATGTGCAAAATGGTGGAGGTTTTGTGAGCAGGTATTTGGCTATTGGAATAAGCATTGCCAGCCCAGATGAAAAACTTTATTCATGCAACAATCTTAGGAAACTCAAACTGCCTGTGAACATCTTGATAAGAACTAAACAGTGCAGGCATAGCTTCTCCTAAGCAGCTGACTTGGGAAAATAGAACACATAGTCTAAGCATCTCTGAACATCTGTTGCAAACAGTGAAGTTCTTTCATTTGTTTGTTTCCTTTCTTCAGTTTAGAAAATGAACACTGATGCATTTGCGGCACACAATAATGACAGCAAATATTCTAAAGGCTTTCTGATGCAAACGATTTTAATTGCCAAAGCCTTGGAATAAATCTTGGCTCACTTGCATTAACATTTTCTTCTTAGGGCTTTTATTTTATTTTTGCAAAGTTTGTATTATTAGTGCTTAGCAAAAAAAATTTCTGTAACGATTCCCATTTTTGATCCCATGAACAGCAAACAAACAACATAAACACGTTTACTGAAACTGAGTTTCATAACCTCTGTCACACTACCAGAATGTTCATAGAAACTTTCCACAACAGTTGACAACTCTGCAGATCAAGTCATTATTTGGAAGCACTTGACTTTTGAGGTTTTTATGAAACAGTGATGGTACAATAAAATTATAAGATTTAGCTGAACTCACATATCTATCAATCCATATATCTTTGTCAAGATTATATGTGTTACAAATACAAATACCTGTGCTATATATGGTATAGAGAGAGTAAATAAAAATCACAAACTTTTATACTTATTTACAATTATATAGATAGAGGCCTTCTATCTGGTGCATTCATGAAAAGTAGATGTGTGTGTGTGTGTGTGTGTGTGTGTGTGTGTGTACACACATCACACATGTAGTCTTATTGTATATTTTTCTTCAATTTCCTTTTTGGTCAGTAATGCTAAATATATCTGAGTAGGTAACAATATTGAAATACCTTTTATGAAATGATCCAAATTTTGGTGTAGTTTTCTTGGGTTATTAGAATTTTCAGTACATATTAAATACTGGAACTAGATGTTTACTTATTTATGATGCATTTTGAATGGAAATATTAATAAAGTACAAAGTGTAAATATTTTGTTATAATTTCTATTATATCTCAAATAAGTGTTCTCTACCTTGTAGTCATAAAAACAGCATCCTGTTTTCTTACAAAGATTAGTTTCTTTGCCCACACTTGCACATTTATTATTTATCTCATGTTAGTATTGTATATATTTGAAAAGCAGTAATGTTCTTTTACATAGCTTTATATGGTTTAACTATGCAGAAGCAAACCTTTTATCCAAATAATAACATTTCATCTTGCCTTTTTAACACATTCCTCATTTTCTATGTGTCTAGATAGAGTGTTTTTCTATTTTTTCTGTTGGTTTATTTGTTTAGTTTTATATATTTCCTTGTTTTGTAATATTCATTCTAGAACTCCTTGGAAAATTTTGTTATATTCTCTATGTATGGCCATTTTAAACATAGTATTATTTTGCAATATTAATTGACAATATAGTTAATAATGTAAACTGTAATTTCCTGTCTGTGCTGTGGATTTTTTTCCTCTGGATATAATGTGAATTACATTTTAGGGCAGAGAACACTTTAATCTGGTACTCTGGACATAAGTCAGAAAAATCTTACAGAAGTGGCTAGAACTTTGCTCATGGTAATGGAGCTGTTGTTATTCACCCATGCTCCAAAAAGTGACTTCTAATTCATAATTTGTAAAAGAAGCCAACAGATTTATATGTTTCAAACTTGGATTTCAGTGGATTCAATATGTTTATAAGTCATTGGTTCCATACATTGATAATCAATGTTTGTTACTGTCTCCTATGTAATACAGCACAATTAAATAGTATTGATATTTACTGGATATCAATGAAAATAGTGATGAGTGATTACAATGTCCGCATTTTATATTCTTACATTTATCATACTTGATAATAATAAAAGTTATCATTGTCCCCTTATAAACTATAATCGTTTAATTTGCAGACTGCTTTTTTTCATGAAAGAGACTCATGGTAGATAAGAAATCAAAACAGTACTAAATAGAATTAACATTGTTATGAGCAGTTAGTTTCATTTCAGATTTCACCTAGAGATCATCCAGTTTCCTTTATTACATACTTTTTTAAAGATTTTAGAAGAATAAATTTTCCGAAGTGAAAGAGTAGAAAAAAGTACTCTCATGTAGAGATGACAGGGGGCAGAATTGAAGGAAGGAGTTTTCAGGTAAACCCCCAAAAAAGTGAATTTAAAACTTTCGTTGTTGTTGTTGTTGTTGTTGTTGTTGTTGTTGTTATTGTTGCTGTTGTTGTTGTTGTTTTATTTTAATTTTTTTAGAAGTTGGCAAGATGTTCTACAACATGCAATTTAGTCTATATAGGAAGAAGCATGGAGGAATAAGCCCATATTTTATCTTGCCTGTGACAATGGGAAAAGCTATTTTTGCGTTTTTCCACTGACACCTGTGTACTGTAAACTTCCAGTCAGAGACTTGTAAGATACAGGCAGTTGCCTTATATCTGGAGAGAGCACAAAGCCACTAGGAAGTCTGGGTTCTAACATTTGGCCTATAGAGTGGCCAAGATTAAGACAGACAGCCTTCCTCTATAGAACAGGTAGGGAGTCTTTTAAATCCCTTTAGGAAATCAGCCTGAATGAAGCAGCTTCTATGACTTGCATAGATTATTTTTTTTCAGGGAATGGAAAACAGTTCCATGCAAATTATTTAGTCCAACTTATTCAGAGAACTAAGGAAACAGACACAGTGTAGGATCACAAATGTATCCTGCAGTTGAAAAGGTCAGGGCCTGAATTTGCTTTTTCCCACTGACACCCTGTGTTGTAAACACTTTTAGAGGGGGTTATCAGTTATGGACTTAAAACACCAGAGGTAAAGACTTCATTTCTGAGTTGGAGAGGAGCTGCAAGAACCTCATATTAATAAGGCATGCATTTTCAATATTGGGTGACTTTATTTAATATATAATTGTAGCACTTTTGATCAATTCACTTTTTCCTGCATACACAGATAGGTTGATGTATGATTTTTAATTTACATCTGTAATAAGAAGATATGTCCATTTAACTACATTGTTTACTATTATGTTATTTTTTTTGCCATGAATCTATGCTTATGAAGTTATAACAGTCTTTGTTTTCCTATAATTTGGAATTATTTGTGGTAAAATCAGGTATAATTTCTTTCATATGTTAAGGTACCTTGGGAAACCAACTGAGTTTAAATATTCCCCTTCTAAAGTTTTAAATTACAGTTTAACTTTTATTGCATGAACAGCAATATGACAACAAGATTAGTTATTGCCTACACTATTTTAATATATTTATTTAATAGTGTAATTATATGTAATATTTAGTTAACTAAATATAAAGTGTTTTGATGTGTAGTATTTCCATTTTTAGTAACAATAAGTTATTTTAATTATTGATTTGAAAAACTTATTTTAGAAAATAATACTAATTCTCAGTCATTTTTGAATATTCTTGCTATTATTAATGAACATGTTTGATTTGGTTTCTCCTTGATCTGAATCTTTTTCATGAAAGTATTCCTTGAATGTTTAATACTTTGTTTTTGGGATAAACATTGTACTTAAGCAATCATTGTATATAAATTTAATAAAAACTATAACTTTGGAAATTACTAGACAATGTGTTTCCAGGCAACATTTAGAAAATTCTGGTTTCTACATAGCTTGTATGGCTTATAGAGACTATTGCAGGATCTAATTTAAAAGTTTTATTCAATTATGAGAAATTTCGTTTAACTACATATGGTCATTATTTTGCTTCCCTCACTTTGCTTTATATAAGCTTCTCACAAATATTTTGGGTCCATGTCATTAAATACACTGACAGACTTGTCTCCTTTCCCCTAAGAATACTGTTATGTTCAAATTTTGCTGATCATAGTCAGTAATGGTTTATGGCTTTGGTTTTGTCTTTTATATGTTTTTAATTACCTCAGGGTGTAGAGTGTATTTCTGCACATGCAGAAAGGTTCATGAGATCAAGTGCACAAAGACATCAGAAGCGAGCACAGAATTTTTGGGGAGCTGGAGTTCCAGATGGTTTTGAGCTGCTTGATATGGGTACTAGGAACTAAACTGCAGTATTGTCAAAGAGAAAGAAGCACTCGTAATTCCTGAGCCATGTCTCTAGGATTTTCAAGGTATTCTTATGGAAAGTTAAATTTTCCACAGGTGAGCAGATGGCTCAGTATTGAAGAGCACTTGCCACTCTTGCAGAAGGCCTGAGTTTATTTGCCAATATTATATAGTACCTCATGGTCATCCAGAATGTACTTTCTGGAGGATCCAACATCCTTTTCTGATTTCCATAAGCAATAATCATGCATTTTGTACACATGCATGAATGAAGATAAAACACTCAAACATATAAAATAAAAAAAGCAATTTAAAAATACTCATCTACACAATGGAATATTACTCAGCCATCAAAAACAATGACTTTGTGAAATTCGTAGGCAAATGGTTGGAACTGGAAACTATCATCCTGAGTGAGCTAACCCAATCACAGAAAGACATACATGGTATGTACTCATTGATAAGTGGCTATTAGCCCAAATGCTTGAATTACCCTAGATGCCCAGAACAAATGAAACTCAAGACGGATGATCAAAATGTGAATGCAGATCGCTCCCGAGAGACACAGCCAGAATACAGCAAATACAGAGGCGTATGCCAGCAGGAAACCAGTGAACTGAGAACAGGACCCCTGTTGAAGGAATCAGAGAAAGAACTGGAAGAGCTTGAAGGAGCTCGAGACCCCATATGTACAGCAATGCCAACCAACCAGAGCTTCCAGGGACTAAGCCACTACCCAAAGACTATACATGGACTGACCCTGGACTCTGACCTCATAGGTAACAATGAATATCCTAGTAAGAGCACCAGTGGAAGGGAAGCCCTGGGTCCTGCTAAGACTGAACCCCAGTGAACTAGACTGTTGGGGAGAGGGCAGCAATGGGGGAGGTTGGGAGGGAACACCCATAAGGAAGGGGGGGGAGGGGATGTTTGCCCGAACCGGAAAGGAATAACACTTTCGAAATGTATATAAGAAATACTCAAGTTAATAATAATAAAAATAAAAAGAAAAAAAATACTCAAACTAACTGGGATTGGTGTTATTTGCATCCAAACATATTATTTTGATACTAAGAAACAAAAATGCATTTTAAAAGCTATATTTATCATAACTGTGTGAGTGTATGATGTCTGTGGGCACACATGTACCGCTATATGCATGTTTAAATTGGGGCCCAGATTTCTGCAGCCTGCTTTCTCTTTCTACCTTTCTATTGTCTCAAACTCAGAAGCTCATCGTGCTTGCTCACTAAACATTAACCCACTGAGTCACATAACCTACCAGAATATAAAATATTATACAGGTGGCATGACTATTAAAATATTAAATATATTTTATTAAAATATGTCAAAATATAGATTTTATACACTTCAGAAAGACCAAAACTATAGTAAATTCTGAGTTTTTATTGGGCCCCAAGATTAGTTGTCCTGAACTACTCGTGAGGAAAAGATAGAAAGCACAGCTTTTGCCATCAAAAATGCCATCCATGTTTGTTTGGATTGATTGGATATTTTGGTAGAATCAATTAGAATGGAAAATATAACATTACTTAACATTAATTAGAAACATTAGAAAACAATTAGTATTATAAGTAAGTGCACTTTAGTAGAAACACACACGCAAACACAGAGATATGTGCATGTAAGTGTATAGAAAAGAATATTTACAAGCTAGAGCAATATGATTGTACTCAATGTAACTTTACAAAAGAGAAATAAAAGTTACTATAATTTAAAAGTGAATTTCTATTTAACGTTTAACTATTTTCCCTTAAAAATTACTTCAATTATCCCTTGTTTTATTAACATTGTATTTATAAATACATATTAAAATATGTACAGTTTTTTTATTAAGTTTGTTAGTCATGTGAATCTTATGCAGGCTGTGCTTTTGGTATTAATTGATAAAATGTCTTTCAATGTGGTGCAATGTTTTTATTTATTTTCTGTTACTTTGACAAACATTATGATTGAAAACAATGTGTTGAAAAAGTGTTTATATAGCTTACACTTCTCGCTCTAAATTTATTAGTTAACACATTCATGGCAAAAACTCAAGAGGAAGAAGAAATAGTAACCACAAAGATAAGCTTCTTATTGCCTTGATCCTGGCTAGCATTTTTTTACAGCCTAGGACCACTTGCCTGTGGAATAGTTTCAACCATCGTTGGTGAGCTACTCCTATATCAATCATTAATCAAGATAATTCCCCATGGGTAAAGGAGGAGGTTTTTCAATTAAAATTACTCAATCACAGATGTGTAAACTTGACAGTTAAAATTAGCCACCATCATATACCTCTTGACAATTTGACATACGAGTGTATCAAGTTTAAAGCATAACCTTCCCTTTCTTTGTCCTGTTGTACCATGAATGGTTTGTGAACTTCAAAAGACCACAAAGAAACCTTTTCCAATGTAATCACATTAGGGTCTCTTTATTATAAACTTGAGTTTGTGATTAATCACCTCTGGTCCACAGAAAAAATTTTGGTGATGCAGTCCCATAGTGTCATTGAGACAAGGTTTTATAGAAAATGGAAGGAAGTGAGGTGGGGTCTAGCCTGGCAATCATCTGAACTGAATTCTATTGTAATCCAATAGGTGGGTGCACTGAAGCAATACCCTGTGGAATCACAAACGGTCTGAAAGTACATCTGAAACGATCAGGCTAATCTTTGATTAACTCTTGCTAGTAAGTAACCCCCAAGAGGACAGGCCACCGGGGCGCCTTCCTGGTACTTGGGTGCAGTTTGCATTCAGCTGCAGGCCAAGTTCTCAGGCTTTTCTTTTTTAATTTCTTGAAGCTAGAGAACAGTTCCAAGATGGAGTAGGTTTGTCCTCTCATTCCCAGTAATTTATGTTAATAATATATAAAATTCTTTATGAATTTAAACACCTCAGAATCCTTAAAGAATTAAGGATTCACTAAAAAGTTCAATGTCCTTTAAAATGTCCAAAGTCTCTTATCGGTGGACTCCTGAAAAATTACAATGAATTACATTCCCTCTTATTGCAAAAAAATAAGAGTTAGGCATAGTTTTAATTGAATCAAATGAAAACAAGAATTGAAATATTTAAATCTAAATTTTTGAGCTCTTTGTAAGCATCTAGCACTTAGCAATTATATTATTTTGACAGATTAAGGCAGTTCTACTTTTCTGGCTCTGTTTTTGGCAAGACAAAGACAACTTGATTCACATGACATACCATAGTATCCTGGGGGCTTTAAAGTCCTAGGTTCTTCTGATGGCTAATCTTGGTTGTCAGCTTGAATAAATCTAGAATTATCTAAAACCCCCAAATGGAGACTACACCTGTGAAGGGTTTGTACTTACATCTATTTGGGATCTGTGAGGCAGAAAAGATACCTTTAATCCAGATTTTTTTTTTTGAGTTTTTTTTTTCTCCATCTTTATTAACTTGAGTATTTCTTATTTACATTTCGATTTTTATTCCCCTTCCCGGTTTCTAGGCCAACATCCTCCTAACCCCTCCCCGTCCCCTTCTTTATTTGTGTTTACCTACCCATCTGCCTCCCAATATCGCCCTCCCCTCAACAATCACGTTCACTGGGAGTTCAGTCTTGGCAGGACCAAGGGCTTCCCCTTCCACTGGTGCTCTTACTAGGCTATTCATTGCTACCTATGAGGTTGGAGCCCAGGGTCAGTCCATGTATAGTCTTTGGGTAGTGGCTTAGTCCCTGGAAGCTCTGGTTGGTTGGCATTGTTGTTCATATGGGATATCAAGCCCCTTCAGCTCTTCCAGTTCTTTCTCTGATTCCTTCAACGGGGGTCCCGTTCTCAGTTCAGTGGTTTGCTGCTGGCATTCGCCCATGTATTTGCTGTATTCTGGTTGTGTCTCTCAGGAGAAATCTACATCCGGCTCGGTTCTTGTCAGCCTGCACTTCTTTGCTTCATTCATTTTATCTAGTTTGGTGGCTGTATATGTATAATCCAGATTTTTAAATTTTTTTCTTTTATTTTTACATTTTCTTTTATATTTACATCTCAAATGTTATTAGCTTTTCCAGTTTCCCTGGCATAAGTCTCCTATCACATCCCCCTCCCATTCTTCTATAAGGTGGTTCCCATCCCCATCCACTTCCCCTTAACACCCCCATCCGACATGTCCCTACACTGGTGGTGGTGGTGGGGTTTCAACCATGGCAGGACCAAGGACTTTTCCTTCCATTGGTGCCCATCAAGGCCATTCTCTGCTACATATGCAGCTGGAGCCCTGGGTCAGTCCATGTGTACTCTTTGGGTAGTGGTTTAGTCTCTGGGAGCACTGGTTGGTTGGCATTATTGTTCTTATGGTGTTGCAAGCCCCTTGAGCTCTTTCAATCCTTTCTCTAATTCTGCCAATGGGATCCCATTCTCAGTTCAATGGTTTGTTGCTAGCATTTGCCTCTGTATTAGACATGTTCTGACTGTGCCTCTCAGGAGACATCTATATCCAGCTCCTGTCAGCATGCCCTTCTTAGCTTCATCAATCTTATCTAGTTTTGGTGGCTGTATAAATATGGGCCACATGTGGGGCAGGCTCTGAATGGCTATTCCTTTAGTCTCTGCTCCAAATTTTGCCTCCATATCCACTCCTATGAATGTTTTTGTTCCATCTTTAAAGAAGGAGTGAAACATCCGCACTTTGGTCGTCCTTCTTAAGCTTCATGTAGTCTCTAAATTGTAGCTTGAGTACTTTGAGCTTTTGGGCTAAAATCCACTTATCAGTGATTGCATACCCTCTGTATTTTTCTGTGATTGGGTACTCAGGATGATATTTTCTAGTTCAATCCATTTGTCTGTGAATTTCTCGAAGTCATAGCTCAGTAGTACTCCATTGTGTAGATGTATCAAATTTTCTGTATCCATTCCTCTGTTGAAGAGCAACTGGATTATTTCTAGCTTCTGGCTATTACAAACAATGCTACTATGAACATAGTGGAGCATGTGTCTTTGTTGTATGATGGAGCATCTTTTGGGTGTATGCCCAGGAGACATAAAGATGGGTCCTCAGGTAGTGCACTGTTCAATTTTCTGAGGAACCTCCAAACTGATTTTCAGAGTGGTTGTACCAGTTTGCAACTCCACCAACAATGGAGGAGTGTTCTTCTTTCTCCACATCCTAGCCAGCATCTGTTGTCACCTGAATTTTTTATCTTAGTCATTCTGACTGGCATGAGGTGGAATCTCAGGGTTGTTTTGATTTGCATTTCCCTGATGACTGAGAATGTTGAGCATTTCTTCAGGTACTTCTCAGTTATTTGATATTCCTCACCTGAGAAATCTTTGTTTAGCTTTTGATCCCAATATTTAATAGGATTATTTGCCTCTCTGGAGTCTAACTTCTTGAGTTCTTTGTATATTTTGGATATTAGCCCTCTACCAGATATAGGATTAGTAAAGATCTTTTCCAAATTTGTTGGTTGCTGTTTTGTCCTAATGACAATGTCCTTTGCCTTATAGAAGCTTTGTAGTTTTATGAGGTCCAATTTGTTGATTCTTGATCTTAGAGCATAAGTCAGTGGTGTTCTGTTCAGAAAAATTTCCCCAGTGCCTATGTGATTGAGACTCTTCCCGACTTTTTCGTCTATTGGTTTGAGTGTATCTGGTTTGATGTGGTGGTCCTTGATCTACTTGGACTTAAGAAATGTATAGGGTGATAAGAATTGATTGATTACATTCTTCTACATGATTCTCCATTTGAGTTAGCACAATTTGTTGAAAATGCTATCTTTTTTTACCATTGGATATTTTTAGGTCCTTTGTCCAAGATCAAGTGGCCATAGGTGTGTGGATTCATTTCTAGGTTTTCAATTCTATTCCATTGATCTATTTGCCTGCCTCTGTACCCACACCATACAGTTGTTTTTTTGTTTTCATTAAATTCTTAAAGGTCTTTAATTTATTTCTTTATTTCTTCCTTGACCAAGTTATCATTGATTGAGTAGGGCATTGTTCATCTTCCATGTATATGTTGGCTTTCTCTCATTTTTGTTGTTAATCAAGACCAACCATTTGTTAGGATGCATGGGACTATTTCAATTTACTTGTGTCTGTTGAGGCCTGTTATGTGACTGTTGTGTGTTATATGGTCAGTTTTGGAGAAGGAACAATGAGGTGCTGAGAAGAAGGTGTTTTAGGATGAAATGTTTTCTAAATAGCTATTAATCCTTTTGGTTTATTACTTCTGTTATTTTCTCTATGACCGTTTAGTTTCTTTTTCCATGATCTGTCAATTGATGAGAATGGGGTGTTGAAATCTCCTACTATTATTGTGAGATGAGCAATGAGTGCTTTGAGCTTTAGTAAGGTTTCTTTTATGAATGTAGGTGCCCTTGCATTTGGAGCATAAATATTTAGGATTAAGATTTCTTCTGGGTGGATTTTTCCTTTGATAAATCTGAACTCTCCTTCCTTATCTTTTTTGATAACTTTTGTTTGTAAGTTGATTTTATGTGATTGGATCATTTGCTTGGAAAGTTGTTTTCCAGCCTTTTATTCTGAGGTAGTATCTGTCTTTGTCTCTGTGTTGTATTTACTGCATGCAGCAAAATACTAGGTCCTCTTTCCGTATCCAGTCTGTTAGACTATGTATTTTGATGGGGGAATTGAGTCCATTGATGTTAAGAGATATTAAGGAATAGTGATCTTTGCTTCCTGTTATTTTCGTTGTTAGAGGTGGAATTATGTTTGTCTGTCTCTCTTCTTTTGGTGTTGTTGTAAGGAGATTACTTTTTTGCTCTTTCTAGTGTGTACTTTCCCTCAGTATGTCATTGTTTTCCCTCTATTATCCTTTGTAGGGTTGGATTTGTAGAAAGAAATTGTGTAAATTTGGCTTCGTCGTGGAATATCTTGGTCTCTCCATCTATGTTAATAGAGAGTGTTGCTGTATATAGTAGTCTGGCCTGGCCTTTTTGTTCTCTTAGGGTCTGTATGGCATCTGCCCAGGGTTTTCTGGCTTTCATCCTCTCCGGTGTAATTCTGACAGGTGTGCCTTTATATGTAATTTGTCCTTTTTCTATTAATACTTTTAATATTACTTATATGTTTTGTACACTTGGAGGTTTGACTATAATGTGACAGGAGGAATTTCTTTTCTGTTACAATCTATTTGGAGTTCTATTTAGGCCTCTTGTATGTTTATGGGCATCTCTTTCTTTAGGTTAGAGGAGTTTTCTTCTATAACTTTGCTGAATAATTTCACTGACACTTTAAGTTGGGAGTCTTTACTCTCTTCTATACCTATTATCCTTAGTTTTGACCTTCTCATTGTGTTCTGGATTTCCTGGATATTTTGTGCCAGTTTTTGCATTTTACATTATTTGATTGTTGTTTCAGTGTTTTCTATTGTATCTTCTGCCCCTGAGATTCTCTCTTCTATCTCTTATATTCTCTTGGTAATGCTTGCATCTGTGACTCCTGATTCCTTTCCTAGGTTTTCTATCTCCAGGGTTGAAAATCACTACATGATTTCTTCTTGAATCAGGAATTTGGAAAGAAAGTAGTTGTCTTTTCTGAGTTCTCAGGATTATCTACAATTCTGAGGGCCCAGCTCTCTTCCCCATGGGATTTCAGATTTTTAATCAATATCTAATCTGAACTATACCTTCTGCTGGAAATCTACATAAAGACATGGGAGAAGGAAGCATTTGATCTTTGCTTCTTTGTTCTCACCTCACTAGCAATTCCACTGGAGCCTACTTTGGGATCTACGGTATTAAAAAACCAACTGAGACAAAGTCTCCTGTACTGAGCAAGTTCTAGATTCTTGGACTTTCTCTTCATAGTCATTCATTATTGAGTTTGTCATTCCATCTCCAGGGTTATCTCCCTTTGTGCTTCCTTTACTGTTTCTATTTCCATTTTTAAATCCTGGGTGGTTTTGTTCAATTCCTTCACCTGTTTGCTTGTGTTTTCCTGTAACTTTTTAAGGAAATTTTTTGTTTCCTCTTCATGTGTTTCTACTTGTTTACTTGTGTTGTCCTGTATTTCTTTAAGGGAGTTATTTACGTCCTTCTTAAAGTCCTCCATCATCATCATAAAATGTGATTTTAGATCCAAATCCACTTTTCCTGTGTGTTTGGATATCCAGTATTTGCTTTGGTGGGAGAACTGGGCTCTGATGATGCCAAGTAGTCTTTGTTTCTGTTGCTTAGGTTCCTGTGCTTGCCTCTCACCACCAAGTTGTCTCTGGTGTGAGCTTGTCTTGCTATCTCTGACAGGGGCTTGACCCTACTCTAGGCCTGTGGGTCAGCACTCCGGTAGACCTGTTTTCTTTCAGCTGGATTTGAGAGCAGAGAGCTGCTTCTGGGTTTGTGTGACCTGAAATCTCCAGATGGGTTGCTTGGCACAGAAAATGTGGTCTTACCTCTGCTCTCAGGTGTGTAGACTCTCCTGGAGACTGGCTTTCAGTTCTCAGTGAAGCCAGAATTCCAAGGGTCCTGACCCTGACTGCTCCTAGGTCCCTGTACCTAGAGGGCACAGACGGCACTAGGTGATTTCTGCTTGGGTCAGGAATGTGGGCAGAAAATAGTTCTCTCCTGTGAGTTTTCTGGATTGTCTGCACTTTTGAGGTTCCATTTCTCTCCTCCATGGAATTTGGGTACAGAAAGCTGTGAGACCGGTTCAGTTCAGTTCCTGGCTCAGGCAGGAAACAGCAGGTTCCTGCTGCTGAGTGCTCCTTTAATCCTGTATCCAGGGGCACTATGCAGTTTTCTCTTGGGCCAAGAATGTGAGCAGAAGTGGGCAGAAGTGGCAGTCTTTCCGGAGGTCGCAAGATTGTCTGCACTTCTGGGAGTTCATCTCCCTCCGCTATGGGATTTTGGTGCAGGGAGCTGCAGGATTGCTTCAGTTCAGTTCTGGGCACAGCTGTAAATGGGAAGTGTCCCATCCCAGAGGACTTCTGCTTTTGTGTGTCCTGAATCCACCAGTCAGGTCACTTGGAGCAGAAAAGTTGGTCTTACTCTTCTTTCGGGTGCGTAGCACTTCTGGAGATTGGCTTTCAGCTGTCGGTGCAGTCAGAAACCCAAAGGATCCTGCCCTTTACTGCTTCTAGTTTTCTGTGCCCAGAGGACACAGATTGCACTAGGTGATTTCCTCTTAGGTCAGGAATATAGGCAGAAAGTAGTTGTCTCCTCTGAGTTCTCAGGATTGTCTGCAATTCTGAGGGCCCAGCTCTCTCCTCCATGGAATTTCAAATTTTGAATCAATAGCTAATCTGGATTATACCTTCTGTTGGAAGTCTATACAATGACATGGGAGAAGGAAGCTTTTCCTCTTTGCCTCTTTGTTCTTATCTTGCTAGCGATTTCACTGGAGCCTACTTCTTTGGAATCCAGGGAATAACAAAGACCAATGGAGACACAGCATCCTGTACTGAGCAGCTTCTAGATTCTTGGACTTTCTCTTCATAGCCAGTCATTATTGAGTTAACTGAACCACAGCCTGTGAATCATTCTAAATCACACACACACACACACACACACACACACACACACACACACACACACACACACACATTTGTGATCTATAAAATTTGTCATCTTGAGAATACTGACTAGTTCTTTACTGCAACTAATGCTGAATCTTCGCCAGGGCTCTCTCTGCCAAGCCCTTTCTGTAGGGATTCTTACAATGTAATATGATCTCAAGCCCCAACAGCCCTCCAAGTTTCTTTCAGGCCTTCAAATACAATATGGAGGTGTTTTCAAACACTTTATTTTTTAAGTTCTTCTGCCTACCCTGTGTGTGTTAGCTCTTTTGGGCCAGAGCTTAGGTGTATTGACCCTGAGGAAATATTCTTTCACTATCCCAACGAAGCACAGAAGGTTTTTCCTCATTAGCACTGATATACTTTAATTGCATCTCATTCTTCAACACCAGATGACCATCTACCTTCGTCCTAGAAAAGCACATATGTCATTTCCAGTCTGCTGGACACCAGCATTATTTACACCTAGCAAAACAGTAACTTAAAGTTCTTAATACAAAATATTACACAAACAACCTCAGTGAAGTATTTGTTGCTTTCCCTCTGAAATATCACAAGCTATGACAAAAAATTTGCATATATTTCTGCTTTTATATTATGCGTAAAATTTATTTCCATCCTATGTATATAAAGAAATATGTTTCTCATATATCTCTGACCAAGTACATGCTAGTGTTCTTTGAGTCTCAAATAGGAAACATGATCTCTAGAATTACTTGCAGTTATGAAACTTCTTATCTGTGCTGGAAATCATTCCTGGATTCTTTGCAAGAAAAAGTGATAAGAAATTGTTTAAAATTTTTAGCTAATAACTATAGTCCCTCTTTCAGCATTCTTATATAAAAGATTTCACAGAACAACCCAATAAGCTATTGCCAAACAAAAGTGTGTCAAAGTTCTTAAACCCTCCAAAAGTCTTCCCAAAGCAACATTGTCAGGTCCATCACTGCAACAACTTCACTTCTGGCACTGATATTCATTCTAACTTGCTTTCTAAGGATGTGATAAACAACTAAAAAGCAGTTTTAGTAGAAATGTATTTATTTGGTTTACTTCCCAAAGCAACATTGTCAGGTCCATCACTGCAACAACTTCACTTCTGGCACTGATATTCATTCTAACTTGCTTTCTAAGGATGTGATAAACAACTAAAAAGCAGTTTTAGTAGAAATGTATTTATTTGGTTTATACTTTCAGGTTGAACCATTCATTAAAGAAATTCAGGGAAGAAACTAAAGCAGGATCAATTACAGGATCTAGAAAGGAATGACATTTACTGACATTTTCCTAGTTGGTTTTATATACAGACCAGGGCCACCTACCTAAGAAATATTTGAGCCCATAATGTGATGTGATTTTCAACATCAATCAACAATCAAAGCTATCCTCTATAGACATGGCCACAGGTGATTGAAGAAGAAAATTGTATTTTGATTCTTTCCTCCCAGTTGTGTCAAACTGAAAACCAAGATTGGTCATCACAAGTAGGAATTTAGAAATGATTATAAAACTGATAGTAATTACAGTGCTTGAGGAAGAATGTAAAACAAGTAAAGATGTCTCCTAATATGTAAGTACTAATTAGACTTAAATCAATTTTAGGAAGACATATTTTAATGAATTTGTTTCATGCTTCTCAGGTAATACAACCTTGTTACTCTCATGATAGTCCAGCTGGAATGAATCCTATATATTCAAATATTTGTTGTAAGTTTTAAATTTTATGTGGATTGTAAAGAGTATTAATTCTAATGAGCAAATATTATGCAAATCACTTTGAAGGTTCATTCCAGCAGTTTAAATCTGTTTATATAATAAATAAAAATTTCGTTGTTGAAAGAGGTTTTCAATTTGCTTATCTAAGGCAAACAGTCCTTTATAAAATTCTCTTGCTTTTTTGGTGAGAAAATGACTTCATATTATACTTTCATAGAGCAAGGTTCTGAAATATTTGCAAAGCTAAATCCCAAGAGGAGACTACAGAGCAAAAACACCATTCTCTGTACTTCAGTTATGATGCTCTATTAGCAAAATTTCCAAAAATAAAAGCACCTTGTATTTTATTTTCTACTAGACTTGTTCTCAAATATTTGGAATAATTTATTTGCTTCTTTGGACCAATGCACAGAACTAACCTTGCTTACTTTCATAAGCCACAAAGTTAAATGTGTATATTTTATAACTGCATTATTATGAAGGCATTTATATATATAAATATATATATATATACACAAAACACAAAACACACACACACACACACATATATATATATATATATATATATATATATATATATATGTTCCAGATGTAAAATTTTATTTCCCTCTGAGTCCACCCTCTGACTGTTCCACATCCTATACCCGCACCCCCTTCTTCAGAGGATGTCCCCACCCCATTCACCCCATCAGATTTCTAAACTTCCTAAGGCCTCCAATCTCTTGAGGATTAGGTTCATATTCTTTAACTGAACCCAGATCCCAGAGTCCTCTGCTGTATATGTGTTGGGGTCCTCATCTCAGCTGGTTTATGCTGCCTGGTTGGTGATCCAGTGTCTAACATATGTCAGAAGTCCAGATTACACCCACAGGGTTGCCCTCCTCCACAGCTCCTTCCAGCTTTTCCCTAATTCAACCAGAGGGTCAGCTGCTTCTTCTGTTCATTGGTTGGGTGCAGTCATAATAGAGCCCTTTATTTGAGTGTCCCATAGCCTCAGTAATGGTGTCAGATTTGGGGGGTCTCTCCTTGAGCTGGGCTTGTGACTGGACTTTCTTTTCCTTAGGCTTTTCCACATTTCCATCCCTGCATTTCTTTCAGACAGGAAGAATAATGGGTCAGACAGAATTTTGACTTTGGGATACCAACCTCATCCCTCACTTGATGCCCTGTCTTTCTGCTGGAGTGGGCTCAACAAGTTTCCTCTCCCCACAGTAGGGCATTTCATCTAGGGTCCTCCCTTTGAGTCCCGAGAGTCGATTGCTCCCAAGTCTCTGGTACAGTCTCGAGGGCCCTCCCAATCACCTTCTTCCTGAGCTTTCCTGTTTCCGTTCTTTCTGCTGGCCCTCAGGGCTTCAGTCTGTCCTCTCCACCTAATACCAGATCATGTTCCCCTGTCACAGCATCCCTTCACCTTTGCCTCCCTGTCTCTCCCTCCCCACTTGTGGCTGGTTTCTTCTCCTTCCCAAGTGGAACCGAAGAGTCCTTACTTTGGCCCTTTAGCTTGTTGACCTTTTCTAAAGAAACTCTTTAGTGATCAGAGAAATGCAAATCAAAATGACCCTGAGATTCCATGTTATACCTGTAAGAATGGCTAAAATCAAAACCTCAGGTAAAAACACATGTTGGTGAGAATGTGAAGAAAGAGGAACACTCCTCCATTGCTGGTGGGATTGCAAAGTGGTACAACCATTCTGACAATCGTTTTGGCAATTCCTCAGAAAATTGGAAATAGATGTACTTAAAGACCCAGAAATACCACTCTTGGGAATATACACAAAAGATGCCCCACCATGCCACAGAGGCACCTGTTCACTATGTTCATAGTGGCCTTAATTGTGATAGCCAGAAGCTAGAAACAATCCAGATGTCCCACAATAGAAGAATGGATACAGAAAATGTGGTTCATTTACACAATGGAATACTACTCAGCTATAAAGAAGGAGGACATCCTGGGTTTTGCAGGCAAATGGATGGAACTAGAAAATATCACCCTGAGTGAGGTAACTCAGACCCAAAAGGACATGCACATTATGTTCTTACTAGTAAGTAGATATTAGCCAAAAGAAAAAAGTACGGAATACCCAAGATACAGTCCACAGAACTTAAAATATCGCTTTAACTTTAAATTTTATGAACAAAACTCATAATTAATTTACAGTTTAATTATCTATTCAATTTATTCACATTTTCACTATCAGGTACTTATTAATGCATTTATTTTCACAAATTACTTGAGATGTTCTGTACTTTTAATCCCATTGGATTAAAATAATTTTCTGGTAAGGAAACAAAAGAGAATAGGCAGCAAAATTGAAAGGGACATGTTTGCTAAATACTTAGTATAATAATTCATTAAATAGAATACAAACTAAATGCTGGTGTAGTGCATTTGCTAATGCATTTTTATACAATGTTATGAATGTTGAAATATTTCTCATCTTCAACTGGTATCTGACTATATATCTTATAAAACTAACTTAACCTTTTTATTTATTCACCAAAGGAGGATTCATTACAAGACCTAATTCTATTGATACTGCTCGGGGTGTGTGTGTGTGTGTGTGTGTGTGTGTGTGTGTGTGTGTGTGTGTGTGTGTGTGTGTGTGTGTGTGTTTGTAGTTAGGTGTTAATTATACATGTAAGCGCACATGTGTGTTCATGTTTCTGTAGACTTCAAGAGAATATAAGTGCGTTCAGTTAACTCAAACACCTTCCTTATTCCTTTGAAACAGGGTTTCTCAGTGATCTTAGATCTAGACTGGAAACTGAAGAGTCATGATGATTCTCCCCTTTTCTTTCCCAAATAATGTCAGTATTACAGGTGATAGTGACCAAGATGAGATTTGTTACAGATCCAGCCCACAGTTGCTAATAATTTCATAGCTGGCAATATTACATTGTGTCTCAGTCAGGGTTTCTATTTCTGCATAGAACATCATAACAAAGAAGCAAGTTGGTGAGGAAAGGGTTTATTTAGCTTATACTTACAAATTGCTTTTTATCACCAAAGAAAGTCATGACTGGAATTCACACTTTGTAGAAATCTGGAGGTAGGAGTTGATGCAGAAGCCATGGAGAGATGCAGCTTACTGGATTAGCTTCCCCTGGCGTGCTCAGCTTGCTCTCTTATAGAACACAGAAGTACCAACCCAGGGGTTACACCACCCACAATGGGCCCTCCCACCCTTGATCACTAATTGAGAAAATGCCTTACAGCTGGATCTCATGGAGGCATTTCCTCAAGCGAGACTCCTTTCTCTGCGATAACTCCAGTTTGTGTCAAGTTGATACACAAAACCAGACAGTACTTATTCTGATTTGTCCTTTTATTTACATTACTATACCTTAAGTTTACTAAGAAATGTATTGAATATCCACAAACATGAATATTGATTTACTGGCATCACCGCATAGTAAGAATAGTTTATAGGCCTGCTATTCTCCATGCAGCACATCCTGTGAGTTGTTTTAGGAGATGGCCTTGAATAACATGGTTTCTTCCTGACTTTTGTTTTTGGTTCAGGAAGACTCCCTTACTTCACAAGATATCTAGATCCCAGGTGTTGTCAAAAAATGATTTCTTAGTAACAGAATTCTTTCCTTCATAGGTGAAGGACAAATGAGGACTGTCCTCTCTCAACAACACCCTGCATGTTCAGTCCAACAAGAGATTGGTAGGGAGAGGAAAAAATGTCCAAGTACCTAGCTTCTGGAAATATACAGCAAAGGAGCACAGGTATTTTCATTGGATATGGAGGTTTGGAGTTGTATGAATCTCTAAAGAAATATAAAATGTTTCTTAAATAACTTGCTCTTTTTCACGACAAAATGTGACAGCATTGTTCCTTATGTAGCGATAGAAGACAGAGATCTCTCAGGAGTGACATAATAATGAAGACTTTAGGGTCTTAGTACTGAGTGCTTCATTATAACTGCTAAAATTATTGATAACACTTTTTGTATTACAAATTATTCTTCAATAGTATTACATTAGATTGTAAATAATGGTAGAATATTATAAATGATAGCTTATAAAAGAAAACAGTAGAAAAATATAGGTGGTATTTGCCGTGAAGCTTTATCACTATTTAAAAAATATTCATAGTATAGTGCTAGAAGAAGTTATCAGTGAAAAATAACTACTAATCTCACATAACACCAAAGCATGAAACCTACCATATTTCTGGTAAGATAAGCCCACTGATTCAAAAATGACACAAATATTTTGAGAGTAACCAAACACTGATTAATTGGAATGAAGCAAGTTCTACAGCATGTCCCATATTTGATATTGTTAATGAGGCCAAGAACCTGATTCTAGACATGCCATTGGCCCTAGTGGAAAACCACTGTTAGTATTCTGGTAAGTGTATGTGGCAATAAACAATTTCTACCAGAGATTAGTACAACATACGAATCTGAGCAGAGGAGATTACTCCTTTAGAAGACAATAATTAGCTCAGAAATCCATAGCTCATCAATACACAGATTAAGGGACAGACTTTGGGATATTCAGTTATAAAGGGTACAATTATATCTTAATCCCATCCCTTCTATACTCAAAGATCTTTATTGAAGAGAAGTGTCAGAAATATTGTATAAATCAAACATAATTTCTGATTTTAAGTACATGGTGTTTTCTAGTGGAAAAAAAGCTCAATGCATATATGAATCCACAGAGACTGTGACCACATGCACAAAACATGTACAAGATCAAATGGAAAATATTTACTCTCTGATACTGTACAATGATATATACTCACGTATTTGACAGATTTATTGCTGTCCTGAGCAAGGATGACCTATCTACCCTAAGAAAACAGATCACTTTACTGTAGAATGATATTAAAACAAGTTCAGATATGTTCTTTTCTACAATGTTGATTTTTTTTAAGTTCATTTTATTAAAAAACAGGAAAATATCATGGGTATATTAATCTACATCAGGAATATATCTGTACGCAATTCATTGTTCATCTATGTAAAGCTAAAATGTGTTTCACTGATGTTTACAAATATGTCCTATTATTCTGATCATTTTTTAATAATTTCATGTTTCTTGGATATTTTATGTATTTACACTTCAAATGTTATCTCCTTTTCCACCTCTCCCATACCCCTTTCCCTCTCCCCCTGCTTCTGTGAGGATGCTCCAATTCCCAACCACCCACTCCTACCTCAACATCGTAACATTACCCTACATTGGGAAAATAAGCCTTCGCAGGATCAAGAGCTTTTCTTCCATTGATACTGAACATGAACAATACTGTCCTATGCAACACATGTGTCTGGAGTCATGGATCCCTCCATGTATACTCATTAGTTGGTGGTTTAGACCCGGGGAGCTCTGGTGGGGTTTGGTTGGTTGATATTGTTGTTCTTCCTATAGGGTGGCAAAACCTTTCTGCTCCTTCAGTTTTTTCTCTAATTCATCCATTGGACCTTACTTGTTCAATCCAATGGTTAGCTGTAACTATCCTCATCTGTATCAGTAGGGCTCTGGCAGATCCTCTCAGGAAACATCCATATCTGGCTCCTGTCAGCAAGAACTTCTTGGCATCAGCAATAGTGACTGGGTTTGGAGGCTGCATATGGGATGGATTCCCAGGTGGGGCAGTCTCTGGATGACCTTTTCTTCAGTCCCTGTTCCACTCTTTGTACCTGTATTTCCTCCCATGAGTATTTTGTTCTCTGTTACTAAGAAGAAATGAAGTATCCACATTTTGTTCTTCCTTTTTCTTGAGCTTCATATGATCTCTGATTTTTTTTCGTAGGGGTAATAATCAATTATCAGTGAGTGCATATAATTTATTTTCTTTTGTGACTGAGTTAGTTCACTCAGGTTGATACTTTCTAGTTCCATCCATTTGCCTATGAATTTCATACAGTCATTTTTAAATAACTGAGTACTACTCCATTGTGTAAATGTACCACATTTTCTGTATACATACCTTTGTTGAGGGACATCTGGTTTCTTTCCAGCTTCTGACTATTAGAGATATGGCTGCTATGAACATAGTGGAACATAAGTCCTATTATATGTTAGATCATCTTTTGGGTGTGTGATCAGGAGAGGTACAGCTGGGTCCTCAGGTAGTACTATGTCCAATTTTCTTAGGAACCACCAGACTGATTTCTAGAGTGATTGTATCAGCTTGCAATCCCACCAAAAATGAAGGAGTATTCTTCTTTCTCTACTTCCTTGCAAGCATCTGCTCTCACCTGAGGTTTTGATCTTAGCCATTCTGACTGGTGTGAGGTGGAATCTCAGGGTTGTTTTGATCTGCCCTTCCCTGATGAGTAAAGACATTGAACATTTCATTAGACGATTCTCAGCCATTCAGTATTCCGCAGTTGAGATTTTTTTTTTTTTGTGATAGGAGACTTTTAATGAGTGCTTCTAATTCGCTGTGGGGATATGTGTCTGTTTAAATTGCTTATCTCATCTTGATTTAAGTTTGGTAAGTTATATCGATCAATGAAATTAAGTTTTTATCTTTTTTATTGTTAATTTTAGGTTTTTCTATTTGGTTTAATGAGTTTCCTCCACGTCTGTCCACTATTCTCAATTCTGATTTTGTTAATTTATATATTGTCTCTCTGCCTTTTAGTTAATTAAGATAAAAGTTTGTCAATCTTACTGATTTCCTCAAAGAACCAACTTGTAGTTTTATTCATTCTCTGTATCATCTGTATCTGGTTTGCAATGTATGTACTTTAGCATTCAGTTTAGTATTTTTATGGGAGTCAAGTATAAATGATCGGGTCTCTGATTCTTGTGCTTTCTCTTGGAGCTGTTTTCTCTTTGTCTGCCATGTTCATCTCTGGTGTCATGTTTTTGTTTTATCTTATATTTTATATTTTTATGCTTTATTTGTGATCTCTTAGAAGCCTGTTCATTTCTAAAAAGAGACAAGGGGTCATGTGGCCAAATGGAAGAGGAAGTGGAAAGTAAGGAGTAAGTTAGGAGTAAAATAGCTGAAACTAAAACTACTATGTAATTGAACGAGAAAAAGAATCTATTTTTAACATAAAAAAATAAAAGTAAACTACTAGACAGTTTATTTACTTTTCTTTTAAGGTCTGATCACATCGATGAAATTATATCAATGTATACAAAATTGTTTATTATTAAATGTTTTAATGTTATTTATTATTTACTTTCATAGAAAGATATAATATTATTCTAATAATATCCTGTTTGATGGAAATTCCCCAACACCATGCTGTAATTAGTTCCATATTCAATTCTTTAAATTCAACTTCTATTATTGGCTACTTGTCTAAGTTATGATTTTGGTATAAGCAAACAAATGTATTATTCATAGTGTATATGTTTTTCATTTTTAAAGGACACAGTAAAGTATTTTTACTATGAGTGCATGTGTGTGTGTTTGGAAGTTGTGTGTGTTAGTATGATAAACATATGAGTTCATGTGCCCTCAAACGAGGCTGTGTGTGGGATGTACATGGATTAATTTTACTGGTGGTTCATATGTGTGTGCATACAAGTAAAACCCAGATGCCAGATTAGCTTCCACCAGGCTTTAATCTTTTACATTTTTATTTTTTTATATTCAACATATTTCCTTGACCTGGATTAGAGGACATCAGGTGGGAAACTATTTCACAGGATCAAACTGATATTTGAGTTCTGGGAACTGAAGTATAAAGTTCATGATTGCATGAAAGAATTTTATCTGTTTCCTTGGATAGAAATATATGAATCAGGTAGTAAAATCATTATTAAAAGAAACAATGATATATATGATAAAAGCATGATCAGATGTTACTAACGATTTATTTTCTTAATTGATAAAAGTTTATGCTAATTGAAATGCTAAGTGGGACATGAGAGGGAAGCTTATTTGATGTGTTTTTCCTTTAGTTAGCAGGACAGATTAGCATATGAGGTTTGACTGTAAACTGTGGGGAATGCCATTCTCATTTTTATGCAATGATGTTTATTTATTTATCATTATAAAGTTTAGGTGTTCATTCTCTGTTATTCACTATTCAAAACTTCTTACATTTATGTTTTCAGAGTTTCAATTTATTATACCTATATTTTGCAGCATAGAAGTTATAATGGGAAATGGGAATTTATTTGCAAACACATTATAAGAGATTAAGGCAAAGACAAATATTTTCCATTGTCAATTATAAGAATCACTGCTCTTCATATATGTGAAAATCACTCTTTCTCTCATGTTCAAGATTATCATACAACTCTCTCTTCCCTCACTCACATATTTGTTATTAAATTCTAGCAACAGCGTAGGAAAGAGGCTAAAGGAAGCTCTTATCATCAAACCACTTGATCAGCTTCCACAAATATATCTGCTACTAAAGGTGCCAGCAACTAATTCCATTAAACCAAAGGAAAAAAAAAAACAAAAAATGAAAGCTGATTAGATAGTTATTTCACAAAGACTTCATTCAGATTTTCATACTTCTGAAAAATCTATTGTGTACATGAAGATTTTAGTTTTTCTAGGAGTAAAGAACAGAGAGAAAATTAAACTGTGATTCTTATCCATTGGTTACCAAGTACCTGGCAGATAAGTGCTGTTTCCTTCCATAGGAAGATGCTTTCTACATTGTTCTAATAAAGAGAGCATGAGATATTTCAACGTTTTCTAAGTAAAATCTTGGCTCAAATAAGCAGCTTGCATTGCATGGTCCTCAGTTTCTATGCCATAGCATGATCTGAAGCAAGATTCTTTTACTTGGGCTTTGCTCTCATCATTACCCATTATGCCTGCCCGTGATTAATATTGGTTGATAAAAAGATCAGCGAGAATTTCCTCTTTGAAATCAAAAGATTAAATTGGACTAACTGAGTTAAAGGTTTTCGGTTACTTCTGATGCCAGAAAAGAATGCAAACATATAATGGTGGACACCAGGATAGCAGTATGTCATGTAGTGCAAAGCACAGTAGGAGAGCAAAGTGATAACCGTTGGACTGCCTCTGTTATGGCTTGTATGATAATCATTGGTCTATCTCTATTATTCTTTAAAAAGAATAAAAAAATGACTGAAATCACAAATGATCAACTTAACCTAAATAAAATATTTTCTTATTTTTAATAGTCATTTATCATCTAAAAATATAACAGTTAAACAAACCTTATATTTGTGATAATGTTCCCACAAGATACCATCTAGTGATGCCAAACGTATATTATTTAGGGTAATTATGCTTTATATTTATGAAGTAAAATCAGCTTGTGACTCACCTTCCAGGATGCGACATTAGTATCAAGAGATGCATCACTATATGTTCTTGTGGTCTTATTGTAATACTTTAAATAACATATTATAAAAAAAGAGACAGCTATTTTATTACAGTTTCAAGAATGGGAACACATGTATTAGTTATGTTTTTTGTCATTATGACAAAATATCAGCATAATTATCTTAATGAAATAAATAAATAAAGGATTTATCTTGGCTCCCAGTTCGAAGATACAGTTTACATGTTAGAGAATTAATTTCATCGTGAGAACAATGTAGAAGGTCACACATTACTTTTACTATGAGGAATCAGGCAGATGGATATAGGTACTCAGATCCTGTACTACTCATTCAGTCTAGAACCAAATGCCACCCACTTTCAGTTTGTACTTTCCAGACCTATGAAAACATTCAGGAAAATCTCCCATACACACAGAGGTAAAGGTAAAGTTATCAATGGCAATATAACCATCATATACTAGCAGTTAGCAGGTCTAAAAAGATTTCTATTTCATAGTGTTTTTCATTGTTTCCTCTTGTATTTGAGATAAGACATTTTTCCCAAACTTTCTTTCACTGGCACAGGAATGTTCTTCATGAAGACTCCAATGTTCTTATGTTAGCTTGCTTTGTTGTGGGAAAAAACACTGACATTAACTTATTATGAAGAAAGATTTATTGTATCTCAAATATTTAGACATGCACATCCTAGGTTACTGGGGCCACCTTGTTTGTGGCACATTACTGTAGTATTCAGAGAAGTAAAGTGAGGAGTAAACTGAAGGAGAGAGGGAAGGAGAGGGAAAGTGAGAGACCTCATGGTCAATATTTTCTCTAGTGAGGTATTTCTAGAGACCTACACTCTTTTCAGAATATCTCTCATCCTTTTAGGATGAAAACTGGATAGCAAAGATGTCTGTGGTACATGGATATTGGATGACTTTGATAATCTAAATTATATTACATCATCTTAGAGTCTAATTAAATTAATTTTACATTGATTAAAAACCTTAATATTTTATCATATATACATATATATTTTCATATGCACAGGTTTTGCTTTATCCTCCTTTCTGGACAGAAGATAATATGTATAAGAACTTTAGTTAGCATGGAGAAAACATGCATATAAGGAGAATTTTATATTTTCACAAATTCTTAAGTTTTCTACCAATTCATTATTACTAGCTATTATTATATTACTAGTAAAACCTAGCTGATATGAGATATATTATTTTTTAAATATTAAATTTACCCCAAAATTCTACATTTAAAAGTTGATGAATATTATTCTATTTAAATTTTGTCTTCTGTAACTTCTAAGAAACTTCACTCTGAAAGCTTTATTATTTTACATTATTAGAGTAAATTAAATATTCAAGGGAGGTTAATATGAAGGGAGATAATAATTATGCAGCAGCTTAGTATAATGTGAGTCAAAGATTTTAATATACTGTCTTCATTAAATTCATAATAGAATCTGGACATTTATCATTACTTACAGTATATTCTTGCCTATATTAGTTCAAAATCTAAATATTATAATAATTCCGAGTTTTTAAATTCACTGGACGTAAACATATCAGTGTCTTTTATGTTCTGCAAATAATCTATCTTCACTCTTATGTGGCTTCTGAAAAATATGTTCAAAGAAAGTTACACAAGTTTTAAACATTTATTGTATTTACCTCCCTACAATATAAGTTACAATTGGTTAGATCATTCAACTCTATGGTTATATGTAAGTAAGCCAGTTATCGAGTATTGCCTAACATTCATTTTTTCTCATGCCTTAAATTCCTTAGAGTCTCATAAGGTCACTGCTGTCTGAAAGCTTCCTGTGGAACTAGTTCTTAACTTCATCCTGAGTGTAGGTGAAACACTGCTCTGATTAGTAACTGTAGCCATACTCTATATCTTCAGTAGGGTCATCATCCTAAACACTTTCTAACACTTAGATAGCAGATTGTCTTAAACTGAATATTTTTGAGGAGTTTAACAATTCTATTAACTCACAATTTACATCACGTTGTGATATTCCATATAAAAATAATGCAATTTAATACAACGATTTTATTCAATATTATTAATGTGCCAGTTTCCATATGAGTACAAATGTGATAAAATAATGAATAATATAATCAAACTCATGAAACAGAGGAAAAACATTAAATACCCATGCATAACATCAAGTTAGGACATGACTATCTAATTTATCTTGCTTCACTATCACAATGATGACCTGCTCTCAAATGGAAATGTGTAAGTTTTTAATGGACTTCTCAGGTTCTCATCCTAATAGTTTTGGTCTAATACCTAACCAATCTCTTAGACAACCTAAGATATAGCATAATCCCTGTGGTTAAAATTGGCAGCATTAAAAAAAATCACATTATTTCTGAATTTTTTTCTGAATTCGGAAACATTATAAAAATAATTGGATATAGTTTGGGTATCATCAAACCGAGACAAAGGGTAATAGAAAGGTGTTTGAATATGACCAAATCTACTTAGTGTGATCTGGTGGTAAATAATTTAAGTACAACATTTAAATATTTTGTAGATTTCTTTCAGGAATTTCGAAACTTCTTTGTCAGCAGAAAAACTTAATTAAAACCAAAATACATGTCAATATCCAACCAGAAATTACAAACTTTCTCATCCCTTTAATAGTAATAATAAAGGCTAATAAATTATATATACATTAATAAATTTTATATATATTCAACACTATATTATACATAAGTAATAAGAATAATAATGAAGGTATGAAATACATTATAATATTAGTGAACAAGTTTACATTAGTAATGACACACGTTTATGTTATTTAAATGATGAGGATAAATATAAAGAAGAAAATTTTAAATTATCTTCATAAGACTTTCATGATAATAAAAAGAATGAATTAAATCCAAAATTATTGGTAAGTGCTTTTTATTTAATTATAAAATTATCAAAATGCTCCATGTATTTCATAGGTTTTTCGATGTCTCTTGTCATACCCCCTATTCTTTTATACAAATTAATGTCACGTTTATGGCATTTATTTTACTCTATTTTATTGAAATATAAACAGAATTTGGACTTTGTTTAGGATCTAACACATTCAGGTTTTCATGATTTTTCTCAATCATATGTTCATCATATTCCTTCTTCCAAGTTTTCCCTATTTATTCAATATTGTGTTTCCACGACTGATATTTTCCATATGCTGTGCTCATCTATACATTGTACAATAACCATATCCATATGCTATAGTACATCTGTATACTCCATGCATATTTACACTGTTTTTAGTCTTGATGTATTTAAGTGATACTGTTACCAACTCTGTTCATATTTGTTGGAACATACATACCATCTTTGTGAAGAATAAATTGAGACATAGAAATGTTGAGTTATAGATTATGCATATCTTCTTTACTGAACACTTACTGGGTTTTATACTTATATGTCTGCCATAAAATATCTTTATATTTCTCAAAATTGTTCTACATTTTCAAAATGTTCATGAAAGTTGTGTAATTTAGTCTAATCTATTAAATGTGTGACAATATCGCAGTGTGTTTTTTACCTTGCTTTACTTGATTACTGGGAAGATGAAAATATTTTCATCTAGTTTCAGGAGTGATCAGTATTCATGGTACTGGAAGGTTCCACGAAACTTCTAAAAGGAGGAGGAAACTAACCAACTAACCATCCTACCCAACTATGATATATGATATCTATGAAGTATATAAGCAGCATATCTTCAGGTTGCAATATATATATATATATATCAAGAGAGAAAGTATATTTCATCGTGCTGGAAATCTAGATAACTGCTCAGTGCTAACAAAAGTCATGGATTTTAATAGAGAAATTATAGTCACTAATTTACAAAACTCTCATATTCCCTAACTATTTTCTTACACACACACACACACAAAATGAATTTAAAATATATTATTCTATGATTTGTCACTTTTACTTCATTCAGTTTTGATGGGAAACAAATTAAAAGCTACTGAACATGTGTTAAGACTTATCTTCACATAATAAAGAACTAAACTGTCATGAGTTTTTTATTTCTTCTAATGAAGTGATGAGAAGGGAGACAAACTGAAGCTATAAGAATACACAGCATTGGATGAGTCCAGAATTTCCCTCCTTGTTCTAAATATCCACAGGCCTAGGACTGGAAGCTTCTAGCCTGTATACAGTCTGTTCTTCCAAGCTGACTAACTCAATTGGCTTCTGACTGAATTGCTATGCCTGGCTTAATATTAACTTTGGCAATGTTCTAATCTTCTGATTCCTCGTGCTTTGGTTCACTCTCCCTTTACCTGTGTTGTTGCTTGTTTTCTGCCTAACCTCTTTCTCTAAAATGACCCTGGTAAATCTGCCACAAACAAACCACCTATAACCAACCCCCTTTTTCTCTCTCATTGTTCTTTTTTTTTTCCAAATTAATTAAGTCTCCATATTTTATTTTCATTAAAGTCAGAAAACAGACATTAGAACACACACACATACTTTGGCTTATTAGTATGATCTTTACTTGCTCATAATGGAGAAAAATGAATATATAAGATTCATATATGTGCAAATTTACATACATATATTACATATAATATTCATATATGTGTACGATATATAATGTATATATAATATTCATATATGTGTGTATGATATATAATATACACATAATATTCATATATATGTGTATGATATATAATAAACATAAAATATTCATATGTATATATATGTATATTTATGTGTGTATATATATATATATACACACACACACACACACACACACACACATATATGGCATTGAGGGATGAGAACTACCTGGACCCTACATGACAGTATTCTCACCTCATCTCTCAGATATGTCTTTCTCTACCCCATGCAGTCACTTCCTTCTACTAATGTATTTCTGAATAGTTTTTCCTGGGGTCACTCTGTGTGACTTGAGTTTGAAAATACATCTTTAGTCTATATTTTTGTGGTTTATTTAGTGAAATCCTTGAAAGATGGAAGGTAGTTTAAGAAGAGCTACTCTGATTTCCCATCGATCTCCTTGGGCTCTTCACATAATCAAATGGAAACACCTCATAAATGGTGCAAACAAGTGCTGTTTACTGACAGACTTCAGCAATAAAGTCCTTTGAAAATGAAGCTTTGGACTGACAGATATCCAAAATTCATCCTCTTTGAATTCTTAAATCATAGTGACATAACAAAGATTAAATGTCACTGAAGGAAACCAGATCACCCCAGCATAATTCAAGCACTTTATATTTCTGAATAATCATTGTGAATCACCTACCTTATCCTCAAATGAGCCTGTGTAATCATATTACTTTTAGAGTCATTTAGATAAGAAAACCTGAAGTATATTTATTATATATGTTATCTCTCTCTCTCTCTATATATATATATATATATATATATATGCAGAGAATGAGAGAGAAGTAAATGCACTTCTAAGAAAAAAATGAACTGTTAATCATAAATTAAACAACTGGAAAATAAAATATGAGGGGTTTAAAAATAGGGTACTTGTGCTGAGCCCTTCCATGTAATATTCATATGTCATTGTCTCCCACAACCAATTCTAAGGGAAGCACATCTTTCACCAAATTGGTTACTTATGACTGAGTTGCAAGTTGTCATTGCTGACTCACATGCCAAATGATAACAAGACACTAAGCTCATCAGACAATACAGAGGCTGTGGCATTGCTACTGCTAAATGTTATTCAGTCTTAAGATATTCTGCTTATTACTTTAGCATTTTAGTCTGTGATCTTTGCTTGCTTACAGTAAGATAAGAAAAAGAAAGAAGGAAGGAAGGAAGGAAGGAAGGAAGGAAGGAAGGAAGGAAGGAAGGAAGGAGGGAGGGAGGGAGGGAGGAAGGAAGGAAGGAAGGAGGAAGGAAGGAAGGAGGAAGGAAGGAAGGAAGAGACTTCCTCTCTATTATCCTGTGAGTTGAATATATCCTATTTCTGACTCATTCTGTCAAATCTTCCTCTGATTTGTCATCTGCACCTCAATTTGAGTCACTTTCAAACAGCTGCTTCCATCAACAAACTAACCTTATGTTCAATTTTAGGGATTAAAGATGTATACTAAATGATGTCTGTATTCAAGTCAGATGATATTGTAATCCAGGCCATGCCTGCATTCCTGCTAGATCATAATTTTGGATGTGATCCCTTGCTAGAGCAGGTTTATTGCTGGGTTAAAATTCCTCTAAAGTAAGCAAAACACAATATAAAGAAAAGTAGCATAATCATGTGCTATAGTAAAGTAAGGATTTACATCTACTTATTACTATTATAAAGAAATTATATAAACGGAAGTTATTCTTAAGCATATATCTAATATATATGATTGGGTTAATAATTTTTATTAATCATTCCACTCATTAATATATCAAATTATATTCCACTTCCTTGTTACTCCTCCACAAAACCCTCATCCCATATCTGTCCTCTCCTCCCTCCCATTTGCCTCTATGAGGGTACTCCCAAACCCAGCTACCCTCTCCTGCCCCACCATTTCAGTATCTCCCTAAATGAGCTCCACAGGACCAAGGACCTCCTCTCCCATTGATATTAAACAAGGCCATCCTCTGCTACATATGGATCTGGAGCCATGGATCCCTCCCTGTACACTCTTTGGTTGGTAGTCTAATCCCTGGGAGCAGTGGGAGATTTAGCCAGCCAATGTTGATCTTTAGATTAATAATTTTTTATATAAATGTTTTTGTGATATATAATCGTTTAAATTAGTAAGAAAACAGAAAATCATGTAAGTGTAAAGAAGACATATGTAGTATTATATATACAATGCTAAACATGAA
Organism: Rattus rattus; assembly: GCF_011064425.1. NCBI lineage: Eukaryota > Metazoa > Chordata > Mammalia > Rodentia > Muridae > Rattus > Rattus rattus. The sequence continues at coordinate 126,925,203 of NC_046157.1, forward strand.
TGAATTAAAATCATGAAATTAAAACTTTATTCATGGAATAAATGAGATTGAGTACAAGCGTCTGAGTGCCACTGTCTTTTACCCCTTTACAATTATAGTTTTCTTTTCCTTAATATCCAACCATATGGAGGTAGCATAAGAGCATAATAATATAGCTACTATTTAATAAATCATCTAAAGGACACATTAAAATAAGTGGACCATCTTGGTTATTGGAAATTTCATGTTAGTTTTAATTTTTTTTGTCAAGGCATCAAAAATAAACTTGACACTTTACCACATCATAACAACTAGCACCAAGCTTCTCTTTATTTGGAAGACAGAATATTCTTGGTTTATTTTGTAGGCATGGTATATACGTGTAGAATTACATCGATTCGTTTTTATTAAAAAGTGTCTACATTTAATCCAGTAAAAGATTATTACCTAAGGCAATGTTCTAAGCAGGTTTAAAAGTTTGCTCTTAGTAACTAAAATGACTGGTGAAGCCATTGAAATGGCATTAGAGCCAAAACCATGAAATGTTCACTAGGAGATCATGAAGGCTACTAAGACAGTATTCGCTATTCTACTGAGTTTTTATCCCCGTGAGAATCATATTGCAGTGGGGAGCTTTACTTTTACATTAAAGGTGACAAATTCCAGAATGGCATACTAATATTGTAGGTGTTTCTACTAAAACTATTGTGAAAAAGATCTACTTGCATTGCAATATAATCACAATTTCTAAATAAGTGAAAAAGCACTCCCAATGCATAATTGATAGCTGATTTATGATCCTTGATGGCTGATTTATATTGCATTTCCCAGGTCAATTGCTCAAGTTTTAATAATCTCTATGGAATAAAATAGAATATTATGACACTATAATATTCTCAAAATATATTCAGCCTCTAAGATCAAGATATGAAGAAGAAAAATCTGTTGTGTATGATTTGATTATCATAAAATAGAAATATAATGTTATTTTAAGTTCTCTGGTATGTTTGAATACTATCAGTGCTACAAAAATATCAAGTAGGAATGTCTCTGAGAATAATGGTGCCATTCTCATGATGCTAGGAGAGAGGGTCACTCTCCACAAAGTGACACCAGTGCCCTATTGCCAATGAAAACATCCACACAGATAACTTAATGGACAGAGAGCAAGCTGTTGAGAGCTTAGAGCACTGACCCCCATATTCTAGTCTCCTTGGCATGATTACTTATTCTACAGGCTAATGAAAAAGAAACCTGAACACCAACCAAGTCACAAAGCCTTGCACCTGCACCTACACTCTGTCCTGCCTACAAGATGTGTTTGAGCAATGGCAGTGCAGAACTTACAGGAGTGACCAACCAATGTTTGATTTACCTTGAGGCCTATGTCATGATATGGAACATAATGGCTAGGAATCTGAGACTGGATAATCCACAGACCTAGGGTACAACCAATCAATGGTGGCAAAAAAAATAAAAAAAAATCAATGAAATTATTTCTAATGATAATCTGATATACTCATAGATTTGTGTCATCATCAGAAAGGTTTCCTCTACCAGCTGATGGGATCATGTGTAAATATACAAATCCAGAGATTATGAGAAAGGAGAGTATAAATTGGAGGTCTCCATCAGGTTCCTTCCATCAGAGCTCAGGGAACCCAATGGAGTGGATGGAGGAAACCAGGAGAACATGGTTCACTGAATCTACTGTAGCTCGGTTCATATGGGCTCAAAGAGACTGAAATGGCAACTATGTAGCCCTCAGGTATCCCTGTGTGTCCTATACATATATAATTATGGTTGCTTGCTTGGCGTTTTGTGGGACTTCTAATAGTAGGATGTGAGTCTCCCTCTCTCTTTCTCTCTGTCTCTCTATCTCTCTGTCTCTGTCTCTCTGTCTCTCTGTCTGTCTCTGTCTCTCTCTGTTTCTCTCTCTCTCTGTTTCTCTCTCTCTCTCTCTCTCTCTCTCACACACACACACACACACACACACACACACACACACACCTGCTCTTAGAACTCTTTTCCTCCTATTGAGCTGGCTTGCTTCTGCTCTTTGTTTTGTTTCATTTGGATGTCATATCTTTGAGGCGTGCCCTTTTATGAGGAGGAAAAGGAAGGTGAGTACATCTGTGGGAGAGGAAAAGTAGGGGTGGAGCTGGGAGGAGTACAATGAGGGAAAATTCTGCTCAGAAAGTATTATATGAGAAACAAATGTATTTTCAATTTTTAAAAATAGTAAGAAAGAAAATCCTAGTAATATCTAGCATAAGTGGAAGTATGAGTCCATAGAATAAAGATTATGATAAATGGTTGTAAGTCTATTACAGGTATATCTATATATACAATTGAACAATGATACTTAAATATGTAAAAGTAAAAATATCTATGCAACATTGTTTATTTTCATAAGTCATAGGATAGAAAATCTAAAAGTTAAAATGAGTGAGCAAATAAATTGTACAAATCAAGCATGAAGAATAATTTGAAGCTAAAATGAGAGATGTTTGATATTTACAAATTCAGGATTATCATATGTATGTCAACAATCAAAGGGTTTTGACAATGAGCATGATCAACACAGAGAACTGAAGGCTACTAAAAACTGTACATGCATGCAATAACCATGGAAAATGAGGACATTGTTTGAAACAGAGCAAAGGGGTGTTTTTGACAGGGCTTGGAGGAAGTAAATCCAAGGGGGAGATGAAGTAATAACATTATAATCTTATATTTTGTCTTTTTTTTCCAGAGCTGGGGACTGAACCCAGGGCCTTGCACTTGCTAGGCAAGTGCTCTACCACTGAGCTAAATCCCCAACCCCATAATCTTATATTTTAAAGGGTGTAAAAATGGTAAACTTATTGGAACATGTGAAGGTTTGAGACAACAGTTTTCTGCTTATTTTGATTTCAACATAGATGGATATAGATATAATACCTTAATAGATATGTACATAATACTTCACGCAACATCAAATAATAAACATTGTGGTTTGTAGCTTGTGGAAGCATCAATAAATAAACTATATCCTGTGAAACCAAACAACTTTTAACATATTTAGAAAATTAAAATAATGCAATTTAATTCAAATGAATGCAGTGCAATAATACTTAGGATAACAGCAAACAAATCACTCGTCAATACACAAGTTCATGGAAATTAAACATCTCCTTCCTGTATAAGGTCAGGTTCAAAGAAATCAAGAATGATAGAAAGACTATTGGAACTAAATGGAAATGAAAAAAAAAACAAAACAAAACAAAACCTCAGGAAAGCATTAAAAGGAATCTTATAAGGAAATTTGAAAAGCTTCTACTTTAAAACCTCATTAAAAGTAAACTAGTGATAGAATTCAGCATATTAATTCCACTACTCAAAATTGTGGGATAAAAAACAAAGCTAAACTGAATCCAGCTGTCAGTAAAAAGGTCATAAAGAACTGAGTGGAAATTCATTAAAAAAAAAAGAAAGAAAGAAAGAAAGAGAGAGAGAGAGAGAGAGAGAGAGAGAAAGAAAGAAAGAAAGAAAGAAAGAAAGAAAGAAAGAAAGAAAGAAAGAAAGAAAGAAAATTATTCTAAGAATCAAGAAGCTAAGGTCTATATTTTGGGTTTTTTGTTGATGTTGTTTTGTTTTGTTTGTTATGAAGGGGTTGTTTGTTTATTTAGTTTGGCTTAATTTGGTTGGTTTTTTGTGAGAAGATAAGCAGGATCAAGAGAAAGAGAAGACCTTGGTCCTGCCAAGACTGCACTCCCAGTGAACATGATTGTTGGGGGGAGGGCGGTAATGGGGGGAGGATGGGGAGGGGAACACCAATATAGGACAGGAGGGGGAGGGGTTAGGGGGATTTTGGCCTGGAAACCGGGAAAGGGAATAACAATCGAAATGTAAATAAGAAATACTCAAGTTAATAAAGATAAAAAAAAAGAGAGAGAAAGAGATGAATTAAGTTAACAAAATCAGAAACAAGGAAGCATTACAACTGATATCAAAAGATTTAGAATATTTTATATGGATATGTGAAACTTGCACTTGATTAAGTTAGAAAATCCATAAGAAATAAATGAATTTTAGGTTTTACTAAATTCTGATTTCTCCAAACCACCAAAATTAAATCAAGAAAAGATCAATAAAGTAAACAAAACGAGATAAAAAGCCACAAGACTGAAAAGGCTCAGGTCTACCTGAAATCTACCAAGCTTTCAAAGATTTATAACTAATTCCTCTTAAACTTTTTTAATACAAAAGAAAATATGAAAAAGGAGAAAAGAGCAACAGAAGAAAAGTTTGAAACTCCTGCAAATCTAGTATTGCAGTATCATATAATAAATCTGATAAACTCATAGCCAAAAATGATAATTACAGGCAAATATCTCTGAAGTACGTAGATGCGAAATAGTAATGTAAAAAATGCAAACTTACACACACACACACACACACACACACACACACACACACACACACACGTCATCATCATTTTTTCTTCTATTTCATGATCACTACCACCATCATCATCAACTCCTACATTTAGGTGGGAGAAGGCAATGCATACAAGTGTTTGAGGAACAGAAAGGGAAAGGAAGAAAGGGTGTGACCATATTTTAAAATTTAGTATTTTTCAAGTGAAACTCTAGAGTTATAAGGAAAATAGGAAGGAAGAAAACCATCCTTCCCAGATATCAGGGCATAATCTTCTTTGTTTTAAAACTCAGAACACAAGAACTCCATTTCAAAAGCCAAATTATCAAAGTTCATATATTTTTTTATTTTTTTTCCTATTCTCCATCTTTATTAAATTGGTTATTTCTTATTTACATTTCAATTGTTATTAGCTTTCTTGGTTTCCAAACAAACATCCCCCTAATCCCTCCCCCTCCCCTTCTATATGGGTGTTCCCCTCCCCTTCCTCCTCCCCTTACCGACCTCCCCCCAACAATCCTGTTCACTGGGGGTTCATTCTTGGCAGGATATATTTTTTCAGTGATAGCATATTGATATCAGGTTCCCTGCAATACAAAGGAAAGAGAAGATACTTTGTATCTTTGGCATACTTCCTTTAACAAGTATCCCATATCTACAACTAGTCATGATAATACACCAGGAAATTTTAAATGTAAGGAAATTTCATAAATATCTGAAATGTAATTGTCAATACTTTAAGGTCATACAAAGCAAAACATGAAAAACTGTCTGAGGTTAAAGAACATATAGTTAATTTAAAGAAATCTGATAGAATATATGGTTAGTTTAGTATTATTACAAACATATTCCTTTTTCATTGTTGATAGCTACCCAGATTTCTGTCTGCTAGCACCAAGGAATGTATGTATGAAAAGTTGAAGAACAGTTAGCTGTTTTCACAAATTTTCTATTTATATAAAATTATCTCCCATTTATGATAACTTTCAAAAATGCAATTACGTGTCAGGAATTCCTGACATTTCCAGAAAGCCATGAGCTTGGTGCAAAACAGCAAACTTTTTTGTCTGCACCTGGGGGATCCTGAACCCAACACCACCTCCCTGAGGAACTACATGTAGCCTTGCACCTGAAATTCCTGGAAGGCTTCCCCATGCTAGTGAGTCATCTCAGTTCACTAAACTTCAGCCAATGATATTTGCCCACCCTGGATACTCTCACCCCACTTCCCCAAAGCTATATATCACTTGGTTCAGTGGGAATAAAGTATGGGTGCACAAGCCGACCCAGAATAAAGAAGTACACACAATTACACCTCACAGAACTGTTCGATTGAAGATATTTGAAGACCTTTCTTCCCACCCTGCACATCTCACGCCTGACATTTGCTTCCAGTAGCACCAAGATCCTGAAGAACTCCAGCCATTCCAGACTCCTCTCCATCCTTCCAGGCCAGCGGGCAATGACAGACATCTGGACACCAAAATGAATACCACAGTTACCCAGAAAAATATCATTACAAAATATAACTAAGCATACAAACTATACAATGGAAACTTCCACATATCAAAATCTGCATATTTTTTAGAAACATTTTGAATATTTGACAGAGCATTTCCGAGTTTTTATTTATCTGCGACTCAGAGGGTGTGGATAGCAATGCCTTTATCTTCAAACTTAATATCATTTGAACTTATATTGTTCAAAATATTCATGTTTTAAACAGTATGAAAACTGAGAAGAAAATCTTCCATGTCAGCATAATTGTTGAACAAAACAGATCAAAGAAGGATAAGAAAATTAAATCTGCAATGGACCCATACGCAATATGAGAGCGTGTGGATACAGAGCTTAAAGAGTGTGGACACATAGCATCAGGAAAAGGCAGGTGCTCTATGGCCCTTATTATGTTCTGCTTATTATGTTTAGTCAAGGTAAACATAAAGGGGAAATGTAATGGAGCAGGTATTGAACCTACTGAGAAGGCTTTTTCAGTTTGTGTTTTGATTGTGAATTAAAATTTTAATGAAAAACCGTATCACAGATGGCTCCTAAAATACAGATTATCCCTCTATATCCTGAACATAAAATCTCATTTATTGGAACTTAAGAATAAATGTTGGAGATCTTTAATAACCTGCCATAGTGTTTGACTCCCAGCATGAGTGAAATGAGCACAGGCCAGTCAGACACCGCCACCTGCTATTTTAGGAAAAATCTTGGAGTCAGTCAGGACACACTGGCAAATTAACCAAGAGAACATCTGAGCCATGACATCAAATACCTCAAATACAAAGTAATTACGTTCCTTTAAAAACCTGGGCATGCTCCAGGAACAAAGTACAGCACTGTGAAAGAGGACCACTCACAATATTTACTGGCTGCGCAGAGATGTCTATTTTGTTTTTGTTTTTGGTAAATACAATTAAAAACAACAACAACAACACACACACACACACATGCATATGCACAGACATACATTCACACAAACACACACACACACAACCATGACACAGTACAGACAACACACATACACCCCCTACCACCATACACACACACACACAAACACACACACACACAAACACACACAACACACACACACACACACACATACACACTAGTAGTAACCTATGTGAAATTTTTGAGTAATTCAGATCATGTATTAAATATGAGTGATAACTGTGCTCATTTCATTCCTAGGAGATATTGGAACACCAAAACCAAAACGACAAACAAATGAGGAGAGAAGAAGAGAAGATAGCCAGTCTTGCCTACACTAACTCCCAGGTGATTTACTAACTCATGAGAAGAGGTAAGACGATGGTGAACTCCTGGTATAAGGGATGGGAGGGACTATCTTTGATGAGGACATACCACCTCCCCCTTTGCCTATCAGATTGCTGAAGACTTTATTTTGTAAGTCACATTACCATAATTATTATATGACAGAAAATGTCAGCTTGAAGACTGTCTACCTAGATCTTAATTATAAACAATATTTTCTCATGCCAAAGTGTATGACAGAAAAATCCCAGATTATAGGAACTCAGCCCAGAATACCTAGAAGATCCTAGTAAATGAGTTGTCCTTTGCTTCATTCATAAACATGACTAAAGATAAAGATTTTTATTTAGTAGAACATGGTATTTGAGCTTGAACTCTGTGTTAATTATAAAGTGATAAATTGGAGCACAGAGAATAGTTTTGCATAATGACAAAAAATAAAATATGACTATTTTTTCTCCAATAATTGTATGAAAGATTATGAGACAGATGTTAAGTATGCTATTTCTTCATCTTGTGTGTTGCTTTTTGATTCTTAAAATATTAAACCAAGATATATTTATTTCCAAAAATGTCTAGATGATCTCTACTCCAGGGCTTAGCATGTGGATTCCTGAATATTGAAATATTAAAGAATAAGTTGACAATGGCATGTTGGTTTTGAGCGAGGGGTTTTACTCATTTACAAGCAAGTTTTCTCAAGATTCTTTGAAGTCATGTAACATTATTTGCTAGATTGACACAAACTGGGGAAGCATTACTAGGATAGCCTTTAAGCATGACAAAAAAACGAGAAATTCTATAAGATGTCACGCATCAACTACATCTTTACAAAAATGTCTTGAGTTAAGTGTCTAACTTCCAAGACTTACTAGGTACAAACGTACACTAACTACTTCTTATTACTTCTTCATTTCATTGAAAATTAAGGAGAGAGATATCATATGTAGATAAATAGATGATGATGATAGATGATAAATTAGAATGATACATGATAGACGATCAATAAATGCATAGACAGATAAAATGAACAAAGCAGACAAAGTAATATGTAAATGACATTATTAATGTAAATTATGTAACCTGAGATATAATTTGTCCAACAGGTATATATGAAATCTCATTGAACTGATAATTGGTGTGTCATGATATACAGTTTGAGATTCAGTATGGCAACATTCCACTCCAATCAATCTCATTCTTAAATATGTCACAAGTGACTAATATTAAATAGTCATGAAACAGATGGATTGTGAATTCTCCCCAACAAATGTGCAACTTAATTTAACATTTGTCTTTCATCAGTTTCTCTCTGATTAACCTTCTGCCTATGGACTTTGAACCACTTTTGGTATTAAAATACCAGATTCTTTATTGTATGGAAATAATTTCATTTTATAGAGTATTACTATGCAAATGACACAAATTAGGACTCTCTGGTAGTTAATTAAGCTTTAGTAACACAAATATTTAATTTTTACTTCCAAAAGTTTACTTCCTCAGAACTCAAACATGAAATCCAAACATAATCCAATTATTCATAATCAGTCAGTGCATTATACTCTACAGGGTATTCATAAGGGTCTACTGTGCGTCTTGTCTTACCAATGGTTCGTCATGATTGATATTCATTTTGCAGAGATTATTGAAAATATGTGTGAAATTTTTTTGTAATCTTCAAGCTTTTGGCATGAAATTTAGCCTACCTGGGGTTCTCAATGACTGGGGTATTTCTAATCCCATCCTGGAATTGCTAGTGATTCCTAGTTCATCAGTTACCTGACTTTCCATTTATACTTTTAAACAGCTTTTAGAACTTGTTTCCTCTATAAACAGTTATGCCTACCAATGAGACTAAGAATGTTTCTCCATGTTACAGTTTGTACTAAACAATGTTGTACTCCTGACTCAATGGTCCAGATCAAATATTAATGGTTCTGACTGAATCACTACCCTGAATTTTTCCCATGAAAATATTTAATTTCAGCTGAGTGAACACTAGTCATTTCTTTTGTATAGATGTGAGAAAAGAGGATATACTTATTGTTTGCAATTACGAATTACATTTTCTTGTCTTAAATTATTTTTGTTTGTTTCCAGTACATCTTATCACAGTTTCCCCTCCTTATATTCCCCTATCATCTTACCATCATTAATATTTACACACTCCAGTATAACCACTTCAAAACTGAATAAGTGCCCTATTAAAACAAACTCAGTTCCTTAGATTTGTACTTATTTTTGCTGAGCCCTGTTCAGAATTTAGAATCACACCACTAAGACTCAAATTCAATCATCTAGATTTCTTCTCTGATGGTGTTAATCTATACATGAAACCCACAGTATTTGTAAAGTCAATTTTTTATGTCCAGCTCTGCTACATGGGTGCACGAGTGCCGAGACATACACATGGAAATGTTCATCTTTCTCCTCACTGTTGTCAGCATGTCATATCATTTGAGTTTTTCATCTTAGCCATTCTGATTGGTATAACGAAGAAGGTCTATATGATTAGCATTTCCATGATGATTAAGGATGTTGTACATTTCTTTAAGTGCCTCTCACCCATTCAAAATTTCTCTTTTTAGCTCTGCATCCTATTTTGTAGATGGGTTGTTTGGTTTTCTGGAGTCTAACTTCTTGAGGTCTTTATATAATTTAGATATTAGCTTTCTGTCAGATGTGGGGTGAGTGAAGAATTCTTTAGAAGTTATAGGGTGCTGATTTGTCCTTGCAGAATCTTTTCAGTTTCATGTGGCCCACTTATCAATTGTTGATCATATAGTCTGAACTATTGGTGTTCTTTTCAAGGAAGCTCATTCTATGGCAATGATTTTGAGGCTATTTCCTACTTTCTCTCCTATTAGATTCAGTGTATCTGGTTGAATGGTGAGGTCCTTGATCCACTAGGACTTGAGCTTTGTGCAAGGTGATAAATATAAATCTCTTTCCATTCTTCCACATGCAGTCCACAAGTTAGGCAAGCACCATTTACTGAAGATGCTCTTTTTTTCCTACTGTATGTTTTTGGTTTCTTTGTCAAAGATAAATCTCCATAGGTGTATGGTTTTATTTCTTGAGTTTTATCTCACTGATCTACCTGCCTATTTCTGTACCAATACTATGTAGTTTATATCACTATTGCTCTGGAGTATGGCTTGAGATCAGGAATGGTGATTATCCTAGGAGATTTTTTTATTGTTGAGAAATATTTTGGCTATCCTGGACTTTTTTGGTATTCCATATGAAGTTGAGAATTGCTCTTTCCACCTCTATGAAGAATTGTATTGGGATTTTCACTTGGATTACATTAAACCTGTAGCTAGCTTTTGGTAAGGTGGCCATTATCATTAAGTTAATCCTACAAATCCATGAGCATGGGAGATCATTCCTTCTTCTGTTCTTTGGTTTCTTTCTTCAGGAATTTAAAGTTCTTGTCACACAGGTTTTGTTTGGTAAGAAACATACCAAGGTATTTTACATTATGTGTGGCTATTGGGAAGGGTTTTGTTGCCATAGTTTCTTTCTTTCTTTCTTTTTCAGCCTATTTATTATTTGTACAAGTGAAGTCTAGTGATTTTTTGAGTGAATTTTATATCCTGCTACTTTCCTGATGTTGTTTATCAGCCATAGCAGTTCTCTGGTGGAATTTTGGGGGTCACTTATGTATACTGTGATATCATCCATAAATAGTGATACTTTGGCTTCTTCCTTTACAATTTTTATCTTTTTGATCTCCTTTTGTTTTATAATTGCTCTAGCTAGAATTTCAAGTCCTATATTGAAGAGAGAGAGACAGAGAGAGAGAGAGAGAGAGAGAGAGAGAGAGAGAGAGAGAGAGAGAGAGAGAGAGAAGATTTGGTAGCCTTCTGTTGTCCCTAATTTTAGTTGAAATGCTTCTAGTTTCTTTCCATTTAATTTGATGTTGTCTGTTGATTTGCAATATATTGCTTTTTAAAATTTACTTACATGTCATAAATGTCTGATCTTTCCAAGATTTTTAATATCAATGGGCATTGTATTTCGTTGAAGGCCTTTCAGCAACTAATGAGATAATCATGTGACTTTGCTCCTGGTGTTTGTTTATATAGTGTATTCCCATATAATTACATATGTAATATCTATATAGAGATTTTAGTATATTGAACCAACCATGCATCCTTCTGGAGGAAGACTACTTGTTCTCAGTGAATGATGGTTTTGATATGTTCTTGAATTCAGTTTGTAAGAATTCTATTGAGTATTCTATATCAAAATTTGTCTGAAGATCTCTTTGTTGTTGGGTTTCTGGGTGGTTTAGATATCAGACTGAGGCTTTGTAAAATTAAATAGGTATTGTTCCTTTTCTGTGGAATAGTTTTAAGGAGTATTGGGACTAGCTCTTCCCTTAAGGTCTGGTAAAGTTCTGCATTAAAACCATCTGGCCCTGGGCTTTTATTGATTGTAAGATTTTAATGAATATTTCTTTATCTTTAGAGGTTGCCAGACTGATTAGATAGATTACCTCATCTAGATTTATCTTTGGTGTGTGCTATCTGTCTAGAAAATTACCCATTTCACATAGATTTTTATGTTTTGTTGAGTATAGGCATTTTTTAGTAAGATTTGATTTTCTAAATTTTCTCATTTTCTCTTGTTATGTCTCCCTTTTCATTTCTGATTTTGTTAATTTTGATATGGTCTCTATGTCCTTTAATTAATTTGGTTAAGGGTTTAATCTATCTGCTTGATTTTCTCAAAGAAACAGCTTTTTGCTTTGTTAATTCTTTGTAGTGTTCTATTTGTTTCTAGTTGATTGATTTAGCCCTGAGTTTGACTATTTCTTTCTCTCTATTCCTGTTGGGGGTTTGCTTCTTTTTGTTGTAGAGTTTCCAGGTTTTCTGATAAGTTTATAGTATGGGATCTCTCCAATTTCCTTATGAAGTTACTCAGTGATATGAATTTTCCTCTTAGCACTGCTTGCATTGTGTCCCATATGTTTGGATATATTGTGTCTTCATTTTTATTGAATTCTGTTAAGTCCTCAATTTTTTCCTTATTTCTTCCTTGGCCAAGTTACCACTGAGTAGAGAGTTGTTCAGTTTCCATGAATATTTGGGCTTTCTGTTGTTTTTGTTGTTGTTGAAGTCCAGCCTTAGTACATTGTTATCTGATGGAATACAGGGAACTTCAATTGTCTTAGATTTGTTAGGGCTTGCTTTGTGTCCGATTATATTGTCAATTTGGTATCATGAGGTGCTGAGAAGACCTTGTTTTGGGGTAAAATGTTCTGCAGATATCTGTTAAATTCACTTGGCTCATAACTTCCGTTAGTTTCATGTGTCTCTGTTGAGTTTCTGTTTCAATGATCAGTCTGTTGGTGAAACTGGCGCCAAAAGTTATCCCACTATTATTGTGTGAGGTTCAATGAGTATTTTTAGATTTATTAAAGTTTCTCTTATAAATGTGGGTACCCTTACATTTGGATATAGATATTCAGAATTGAGAGTTCATTTTGATTTTTTGTTTGATGAATATGAAGTGTCCTTCCTCATTCCTTTTCTTAACTTTTGTTTGAAAGTCTAATAGAATGGCAACTCCTGCTTGTTTCTTGGGATCATTTGCTTGGAAAACTTTTTCCAACCCTTTACTATGAGGTAGTGTCTGTATTTGTTGCTGAGGTATGTTTCTTATGTGTAACAGAATTTGTTAGCCTGTACCTTTTTATTGAGGAAGTGAGTCCATTGATGTTGAGAGATAATTAAGACTGATGCTTGTTAGTTCCTGTTATTTTTGTTGGAGTTGTATTTGTGTGTGTGTGTGTGTGTGTGTGTGTGTGTGTGTGTGTGTGTGTGTGTGTGTGTATGATTCTCTTCTTTTAGGTTTATTGTGAGGTATTTAATTTACAGTGTTTTCTGGGGTGTCCTTCATGTTTTTTAGTTTTTCTTCCACTATCCTTTATAGTGCTGGATTAGTAGAAAATATTGTTTAAATTTGTTCTTTTTTAAGATCTCTTGTTTTCTCCATCTATGGTGATTGAGAGTTTAGCTGGGTATTTTGGCTGGCATTTGTGTTATCTTAGGGTCTAGATGACATCTGTCCAGGATCGTCTGGCTTTTAATGTCTCTTTTGAGAAGACTGGCATAATTCTCATAGGTCTGCTTTTATATGTTACTTTGCCTTTTCCTCTTACATCTTTTAATATTCTTTCTTTGTTCTGTGCATTTAGTGTTTTGATTATTGTGTAACAAGAGAATTTTCTTTTCTGGTTCAATCTATTTGGTGTTCTATAGGCTTCCTGAACAGATATAGCCATCTCTTTCTTTAGGTTAGGGAACTTTTCTTCTATGATTCTGTTGAAGATATTTTCTGGCCCTTTGAATTGGGAATCTTTATATTCTTCTATTCCTAATATTCTTAGGTTTGATCTTTTCATTGTGTCCTGAATTTCCTGGATGTTTTTGGGCTAATAGCATTTTATACTTTGTATTTTCCTTAACAGATGTGTCAATATCTTCTATGGTATCTTCTATGCCTGAGATTCTTCCTCTATCTCTTGTATTCTGTTGGCAATGCTTGTATTTGTAGCTCTTAATCTTTCCTAAGTTGTCTATCTACAGGGTTGTTTCTTCTTGTGGTTTTGTTAATATTTCTATTTGTATTTTTAGATCTTGGACCATTTTGTTCAGTTCTTTCACCTGCTTGACTGTGATTTTCTATATTTCTTTAAAGACCACTATCATCTTCATGAAATGGGATTGCAGGTCAGATTCTTGCTTTTCAGGTGTGCTAAGTTATTCCAGGCTTGCTCTTTTTGGGAGAATCGGTTCCGATTGTGTTGAGTTGCTTCTTATGCTTGTCTCTCACCATTTGGTTTTCTCTCTTGCTAACTGCCTGCCTGTGTCTGACTGGAGCAGGCTTCCTTGGCAGCAGGTAGAGCTGTGTGACCTGGGTTAGAACTGAATTCATGGCAGTTAGTGCTGTTTCTGTTTAGAGAGACCTTCTGTCCTCCTGTGTCCCTGGTAAGAAAAATTATCTTGTGTCCCTGCTTAAGACAGACCTCCAGCATTCCAGCTTATGGCAGATCTCCTAGGAGCCAGGCGGGCTTTTATTTCCAGGGGCAGGATCTGGCCCAATTGCAGATGGAGATGCAGACCAGAAGAATTTTGTCCCTGGTTACAGCAGACTTCCTTAGAGACTTGCAGGCTGTGGTATGTGGGAGGGGAGAGGCCAACTGATATGGTCTAGCCAGAGCAGCAGACTAGAAGGAGGATAGAGCTCTGCCAGAGGGGGTTTGTTCCGTGTCAGCTGCGTGCTCTGGTTTTCCCAGCTGGAGTAGATTTTGGAGCAGGAGTCTCAACTGTGTCCCCTGTTACTGAAGACCTGTGGGGGTGTAGGAGGGGATCAGGCCTATCAAATAGGATCCAGGTGGAGGAACAGATCAGAAGCATTTTATAGCAAATTTAACCATGCAAATATATAACTAATAGAAAGCAAGAAAGGCTAACCAAAGACTCAAATACGACTGCTGTATATCCCTTGATATCATTTCTAAATAAATTTTCATGTAATATTCATATTACATATTACAGATTTTGTATAGTAGTATTACCATTTAAAAGCATCATTTTATTGCATCATTTTATACTAATTAATAATGTTACTATATTGATGAGTCATCACTTCTATTTTAAAATTTTACTATAACTATCAGCTTATTCTGATAGAATACTAATTTTGGATTTGTTATCGATGAAAACTTTATACATCATTCTGATTACATACTATCATTATCATTAATTGCTATCTAAATATTTAGAATTAAATAATACTGTTATTTCAATTATATTCATTTTACTATCTATATTCACAGCCTTCTGAAATTTAATAATTTTTTCTATGTGGGTTTCTATTTTATTCTTGGTAGATTAAAGTAGTTCAAAATTAAATGCGCCTTTTAAAGAGTAATTGTAAAGTATACATAAGAGTCCTTTTTGAAAAATGTGTTAATAATTATTATGTGTCTGAGTCAGTATGGATGCATGTCATGTATGTGTATGAGAGTTTCTGTGTGTATGCATGTTTGTATATATTTGTATTTGTATTTGTTTGGTTTTCTGTATGAAATACATCTATGTGGACATGTGCATATCATCATTCAATTGTGGAGATCAGAGAACAACTGTCAAAGTCTCAATTATCTGCTTCAAAGATTCTATATGTCTCAGGGACCAAACTCATATTCTCAGGTTTGAACAGCATAGTCTTTACCCTCTCATTCTTCCTGCCATCTACAGGAATATCTCTCTTCAGTTTTGGAATAAAAATCAAGTTTCCCAAAGAAAATATGAAAGACATGGATATATACTGGTAAATGTTACTAAATATGACTTCACATGTCATTTTCAAAGGATATATAATATGTATAGAAATATAAAAAAATCTACTTGTTCCAAAGTATCTACCATTACTAAATAAGAGGTTTCTCCTTCTTGAATATAGTAAGTTCTATGCTTTTTAAATAATGAGAGTTGGAGCTAGGGAGATGACTTAGCTATTACGAACATGAACTATTCTTGCAGAGGACTTAGTTCAGATCTGATCTTCCATATTATTTGATCACAACTACCTATACCTCCATTTCCAAGGATCTGACACAGGTGGCCTCTATGAATACTTTTACTCACAGACAACTAAAAATTCATATTTAAAAACAATAAAGCAGGAATAAATATTTAAAAGAATAATTAGAATAAAAATAAGCACTTAATTATCATGAACATTTTTTTATCTTACTGATTTTTTAAAAATCTATTAAATATCATTGTACTGGGGGAAAAGGAAATCTGAGACAGCATTTTATTGTAGACATAGATTTAATAATCAACTCAGATTTCTAAGACTCATGAACTTGTGTTCTTGGTCAGTTACTGTACCACAATGAAGTAGAGAAAATGTGTCGTTAACTTCCATAGAGCAAAATGAGGACAAACATCATTAAGGAAAGGATCTTATTGAACTATTTTTGAAAATTCAAAAATTCTTCAAGTCAAAGAACCCAGCAAAGACATGGAAAGTGGAATGTAAGTAGAATCACCTTCTTCCCTTCCTCCAGTACCTCCCAGATATTCTCTTTCTTAAACCACTCCTGTGGCTCCCCAACTCTTTTTTTTATTTTTTATTATATATTTCTTTATTATTTACTATATTTCAAAGTTATTTCCCTTCCCTGTTTCCTGTCCATAAGCCACCATTCCCTCACTTCCCCCTCTTCCATAAGGGTATTCCCCTTATATGTCCCCCTTATTGCCTCCCTAATATTCCCTTGCACTGGGGGTCAAACCTTTGCAAGACCAAGGGCTTTCCCTTCCCCTGGTTCCCCAACAAGGCTATTCTCTGCTACATATGCAGTTGCAGCCCTGGGTCAGTCCATGTACAGTCTTTTCATAGTGGTTTAGTCCCTGGAAGCTCTGGTTGGTTGGCATTGTTGTTTTTATGGGCTTGCAAGCTCCTTCAACTCTTTCAATTCTTCCTCTAATTCCCCCCAAGAGGTCCTATTCTCAGTTCGGTGGTTTGCTGTTAGCATTGACCTCTGTATTGGACATGTTCTGTATGTGTCTCTCAGGAGAGATCTATATCCAGTCCTTTTCCATGTTCATTTTTTAGCTTCATCAATCTTATCTAGTTTTAGTGGCTGTATATATATGGGCCACATATATGTCAGGCTCTGAATGGCCACTCCTTGAGTTGCTGCTCTAAATTTTGCTTCCATATCCCCTCCTATGAATATTTTTCCCTATTTTAAGAAGGAGCGGGAGCATCTGCATTTTGATCATCCTTCTTTTTGAGCTTCCTGTGGTCTGTAGAAGATTGCATCTTGGGTAATTTGAACTTTTTGTCTAATATCCACTTATCAATGAGTGCATACCAAGTGTGTTTTTCTCCCCAACTCTTAAGTTACTAGTCCCTTTTTCTCTGTTTTACTTATGTGCCTCTCTCTCTGTGTGTGTTTGTAATATATACAATATTCTGAGATTATTATTGTTTTTTGTATTTACGGTTTTAAGACTGACTAACCAAAATAGGGCACCGGTCAATCAAACAGAGTCTCATTCTTGTAGCAGGGAAATTTTTCCAGCTGTCAATAATTACCTGTACATCTTTGTCCAGGAAAGAGATCCCATCATTTTTTTTTCTTATTCCACTCCCACAGTCCCAGAAAATACTGTGTAAGCTGACAATGGAGGGAAGCAATTAAACAATCTACTTTAGCCGCAACAATAATCAGCGACAACCATTGCCAGCATGGCAAGATATTCTTAAAAGTGTTAGAAGTTTCACTCACATATATCTGTAAACAAAAGATGTCTAATTTTACTTCAGAGCCACTCACAGAAGGATACTAGTACAGCAAACCTAGCCAGTTTCTCAGGCATGGCAAAGTCATGGGATTTAGATAAGAACCAATTTCAAACACTTTCCTCGATCAGCATAATTCCTCACTACATTCTAAATCCTTATACCCACAGATAAGAGTAACTCACACTACTCATTGAAGAAACTTCTACTTAGAGCAAATGGCGAATATCATAGAAAACTAGAATTGGAAATAAAACCATTGTCAAACAATCATTGTGAGTGTAACCTTAACTGACACATCTACATCACGGCTTCTGAATTTTTGGCTGAGCAATATTGTAGATGTCAGGGATGCCTCATTAGAATATAGAGGTGCTTTGGCGAGCTGTCTCTATGTGACTGATTGTCACGATCCTGTTCACGGGTGCTGTGATTACATAAGAGAGACCTAGGCAGGAGTACACAAAATGCCTACGGTCCTGAGGCCAGAGAGTACTGGCTTTCTGAAACCACTTGATCTTATGAGGTTCCTTGACACAGTCCTATGTCCCACAAATATTAATGAGTTCAAGAATATATTATCTATGTGATCTGTCATATTATATAACTATTGATAATTATAAAAATAAGATCCATACAACCAATTTTAATAACTCATAACAATTTTATGGTTCTCAAATAATAATTTTAAATTTATTCTATATTCTTACTGTTTGCACTAGTATTTTTCTTAAATTTTGAAAAATTACAAAATATTCTCTCTATTCTTCTCTGTACTCTGAGTTACACCCACTTTATAAATCCAACACGTCTTTTTCAATTTTTTCTGTAACCTTCCTTTTTTTGTAAATAATGTATTATTTTAGCTGTTTTTTCATGATCACAATTTCCTGCTCAAACTGTAAATATATTCTTATAAATCCTTCCCTTAAAATAATGGTGCCTCTTGTTATATTAAAACTAATAAAATTAACAAAAATAAATGCATTCAACTATTTACTGAAGGAGTAAAATATGATTTTTTGTTATTTTCCCTATAGTTATGACCACATACCTGACCAAAATAAAAACAGAAAGTAGGAAGGGTTGTTTTGAGCTCCCACTTCAGAGGAACTCAAAGTGTCATGTTGAAGAAGGCATGGCAGACAACACACAAACTCACACACACACACACACACACACACACACACACACACACACACACACATACACACACACACACACCCAGAGAGAGAGAGAGAGAGAGAGAGAGAGAGAGAGAGAGAGAGAGAGATTGGAATAAAGAGATCTAAATGTTAGCTCTCTGTCATATTTCTCCTGTCAATCTCATTGTATCCTACGGAGGAGCAAGATAGGGTATAACAGCCAGAGTGAATGAAGGAAAGACAGGAGAACAAGTCTCTAAATCAACTCTAGTGAACTCACAGAGATCGAAATAACATGCACAGGTTCTGCCCAGGTCTGCTCCAAGCCCCATGCATTATATACCTTTCAGTTTAGTGTGTTTATTTATGGGGCTCCTGAATTCATGATTGAGTGGGTATTTGATTTTGTGCTTTTTTTCTTCTTATTTGTCTTGTTCAATGTTAATGGGATAGATTTTGTTTTATGTTAATATATTTTATTCTGTTATATTTTATTAATATCACTTATAAATATATTCTTTTCTAAAAAAGAGTATATCTAAATGGGAAAAGAGAAATTGGGAGGAGTAGAGGGAGATGAAACTATCATCAGAATATGGTGTATGAGAAATCAGTCTATTTTCAATAAAATTGGAGGAGAAAAAGAAAGTATGGTAACAGGAGCAACTTGTCTCATGATGCTTATCAGGAATATGGGAAAAGGAAATGTCATTGCTGGTCTGGATTTTTCCTTTCTTATCATTCAGGAGAGAATAGTGCTACCCACATACAGGCTAGGACTTCCTTCTCAAGTCAAACAACTCTAGAAATCACCTCCTTTATTTAACCAAATATCCACATAGATATTTCTAACTCAAATCAGATCAACAGCTGAAATCAATCACCACAAAGAACTAGAAAATTTTGTCTCTAAAGAACCAGAGAGTAGGAAGGGGCGGCGCAGATCTTCCTGGCTGCTGAGGCCGTGGAGAGCTCATAGGCAACACCCCACGAACAAGCTTGAGCCTGGGGACCACAGGCCCCCTGGAGGGGAGTTCTTGCCGCCTGGTCGGGCGGGCTCTCCTGAGGCAGCAGAGCGGAGGAGACCACCAACGCTGCCCACCCCTGCCCACATCCCTGGCCCAGGAGGAAACTGTATACGGCCTCTGGGTACCCGTAGAGGAGGGCCCAGGAGCAGCAGATCCACTGCGTCTGAGACACCGCACCTGAAGGGACCGACCGGATAAACAGTTCTCTGCACCCAAATCCCGTGGGAGGGAGAGCTAAACCTTCAGAGAGGCGGACACGCCTGGGAAACCAGAAGAGACTGCACGCTGCACACAGTACTGACCCCAGAGGAAAACAAAAGCTATCTGGAACCCTGGTGCACGGAACCTCCCGGAAGGGGCGGCGCAGATCTTCCTGGCTGCTGAGGCCGTGGAGAGCTCATAGGCAACACCCCGCCAGCAAACTTGAGCCTGGGGACCACAGGTAAGACAAACTTTTCTGCTACAAACGACTTGCCTGGTGAACTCAAGACACAGGCTCACAGGAACAGCTGAAGACCTGTAGAGAAGAAAAACTACGCGCCCGAAAACAGAACACTCTGTCCCCATAACTGGCTGAAAGAAAACAGGAAAACAGGTCTACAGCACTCCTGAAACACAGGCTTATAAGACAGTCTAGCCACTGTCAGAAATAGCAGAACAAAGTAACACTAGAGATAATCTGATGGCGAGAGGCAAGCGCAGGAACCCAAGCAACAGAAACCAAGACTACATGGCATCATCGGAGCCCAATTCTCCCACCAAAGCAAACACAGAATATCCAAACACACCAGAAAAGCAAGATCTAGTCTCAAAATCATATTTGATCATGATGTTGGAGGACTTCAAGAAAGACATGAAGAACTCCCTTAGAGAAACACAGGAAAACATAAACAAACAAGTAGAAGCCTACAGAGAGGAATCGCAAAAATTCCTAAAAGAATTCCAGGAAAACATAAATAAACAAGTAGAAGCCCATAGAGAGCAGTCACAAAATCCCTGAAAGAATTCCAGGAAAACACAATCAAACAGTTGAAGGAATTAAAATGGAAATAGAAGCAATCAAGAAAGAACACATGAAACAACCCTGGATATAGAAAACCAAAAGAAGAGACAAGGAGCTGTAGATACAAGCATCACCAACAGAATACAAGAGATGGAAGAGAGAATCTCAGGAGCAGAAGATTCCATAGAAATCATTGACTCAACTGTCAAAGATAATGTAAAGCGGAAAAAGCTACTGGTCCAAAAACATACAGGAAATCCAGGACTCAATGAGAAGATCAAACCTAAGGATAATAGGTATAGAAGAGAGTGAAGACTCCCAGCTCAAAGGACCAGTAAATATCTTCAACAAAATCATAGAAGAAAACTTCCTAACCTAAAAAAGAGATACCCATAGGCATACAAGAAGCCTACAGAACTCCAAATAGATTGGACCAGAAAAGAAACACCTCCCACACATAATAGTCAAAACACCAAATGCACAAAATAAAGAAAGAATATTAAAAGCAGTAAGGAAAAAAGGTCAAGTAACATATAAAGCCAGACCTATCAGAATCACACCAGACTTTTTGCCAGAAACTATGAAGGCCAGAAGATCCTGGACTGATGTCATAAAGACCCTAAGAGAACACAAATGCCAGACCAGGTTACTGTATCCTGCAAAACTCTCAATCAACATAGATGGAGAAACCAAGATATTCAATGACAAAACCAAATTTACACAATATCTTTCTACAAATCCAGCACTACAAAGGATAATAAATGGTAAAGCCCAACATAAGGAGGCAAGCTATACCCTAGAAGAAGCAAGAAACTAATCGTCTTGGCAACAAAACAAAGAGAAGAAAAGCACACAAACATAACCTCACATCCAAATATGAATACAACAGGAAGCAATAATCACTATTCCTTAATATCTCTCAACATCAATGGCCTCAACTCCCCAATAAAAAGACATAGATTAAGAAACTGGATACGCAACGAAGACCCTGCATTCTGCTGCCTACAGGAAACACACCTCAGAGACAAAGACAGACACTACCTCAGAGTGAAAGGCTGGAAAACAACTTTCCAAGCAAATGGTCGGAAGAAGCAAGCTGGAGTAGCCATTCTAATATCAAATAAAGTCAATTTTCAACTAAAAGTCATCAAAAAAGATAAGGAAGGACACTTCATATTCATCAAAGGAAAAATCCACCAAGATGAACTCTCAATCCTAAATATCTATGCCCCAAATACAAGGGCACCTACATACGTAAAAGAAACCTTGCTAAAGCTCAAAACACACATTACACCTCACACAATAATAGTAGGAGATTTCAACACCCCACTCTCATCAATGGACAGATCATGGAAACAGAAATTAAACAGAGACGTAGACAGACTAAGAGAAGTCATGAGACAAATGGACTTAACAGATATTTATAGAACATTCTATCCTAAAGCAAAAGGATATACCTTCTTCTCAGCTCCTCATGGTACTTTCTCCAAAATTGACCATATAATTGGTCAAAAAATGGGCCTCAACAGGTACAGAAAGATAGAAATAATCCCATGCGTATATCAGACCACCACGCCTAAAACTGGTCTTCAATAACAATAAGGAAGAATGCCCACATATACGTGGAAATTGAACAATGCTCTACTCAATGATAACCTGGTCAAGGAAGAAATAAAGAAAGAAATTAAAGACTTTTTAGAATTTAATGAAAATGAAGGTACAACATACCCAAACTTATGGGACACAATGAAAGCTGTGCTAAGAGGAAAACTCATAGCGCTGAGTGCCTGCAGAAAGAAACAGGAAAGAGCATATGTCAGCAGCTTGACAGCACACCTAAAAGCTCTAGAACAAAAAGAAGCAAATACACCCAGGAGGAGTAGAAGGCAGGAAATAATCAAACTCAGAGCCGAAATCAACCAAGTAGAAACAAAAAGGACCATAGAAAGAATCAACAGAACCAAAAGTTGGTTCTTTGAGAAAATCAACAAGATAGGTAAACCCTTAGCCAGATTAACGAGAGGACACAGAGAGTGTGTCCAAATTAACAAAATCAGAAATGAAAAGGAGACATAACTACAGATTCAGAGGAAATTCAAAAATCATCAGATCTTACTATAAAAGCCTATATTCAACAAAACTTGAAAATCTGCAGGAAATGGACAATTTCTAGACAGATACCAGGTACCGAAGTTAAATCAGGAACAGATAAACCAGTTAAACAACCCCATAACTCCTAAGGAAATAAAGAAGTCATTAAAGTTCTCCCAACCAAAAAGAGCCCAGGTCCAGACGGGTTTAGTGCAGAATTCTATCAGACCTTCATAGAAGACCTCATACCAATATTATCCAAACTATTCCACAAAATTGAAACAGATGGAGCACTACCGAATTCCTTCTATGAAGCCACAATTACTCTCATACCTAAACCACACAAAGACCCAACAAAGAAAGAGAACTTCAGACCAATTTCCCTTATGAATATCGATGCAAAAATACTCAATAAAATTCTGGCAAACCGAATCCAAGAGCACATCAAAACAATCATTCACCATGATCAAGTAGGCTTCATCCCAGGCATGCAGGGATAGATGCAATCAATGTAATCCCTACATAAACAAACTCAAAGAACAAAACCACATGATCATCTCATAGATGCTGAAAAAGCATATAACAAAATTCAACACCCTTCATGATAAAAGTCCTGAAAGAATAGGAATTCAAGGCCCATACCTAAACATAGTAAAAGCTATATACAGCAAACCAGTTGCTAACATTAAACTAAATGGAGAGAAACTTGAAGCAATCCCACTAAAATCAGGGACTAGACAAGGCTGCCCACTCTCTCCCTACTTATTCAATATAGTTCTTGAAGTTCTAGCCAGAGCAATCAGACAACAAAAGGAGGTCAAGGGATACAGATCGAAAAGAAGAAGTCAAAATATCACTATTTGCAGATGATATGATAGTATATTTATGATCCCAAAAGTTCCACCAGAGAACTACTAAAGCTGATAGACAACTTCAGCAAAGTAGCTGGGTATAAAATTAACTCAAATAAATCAGTAGCCTTCCTCTACACAAAAGAGAAACAAGCCGAGAAAGAAATTAGGAAACGACACCCTTCATAATAGACCCAAATAATATAAAGTACCTCGGTGTGACTTTAACCAAGCAAGGGAAAGATCTGTACAATAAGAACTTCAAGACTCTGAAGAAAGAAATTGAAGAAGATCTCAGAAGATGGAAAGATCTCCCATGCTCATGGATTGGCAGGATTAATATAGTAAAAATGGCCATTCTACCAAAAAGCGATCTACAGATTCAATGCAATCCCCATCAAAATACCAATCCAATTCTTCAAAGAGTTAGACAGAACAATCTGCAAATTCATCTGAATAACAAAAACCCAGGATAGCTAAACTATCCTCAACAATAAAAGGACTTCAGGGGGAATCACTATCCCAGATCTCAAGCAGTATTACAGAGCAATAGTGATAAAACTGCATGGTATTGGTACAGAGACAGACAGATAGACCAATGGAACAGAATTGAAGACCCAGAAATGAACCCACACACCTATGGGCACTTGATTTTTGACAAAGGAGCCAAAACCATCCAATGGAAAAAAATAGATAGCATTTTCAGCAAATGGTGCTGGTTCAACTGGAGGTCAACATGTAGAAGAATGCAGATCGATCCATGCTTATCACCCTGTACAAAGCTTAAGTCCAAGTGGATCAAGGACCTCCACATCAAACCAGATACACTCAAACTAATAGAAGAAAAACTAGGGAAGCATTTGGAACACATGGGCACTGGAAAAATTTCCTGAACAAAACACCCATGGCTTATGCTCTAAGATCAAGAATCGACAAATGGGATCTCATAAAACTGCAAAGCTTCTGTAAGGCAAAGGACACTGTGGTTAGGACAAAACGGCAACCAACAGATTGGGAAAAGATCTTTACCAATCCTACAACAGATAGAGGGCTTATATCCAAAATATACAAAGAACTGAAGAAGTTAGACAGCAGGGAGACAAATAACCCTATTAAAAAATGGGGTTCAGAGCTAAACAGAGAATTCACAGCTGAGGAATGCCGAATGGCTGAGAAACACCTAAAGAAATGTTCAACATCGTTAGTCATAAGGGAAATGCAAATCAAAACAACCCTGAGATTTCACCTCACACCAGTGAGAATGGCTAAGATCAAAAACTCAGGTGACAGCAAATGCTGGCGAGGATGTGGAGAAAGGGGAACACTCCTCCATTGTTGGTGGGGTTGCAGACTGCTACAACCATTCTGGAAATCAGTCTGGAGGTTCCTCAGAAAATTGGACATTGAACTGCCTGAGGATCCAGCTATACCTCTCTTGGGCATATACCCAAAAGATGCCCCAACATATAAAAAAGACACGTGCTCCACTATCTTCATCGCAGCCTTATTCATAATAGCCAGAAGCTGGAAAGAACCCAGATGCCCTTCAACAGAGGAATGGATACAGAAATGTGGTACATCTACACAATGGAATATTACTCAGCCATCAAAAAAAATGACTTTGTGAAATTCAGAGGCAAATGGTTGAACTGAAACTATCATCCTGAGTGAGCTAACCTAATCACAGAAAGACATACATGGTATGTACTCATTGATAAGTGGCTATTAGCCCAAATGCTTGAATTACCCTAGATGCCTAGAACAAATGAAACTCAAGACGGATGATCAAAATGTGAATGCAGATCGCCCTGAGAGACACAGCCAGAATACAGCAAATACAGAGGCGATGCCAGCAGGAAACCACTGAACTGAGAACAGGACCCCTGTTGAAGGAATCAGAGAAAGAACTGGAAGAGCTTGAAGGAGCTCAAGACCCCATATGTACAGCAATGCCAACCAACCAGAGCTTCCAGGGACTAAGCCACTACCCAAAGACTATACATGGACTGACCCTGGACTCTGACCTCGTAGGGTTGCAAAAATGAATATCCTAGTAAGAGCACCAGTGGAAGGGGGAAGCCCTGGGTCCCAAGCTAAGACTGAACCCCTAGTGAACTAGACTGTTGGGGAGAGGGCAGCAATGGGGGGAGGGTTGGGAGGGGAACACCCATAAGGAAGGGGAGGGGGGAGGGGGATGTTTGCCCGGAAACCGGGAAAGGGAATAACACTCGAAATGTATATAAGAAATACTCAAGTTAATAATAATAATTAAAAAAAAAAACCAGAGAGTAGATTTTATAGGACATAGGGTTTGGCCTCACAGGTACTCATCTATTTGAAGCACAGAAACAAGTCTTTCATATACATGAATGAGTTGGTACCTTAAAATGTTATGTTCTGGCCTCCATATCCTGGGCTCCAACTCTGGCAGAAACACACTGTTTAGGGGAGATTTTGTCACTAGATCTTGTTCCCCAATTGGTTCAGTACTTGTCATTAAACAAGACCAGAGGCCAATTGCTGGACAGAAGGTACAGATCCTAAGAGGAAGAGGAGAGACAAAGGAAAAGAGAGATGGTCTTTTCTGCTGTGCTTTGAAACCAGAAACACGCAGCAATCATGTAAAATCTCTGGACAGCTAGGGCCTGTGGCCTCCATATAGCAGGTGGCCAAAGATATTTCATAGGGAATAATTGGAACAAGTTTAGGCAGAAGGAGTGACAGATATTAGAAATTGTTGAAGGTATCTGTGCCCAGTAATTGTGACACAAAAGGCAAGCTGTAAAGTGCCAATCTGAGTGTGTGTCCTTTATCCATGCATTCAAGTGTCCTGGGTGGGACTGGTAATGAGACACCTCCCAGACCAAAGGTCTTGGGGGTGGACTGGTGGAGCAGTCAACTCCGGGAGTATAAAATGGGTAGAAAAAGAAGTCAGGTGGGAGCTGGGTGCAGCCAATTCCTGGAATAAGCTAGATGGAACAAAAGGGAGCCAGGAGTGGTCATACTACAGCAGCTCCCAGACAGAGGGAGTGGCATGATTTTTAAAACTACACACAATATCTACTGCTCTACCAGAGGCCACACCAGTACGCAGAATCCCAGGTCAAATCCTATCCACATTTTGCCTGCATAACTTTGAGTATACCATGCTTCCCTAACAGCACCCTTGGTCATTTCATATCACAAATCATGACTCCTACAGAAGTCCCTCCCCCAGATCTACCAGAAGCCACGACAGTATTCAGAACCCAAGAGGGAGGTCATACATACCCAAAATTTCAGGAACTCTCTGCTTTACCAGAGGCCACAGTGATACTTATAACCCAGAAACCACAGCAGCTCCAAAATATCCCAGACACAACACTGGAAGCCAAACCCCAAGAAGTCACAGAGGCTGCCAAAAACCCATATTGGACCAGGGGATTCATCAGTCAACAGAACCGCAGGCAACTCTGGTTGAAAGACCAGAGAAGAAACAGAAACCAAGGGAAGTGTGGAGGGCAAAAACATCAATCCAGCAACAACAAACTCAGACATCAACACCTAGACCTATAATTTTCCCAAACCTAGATGCCTAGAGGCCAGCCTAAGAACACAATCAAGAAGCAAGGCAATATGGCACATCCAGAGCTCAACTATCTTACTTCAGCAAGTGAGGGATTTTCCAATACTACTATAAGCTCATGAAAATGACTTTAAAATCAAATGGATGATGCTAGAGGCCCTTAAAGAGGAGATTAATAAGTTCCTTCAAGAAAACTAAGAGGAAAAAACAACCAACCAAACAACAACAACTCTCCTTTCTGTCCCCCACCCCACATTCCCCTGCACTGGGGGTCCAACCTTGGCAGGACCAAGGGCTTCCCCTTTCACTGGTGCCCCAACAAGGCTATTCTCTGTTGCATATGCAGTTGGAGCCCTGGGTCAGTCCATGTATTGTCTTTTGGTATTGGTTTAGTCCCTGAAAGTTCTGGTTGGTTGGCATTGTTGTTCTTATGGGATTGCAAGCCCGTTCAGCTCTTTTAAACCTTCATCTAATTCTGCAAAGGGGGTCCTGTTTTCAGTTCAGTGGTTTGGTCCTAGCATTGACCTCTGTATTGGACATGCTCTGGATGTGTCTCTCAGGAGAGATCTATATCTGGTCCCTTTCAGCATGCACTATTTAGCTTCATCAATCTTATCTAGTTTGGTAGTTTTATACATATAGGCCACATGTGGGGCAGGCCCCAAATGGTTGCTTCCCCAGACGCTGCTCCAAGCTTTGCCTTCATATCTCCTCCCATGTATATTTTTTCCCCTTTTAAGAAGGAGTGGGAGCATCCACATTTTGGTCATCCCTCTTCCCGAGCCTCCTGTGGTCTGTGGATTCCATCCTGGGCAATTTGAATCCTTGGGCTAACATTTACTCATCAATGAGTGCATACCAAGTGTGTTCTTCTGTAATTAGGTGACCCTACTCAGGATATTTTCCAGTTCATTCCATTTGCCCATGAATTTCATGAAGTCACTGTTCTTTACAGCCAATTAGCACACCATTGTGTAGATGCACCACATTTCCTGAATACCCTCCTCTTTTGAAGGGCATCTGGGCTCCCTCTAGCCTCTGGCTATTATAAATAAGGCTAGTATAAACATAGTGGAGCATGCGTACCCATTGTATGTTGGAGCATCTTCTGGGTACATGCCCAGGAGAGGTATAGTTGGGTCCTCAGGCAGTGGAACGTGCAATTTTCTGAGGAACCTCCAGAATGACCTCCAGAGTGGTTGCACCAGTTGGCAATCCCACCAACAATGGAGGAGTGATCTTCTTTCTCCACATCCTGCCAGCATCTGCTGTCACCCAAGTTTTTTATCTTAGCCATTATGACTGGTGTGAGGTAGAATCTCAGGATCATTTTGACCTGCATTTCCCCGATGACTAAGGATATTGAACATCTCTTTAGGTGCCTTTTGGCCACTCGATATTCCTCAGAGAATGTTTTGTTTAGCTCTGTACCCCATTTTAAATAAGGTCATTTGGCTTTCTAGAGTACAACCCCCCGAGTTCCTTGTACATTCTGAATATCAGCCCTCTATCAGAGTAGGATTGGTAAAGATCTCCTCCCAATCTTCTGGTTGCCATCTGTCTTAATGACAATGTCCCTTGCCCTACAAAAGCCCCGTAGTCCCATGAGGTCAGATTTGTCGATTCTTCTTCTTAGAGCTTAAGCCATTGGTGTTTTGTCCAGGAAATCTTCCCCAGTGACCATGTCTTCAAGACCCCTCCCCCCCTCTTTTTTCTATTTGTTTGAGTGGATCTTGTTTGATGTGGAGGTCCTTTATCCATTTGAACTTAAGCTTTATACATGGTGATAAGAATGGATCAAGTTGCATTCTTTTACATACTTACCTCCACTTGAATCAGCACCATTTTTGAAAATGCTATCTTTCTTCCATTGGATGGTTTTAGCTCCTTCATCAAAGATTAAGTGACTATAGGTGTGTGGGTTCATTTCTGTGTCTTCAATTTTGTTCTACTGATCTATCTGCCTGTTTCTCTATCAATACTATAGAATTTTTTATGACTATTGCTCTGTAATACTGCTTGAGGTCAGGAATGGTGATTCCCCCAGAAGTTCGTTTATTGTTGAGTATAGTTTTAGCTATCCTGGGTTTTTTGTTATTCCAAATGAATTTTCAAATTGCTCTTTCTATCTCTATAAAGAATTGAATGGAAATTTTAATGGTGATTGCATTGAATCTGTAGATTGCTTTTGACAAAATGGCCATTTTTACTATATGAATCCTGCCAATCCATGGGTATGGGAGATCTTTCTATCTTCTGAGATCATCAATTTCTTTCATCAGAAACTTGAAGTTCTTATCATATAGGTCTTTCACTTGCTTGGTTAGAGTCACACGGAGTTATTTGGGTTATTTGTAACTACTGTAAAGGATGACATTTCCCTAATTTCTTTTTCAGCCTATCTATCCTTTTTATCTTGTTTATCTTTTGTGTAGAAGAAGGCCACTGATTTGTGTGAGTTCATTTTATACCCAGCCAATTTGCTGAAGTTTTTATCAAGCTTATTTGTTCTCTGGTGGAATTTTCATGGTCACTTAAGGATGCTATCATATCATCTGCAAATAGTGATATTTTTATCACTATTTTATCCCTTTCACCTCCTTTTGTTGTCTGATTGCTCTGGCTAGGACAACAGTCTAAGTAAAGTTAAGTTTAAACAATTCCTGATAGAGAACATTCATAAGACGTAACACACTATGAAAAGACCAACCCTAAGAATAAAAGGAGAATCCCAGATCAAAAACCCAGTTAATATTTTTAATGAAGTAATAGAAGAAAATTTCATAATCATAAGAAGGATATGCCTATAAAAATATAGAACACCAACAATATTGGAGCAGAAAGGAAAATACCCCAACACAGAATAATCAAATCACTAAACATGAAGATCAAAGAAAGAATATCAAAAGCTGCAAAGAAAAAGTCATATAGCATATAAAGCAGAACCATTAGAATTACATATCAATAAAAACTCTTAAAGCCAGAAAATCCTGCACACATTTATTTCAGATTATGGTACACTAGATGCCAGCCCGAACTTGCATACCCAGAAAAACTTTCAATCATTATAGATGGAGAAAACAGTATATTCCATGTCAAAATAAAATATAAAAAATATCTATCCACAAATCTACCCTAAAATACATACTAGAAGAAAAATTTTATCCCATATAGGCTCTATTACTTTGGCAGGTATAGCTGTTTTCATGACTGATAAAATAGACTACCAACAAAATTAATCATAAGAGACGATACTTTATTCTGATCAAATTAAAAATACATCTAAATGATATTTCAACTGTTAACATCTATGCTCCAAACACAAGGGCACCCACATTTGTAAAAGAAATATAACTAAAACTCTATTCATACATCAAAATCCATACATCAATAGTGGGTTACTCAATACTCCATTTCACAGGACAGATAATCAAGCATAAACTAAACAGAAATAATGGACCTTAAAGATGTTATAAACCAAAAGATTCTAACACATTTCTACAGAACATTTCCTCCAAACACAAAAGAATATAACTTCTTTTTTCTTCCATTTTTATTAAATTGTTTATTTCTTATTTACATTTCAATAATTTATTCCCTTTCCTAGTTTCCTGTCCATCAGCCCTGTAACCTCTCTGCTTCCCCTTCTATGTGGGTGTTCCCTTCCTCATCCACTCTCCATTGCCACCCCCTCCAAAGAATCCCCTACACTGGGGATCCAGCCTTGGCAGGACCAAGGGCTTCCCTTCCACTGGTGCTCTTACTAGGCTATTCACTGCTACCTATGCAGTTGGAGACCAGGAGACTATCCATGTATAGTCTTTGGGTAGTGGTTTAGTCCCTGGAAGCTCTGGTTGATTGACATTGTTGTTCTTATGGCGTAACAGGCCCCTTCAAGTTCTTTCAGTCCTTTCTCTAATTCCTCCAATGGGGTTCCCATCTCACTTCAGTGGTTTGCTGCTGGCATTCACCTCTGTGTTTGATATGTTCTGGCTATGTCTCTCAGGGAAGATCTATATGGTTCCTGTCAGCATGGACTTCTTAGCTTCATCCATCTTATCTAGTTTTGGTGGATATATATATATATATATATATATATATTATATATTATATATAGATATAGATATATATATTTATGTGCCACATGTGGGGCAGGCTCTGAATGGCTGTTCCTTCAGTCTCTGCTCTAAACTTTGCCTCCCTATGCCCTCCTATGGATATTTTTGTTTCCCTTTTAAAGAAGGAGTGAAGCATCTGCATTTTGGTCATCCTTCACATCTACACAGTGGAGTACTACTCAGCTATCTAAAACAGTGACTTCATGAAATTCATAGGCAAATGGATGGAACTAGAAAATATCATCCTGAGTGAGATAATCCAATCACAGAAAAACACACATGGTATGCACTCACTGATAAGTGGATATTAGCCCAAATTCAAATTACCCAAGATGTACACAATATAACTTCTCATTGGCACCTCAGGGAACTTCAAATTTCACAACCTACTTAGTCACAAAACAAGGCTAAATAGATAAAAGATACTTGAAAGAATCCTTTCTATCCTTTAAGACCACCAAGGATTAAAGCCATATTTCAATAACAATAGATCAACAGAAAGCCTACCTAATCTTGAAAACTGGACAACTCTCTATTGAATGACTACAAGGCAAAGGCATAAATAAAAACAGAAATGAAAGACATTCTAGAATTCAATGAAAATGAATAAACAACACAGAAAAACTTATGGCATTTCCTGAAGCAATGCTAATAGGAAAGTTCATAAAGAACTTTCATAAAGTGTCTTCATAAAGAAATTAAAGAGATCTGAAACTAGTAACTTAACAGCACCCTTGAATGATACAGAAGCAAAAAAAGGAAACCTATCAAAAATGAGTAGAGAGCAAGATATAATCAAACTTAGGACTAAAACCAACAAAATGAAAATGAAGTTAATGATATACAGAATGATGAAACATAGTTCTCTAAGAAAATACACAAGATAGACAAACCCATAGTCAATCTAAATAAAAGGCAGAGAGATAATATCCAAATCAACAAAATAGGGAACAAAATAAGGACATAAAATCAGACACTGATGGGAGTGCAAACTTGTACAGCCACTTTGAAATCAATATGGCAGTTTTGCAGAAAATTGGGAATTTACCTACCTCGAGGTCCACTAAAAACATTTATGGGCATATCCAAAGGATACTCCATCCCAACACAAGAACACTTGCTCAACTATGTTCATAATAGCAAGAAACCTGAAACAACCTGTGTCCCTCAATGTCAGTATAGATCAAGAACATATGGTAAATTTATACAATGGAGTATTACTCAACTGTTAAAACAATGATATCATCAAATTTGTAGGCAAATGGATGAAACTAGGAAAAAAATCACCCTAAGAATAGTAACCCAGATAAGCAACATGGTATGTACTCATTCATAATTAGATATTAGCCATAAAGGAAAGGATAATCCTGCTACAATTCACAGACCTAGAGAGACTATGTAACCGTGAGGGTAAAGGAAGGATGAGGAGATCTCCTGGGGAAGGAGAAATAGAATAGATATGGCAGGTAGACTAGAGACAGGTGGAGAATGAAACAGGAAAGGTAAAGTGATGGGGATGAATAGAAAGAGTCCCAAGAGACAACTAGAATGGGGAAGAGGGCATTTCTGGGACAAGCTAAAAATCTAATGCAGTGAAAACAGAG
The DNA here is from genome assembly GCF_011064425.1 of Rattus rattus. Lineage (NCBI taxonomy): Eukaryota > Metazoa > Chordata > Mammalia > Rodentia > Muridae > Rattus > Rattus rattus. Next base: position 126,958,131 of record NC_046157.1, read on the forward strand.
AATTCTACAAGTGTGACCCTATCTTGGACTTCTATTAATGGGGAATACAGAGCATGAACTGACCATGGCCATCTCCTGTGTAACAAGTCAAGCCTTCCAGTGGAACGTTTGGGATACCAACCCAAACACATAACCTTCAACCTACAAATTGTCTTGCCTCCAAGATGGCTGGGTGAATAGTGATATAAAGTATCAAACCAGTCACTGGTCTAACTTGAGGCTCATGACAAAAGAGGTTGTCCAACCTGACCCTATCTTAAAAGCCAGTAGCCAGAGATGTAGGATAAAACCAAACATGACTAGCAAACAAACAAACAAACTAACATATAGATAAATAACTACATAAAATTTAAAAGTCAATGAAATGATTCCTAATGGTACTCTGCTATACTTTTAAACTGGATCCTAGCATAATCTTTAGCAGAGACTTTATCCAGCAACTGAAGGAAACAAATGCAGTGCTCTACAGCCAAATATTTCGTAGAACTCGGGTAATCCTGAAAATGAGGGGAAGGGAGGCTTGTAGGAACCAGAGGGGTCAATGACATGACACGAAAACCCACAGAATGAGCTAACCTGGTTTCATAGGAGCTCACAGAGACTGAACCAAACAATCAGAAGCCTCTATGCCTTAGGCCTTCTGCATAGATGTTATGGTTGTATAGCTTGGCCTTCTTGTGGGAATCCTAAGAATGGGATTAGAGGCTCTGTCTAACTCATTTGCTTCCTTTGGGGACCTCTTTCCTCCTACTAGGTTGCCTTATCCAGACTTAAGTTAATATGAGGGGAGGTACCTAGTCTTTTTACATTTTTTATTGGTTATTTTATTTATTTATATTTGAAATTTTATCTCCATTCCTGGTATCCTCTCTGCAAATCCCCTATCCCATGCTCCCTCCCCCCTGCTTCTATGAGGGTGCTCGTCCACCCACACACCAAATCCTGACTCAGTGCCCTAGCATTCCTCCGTGCTGTGGCTTCAAGCCTTCACAGGATCAAGGGCCTCCCCTCTCATTGATGCCAGATAAGGTCATCCTTTGCTACATAAGCAGCTGGGGCCATGAGTCCCTCCATCTGTATTCTTTGGTGGGTGGTTTAGTTCCTGGGAGATCTGGTGGTTTTGTTGGTTAATATTGTTGTTCTTCTTATGGGGTAGCAGAGCCCTTCAGTCCCTTCAGTCCTTCCCCTAACTCCTGCTCAGTCCAATGGTTGCCTACTCTTATTGTAACTTGATGAACCACTTTTGGTTAATATCCCTGAGAGGCCTATCATTTTCTGAAGAGAAAGGGAAAAGAAGTGGATGGGGACAGCATGGGGGAAATGGATCTGGGAACTGAGGAGGAGAGGAAGCTGCAGTCTGGCTGTAATAAATGAGAGAAGAATAAATAAAACATGTAAAATTGATATTTCATTTATAAAAGAAATAGAGGACTAAATACAGTTTGTTATAAACCACTATAAAACTACCCTTTTGACTTGGTTCCAACGTAGTGACTGTTCTTTTCAGTTATTTTGCTTGTTGCTTTTTTTATTTTACTTTTAAATTATTTTTATGGAGACTATATTATAATCATACAATTTTTCTCTTTCATTTCTTTCTTCCATTCCTCTTATATGTATTTTCTTGTTCTTTATTGAATTCATGGTTGTTTTGTCACCGATTACACGTATGTGTGTGTGTGTGTATGTGTGTGTGTGTGTGTGCGCGCATGCCCGCACGTACGCGTATGTGTGTGGGTATGTACAACCTGATTATTTATTTCTATCCATTCTAAGAGCAAATATAAATTATATTCTAAAATTCTCTTTATATACAGTACTATTATATTATTAACCTGTGCTATTTCCCTTTTAAACTACATGATAGAAACTCTATACATTAACTCAGATTGATATAAAACCATAAAAAGATGGATATGCAATATCAATTTAAGTGAAATACAGCAATTAATAATGTAAACCAAAATTTTTGAGTAATAATAAATTTGGATTGTTAAAATTAGGTTTATAGCAAGGCAATGTATCATTTGTTCACTACAAGAAATAAAATGAATCTTTAAAGGAACATTTGGCAAGTTTTCAGCTAAAAATCAATTGCACCAGGGTGAGCTGATTATATTTGGTCAACCTGTCACAATGAAAAACTTTCAGCCAGAGGTATCCTCAAAGACAGGTTAAATTTTTTAAAATATAATTAAATGATGCTCCAAAAGATTACCAACAATGGGATAATATTATACTTCTGAAAATAGATGTGATGTCATCCATTCTAGAGATTGCATACCCATAAGTAAGTGTGTTTGCGAGTGTGTGTGTGTGTGTGTGTGTGTGTGTGTGTGTGTGTAAAATTTTAAAAGTATTCCATTGTCATATGGGGACATGAATCTGTTAAAAATTGCTGCAGACATCAACATTACAATAGGTTTCTGTACATGGATTACGATATTAAGTTTGTTAAATGAAATCTATTTAACATTATATCAATTTGGTAAAACAAACTTTCTCAAGCAACTCTTAAAATAGGTACAAATGTCAATATTTGTAGTTTAATTGGGAAGGTCTAATGTAACTGCGCTGTGAGATTAATGTTAATGGCAGCCTCATAAAAATATATAGAGACCCCTAAATTTATCTAAACAATAATTTCCAAAGTTGTTTATTTGCTTTCTGGCCCAGTGACAAATGAATGCAGACTAGTTCTTAAAGTGTGAAGAGCTATTTATATATTTCCCCAACTTCAATAACAGTGAAAAGTATTGGCAGTTGCTAATAGACTTGTAAAATGTCAATATATTTATGTAGTTTAACAAATTTAGAGTATTAGGACAACAACAAATTAATAAATCATTGCATATACTTAATTAACTTAAATGATCTTGATTCAAATGTAACTAATAATTATATACTGAGAAAACATTCATGTATATTGTGCTAGATACTTTTATGTTAATATGACACAATCTAAAATCACTGAAAAAAATGAACCTAAATAAAGTAAATTTCTCCATAAGACCAAGTGTAGGCAGACCTGTAAGCATGTTCTTAAGTAATGATTGTTGCAGGAAGCCCTACTCCATTGAGGGTAGTGCCATACTGTGCTTATGGTCCAGCGTTCTATAAGAAAAGAGCTGAGACAGCCATGAGATGCAGGCCAATAATCCGCTCGTATCCCTCTATGATCTGCCCCTATTTGATTTTCTGTCTGGTTTTCATCAATGATGGGTTATGATGTGCAAGTGGAAGTCAAATAGACACTGTTTTCCCCAACTTGTCTTTTTTTCATGGTGTTTCATTGCAGCAATAGGAACTCTAACTAAGGTAAATACATAAAATATACCTTTACATTTTTAAATTTCTAAAATCCAGGTATTCTACTTAGAAATGGGAAATAAGACTTTTATTTATTTGTTATTTTTTAAATATAGTTTAATTAAGAAAATTTGCATAAAATAAGGCAGATATGTAATGTATAAAAACATAAAAATCTTGAAAGCTACACACAGATTTATATAATATATACAAATAGATATATGAAAATTATCTCCACAATCTGTACAATAAATCTAGGTGTGACCTTACCCTGTTTATATTTATAGAAATTTGTGATAAGAACACCTAATATAAAATATCCACTTGTCAAATTTTAAAATATTTGAAAGCATGTTATTAACTTTAGACAGCACAGTATAAATATAGATACATAACACTAAATTTTTTATGGATAACTGGAAGTTTGAACCCTTTGACTAATATCCTTCTATTTCCTTTCTTTACGCTCTAGGACCTCTCAATCTTCATTCAATTTTCTGCTTTTATGACTCTCACATTTAAAACCTTTATATAAGTAAAATCAAACATTTGTTTTCTATGGGTGTTATAAAGAAATAGCACAAACTAGCTCAAAGAGTGAATAGTTATTGTCTCTAAAGGACAGGAAATATAGTAAGGGATTGCACGCATCCTTCTAAAATGAGAAATGTGGATCCTTCCTGGATTTTTTTTTTTATTTTTCAGAGTTCTACTTACAATAAGATGAGATGTAGATGAATGAGATGTAGAAGAATCTGTCTAATTCTCTTGGCATGTTTTAATCTCACTGGCTACAGGGGAATACTTTTCATGGATACTCTTATTAAATCATGGGATCATAAAGAAATATGTACTAACTATGTCTTTAGGTTTACAATACATTGAAAAACCAATTAATCCCAAATAGTTTCGGTATGAACAATACAATATTGTAAACATTTTATGACTCCAAAAAAGTTAAGGAAATCTTCATTGTATAGTCAAAATCTTAAGTATAAGATGAGAAGACTAAGAAGTAAATTGATTGACACCATTCTAGGTCATTCATATTGCAAATTGGGTTTTAGAGTCACAGACTCTGTTTTTTGTTTTCTTTTGTTTTGTTTTTTCTGAAATCACGACAAAACTTAATTCAGAAGGGAAGTGAAATCCAAAAGTGAAATCAAGAAATAACTAAACAGAACCTTGGAAATAGCAATGCTTCTGATGTCTTTATTATTAATTGCAGAAGCAGAATCTGAGAGGTATTGTTTTGTTGTATTCTAAGGACATCTTCAGAGTATAATACATAAAAATAACACTTCTCAAATGGTGACTAATACATTACCATTGTATTTAGTGGGTAATTAATAGAGTCTAAGTGAAAGGAAGTGGAAATACAGGGTTAGGTCACAATAAAAACAAATGAGGTCCAAACTACAGACATTCTCATACAGAGAGAAATTCTCACTCAGAAGATTCACTGCTCCTCATATAAAATTTGAAAAAGAGTTAAGGTCATGGCTATACTCAGGTCAGCATAGTTTGTGACATTGGGCTTCAAATAAATACAACTTTTGGGGGAAAAAGGACAGTCAGGATAGTCAAATAGATGAATTTACAATGTTCTCATAGTTATTTTACTGGAATTCTCTTGATGTCACCGTGACTCATGACACATCAATGCTGGGCTTTCCTGGATACAAGTTTGTTCTTAGAAGTTCAAATTAAGAGCCAGCTTGAGGCTTGGTAGATAATGCAGTATTTACTATCTTCTTTATGACTGGATCAAGAAAAGAACTTTTTTCCATAAAACCCCAAGTTGAGTTATTCTTCTTTATAATAGGTAATTTGTTCTATGTGGCTTCTCAGATCAGAAGCAGGATGCAAAGCACAACTAGTCTGAGTAGAGAAATATGGAACAGAACCACAAATTCATGGGGAATTGTGTCCATATACATCTCTAGTTCCATGGCAATGTCATCACTGCTCACAATGCCTTCTTTCATTTATCAGAATCAAGTTTGAGGTTTCACTGTGATAATAGTAAATAGTGGGCTGAGGATAACTGAACCCCACTTTCAGAAAGATAAACCACCAGTGCAGGGATGCACTAATTAAATTAAAGGACCACTGAGAGAATGGTTCTTCAACCAAATCCTGCATCTATGTTTATTGTGTGCTCAAACAACACTGAAGAGTTAACTTTTTAGAATGTTTACTATGAAATATTTCTGAAACAACATAGAATCATTACACAATATGTTGAAACCTTATTTGAATACTTCTATAACCCTTTGATAATCCTAGCCAATTAAGAAAAATCTAGATGTTTGTTTCTTTCATTGTTTTTATATTTTATTTTATTGCATTTAACTGACATAAAATATCAGTTTTCTCAGTTGCTTTGGTCCCTTTCATAAATATAGTCTAATATATATATTTTTTATAAGAGAGAAAACACACACACACACACACACACACACACACACACACACACACACATATATATATATATATATATATATATATATATATCAACCAATACAACATTCATAGTCTATTTTTATTGTGTGTGTATGTTCAATTTTGTGATGACCATTCTGATTTGAAACCTTCTAATGGGGCTTAACCTACCAATATAGCAAGATAAAGAGGTCAAAGAAGTAATGATCATCTATTGGTGTCAACCAATATTTGTCAATTAGGCTTAAGGCCCAATTAACTGGAGAGAAATTCTGCCTGGCACTAGAATCCTAGCCATCATCCTAGGGCTGGTCCAATCAGAGATTTTAGAACATAATTTTCTACTACCACTCTGTTAGATGAACACAATTCTTCTTTGCATTTGAAATCTTATCCTTATACAACCCATAATACTTCTCATTAAAAAGGCTTCTATCTGTGGCAAATGACATTCACAGAAAACTATAACCACGTACAGTATAAAGGTGAGGAGACCAACCCCATGTGATACATCCAAGTCATACTGCCTAGGCCTTTGGCTCAAGCAGACGTGAAATAAAAGATTATTAGAGTGAGAATATAGGCAATTCAGTTGTGGAACAGTGTATCCTTTAAATGGCTACGTGAACAAGATAGAAAGAATGGCGATATTGGTGAACATTTTAAAGTAGATAAAAAAAATTAAAAAATCAGAGATAATTCACTTATACTAGTATCCACCATCGGTATTTTCAAAATGGTGTATGCTACTACTACACCATTAAGATACAGTGCCTCAAGTATATGTGTATAATTATTATGTCAGAGTTAAAAATAAAATTGAGATAAATGAGACCCCAAGCTCCTCCATGGCTGTAGTTATCTACATACATCTGAGTCAGCTTTTGAGACAGCCATGGTAGACTCCTGGCTGCAAGCATAACAGGTGTTGGTACTTGTCTATAGGATGTGTCTCATTTGGGCCTAATATAGGTTGGCCTTTGTCTGCCCCATCCCCAATCCCTGAAATTTTTGTAGACAGGGCAGTTTAAGATCAAAAGCTTTTGGGGTAGGTTGGTGTATCTATCACCCCACTAGGGTTCCTGCTTGGCCACAGGATGCAGTCTTCCCAAGGATCCATATCCCCAATGATAAGGACACCCCATTGTTTCTTGAGCACCTCCCCTATCCCAGGTATTTTAGTACTTGAAAGGCCATAAGTAAGAAATTTTATAAACGAATTTTATTATTTTGTATATGATGTTCTCCTAAATCATTATAGCATGTTAATGTGTTAATGTGCATAAAAGGCTTTATCTACAGCATAAAAAGAGCATGTTTCCTTTTTACTTTAAATGTACAAATTATAAATAGTACTCAATTGCACAGTGCTTTTTATACGGGGGGGTCAGTTTGTATTATTTTTGTTTACAGAATAAATACTGATTAGAACTACATTAGTAATAGTAAAGCATTGTGTTACAACTACTGTCACAAAACAAAAACAATGCCCATAAGTGAAAAATACAGCTTTATATCAGGAACGCTGAAACTATATCATTAATAAGATAGAAGAAACATTGAAATAGCAGTGATAAGAACTGTATTTAGCTACAATAAATGCAGTTCCTAAACTAATATACATGAATTTACTTCCATAGCCATGTAACAAATTATTAAAAACTTAGTACATTGGAACAATGTGCTTTTATTATTATAAAGTTTTTAAAATCAAGTGCAGGCTTAACTGGACTCTCAATAGAGCATCTTACCATTATGCACTCAAGGAAAGAATTGTGGCTTTAAAATGTGGGACACTTTTAAGTCCATTCAGGTCACTAGTAGATTTCTTTATTTTTCACTGGGCCTATCCATTTGGAGCTTATGAGATGTGCTTTACTCTTTGATGCCACCATACCATATTTCTAAGCTTTCGGGCATTATTCCATATTCTGGGGTATCCACGTGACATGAGGGAGCTAGGATTAACCGGGTACTCTCCTACTCCATAAACTCAAGGTCTAGAAGTTTTGAGTCTCAGCTGCATTTGTATTTACCCATTTCTATTTTCTTCAGATTTTAATCTGATCACAATTTCTGTCTGAACTGAAACAAAGGAGATCATGGAAAGGACCTCAAGTCACCTTTGACCTTTGACCAAAACTGCAAAAAAAAAAAAGGAAGAACAAGAATATCAACCAAACCAACTCCCAGAACTCCTGGGGACTAGATTACCAACCAAAGAGTACACATGGAACAATCCATGACTCCAGCCACATGTGTAGCAGAGAATGGCATTGTCTGGTATCAATAAGAGGAGAAGCCCTTGGTCCTATGAAAGTTCGTTCTCAGTGGAGGGGAATGCCAGGGTGTTGAGGTGGGAGTGGGTGGGGGGGAGGGGGAGCATCTTCATAGAAGCAGGGGGAAGGCTAGGGGAATGGGAGAGAGGAGGGAGGGAAGGGGATAACATTTGAAATGTAAGTACATAAAACATCAAATAAAAATAAATAAATAAATAAATAAATGAGAGAGAAGAAAGAAAGTAAGAAAGAAAGGAAGAAAGAAAGGAAGGAAGGAAGGAAGGAAGGAAGGAAGGAAGGAAGGAAGGAAGGAAGGAAGGAAGAAGGAAAGAAAGAAAGAAGAAAATGGCTGTCAAGAAATCCAGAGAAGGAAGTTTATGGAGATGAGCAGCTACAGACTTCTGAAGAAGACCAGGAGTCATGTGGTTGGTGCTGGTATATGAAAATTGAAAATCTGCAAACTGAATTTCATGGTTGTTATGGGAAGATGATATGTCTGGAAGGGTGGAGAAGAAACAAGCAAGGAGGAATAACTGCCTCCTGCCTCCAGCTTTCAGAGCTTAGAGAGCCAGCTGACAACTCATAAATATGCAGGAGCAAACAGATTAGAGGATCCGCTGCCTCCAGAGCAAAGCTAGCTGCCTAACTGACTACTATTTTGGCTATTCAGCAACCTTATGCCTTCTGCTGCATAGTTTTGAATGTCTGTAAATCATCAGAAATGTTTGTTTCTGCTTAACAATATGTAACTCATCTTTGTTTTTTTTTTTAAAAAAAGTCAATCTCCTTAATTCCCCAAAAAGATAGTTTTTCAACACTTGTCTGAAATGTTTCATTTCTGTCTCTGGAAATCACTTATATTATTCATTTTGAGTTTATCCTTAAGTACTCCTTGAATTGAGTCACAGTCCAATCAGAACACTGGACAAAATACTAAATTGTTAGATTTTTAATGTTCAAATATATATAATGCAGATATAAGGAAGAGAAGAAAAACTAATTCACACCAATAAACATATACAAACTATAATGCACATTATATTTCAAGAAACAAGTTACTGGCAGTCAACGTTGCAGTAGCTTGGAAGTCAGGTCACAGTAGTATTTATGACTTAACTGCTTCCCTGCCTACCTCCATGTTTCCTTTGTATTAAACAAGGACCTCATATAGTTGTCATTAAAAGAATTGTTGTTAATTAAATTATTATTTCTCAGATAGTCAATTCAACACTCTTTCCTGTAATCTATGATATAGGAACCTGACTCTGTAAATGCTCCCTTTTGTCAGCAGAGAGTGTTAAATTTAACATAACCAATAGTGGCTGCAGGAAGGCCCATGTGTAGGAAGGACCTTCCTTTTCTGGGGACAATGTACTCTTCTTTCTGCTCTTTTGATGTATCTTAGAGCAGGTGGGATATGCAACATTTGTGAGTCTCCCTTCCCAGCAAAATTACATGGTTACTGAGAAAATGCTTTCCCAGTAACTTCTGCCAGTGTACCCAGTAGTCTACTGTACACTGTGAGTCTACTGGGTACAGTGATATAGAATTCCATTTCAGTATGAGTAGGATTTTGACCTAGCCCCCTATAGAATCAGAAAGGAATTAGTTCCCTTAAACATTTTATCTGTACTGTTGAAGGTGGTCCTAGCCTTGGCAATTTGTGATGAGTCATCTCTTGACCTTACCACACTTTACTGGACCAGAGTCCCATTCCCCCCAAGATCTGAAAAATAATGGCCGTGTTTCCAAACTTGCTTTCTTCACTTACCCTGCTTCAGTTTTGTAGACATTATTTCTCCGTCTCTGTTGAATTTTAACTTCCTGGAGTTAGTTTCTCACTTGCTATGCAGTTCTAGAGTATGATAGTTATAACATACTTTATAGTTTCCCATTTCAAATTAGTAGGTAATGTCACTCAGGTCGAGACTTACTCAGCAAAGAAGTACCATCAGGGATCATGTTGTGGATGTTGGCGGCTCTGTCACTCAGCTAGAGCACAAAGCTAATTAAGCTTTCAGTAAATGAAAATAGGATGCTAATGTTGGAAGCATGCACCGGTATCAGTTAGTTAATTTAAAGAAAATACCTGCTGGAGCAGCTCCCTCATGAGCAAAGTGATTGCAGGAACTTGACTGTACTAACAATAAAGAGATCTGTTACCTCTGTGGACATTCTTCAGCACACTAACCACACAGAGACAAAGTACATTCAGACAATTCAACTCTCAGCTCAACTCAAATTTTGATGTGGTAACCAAGGAGTTTCTGTAACAGACTCAAATTAATCTCTTTTTTTCTTTTTGTTTTGCTTCAACCCAAGCCATGGGTAGATGATAGAGAAAATGAAATGTAAAATTGAATGGGGAGGGCCAACTCAAAGTGACACCATGATTCTTATTATGAATGTTAGGTTAATAAATGGGAAAGGATGTGATTCTAAAACGTTTGAAATATCTGTTTAGACTCAAATCCAACTAAACAACTGGAAAGTCAAATTCCATGCCTTTCAAATGCAAAAAGTTTGCCATCCTGTGCCTGAAGATGTCACTTAACTTTTCTGGCTAAATCACAGGCATACATGGCTTGGATTGCCTATTCCAAGAGCTATCAACTAGACCATTAGACCATTATGACATTAAATCATACCTATTTCAAAACCATTCTTAGTTTCATTAACAGTTATTAACTTTACACCCAAAAAAGTGTAACTTCAATACATGTGACTGTGTGTGTGTGTGTGCGCACGTGTGTGTATGTATATATATCACAAGTTTATAAACCTATATACATTTGCATGAATATTTTTATTAATATTAGTTATGCTCAAAAGTACTTACAAGATGCTTGTATCAATAGAAGTGTAGGGAATATAACTTAAAATAGTATATTCTATTAGCAATAGCACACATTAGGACTATGTAACACATGATCAAGCCAAACTTACTAAATTAGTAGCATCAGTTATTAGTGACAACATTGTGTGCTCACGGACACTGTTTTAGAGACATTGTCTTGCATGTCTAGATCACCCCAGGTTCACAGTGTGAGTGACCTTGAACATCCATGTCCTTGCACCTACCTAAGTGTTAGAATTGCAAGCTTGTCCTCCTACACCAGCTATCATTTCATATGATTGAAAATGTCTTAATAATGCATATAATTCAGACTACAATAATTTACAATGACTGGAAATTACTATGAATGTTTATTATGACTGGTGTGTAATGAGTTTGGCATTAAAATTAATATAGATTACTGTTTATCACATTGTGGCTCTAACATTATTAGATTTGTGTCTTTGTCCTTATTTATTGTCCCATGTAAGTTGAAGGAAAATTATTAATTATGCTTTTATTACTCTGTCAGTGTCAATCACATACTTGTTCTCAAACATGCATAGTTAAGAATTAAAAAACACAAATTAGCTTGTCATATCATTTATTCTAGGCAATGCACTGTAATAAATTACAGGTAAAACAAAACCAAACATTTAATTAAATTTGAATCTACAATTGAAATTTAAAAGAAAAACTAACTGAATATAATTTTTAAATTATTGTTTTCAGAATAACTGCATAAACTCTCTAGGGGTACTGTGACTTGCTGTATTAAAAATATTATATAAAATGTGGTACATTTACACAATTGAGTACTACTCATCTATTAAAAACGACTTCATAAAATTCTTAGGCAAATGGATAGAACTAAAAAATATCATGCTGAGTGAGGTAACTCAATCACAAAAGAAAATACACATGATACGCACTCACTGATTCGTGTATATTAGCCCAAAAACTTGGGATACCCAAGATAAAATTCACAAAGCACATGAAGATCAAGAAGAAGGAAGACCAAAGTGTGATGCTTCAGTCCTTCTTAGAAGGGGAAACAAAAATACTCACAGAAAGAAATACAGCGACAAAGTTTAGAGTAGAGACTGAAGGAATGGCTATCCAGAGACTGCCTCACCTGGGGATCCATCCCATATACAGTGACCAAACCCAGACACTATTGCTGATGCCAACAAATGCATGCTGACTGGAGCCTGAGAGTACACAGGGAGGAACCCATAGCTCTAGCTGCATAAGTAGCAGAGAATGGCCTTGTCAGGCACCAGTGGGAGGAGAGGCCCTGAGTCTTGTGAAATCTCCATGCCCCACTGTAGGGGAATGTCAGGGCAGGAGGGAGTAGGTTGGGGGAAGCACCCTCATAGAAGCAGGAGTTGGGAGGATTTGATAGGAGGTTTCCAGAGGGGAAACCAGAAAAGGGGATAACATTTGAAATGCAAAATAAGAAAATATCCAATAAAAGAACAAAAAGGTAAAAACCAAAATATTACTGTATTTTAAGCCTGATCTCCTGACCTCCTCTAACATGGGAAATGTCATATGTAATACAAGCAAAATTATAATCAGTCATGAATTGCCATCATAAAAACATTGTGTTTCTCAAATTGCTAACTGTTAATAAAAATAAACCATGTTATTTTTCAAGGAAAACAGTAATACAGAGGACACCAACAAGAAGTATATTGCTGTGTTTTTTCCTTAAACACTCTTCTGAAATTAACTTGAATTTTAAGTCATCAATTTGATTACAATGAGACAAAAGGAGATATGGAGTTTTATATTAGTTTGATTTGAGGTCACAAGAAATATTTTAGTATAAGAGCATCTTTTAAATGATAATTAATTTATTCACAATAAAATAATTAAGACAAAGTTCAGTTATTTAAAGATTTCAGGAAATTGGTACTATTTTATTGATAATACTGAAAGTATTTCTGTAAATTTCAGATGAGGTGCAATGGCTTTAATTTCATAAAATTTATTTTAAAAGACTAATAATTTTATCATGAAGTAAGACCATTGATATGTATTTTTAGGGAAGGTCATGCCAATCAGAATAATACCTTTAGGAACAAATTTATAAGACAACTGATCGATTCTGGTAAAACGGGCCCAATTATAAACTCTATTTCCTAACGGCTAATGCTAAAAGAGGAGTGTGGAACAACAGTATCAACTAACTAAGACACCTGAGAACTCCCAGATTCTAAGCTACCATCCAAAGAGCATACACAGGCTGGTCCATGGCCCCAGAGTATATGTAGCAGAGGGTTGCCTACTCTGGCCTCAGTGGGATAGTATGCCCCAGGGAAGGGGTATGCTGGGGCTTGAGGTGGGTGTAGGTAGGTATATGATGAGGAGTCACATGAGAAGGTAGGGGAACACTCTCTCAGAGGCAAAGGGCAAGGGAGATGGGGTGAAGAACTCTGGGAAGGGAACTAGGAAAGGAGGGGCAACATCTGGAAAATAAATATAAAATAATTTAACAAAAAAGCACTGAAATGCAAGTGAGTTATATGAAATTCAAACTAAGATATTTTATTTCAAAATTAATAATTAATTTTTCTTCAGATATTTGGAAAAAATATCCAGAATGCAAAATGTTTTGTATAATACATCTTATAGATTTATTAAAATCAAGCTAGAAGTAATTTTCTACTAGTTTAATTTCATTTCATCCCTGAGGAATAAAATTATATACTTTTAGAGGGAACAGATAGTTCTTGCTCCAAATTGCTTCGTCATTTTCATTGAATCTTACTTTAAGAGGTAACACTACCTAACTATAGATTTAGAAGTAGTTATTAAAAGATGAGATGATAAAAATAGGTAAAATTCCATGTCGAAGTACTTGACAATGTATTTTGTCACATACTATTACAGATAATAAGGTTATAAAATATTTAGGCTCTAATTGCCTCAAGTATTACTTCATTAGAAAAGAGTAAAATTCTGAATATAGAGTGCATCTCAAAATAAAATAATAATTAAGAGAAAAGCCATTCTGAGGAGAGCTCTGAAACACAGTCCTAACAGATACAGTGATTAGCAGGCTAAGCAATTGAATATAGGGCAGAGTTGGAGAACACCTTCATAGAAGATTTGTCAAAGCAGATTACCTTTTGCAACAGAACATGAATGAAGTTTAAAAAATAATTTCGGGGACCAGGAGCAGCAGATCCACTGCGTCTGAGACACCGCACCTGAAGGGACCGACCGCATAAACAGTTCTCTGCACCCAAATCCCGTGGGAGGGAGAGCTAAACCTTCAGAGAGGCGGACACGCCTGGGAAACCAGAAGAGACTGCACGCTGCACACAGTACTGACCCCAGAGGAAAACAAAAGCTATCTGGAACCCTGGTGCCCAGAAACCTCCCCGAAGGGGCAGCGAGATCTTCCTGGCTGCTGAGGCCGTGGAGAGCTCATGGGCAACACCCCGCGCGCAAGCCTGGGCATGGGGACCACAGGTAAGACGAACTTTTCTGCTACAAACGACTTGCCTGGTGATCTCGGGTCACACAGAGGCGGAGTTCCTCTGGGGCCGGACACTTCCGGTGTTTGGCCAGAGTCCCGCACCAGCAGAGGATCCCTGCCTTCAGCAGAAGTCTGCTCCCAGGCCGGCTGGAGGGGGGATGTCACCACCTGGGCGCGCGGGCACTCCTGAGGCAGCAGAGCGGAGGAGACCACCAACTGCCCACCCCTGCCCACATCCCCTAGCCCAGGAGGAAACTGTATACAGCCTCTGGGTACCCGTGAGGGAGGGCCCAGGAGCAGCAGGTCCACTGCGCCTGAGACACTGCACCTGAAGGGACCGACCGCGACAAACAGTTCTCTGCACCCAAATCCCGTGGGAGGGGAGAGCTAAACCTTCAGAGAGGCGGACACGCCTGGGAAACCAGAAGAGACTGCACGCTGCACACAGTACTGACCCCAGAGGAAAAAAAAAGCTATCTGGAACCCTGGTGCACGAACCTCCCGGAAGGGGCGCGCAGATCTTCCTGGCTGCTGAGGCCGTGGAGAGCTCATAGGCAACACCCCGCCAGCAAACTTGAGCCTGGGGACCACAGGTAAGACAAACTTTCTGCTACAAACGACTTGCCTGGTGAACTCAAGACACAGGCTCACAGGAACAGCTGAAGACCTGTAGAGAAGAAAAACTACGCCGAAAAGCAGAACACTCTGTCCCCATAACTGGCTGAAAGAAAACAGGAAAACAGGTCTACAGCACTCCTGAAACACAGGCTTATAAGACAGTCTAGCCACTGTCAGAAATAGCAGAACAAAGTAACACTAGAGATAATCTGATGGCGAGAGGCAAGCGCAGGAACCCAAGCAACAGAAACCAAGACTACATGGCATCATCGGAGCCCAATTCTCCCACCAAAGCAAACACGGAATATCCAAACACACCAGAAAAGCAAGATTTAGTTTCAAAATCATATTTGATCATGATGATGGAGGACTTCAAGAAAGACATGAAGAAATCCCTTAGAGAAACACAAGAAAACATAAACAAACAAGTAGAAGCCTACAGAGAGGAGTCACAAAAATCCCTGAAAGAATTCCAGGAAAACACAATCAAACAGTTGAAGGAATTAAAAATGGAAATAGAAGCAATCAAGAAAGAACACATGGAAACAACCCTGGATATAGAAAACCAAAAGAAGAGACAAGGAGCTGTAGATACAAGCATCACCAACAGAATACAAGAGATGGAAGAGAGAATCTCAGGAGCAGAAGATTCCATAGAAATCATTGACTCAACTGTCAAAGATAATGTAAAGCGGAAAAAAGCTACTGGTCCAAAACATACAGGAAATCCAGGACTCAATGAGAAGATCAAACCTAAGGATAATAGGTATAGAAGAGAGTGAAGACTCCCAGCTCAAAGGACCAGTAAATATCTTCAACAAAAATCATAGAAGAAAAACTTCCTAACCTAAAAAAAAAAAGAGATACCCATAGGCATACAAGAAGCCTACAGAACTCCAAATAGATTGGACCAGAAAAGAAACACCTCCCGTCACATAATAGTCAAAACACCAAACGCTTTAAAATAAAGAAAGAATATTAAAAGCAGTAAGGGAAAAAGGTCAAGTAACATATAAAGGCAGACCTATCAGAATCACACCAGACTTTTCGCCAGAAACTATGAAGGCCAGAAGATCCTGGACTGATGTCATACAGACCCTAAGAGAACACAAATGCCAGCCCAGGTTACTGTATCCTGCAAAACTCTCAATCAACATAGATGGAGAAACCAAGATATTCCATGACAAAACCAAATTTACACAATATCTTTCTACAAATCCAGCACTACAAAGGATAATAAATGGTAAAGCCCAACATAAGGAGGCAAGCTATACCCTAGAAGAAGCAAGAAACTAATCGTCTTGGCAACAAAACAAAGAGAAGAAAAGCACACAAACATAACCTCACATCCAAATATGAATACAACAGGAAGCAATAATCACTATTCCTTAATATCTCTCAACATCAATGGCCTCAACTCCCCAATAAAAAGACATAGATTAACAAACTGGATACGCAACGAGGACCCTGCATTCTGCTGCCTACAGGAAACACACCTCAGTGACAAAGACAGACACTACCTCAGAGTGAAAGGCTGGGAAACAACTTTCCAAGCAAATGGTCGGGAAGAAGCAAGCTGGAGTAGCCATTCTAATATCAAATAAAGTCAATTTTCAACTAAAAGTCATCAAAAAAGATAAGGAAGGACACTTCATATTCATCAAAGGAAAAATCCACCAAGATGAACTCTCAATCCTAAATATCTATGCCCCAAATACAAGGGCACCTACATACGTAAAAGAAACCTTACTAAACCTCAAAACACACATTACACCTCACACAATAATAGTAGGAGATTTCAACACCCCACTCTCATCAATGGACAGATCATGGAAACAGAAATTAAACAGAGACGTAGAAAGACTAAGAGAAGTCATGAGACAAATGGACTTAACAGATATTTATAGAACATTCTATCCTAAAGCAAAAGGATATACCTTCTTCTCAGCTCCTCATGGTACTTTCTCCAAAATTGACCATATAATTGGTCAAAAAATGGGCCTCAACAGGTACAGAAAGATAGAAATAATCCCATGCGTGCTATCGGACCACCACGGCCTAAAACTGGTCTTCAATAACAATAAGGGAAGAATGCCCACATATACGTGGAAATTGAACAATGCTCTACTCAATGATAACCTGGTCAAGGAAGAAATAAAGAAAGAAATTAAAAACTTTTTAGAATGTAATGAAAATGAAGATACAACATACCCAAACTTATGGGACACGATGAAAGCTGTGCTAAGAGGAAAACTCATAGCGCTGAGTGCCTGCAGAAAGAAACAGGAAAGAGCATATGTCAGCAGCTTGACAGCACACCTATAAGCTCTAGAACAAAAAGAAGCAAATACACCCAGGAGGAGTAGAAGGCAGGAAATAATCAAACTCAGAGCTGAAATCAACCAAGTAGAAACAAAAAGGACCATAGAAAGAATCAACAGAACCAAAAGTTGGTTCTTTGAGAAAATCAACAAGATAGATAAACCCTTAGCCAGACCAAGGAGAGGACACAGAGAGAGTGTCCAAATTAACAAAATCAGAAATGAAAAGGAGACATAACTACAGATTCAGAGGAAATTCAAAAAATCATCAGATCTTACTATAAAAGCCTATATTCAACAAAACTTGAAAATCTGCAGGAAATGGACAATTTCCTAGACAGATACCAGGTACCGAAGTTAAATCAGGAACAGATAAACCAGTTAAACAACCCCATAACTCCTAAGGAAATAGAAGAAGTCATTAAAGGTCTCCCAACCAAAAAGAGCCCAGGTCCAGACGGGTTTAGTGCAGAATTCTATCAGACCTTCATAGAAGACCTCGTACCAATATTATCCAAACTATTCCACAAAATTGAAACAGATGGAGAACTACCGAATTCCTTCTATGAAGCCACAATTACTCTTATACCTAAACCACACAAAGACCCAACAAAGAAAGAGAACTTCAGACCAATTTCCTTTATGAATATCGATGCAAAAATACTCAATAAAATTCTGGCAAACCGAATCCAAGAGCACATCAAAACAATCATTCACCATGATCAAGTAGGCTTCATCCCAGGCATGCAGGGATGGTTTAATATACGGACAACCATCAACGTGATCCATTATATAAACAAACTGAAAGAACAAAACCACATGATCATTTCATTAGATGCTGAGAAAGCATTTGACAGAATTCAACACCCCTTCATGATAAAAGTCCTGGAAAGAATAGGAATTCAAGGCCCATACCTAAACATAGTAAAAGCCATATACAGCAAACCAGTTGCTAACATTAAACTCAATGGAGAGAAACTTGAAGCAATCCCACTAAAATCAGGGGACTAGACAAGGCTGCCCACTCTCTCCTACTTATTCAATATAGTTCTTGAAGTTCTAGCCAGAGCAATCAGACAACAAAAAGGAGGTCAAGGATACAGATCGGAAAAGAAGAAGTCAAAATATCACTATTTGCAGATGATATGATAGTATATTTAAGTGATCCCAAAAGTTCCACCAGAGAACTACTAAACCTGATAAACACCTTCAGCAAAGTGGCTGGGTATAAAATTAACTCAAATAAATCAGTAGCTTTCCTCTACACAAAAGAGAAACAGGCCGAGAAAGAAATTAGGGAAATGACACCCTTCATAATAGATCCGAATAATATAAAGTACCTCGGTGTGACTTTAACCAAGCAAGTAAAAGATCTGTAAAATAAGAACTTCAAGACTCTGAAGAAAGAAATTGAAGAAGATCTCAGAAGATGGAAAGATCTCCCATGCTCATGGATTGGCAGGATTAATATAGTAAAAATGGCCATTCTGCCAAAAGCGATCTACAGATTCAATGCAATCCCCATCAAAATACCAATCCAATTCTTCAAAGAGTTAGACAGAACAATTTGCAAATTCATCTGGAATAACAAAAAACCCAGGATAGCTAAAACTATCCTCAACAATAAAAGGACTTCAGGGGGAATCACTATCCCAGATCTCAAGCAGTATTACAGAGCAATAGTGATAAAACTGCATGGTATTGGTACAGAGACAGACAGATAGACCAATGGAACAGAATTGAAGACCCAGAAATGAACCCACACACCTATGGGCACTTGATTTTTGACAAAGGAGCCAAAACCATCCAATGGAAAAAAAAAGATAGCATTTTCAGCAAATGGTGCTGGTTCAACTGGAGGTCAACATGTAGAAGAATGCAGATCGATCCATGCTTATCACCCTGTACAAAGCTTAAGTCCAAGTGGATCAAGGACCTCCACATCAAACCAGATACACTCAAACTAATAGAAGAAAAACTAGGGAAGCATTTGGAACACATGGGCACTGGAAAAAATTTCCTGAACAAAACACCCATGGCTTATGCTCTAAGATCAAGAATCGACAAATGGGATCTCATAAAACTGCAAAGCTTCTGTAAGGCAAAGGACACTGTGGTTAGGACAAAATGGCAACCAACAGATTGGGAAAAGATCTTTACCAATCCTACAACAGATAGAGGGCTTATATCCAAAATATACAAAGAACTGAAGAAGTTAGACAGCAGGGAGACAAATAACCCTATTAAAAAATGGGGTTCAGAGCTAAACAAAGAATTCACAGCTGAGGAATGCCGAATGGCTGAGAAACACCTAAAGAAATGTTCAACATCTTTAGTTATCAGGGAAATGCAAATCAAAACAACCCTGAGATTTCACCTCGCACCAGTGAGAATGGCTAAGATCAAAACTCAGGTGACAGCAAATGCTGGCGAGGATGTGGAGAAAGGGGAACACCTCCATTGTTGGTGGGGTTGCAGACTGCTACAACCATTCTGGAAATCAGTCTGGAGGTTCCTCAGAAAATTGGACATTGAACTGCCTGAGGATCCAGCTATACCTCTCCTGGGCATATACCCAAAAGATGCCCCAACATATAAAAAAGACACGTGCTCCACTATGTTCATCGCAGCCTTATTTATAATAGCCAGAAGCTGGAAAGAACCCAGATGCCCTTCAACAGAGGAATGGATACAGAAATGTGGTACATCTACACAATGGAATATTACTCAGCTATCAAAAACAATGACTTTGAAATTCGTAGGCAAATGGTTGAACTGGAAACTATCATCCTGAGTGAGCTAACCTAATCACAGAAAGACATACATGGTATGTACTCATTGATAAGTGGCTATTAGCCCAAATGCTTGAATTACCCTAGATGCCTAGAACAAATGAAACTCAAGACGGATGATCAAAATGTGAATGCAGATCGCCCCTGAGAGACACAGCCAGAATACAGCAAATACAGAGGCGTATGCCAGCAGGAAACCACTGAACTGAGAACAGGACCCCTGTTGAAGGAATCAGAGAAAGAACTGGAAGAGCTTGAAGGAGCTCCGAGACCCCATATGTACAGCAATGCCAACCAACCAGAGCTTCCAGGGACTAAGCCACTACCCAAAGACTATACATGGACTGACCCTGGACTCTGACCTCGTGAGGTTGCAATGAATATCCTAGTAAGAGCACCAGTGAAGGGGAAGCCCTGGGTCCTGCTAAGACTGAACCCCTAGTGAACTAGACTGTTGGGGAGAGGGCAGCAATGGGGGAGGGTTGGGAGGAACACCCATAAGGAAGGGGAGGGGGAGGGGATGTTTGCCCGAAACCGGAAAGGAATAACACTTTAAATGTATATAAGAAATACTCAAGTTAATAATAATAAAAAAAAAAAAAGTAAAAAAAAATAAAATAAAAAAAAAAATAAAAAAATAATTTCAAAGAAACAAATGTTTACTCAAATGTTCAAAGTTGATAGTCAGGATCAGACATTTTGTAGCAAGGCCCATACTGTGGCAGCAGTCATTTTTATTGTTTCTTTACTGAATCCCAAGGTTCTGAAATAGCCTCTCACAGAAACACAGTACATATCTTACTCTTTTTCAGCAAGTATAAATCAGTCAGGCAAGTTTTCTGCTAAGGTTTACTGTATCCTCTAAATAAAGGATCATGTCATCTACAAGGATGGGTAATTTCTCTTCTTCCTTTACATTTGCACCTCATTTATTTCTTTACCGTACAGGATCACCCTGAATAAGAGTGGATGGAGTAAGAACTCTTCTGATGTCCCATACTTATGTGACATGCTGTCAGGTATTTTCCCATTTAATATGATTTTGGCTATTGATTTGTCCTACATAGCCTTTATGAGATATGTTCTTTCCATGATAAATTTCTTCAGTGTTTTTATCATGATCATGTTTAACTTTGTCAACTGCCTTTAAAGTCTATTAAGATGACCATGTAATTTGTGTCCTTGAGTCTACTTACTCTGAGTATTACATTTTTAATTGCATGTGTTAAACAATCTTTAAAAGGAAACTAACTTGTTTGTAATGTATAATCTTAAGGAGTTATGGAATTCAGTTTACAGAGGCTCCTTTTAGTTTTGAATAAGTGTGTTTATTAGTTATATAAAAGGCAGAAATAAAAGAACAAGTAGCAATCTGCTGGCAGATTCAGATCCTGGAGAAGAGCTATTTTCAGATTCTAACATGATACTTTCTGTTCTTTCCTATGGAGAAGGAAAGACTGAAACCTATTCTGTGCAGGCCCTTACTACATTCATGTAGGCTTTGCCTGATAACAATTATTTCTCAAGTTTTCTCTTTACAAAAGCATCATATTCATAGCTATGTTTCATTACTTCACTTTTTCTTTTGCTCTTGAGAGATTATAATTATTCCATTCCTCCCTTCCCCTTCTTACATCCAAATGCTCCCATATAACCTTCTGTTTTTCAAATTCATTTATCTCTTTATTAAATTGATATTAAATGCTTATAAGCATATGTATAGCCATATTAGTCCTAACTATAACCTGCTCAGTGTGAATAATTTCATACTCGTGTGTGTTCTCAGGGCCTCCCCATTTACTATTGGAAAACCAGTTAGCATGCTCTTACATCTATATTAACCTGGGAACATGGTCTATGGTTTTTATTCTTTGTTGTATCATTTTCTGGTTTTAATATTAAAGATAATAATGATATCTGAGAAGTTTGGTAAAAAACTTCCATTTCTATTTTGTAAAACAATTAGAAGTACAGTGGTGACAGCCACATCTGCTTAATAAGTGTCAGGGAAAAGTTTTATGAATACATGGAGAATAATAAAATTAGAACAATATTTCACCCTGCACAAAAAAGTTGATTAAAAATAAATTGAATATAAATCTAATATAAACCTGAATATATAATCTAAACCAGATGCTTGTCTTGCAGGGAAAAACAACTTTAAAACATTGTCATAAGCATGAACTGTTTTGAAGAAAACTAATAACATAGAAAAGAACCTCAAGAGTAGATGATTATACAATACTAAATAGCATCCAAAACACAAGAAAATTTAAATAAGTTAAGAGATTCCCTACAGAATAAAAGTGTATCTTTTCTATAATGAAAAGAGAAATATGTGCAACACACACACACACACACACAAACACACATAATTTTAGAGTAAACTAGCAGCTCTCAAAATAAGAAATACAAATTTCTACATCATATTTGAAATAAATGTATATATACTCAGACAGAGGGGAAATTCAAGTTACAACTCCAATATATTCTATCTATAACAAAATTGGTGTCCTAAAAAATATAAAATAAAATTAACAGCTGGGACGTCATAAAACTGAAATGCTTCTGTACAGCTGTGAAAAGAGTTAATTAAATGAATAAAGTATGCCATGGGAGAGAATCTTTGCCAGTTATAGTCATCAAGGAAATGTTTAATAACTAGAACATACACAGAAATCAAAAAGCAAAGTCTCAAGAAAACAAATGACCCAATTGTAAAAATGGAAAGGGATCTACGCAGTGATTTCATTGTAGAAGAAATAAAAATGGATAATAAACACTTCAATATGTGTCACCATCCTTATCAATTAGGGCAATACAATAGAAGTCAACTTTGAAATTTCATCACATCCTAGTCAGGGTGGCTAAGACTCATAAAACAACTGTAAACAAATACTGACAAGGATAGAGAAAAAAAAGCACACTAATTCACTAATGATGGAATTACAAATTGGTTGAAGCACTATGAATACATAAAGGAAGTTAAGTTATATAGGCTGGCACTGCTCACCACAGGAAGCATAGACTAACAAAAATGCTAGTACCAATTAGGCAAGCCTCATTTTAATGCTTGGTGTGGAGATACCTGGTGACTCCACAAACAGCCTCAATTACTGATATATCTATAAGTTGCCTTTCAGAGGTTGAAGATAAAGCCCTTTGCAGAAGACACTTTTATGATGCAAGACTTTGATGATAAAAGCTATATCTGACCTGGACTCTACTTCCCTGAAGTCTAGTTTCCATGGATACAGAAAATGCTGTGCATTCTGCCAAGGCAGCAAAGCAATTAAACAGTGCTACAGAGCTGCAACAGCTGTGAATCATAACTGTGACCATCCTGAAAAGATATGGATACAGGTACAAGAAGCCGTACTCATGTGTTGGTTGCAACCAAAAGCAGTCTACTTGAACATAGGACTACTTATCAAGGGAAAAATTTTGCCTTTACTGGAAACCTATCTAGCTTCCCAAGGCTAATGAGATCATAGGCCTTAGGAAAAAATTCACTACGACTACTTTTGTATTATTAGGAAGTACTAAATCTTTTCTTAACACCCACAGATAAGTTTAGTTGCCATTCCTAAACAAATATGCTTCCCTTTACAACAAAAATTTAGACCATCAAAGAAAAACCACAACCAGATACATCATAGATATTAGCAGATTGGGTAGAGCTTAGTCACAATGACTACATATACAATAAAGCTTTATGTCTAGGGCTCAGGCAATATCACAGAATAGGGAGCACAATTACTCTAAGAAGTACTTCACAGGAGAAATTCCAGAGAAGAATGGTCAGATCTTAATCAATATACATATACCACATACACACAAATATCCAAGCAGACTTAGCATGTGCACGCACGCGGGCGCACGCACACACACACACACACACACACACACACACACACACACACACACACACACACACGTCTACTTTTCATGAATGGACCAGATAGAAGGCCTCTATCTATATAATCGTAAATAAGTTTAAAAATTTGTGATTTTTATCTACGTTCCCACGCACATGTGTGTTAATGTATAATGCTATATACACATAGATGTACACAAGTATGTATGTATATTTGTGTGTGTGTGCTTTTCTATAAAGAAAAGCAGGCTATCAACTTGAGATGGTATGGGAGTGGATCTGGTAGAGGCTGAGGGAAGAAAGGGAAGGGATGATTTGATGTAAATTTATTTCAGTTAAATGCATATATTAAAAAAGTAAAGAAAACAAATAGCAAATTTTGTTAAGTATGTAACAAAATGAACAATTCTTATCACCTGATGGTAAGTGCTTTCCATTGAACAAACTTGTGCAGCCAATATGGAAATCACCATAGATGTACTTCACACAACAAAAATTAAAATTATCCTATAACACAGGTATATAACTATGAGGTGCATGCTCAAGGAACACTTAGCTTGCCACAGATTTATTTATATGTCATTTAACTGTACATTTTTTAGCTATCCACAATAGCTAGGATTGGAGAAATATTATCATTCAACAGATGAAACATATACAGGTACACAACAGTAAATTATTCAGCCACAAATAAAAAATCATAATATTGAGAAGAAAATGGGTAAATCCAGAAACTCATATCTTAAATAAAGGAACCCCTGCCCCCTAAATATAAACATGATTTCATTCTCAAATACCAAGAATTTTAATTTTTATTTTACATAAAATAGTCATACATTTATTTTTCTCCCTCTCTTTCCTCTCTCCAGATGCCCATGTCCCCTCCCTCTAATTTCTGACATAGCCTTCTCAAACACTTCGCCTCTATTTCTTTGACTCATATTGTTACACACATAGGCATGCACACGAGCAAACACACACACACACACACACAGAGATACAAAATGCTGAGTCATTTACAGATGCTCACTTTTCGATACTGAATACTAATTTGGGAGTTCATACCAGGGAAACACTAATTCTTCATTTTCAAGATGTTATTGGTTGCCTATATTTCAGTTAGGACAGGAGCTCCATGAAATTTAAACTTTTGACCAACAACTATTGGTGTTGTTCTTTTTTAGGTCTACCTTTGTATCCATATTTTGAAATCATGATGGGTATTGCTATTTTGTCATTTCTAGAAGGAACTCCGATATTCCCTCAGCCTTATGTACACAAGTTGTATTGTAGACACATTTCTTGGAGTTGGAATACCCAGAAACTCTTCCCTCCATATTTTTCCATTGTGTTATTCTATAATGGTCACAATATAATGCAAAGAGATGCTTCTTTGATGACAGCTGATATATTATATGCAAATACCTTTTAGAATTCAGTTAGAAATTATGCTGATCTATTGAAGTACCAATAATACATCCTTCTCTAAGATTGATGAACTACAAACACTAGGTAGTTGTCTAGGTGTCTGGATGCATGTAGTTTATGGAACTAACAGGAGAATGGTTACAGAAATGAAATGGGTCTTCACCAGGGGGTGGCAATTAAATGGGATAAGAAAATAACAGAATGCATGTGACATGAAGGGAGAAAGTGACTAGTAGGGACAGAAAAAAGAGAAAGACAAAGGGAAAAGGAAAAGGAAGAAGTAAAGATAATTAAAACAAAATATATATGAAGTCATTGAATTGTATGATGGTCTAACACTAATTAAAAAGAATAAAAATAAAGTCAATTAATATTGGATGTTTAAATGAATAACATAGGAAGAAATTTAAGAGTCAAATACTGAAAAGTTGTTCACAGCAAAAGAGGTTGCTGTGTTACGTCAACATTGGGAAACAGGGACCCAGTTGTAAAAAACAGAGTGACAAGTTTATGCTTGCATTTTAGGAGAGTGACTAAACCTGATGGACAATGGTAAAATGGGTAAAACTAATCAAATAGAAACTTATTTTCCAGAAGAACTGAGATATAAAATAGGTAATGAAAGATTTGAAGACTTGTTTCTTTGTGTCTGTCTGTCTGTCTGTCTTCCCCCTCTGTCTCTGTCAATCTCTCTCTGTGTCTCTGTCTCTGTCTCTCTTTCTCTTTCTCTCTCTCTCTCCCTCTCTCTCTCTCTCTCTGTCTCTGTGTGTGTGTGTGTGTGTATGTGTGTGTGTGTGTGTGTGTGTGTGTGTGTGTGTGTATTTGGTGTTGCACAATATACCGATTAAGTACAACCTATTTTTTTCTGACTGAATATAAGCAATGTGGTGGGTAGAGATAGAAGGTTCATTTGTGATATGAGAAAGTAGATAAATGTTGATGTCACTTGAAATTAAAACAACACAATGAGTAACAATTGGCAGAGAGAGGATCTTTCATTTCATTTCAATTTATTAACTTTGAGGTCTCTTTGGGATAAATGAGAGTGTCTTAACAGATGCTGCATGTAGTGATCTTTATCCTGGGAAATATATGGAACCTGATGTTTAGGTTTAATAATGTTAGGATTTCAGATTCTACTGAAAACAAAGGGATGGCTGATAATGGGCTCTAGCAATCTTAACCTAGTCTACAAACATTTTGGTTTCTTTAACATTGGAATATTAGTGTTCACAATTCAAATTAAAGCTTTTTATTTTTCACAACCCAAGCCACCATTAGTTATGCTTTAGATTTGGCCAGAGAATAATATTCTCTGTTTAGAATTTGTAGAAGCTTCTTCCTGGGCCCTTTCCCTTTATTCTCTTGGCTTTGTCAGGCAGGTGACCCCACTGTAAGCCCTCCTTGGAGGCTTACTCAGTCATTAGTAAAGCAACATCATATGTGACATTGTATTGTATGAAAATGACTCCTCATTTAATGGGTTTAAGGATATCATGAAAGAGAAAAATAACCCAATCCATGATATACCATAATGATCTCCAAACTTGGCCTTAATCTCTTCTCAGATCCTTAGAAGTATTCATTCTCAGTTGTCAAACTTATCTACATATGAAATATGACATTTTCTTAACCAAATTTAAATCTGGCTTCCTTTTAAGATCCATGAAAATGAAGTAACTTAACTGAAAACAAGTCTGACAAAGGATGAACTTGGCTTTAGACCATCATATGTTATCTACAGAGTAAACTTAAAGTCACACTTCATTGGGCATAGGTTTTAAAGATCATTCCACACTTTCTAACACCTCTAAGAATGTGTCCTTAATTTCAAACAAGTACAAGAGACACTGTTCTTCTCCAGCTTTCAATTCAAAACCCAAACCCATCACTGCTCTCCTTCTGGTAAAAGCACCATAAGCACATTACCTGCCCATGATTAAATCCAGAGTCTTCACACCCTGTACCATGTTAGAATACTAATTCACTTCATTGTTCAATTGAGGAAATTATGCTTAATTTTACTTCCTTGTCACTTTACTTTGTATTACTTAAACAACATTTAACAATAATATTTATGCTACCTATTCTCTGTGCCCCAAGTAATTTTCAAAACTTTAGCCAAGACTTTGACAAATTTTTCTAGTAATGCTTTTCAAATCCATCCTTCACACAGTAGACTTAGCTTAGTTTTTAAAATTTATGTTAACTATCATGTACTGATATTGTTATTAAAGATTGTGCGATATCAACCACATTTCTATAGGCAAAAGTTTAAAATTTCAATTCCTATGACAAAAACCTGAGTTTCAATAGCATATTCCTGACAGGATGCATAGGTATAGTTCTCTGCCAGCTTTCTCCAGAGTAGCCAGCAAAACAGCTGGAGATATGATGGAATGAAATGATTGCGTATGTGTGTGTTTGTGCTTAGATCATTCCTCATAGAGGGAGCATAGTTCTAGAGACTTCTCTCTCACTGTAAATAGTCAAATGACATATAGTATTCTTAAAGTTGAAAGTTTTCCCTGATAGACTGAGCAGGTTACAAAATGGCAAGCCAGCAATAAAGAAAGTTTAGGATCCTGCTAGCATAGTTTTATATTTGCATACCTTCTACTATAAGGTATTTATTGCTGAGAAATGGGACCTAACTTCACCAGCTGCCACCAAAAAAGGAAAGATGTTAAAACTTGAGATACATACCATGAGAACGATCTCACACTTGACCCCATTAATGATATTTTGCAATACTTGCAGACAAGAACCTAGCATAACTCTAATTGGAGAGGATTCACTCAGCAGCTGATAGAAACAGCTGCAGAGATCCACAGAAAAGCATGAAGTAACATTCAGGGAATCTTGAATGGTGGTAGGAAGGAGAGAAGGAGTCATATTAGTCAAAAACACCAGAAGAAAAACTACAGAATATACTAGCCTGGGCCTATAGGGGCTTATAGAGACTGAACTACCAACCAGAGATCATGCATGGGAATGGACCTAATCACCCTACATTTATGTTACAGATATGTACCTTGGTCTTCATGTGGGGCCCCTTAACAATTGGAGCAGAAACTATCTCTGACACTGTTGCCTGCCTTTGGATCCCTTTTCTCTACTGGGCTGCCTTGTCTAGCACAATAGAAAAAGATCCACCTAGTTCTACTGCAACTTTTCATGCCAAGGCATATGAAATCATCACAAAGCATTGATATCCAGTTGAACATGTTGATTATCTGAAAAGAAGTTGAGTTGCGTATGGGGAAAAGATGAGGTAAGAGGAAGGGACTGGGAGGAGATGATGGAGGGAAAGTGGCAATCAAAATGTAAAGTAAATAAATTAATTTTAAACAATTTCACAGGTTTTGGAAGTTGTCTTCCTGTGAATCCACTTTGAAAGTAAGTTTAATCAATCAAAAGGGATGATCTGATTCTATCCTTGAGGAGTTTGATTAATATTATTTTTATTTATTTTTAATTTATTCTTCTATCATACATCTTGAATGGAGTTTCCCCTCCTTCTACTCCTTCCAGCAACCCCTCCTTCCATTTTCCCACAATTACTCTTCCTCCAAGGGATATCAACCTAACAGGATGTAAAAAGATACAATAAGACCAGGCACAAACCCTCATACCAAGAATGGACAAGCCAAGAGAGTAGGATGAAAGTGGTCATAAGAGTAGGCAAAAGAGTTAGAGACATACCCATTCCCACTGTTAGGAGTCCAACTAAAATACTAAGCTAACACATAATATATCCAAAGGACCTAGTTCAGACCAAGACAGACAAACCTTGATTGCTACTTCAATCTCTATGAACCCCTACAAGCCAGGCAGTATTCTCTTATTGTCTTTGACACCTCTGGCTTCTAAAATTCCTACTTCTCTTTTTCCCTGGGGTTTCGCTGAGCTTTAAAGTCTGAGACCTGAGGGAAACGTCCAATTTGGGCTTTCTCTCCACCTAATGTTTGGCTGTGCATCTATTCCCATCAGTTTCTGAAGGAAGCCTCTCTTACGACGATTGGACTAGGCATGAAGCTATGAGTATAGTACCATATCTTCATGAATAATTTCATTGTAATTATTTTCCTACCCTAGGTTTCTGAACTATCCTGCCTCTGGTTTGTGGTCATCCAGGCAGTGTTGAGCATGGACTTCCTCTCTTGGCATGGGACTCAAAATAAGCCCATCATTGATTTCCTAGCACATCTTGAAAGCATGACAGATTTTAGGTCAAAGGTCTTGTGGTTGGGTTTGAGCCAATCACTGGAAATCTTGCCTATTTAAAGAAAGTGGCCAGTTCAGGCTCCATTGCTAAGAATCCTCACTAGGGTTCATCTGGGAGTTTCCTCTGCATACATATCACCATGCACCCCACTCATTCAATTCCACTCATCTCCCCCTGTACTATCTCACTAATCCCACTATCTCACTCAATCCCAACTGCATGTTCCCTCCTGTCCAATATCCACTGGCTCCTAGTCCACCAGCCATTTTATTCCCATTTCCCAGAGAGATCCACCAGTTTCTTCAGAGCCCTCCTTGTTACTTGACTTCTTTGGGATAGTGGATTATAGCACAGTTATCCTTGACTTTACATCTCTTATTTACTTATAAATAAGTACATACCATGTTTGTCTTTCTGAGTCTGGGTTACCTCACACAGGACGATTTTTTTTCTATTTGTATCCATTTGCTTTCAAATTTCATAATGCAACTGTTTTCCCTGCTGTATAATAATACTCCATTGTGTAAATGTTCCACATTTTCTTTATTCATTACTTTCAGTTGAAGGACATCTAGGTTGTTTCTAGTTTCTGACTATTATGAAGGCATTGTTGAGTGAGTGTCTTTGTGGTAGGATGGGGCATCCTTGAGTATATGTTGAAGACTGGTATAGTTGAGTCTTGAGGTAGATCAATTTTCAGTTTTCTGTGGAACCACCATTTTGATTTCCAAAGTGGTTGTATCAGTTTGCACTCCTACTAGCAATGGATGACTGTTTTCCTTGCTTCACATTCCTGCCAGCATGAGCTGTCACTTGTGGATATTTTTGTTGTTGTTGTTTGTTTGTTTTTGTTTTTGTTTTTGTTCATCTTAGCCATTCTGAGAGGTATAAAATGTAATCCAATGTACTTTTGATTTACATTTTTCCAATGGATAAGAATGTTGAACATTTTGACATTTCTGTTTATCAGTCATTTGAGATTCCTCTATTTATTCTGTATTTAGATCTCTACTTCATTTTTAAGTTAGATTATTTGAATCGTTGATGTGTACTTTCTTGAATTCTATGTGTGTTTTGCTTTATTAGCCCTCTATCAGTGGATGGTGAAAATGTTTTCCCATTCTGTAGGCTGTTGTTTTGTCCTACTGAAGGAGTTCTTTGCCTTACAGAAGACTTTCAGTTTCACCAGCTACCATTTATTTTTGATTGTTGATCTTAGTGCCTTAGTGAACTCTTCAGTTCAGAAAGTTGTCTCCTGTGACTATGACTCCAAGGTTATTCCTCATTTCCTTTTCAATCAGGTCAGTGTATCTTTGCCTTTGCTACACTGTGTATTGAGTTTTGTACATGGTGTCAAACATGGATCGATTTTCATTCTTACACATTCAGGTATCCAGTTTGAGCAGCACCATTTGTGGACAACGATTTCATTTTATGGCTGTATCTTTTTGGATTATTTTTAAAAAAAGAAAACAGGTGTCCCTAGGTGTAAGGTTTTACTTCATTTCTGTGTCTTTGATTTGATTCCATTGGTTACTGTGTCAGGTTTTATATGAATATCATGTGTTTTTGTGTTGAGGTAGCTCTGCAGTGCACCTTGAAATCAAGGATGATACCTCTAGAAGTTCTTTTATTGTTGAGGATTGTTTTAACTATCCTGTGCTTTTGTTTTTCCATATAAAGTTAAGTACTTTCCTTTCAATGTCTATAAAGTATTCTATTGCAATTTTGATAAAGATCTATTGATTTTTAATATAAGATTTAATAATGTATAATTTAACATTCTTAGATATCTTAGATATAATTTTTAACAAAAATAGAAGAATCAAGTTCAGTGACAGTCTGAAGAAAAAACCTTCAAGGAAAAGACCTTCTCAGGTCCATAGAATTAGTATATAATGCCAATGGGGTTTTCAAAATGTAAGCAAGTGATGCTTTATAGTTTCATGTAGTTATTGCCTAGCAGTAACCACAATCAGTATCCATCAATGTCTGAATAGTGTACTTATAGGTTAGAATCACACAGTGATATACACACATAGAATTCTATCACTGTATGAAAGTACACCTGAAGACACTGTCTTACTGATTTACATTCAATCTATTTCATAGATACAGTGTTTTGCATATTCAGATTCTCTGTATTTATACAATACAGAAAGACCTTGTGGATCATATTTTTTACTAGAAAATAATCATTTGCAACATAAAACACATCATATACTATTTCATAGGAAAGCTGCCAAGCTAAATAAGTTACAGGGGAATATCCATCGATATGACAAGATTTTTATGTTTTATTTGACATCAAATGTTATTCTTGAGATGTTGCTATGCAAATGTTTTTTTCTCTTGTTTTATCCTCTCTCTTTCCTAAGATCATTCTACATTTTATCATTCTAACTTGCAATTTTGCTGTCAGAGGGGCACACAGCCAGAATAATTACATTTCCTAGATGACTGAATTTAAAATAGTAACCCTTCCAGAGTAAATGAATATATTATAAATCAATACTGTATGACAAAATACATACCAAATTCACATGATGGGGGAGTTTAAATCAGCAAAGAACACAGAGATGGGAAGAAAAAGTTCAAGCACTGCCTTCACTCAGGGAGTGTCAGAACTAATGTGAACATTAGTACCATAAAGTGTGCTTCAGCACTTTCCCAGTGGTTTAGGCAATACAGACAATAATTTGCAGAACATTCAGTAAGTTGTCAGAGATAGCATCATTTGCTTTGAGGAAAGAATTTGTTTCGAATTGTCATTGAGTTTCTATGAAAGGACAACATAGCTACTGAACTTAAGTGCTTATATAAGCAAAATACTTTAAGCACAGGTAATTTCAGTGCTATTTATAGATTCCCTGCAATTAACTTTATCTAAGGTAGGAACACTGGCTCCTTCTGTATTTGGGAGGAGAAAGAATATATTCAGTGACTAAAACTTCTACATTATTTCTTTGAACTCTTTGAAAGATTGCAGACATCTACTGTATTTCTACCTCTTCCATGCCTCTTTGTATTCCTGATCAGTGAGCTTATAAGAATCACAGTGTCAATTTGCAGAGGACATTCAAGCATCTTCTGGACTTTATCTGAAGTCCAAAATTTGTCTGTTTTGATCTAGAAAGCAGTTGCCAACTATGCTAAATGAAAAGAAAATCAAGTGCATATTATTTGCTTAAAAATTATTTCTCAAACTTCATTTCTATTCTAACTCACCACTTCCATTTTTATTATTTGGAGGAATTTTAAATATTATAGTCCACACCACTTAGTGCTCCTCCCAGCCTCATTAATTATTCATGTGTGGTAGTCCATTCTCCTGCCTGTGTCATTCATTTTCTCTTTATTCGATTTCTTCTGTGTGCTTGCTGCTGCAGTCCCATTGTAAGCACATCTGGAAGAAAACTAAGACAACATTGTGGGTATTGAAGCTCTGAGAATAAATGAGCTGAGTACAGACTAAAGCTGCAGCTTCAATTGACTTAGTAAGCATTATAAAGTTTCCCAGCTTCTCATATCTCAATATGGTCATCTGCAAATAAATTTAAAATAAAGTGATTAATTCTCCAATTTATTAAGTCATTACACTACCTTTGTAGCAGGACATGTTGCTGTTGAGTTCTTCCTTTTCCTACCAAATTATTAACCTATTTTTTCTCTTTTTGCAGTGTGTACTTATCTCTTTCTAAAATCTTAAGATGACTTTTAAAATCTTTATATTTGTATTAGGTTTTGTTTAATGGAAGAAAATACAAAAAGATTTGCAATTTCTTTTCTGTCAGAGAAAAGAATTATTTTGTCGAATTGACACTTGCCACCCTCCTACAATGTATTCTCTTTGTCCTAAGTGAAATTTAAAAGCTTCACCCTTAGATATTCTTGCCTCAGTTCAAAAGTTTATGAGTTCATTTGCTTTTATTTAACTTGTGTTTTGTTCTAAAGACAAAAATAAACTTGATGTGGTCATGATATGCTTACAAAACCAACAGAAGTTTTGCTAATTTAAAAACTGGTTTGTGAATATTTTGATGTGGGCATTATTTAAAACTCTTATCAAAGTTATCAATGTAAACTTATCACTTATATTTCTCTCTCTTCTCTTTTTTTCCACAATATGTCCAGAAATGATGAATTTCAATCTAAAGATATGTCAGATATTTTTACTCTCCATATAATTTTTAAGAACACTCTATATTAAGACTTTTTCCCTGAGCAGGAAACAATCCTTGACACTATGAATGATATTCTTATGGAAGAGTTAGAGAAGACTTATGGAAAAGTTACAGGAAGAATTGAGGGACTAGAAGATGACATGGACACCATAGGAAGACCAACAGACAAAAAGCCAAAAGAATACCAAAAACAACAATAAAAACAACAATAATCTGAACTCTTGGGAGCTTCCTGAGAATGAATCTCTAACCAAAGAGCTAGCATGAGCTGAGCCTAAGCCCCTGCACTTAAGTAACGGATGAGCAGCTAAGTCCCTGACAACAAGAGTGGAGACTGTCCCTGATGTGCATAGGGTGGGGACTGAGGAGTATGACTAGGAGTGAGGGGTTGAAGGAGGGTGGTGACACCAAGGGTGGTGACTGAAAGCAGAAGAGGAGATAAGAATATGAAGAGTTTCCACATAAGGGGATACTGGGAGCAGAGAAGCACCTGATATTGGAATGTAAGGTGAATAAATAAAAAAATTACCCCCCAAAAAACAATAAAAATAACAATAAAAAACTCAGCTTAAACACTTCTAAGAAATTTTTCATTTTTTGACATCATTGAGATAGAACTGCAGTTTCCCAACAAGTTCAATACAAACTGTGGAGTCCTTATCTATTTGAATTCTTCCAAGAAAAAAAGTTTCCAAATGAGTTTGATCGAATTCCGTACATGGTTTTAGTTCTCCTACTTTCCAGTTGATGAAGCAATAATATGGAGTAGGCAAGGTTTTAGGAGATAGGGACAGTGGTAGATTTTCAAAGAGAGGATCTTAAATTTTCAAACATGGCAATAGAGAGTAATATGCTTGCCTCAGGAGGCTGACATCTACATTTAAGCCCTGGAATCATGTAAATGTGAAAGGAGAAAACTGATTTCACAAAGTCGTTCTGATTTCCATATGTGCACTTGGCATACCCTTTCCCTAATGCATTATACACATATACACACAATAGTAATAAATGTAAAAATTTAAACAAGAAAGAAAAGAAAGGGTAATAGAATGTAATTCCTAAAGTATAGGTCTCAATACCACTTAGTATGATAGATACCTAATGTGTAGATAAAATTCTCATATCTTAGGAAGGTGCCTTTGTCTCCAAGATATCTGCCATTCTTCTATCACTGTATCTTCAAATGAACAGAATAAGTAGTTGGGACAGAAAAAAAAGTGAACTCCAGACAAAGGTAATAGTATCAAAATAGTTCTCAAGAACAAATGTAAATGAGGCTTTGCATAGGCTGGCAAGCTTTGATGGATATTCTTGGTTGTCAATTTGAGTACATTTGGCATCTAAACCCAAATGACTGGACACACCTGATAGGGATTTTTCCTTAATTCTTTTGAAGTGGGAAGACACACTTCTAATCCCAGATGTTATGCAAAGGATCTCTCTCTCTTTCTCTCTCTCCTCTCTCTCTCTCTCTCTCTCTCTCTCTCTCCTCTCCTCTCTCCTCTCTCTCTCTCTCTCTCTCTCCTGCTTTTCTTGCATACTCTAGCAGGTCTTTTCACTTTCATTAGAGACTTCAAGATTTAAATGTATACTGAAGACTAGCTGAGACATCTAGCCTCATGAACTGAACAACAACTATTGGATTCTCGAAATTTCCACTTGTAAATAGCCATTGTTGCATTAGCAGAAACACAGCCCTTAAGTCATTTTAATAAATCCCTTTTCTAATTATATAGAGAGATTCATTCTGTAAGTTGTCTAGTTCTGGAGAACCCTGAATAATGCAACATTCATATTGAATATATAAAAATGTAACAAAATTACTTACATTTTATAAATGAAATATAATCACTGAAAGTTGATAACAGTAATTTAGGAAATAAATATGTATAAATTATGGCTTTCATAAGTATAAAATCTATACTGACAGTGATACTCATAGACATATAGTTGCTTTAACAAAAATATATGTCTCGTTTCATGGTCATATATTTTCCACACATTTTTAAACCTATATTTCTAACACAACTGGAAAATTAATTTTAAATATCTTTGGTTTATACAAATTGAGAAAGTGATTTAAAGTCCAATTTTGAATTGCCTCTCTAGTACAAAATTAAGTTTCAAAAACATTGCTGCATGAGTATGGTAAATGTCTAGGCTTAAATTTGAATAATTTGTATTGATTTATGAATTATAGATTCTCATTTACATGTTTAAGCTAAACTAAAAATCTTTTTTCTATAATAAATTTTGTCATAATTCTCTTTATCAGTTTATTTAAAAATTAAGACCAATCAAAATTTTATCCCTGTTTTACTAGCATTTTTCTATTTTTTAAAAGAATCATTTATCTACTTTTATGTATAGGAGTACACTGTAATTTTCTTCAGACACGCCAAAAGAAGGCATGAGATATCACTATATGAGCCACCATGTGGTTGCCAGAAACTGAACTCAGGCCCTTTGGAAGAACAGTCAGTGCTCTTAAGTGCTGAGCCATCTCTCCAGCCCCAACATTTTTCTTATGAGTGTGAATTCTACAACAATTAGACTCAAGTTTATGAAAAGTTATAGTCTGCAAAGATTACTCAGAAACATGATTTATTTATGTTTATATATTATAATTGTAGAGAAAAATAAATTTTTGAGTAAAAGTGGCATTTTTCCATGAAATTAATACTTTCTCTAAACATAAAGAAATAGTGTTTATAATTGGTTTTAATTTGCCACCTGAAAAATTGCAATATAACTGTTAAAGGAGCATCAGTGGTTCTGATCATAAACTTTCAATGGAAATTTTCATCTCACAATATATGTACAGTTCCCAACTTCAGCAATTTCTGTCAAAAACAGAAAAACATTCTCCATAGATAAATTTGGTTAGATTGGGATTCTTCAGTGTTTTCTCCCAAAGTAACTGAACATTGTTTATGATGCGCAAAGCATAATAGAATTCAGCTTTTATTATCTACATAGAGTTTCTACACTAAGCATAAATATTTAATGAAGTATTTCTACTAGAAATATAATATACTGGATGAGTTCCTATTTCTGCTATAACAAATGTAACAAATTGCAAATCAATTAAACCATAGTAACATAGTAACATATGTATATATACATATATACATTTGTACATATATATATATATATACATATATATATATTTCATGAAGATGAAGATGACACACTTAAATCTTAAAATCAAGGTGTGTGTAAACCCCTGCAATTTACTTCTTTCACTTCCTTCTGTTGCTATGCATTAACAACTATTTTGTCCTAATCATATCTGCTTTTTTGTCAAATCAGGTAGAACGCTTTCTCTGCTATCTTGGGATCATGTGATAGAATAAGTCAGTCTGGAAAAATCTAGAACAGTCGCAGTTGTAGTATATCTAAAGCTAATTCAAACAAATAGATTTTCTTTTGTCATGTAAAATATCATATTGGAAAAGTTCTAGGGATCAACTTGCTACTATCATTGGGAAATAATATTTGTCATACACACATTTTCAAAATAACATAGTTCCTGATGCAATTTGAAAATGTTACCCAGTGAATGGCTGTATAGGTCAAGTACAGTCAGGGTATTGCCAAAGTTGTTAATGTATTTTTCTCTGACTTAGAGATAAATGTGGAATTTGATGAAGATTTATGCCTAATTAATAAATTAAACAAAATATAATCTCCTTCAATATTTTAAAATGTCACATTTTTATTGTGACAAATATGAGGTTACAATTAGAGTACAAATAAATCATTTAATTTAATTTAATTTTTACTTCGTAAATTACTTTTATTTCAACAATGTGTTTAATGCAATTTCTTTTCCAAACAGTAATGAGCATAAACAAAAAACTCTGTTTTGTTTTAAAACTGGAACAAAACAAATATAAATAACCTATTGTACCTAAAAGGATTTTCCCTTCTTAATTGAAAACAAACAGAATCTAAGCTAAATTAAATGAGGGCTTAATCTTTCATTCCAATACAAAGGTTATTATTTGGTTCAAGTGTGTACATGGAGACAGAGGAAATGAGTAATTGATTACTTTAACTTTCAAAAAGTCTTAGCTTAACACGTTATAATATCAACAAAAATACACAGTTGCATTTTAAAGAGCTTAGAATATTTAGACTAAATTTCTTAGTGTTTGTCTTTGGCTTGAAGCGCTAGTAAAGAATATGCACAATTTCTTTTGAAGGGACAATAGGGATAATTATTTGACATTTCCTAAGGACATTTGCAAAAGAGTAAAATGCTCGATCAAGTCCTAATCTGAGACTATAAGTTTGTACTGTATTTCATTAATGAACTACTTTATTTGTTGCAACATATTTCAAAAACGTCTTAAGATTTCATATCCATATCAAATCCTCGCAAATATCTAGGAAAGGTGCATTCTGCTTACTTCTACTACCAAGTTCACCCTCTGTTAGTACTACTACTACTACTACTACTACTACTACTACTACTACTACTACTGTTACTACTGTTACTACTACTACTACTGTTACTACTACTACTGTTACTACTACTACTACTACTGTTACTACTACTAATACTACTGTTAATAATAATAATAATAATAATAATAATAATAATAACAATAATAATCAACCGGGAACTCATGAGTTGCCAAAACCTAGAAATATATCACCTTTTAAATCCCATGGCATCAACTGTCACCAAATTACTACAAGATGAAAAAAATATATAAAGGCAAAGGAAGCTAGTATGGGTATAGAAAAACTAAGAAAAATTACAAAATTCTCTAGAATTTTGAAGTGAATATAGGGAATTACAAACTCTTTATTCTGGAAAATGACATTTTGTTGGATTGTCAAAGAATCTGAAAAATATGTTTCATGACCTATAGACAAAGCATATCCTGCAACATGATGGGAAGAATTCATCTCAAAATCTTGAATGCAAAGGAGATCATAACTTTCCTCTCAGATCCCAAGCACATCCATATATACTCTTTTCTTGTATTCAATCAACATTTAATAATTTAAGCAACATTTTAAAGACTGATATAACTAGAAAAAAACCACTAAATTTGTGACTAAGTGTTAAAAATAAAATCAAATAAATTATAATAATAGAAAAAACAAAGACTGTAGGTATATATGATTTGTGAAAGAAGAAATATATACAAAATTTATTGAATTACAGTAAAATTTCACCCAAATAGATTTACTTGGTTTTAGTGTAAGTTGTTTCT
Organism: Rattus rattus; assembly: GCF_011064425.1. Taxonomy (NCBI): domain Eukaryota; kingdom Metazoa; phylum Chordata; class Mammalia; order Rodentia; family Muridae; genus Rattus; species Rattus rattus. The sequence continues at coordinate 126,997,169 of NC_046157.1, forward strand.
GAAAACGCTATAGTAGAAACAATTTTAAAAATAAGGAACAGAAAGATATGTTATGTTGCTACTGTGATCAGCCTTATGATAGGTCTGAAATTATTCTGTAGAACAGCAGAATTTGCTGAACATTTCATTCCTTTTTGCCATCCTGTATTCTATGTGTCCATGCTACTATAGTTCTCCAAATACATGATTACTACAAAGAGTACGTAGATAATTTATATCATTAATGAGGCCTGGGTACTATTGAGGAAATAAATTATACCACATGCACATTGCAAGATGAAAAAAATATATAAAGGCAAAGGAAGCTAGTATGGGTATAGAAAAACTAAGAAAAATTACAAAATTCTCTAGAATTTTGAAGTGAATATAGGGAATTACAAACTCTTTATTCTGGAAAATGACATTTTTGTTGGATTGTCAAAGAATCTGAAAAATATGTTTCATGACTTACAGACAAAGCCAAAATGTCTCATGTCTCAAAATGATATGAACACAACGGGTTAAAAACACAGGCAACTTGGAGAGGCAATTTTTGTGCAATTTCCATTAAAGATGCTTTCATTGTGTTAGTGTCATTTGCTGAGCAATTTTCCCAAGGGCAAGAGGAAAGTAAGATTTTCACCAGTCATAGGAATACTTGGAATACTTTACAGTCTCTCTCTCTCTCTCTCTCTCTCTCTCTCTCTCTCTCTCTCTCTCTCTCTCTCTCTCTCTCTCTCTCTCAATTAACTTTTCAGTGAGAACTTGGTATCAATGAGAATGCCCTTCATAAGATCATGTGTTTGAGTGTCCCTCATTCTCCACATCCTCACCAGCATCTGCTATCACCTGAGTTGCTGGGATTGCAAGCTGGTTCAACCACTCTGGAAATCAGTCTGTCAGTTCGTCAGAAAATTGAATATACTACTACCTGAGGACCCAGCTATACCACTCCTGGGCATATACCCAAAAGTTGCTCCAACATATAACAAGGGCACATGCTCCACTACATTCAAAGCAGCCTTATTTATAATAGCCAGAAGCTGGAAAGAAACCAGATGTCCTTTAACAGAGGAATGGATACAGAAAATGTGGTACATCTACACAATGGAATATTACTCAGCTATCAAAAACAATGACCACATGAAAGTCTTAGGCAAATGGATGGAACTAGAAAATATCATCCTGAGTGAGGTAACCTAGCCACAAAAGAACACACATGATATGCATTCACTGGTAAGTGGATATTAGCCCAAAAGCTTGGAATACTGGAATACCCAAGAAACAACTCACAGACCATATGAAGCTCAAGAAGAAAGGTGACCAAAATGTGGATGCTTCAGTCCTTCTTAAAGAGGGAATAAAATAATCATGGGAGGAAATTCAGGGATAAGGAGTGGAGCAAGCACTGAAGGAAAGGTCGTCCAGAGACAGCCCCACCTGGGGATCCATCCATATGAAGCCACCAAACCAAGTCACTAGTGCTAATGGCACAAAGTGCTTGTTCTCAGCCTGTTATGGGTGTCTCCCGAGAGGCTCTTCCAGAGACTTACTGATACAGATGAGGATGCTTGCAGCTAACCATCGGATTGAGCATAGGGACCCCCGTGGAGAAGTTAAAGAAAGGACTGAAAGAACTGAAGGGATTTGCAACCCCATAAGAACAACAATATCAAGCAACCAGATCCCCCAGATCTCCCAAGCACTAAACCACCAATGAAAGAAGGACCCATGGCTCCAGCTACATATGTAGCAGAGAATGACATTGTCTTGTATCAATAGGAGGTGAAGCCCTTGATCCTGTGAAGGTTTGTTTCCCTGTAGTAGGGGAATGCCAGGATGTTGAGATGGGAGTGGGTGGATAGGAATGGGTCTGTAGGAATGGGAGTATCTTCATAGAAGCAGTAGGAGGGGCTATAGGAGAGGGTAGATAGGGAATAACACTTAAAATATAAATACATAAAATGCCCTATTTTAAAAAAGGAGTAAACATGAACAAAAATGATAAACCTCATTCACAACTCAGTACTTTGGCAATATCAGCCTTAACTTGGTTTTTATAAGTATCTATGTTTTGAATAAACCATACTGGGTATATAACATATACAGTCTCATTTAATCTATCCTAAAAAGTCCATAGCTGACTATTGTGATTTATGGAGTTTCCCAACTAAACAAAGCAAAGTGTTAGTAAATTGTAAAATATCAGGCCACACCCTATGGCTAAGTCATACAGCATTTCCCAGAGTTGCACCTATCTCTGGATGATAGTAAAGAAATGGAAGTAATCTAAAATGCATTTAATGGTAGCAGATAAATTCCATGTGCCAAACTGGTAGGAATGGACAATAGAGTGCATCCTCATCCAAGACTCTGCACACATGAATGTTCAACTGGGCAACTGAAACACTGAAGACTATTAATAAATAACCAGTGAGATGCTATACCAGAATCCTTTTCTTTTGTAGACCTGATAACCTTTCCCACCCTACAAACACTTCAGAAAGTGCCCATCTCCTGTAGACGTACAATATGTGACTATTGAGTAAATCAATAAAGGGAAGAGCACTCAAATCTTATACCATTCTAGAGAAATAATCATGCTACAAACTGAAGAAAGCTTTTTCCTTTGTTATAACACTGCCAAATGTAGTGAAAAAAATGTCCCTCCTTTCCTTTATTTTCTTTTTAATGTATTTAGAAGAAAGTTATTCATGTTTATGGACTTAATTGAGTAGATATGGATAGGGTGGACAGACCTGTCTTGTTCCCATTTTTAATGGTAATGCTTTGAGTTTTCTCAATAAGTTTGACATTGGCTAATGATTTTGAAATTGCTCTTGTTATGTATAGGTATATCACTTGTATCTCTACTGTTTTCAAGAAGGGGTGGGATGTAAAAAGCCAGAAGATATCAGGAAATATAAAATATAATAAAGTGACTACTCCCCCATAACCCCCCCAAAAGATCATGTGTTTGATTACTTATCCCCAGTTGGGGGAACTTTTGGAGAACATTTAGGAAGTGTGGTCATATTGGAGGAGATAACTCATTGACAATTAGCTCTGAGGTTTCAAATGATATCCATTCTCCATGCCCCGTCCTCTACTCAACATAGAGCTACTTTGGATATCAGTATGGCAGTTCCATAGGAAGAATTGGGAATTGATCTACCTCAAAACTCTCCATTATACTACAGAAATACTTGTTAATTGATGCTTTGTTCATAGTAGACCAAAATTGGAGAGAACTAATGAATGAATAATGAAAAGGTGGTACACTCACACAGTGTAATATTATTTTGCTGTTAAGAAAAATGAAATTAGATAATTTGCAGGTAAATGGGTCAAGCTAGAAAAAAATCATCCAGTGACAGGTAATGAAGAAACCCGAAAAATATATATGCTTTCTCTTTATGTGTATGCTAGTATTACTTGAAAATTCATACAGTATATTTTTTTTACAGGTTATCGTCCCTTATCTTCTCCAGGCACTTCCCACCTCTCCACCCACCCAACTCCACACATATTTTTATTTCTCTTTTCAGAAAACAAACAGGCAAATGGAAAAGCAGAATAAAAATAGAACACACAGGAAGTAAGACACAGAGAGAAAAACATACAGTAACACACACGCATATATACCCAAACACAAACACAGAAACACACACACACACACACACGTGCAAATAAAACCCATAAATACACAAATTATAAAACGTCAATAAGTACTATTCAAAATGTATTCTACATTCTTTATGAGCATAACAATTAGTTGCCCTAGTAAGGGACCAGCAGTGGCGGTATGATCTCTCAGTGAAGGGACTTTTAATATAGTGTTATAGAGTGACAAAGGGAAAACTACAGTATGAGGATAAAATCTGAAGATGACTAAAGGAGAAAAAGGGGGAAGGACAAGTAACACTAAAATCTTTTTCAAAACCCATATGGAAATCTAGTACAGTGTAAGCTTCCAGATAGGTAGATAGATGATAGATAGATAGATAGATAGATAGATAGATAGATAGATAGATAGATAGATAGATAGGGAGTTACAAAGTATAGCGGAGACAATACTTTAAGAAAACCTTTTACAACACTAAGTAAAATATCCAGTACCAAATTAGTTGTCTTATTGAGTCATATGGTAAAGATGGTTCATGGAAACTCAAATAACAAGCTGTTGCTAAGACTGTTGATTATTCTCCTCAACTTATGGAAAAGCCCTATTACTGAAGGCAACACATATGTTATTAAGCATGACATTTCAGCTTTATAGACTAATATTCATGATATTGGATGGTATTCTTCACTCTAAAGGACATGTAATGCCGCCAAAGTAAATCCTGCATCCTATAATAGTGATCTGTCTGAAGGATACCATGGTAGAATAATAACACAAATGTTATAATGTGTAATCAACCCACTGGACTTGGAACCCATGGCCTGAAATGAACCCAGTGCTGACCTTCTCAGGTTGCCAAGCACATGAAACTAGATTAGCTATGGATATTAGCGTCTAAAGAAAAACTTGTTACTATTATTCTGTTAAAGAAATTAGCAATGAAACAATCCTGATGGCATAAGAATCAGTGCCTGCTTAATATACGCCAGAGAAGCTTCTTTTCATGGTATATTGGAATTAACATAGAGAAGGGCAGCTCAACAATGTGTAAAGTGAAAAACATTGGTTGTAGCACTCAATCTTAAAAGGAATATCTTCTTCAAATCCTTCCCCTCGGGACTCAGGGATCCAGGAGTAGAGGATTCAAAAGGATTTTAAATGCTAGAGGAATAACTCTATGGCAAGTATCTTCTAGATAGAAAAGGATTTTTTGAACTTAAAGACACTAAGGCAGGATACATTAATATCTGTACAGGTTAAAGTAAGCAAAGAACCTAGCATAGAGAAAGGAAATTAGACACAAGAGTCCCACCCCTAATCAATGAGGCATCTGCTATTGATAGCCACTGATAAAAGAAAGATTATTTTCTTCCAATAGAGTCTGGCTATTATGTCAACTATGCTTCAGAGCAGGTCCCAAGCCCAGGAGTAGTTGACCAACACAAAATTAAATCAGTGGTACTTTTGTGCAATTTTTCCTTTTGATTTGTTTGGGTATTGTTTAATTTGTGTTGTTGTCTTTTGATTGTTTTCATTTTTGTATTTTTGAGAGTGTTTTGATTTCTTGGAATTTGGGGGTCATTAGTACTTTTTATTTATTTGGTTTTGTTAGTGGCTTTATTTTTTGAAAGAGAAAGTGAAAAAAAACATAATTTTGTGTGGGTAGAGATATTTCTCTAGGAGAAATTGGAGGAGAAGAAAACATGATGAAAATATATTCTATGAAAAAAATAGTTTTTGAAAAAAATGTCTGGTATTTTCGTTCAACTTGTCTCACTGTTCCATAACCATAGAGTCTCAGGCTCTGAAATGGAATGACGAACTAAACATTTTCTTTTGTAGTTGCCTTGGCTATGGTGTTTTATCATAGCAATATAAACTAAGACATAATCAGTCACTGAAGATTTTCCTATATCAAGCCCCTAGCCTTGGTGTAATTTATATTACAATGTTGCCTCTTTTCCCCAAGGGGAGTACAAAGTACACTTTTCCATAAATGGATCTAAATTATTTGCATATGCCTATTAATATAATCAGGTGGAGAAGGAAAATGACAGAGCTGTTTGGAAGTTTCCACGCTGAGGAAATAAGATGGGAAGGGATCTCTTCCACAGTACAAATATTCAGTAACAATGGCCATGGAACTTTCATGATATAACCCCCTTCCACATAATGACATTGTCTATACATTTGGAATTTTAAATATGAATTCTAAGACACAATAATTTAGACAATATATTAGCTACTTATGTTGTTGTGTTAAAAATGCCTGAAGTTCAAGGGGTTTACAATCCCATAGGAAGAACCACAGTATCAACCAACCAAACACCCAAGAGATCCCAGGAACAAAACCACCAACCAAAGTGTACACATGGAGCAACCCATGGCTCCAGCCACATATGTAACGAGGATGCCCTTGTGGTGCATCAATGGGAGGAGATACCCTTGGTTCTGTGAAGGTTTCATGCCCCAGTGTAGGGAATGCCAGGGCAGCAAGGCAGGAATCGGTGGGTGCATGGGGGAGCATCTTCATAGAAAGAGGGGGAGAGGATGGGATAAGGGGTTTCTTCTGGAGGGAAAACCGGGAAAGGAGATAACATTTGAAATATAAATAAAGAAAATATCCAATAAAAGAAAAATGCCTGAGATGAATATTTTTTTTTATTAACTTGAGTATTTCTTATATACATTTCGAGTGTTATTCCCTTTCCCGGTTTCCGGGCAAACATCCCCCTAACCCTCCCCTTCCTTATGGGTGTTCCCCTCCCAACCCTCCCCCCATTGCCGCCCTCCCCCCAACAGTCTAGTTCACTGGGGGTTCAGTCTTGGCAGCACCAAGGGCTTCCCCTTCCACTGGTGATCTTACTAGGCTATTCACTGCTACCTATGAGGTCAGAGTCCAGGGTCAGTCCATGTATAGTCTTTAGGTAGTGGCTTAGTCCCTGGAAGCTCTGGTTGCTTGGCATTGTTGTTACATATAGGGGTCTCAGAGCCCCCTTCAAGCTCTTCAGTTCTTTCTCTGATTCCTTCAACGGGGGTCCTATTCTCAGTTCAGTGGTTTGCTGCTGGCATTCGCCTCTGTATTTGCTGTATTCTGGCTGTGTCTCTCAGGAGATGAATAAGTTTTAAAGAAAGGAAGTATTATTTGGCTTATTTTATCGATCATGGCAATGGGAATAGGAAATTGTTGTTCATGCTGCATTCAAAACTAGGTGGCAAATAGTAAAGGATATTTGTGTTTAGCTTCCTCATTTTTATTTTATTCAGAGTAGGACAGCAACCCATCTAATGGTTTCACCCAAAGTTAATATGATTCTTCCAAACTTAATTAAAATAATGTCATATAATCCCTCTGATTTAGACTATAATCTCAAGAAGATGAGAGTTGAGGGAGGCATCTAGGGTTACACCCATGGAGGACAGCTGATAGGGATTAGAGGGAGGAAAGGAAAAACAACATGGGCTTTGAGTCCGCTGGAGTACCTGCAGCCATGGGTTAGTCCATGTATAGTCTTTGGGCAGTGGTTTAGTCCCTGGGGACTCTGGTTGGTTGGCATTATTATTATTATTATTATTATTATTATTATTATTATTATTATTATTATTATTTTGGTTCTTTTTTTCGGAGCTGGTGACCACCAGGGCCTTGCGCTTCCTAGGCAAGCACTCTACCACTTAGCTAAATCCCCAACCCCTCATTGTTGTTCTTATGGGGTTGCAAGCCCATTCAGCTCTTTCAATCCTTTCTCTAATTCCTCCAAAGGGGGTCCCACTCTCAGTTCAATGGTTTGTGGCTAGCATTCGCCTCTGTATAAGAAATGTTCTGGCTGTGTCTCTCGGGAGACATCATATGTGGTTCCTGTCAGCATTCACTTCTAAGCTTCATTAATCTTATCTAGAATTTGTGGCTGTATTTACATGGGGCACATGTGGGGTAGATTCTGAATGGCCTTTCCTTCGGACTCAGCACCAAACTTTGACTCCATATCCACATCCTGGCCAGCATCTGTTATCACCTGAGTTTTTGATCACAGCCATTTTGACTGGTGTGAGGGGGTATCTCAGGGTAGTTTTGATTTGTATTTCCCTGATGACTAAGGATGTCGAGCACTTCTTTAGGTATTTCTCAGTCATTCAATATTCCTCATCTGAGAGTTCTTTCTTTAGCTCTGTACCCCATTTTTAATAGGGTTATTTGGCTCTCTGGAGTCTACCTTCTTGAGTTCTTTGTGTATTTGGGATATTAGCTCTCTATCAGAGGTAGGATTGGTAAAGATCTTTTCCCAATCTGTTGGTTGTCTTCTGTCCTAATGACAGTGTCCTTTGCCTTACAAAAGCTTCGCGGTTTTATGGAGTCCCATTTGTCCATTCTTTATCTTAGAACATAAGACATTGGTGTTGGTTCAGGAAATTTTCCCCAGTGCCCATGTGAAGGAGACTCTTCCCCACATTTTCTTCTATTAGTTTGAGTGTACCTAGCTTGATGTGGAGGTCCTTGATTCACTTGGACTTAAGCTTTGTACAGGGCAATAAGAATGGATCAATTTGCATTTTTCTACATGCTGACCTCCAGTTGAACCAGCACCATTTGTTGAAAATGCTATCTTTTTTCTACTGGATGGTTTTAGCATCTTTGTCAAAGATCAAGTGACCATAGGTGTGTGTTTTTTTGTTTGTTTTTATTTTTTTAATTTGCCTTTCCCTGATGACTAAGGACATTTCTTTAAGTGCTTTTCAGCCATTTGAGATTCCTCAAGTGAGAATTGTCTTGTTTTGCTCTGTACCTCTTTTTCATTTGCGTTATTTCATTTTCTGGGTCCAATTTCTTGAGTTCTTTGTATAGTTTGGATATTAGCCCTCTGTAAAATATAGGGTTGATGAGGATCCTTTCTTAATATGTGCACTGCCATTTGTCTTACTGACAGTGTAATTTGCCTTACAGAAGCAATTCAGTTTCATGAGTTTCATGAGGTCTCACTTATTAATTGTTGATCTTAGAGCCTGAACCATTGGTGTCCTGTTCTGGAAATTGTCTCCTATACCAATGGGCTCCAAAGTATTTACCATGGTTTCTTCTATGAGATTTATTCTATCCAGTTTTATGCTAAGATCCTTTATCCACTAGGAGTTGAGTTTTGTGTGGGGTAATAAGCTTCTACATGTAGACATCCAGTTAGTTCATCACCATTTGTTGAAGATACTTTCATTTCTCCATTATATGGTTTTTTTCTTTGTCAAAAACCAAGCTTCTGTTTCTGTGAGGGTATATTTCTGGGTCTTTGGCTCAATGTAATTCATCAATATTTTTCCTTCCATATAGTACCATTCAGGCATTGTCTCTATTACTCTATACTACAGCTTGAGGTCAGGGATGGTGATTTCTTACAAAGTTCTTTAATTGGTCATGATTGTTTTGTCTATCCTGAGGTTTTGTTTTGCATAAGAAGTTGAGTGAGGTAACCCCATCACAGAAAAACAAACATGGTATGCACTCATTGATAAGTGGATATTAGCCCAAATGCTCGAATTACCCTAGATGCACAGAATACATGAAACTCAAGAAGGATGACCAAAATGTGAATGCTTCACTCCTTCTTTAAAAGAGGAACAAGAATACCCTTGAGAGGGAACAGGGAGGCAAAGTTTAGAACAGAGGCAGAAGGAACACCCATTCAGAGCCTGCCCCATATGTGGCCCATACATATACAGCCACCAAACTAGATAAGATGGATGAAGCAAAGAAGTGCAGGCTGACAGGAACCAGATGTAGATCTCTCCTGAGAGACACAGCCAGAATACAGCAAATACAGAGGCAAATGTCATCATTAAAACACTGAACTGAGAATGGGACCCCCGTTGAAGGAATCTTAGAAAGGACTGAAAGAGCTTGAAGGGGCGTGAGACCCCACATGAACAACAATGCCAACCAGAGCTTCCAGGGACTAAGCCACTACCCAAAGACTATACATGGACTGACCCTCCATGCTCCAACCTCATAGGTAGCAATGAATAGTAAGAGCACCAGTGGAAGGGGAAACTCTTGGTCTTGCCAAGACTGAACCCCCAGTGAATGTGATTGTTGGGGGGTAGGGCGGTAATGGGGGGGAGGATGGGAAGGGGAACAGCCATACAGAAGGGGACGGGGAGGGGTTAAGGGGATGTTGGCGCGGAAAATGGGAAAGGGAATAACAACCAAAATGTAAATAAATACCCAAGTTAATAAAGATAAAAAAAAAGTTGAGAATTGCTCTCTCAAGGTCTATAAATAATTGTGTTGGAATTTTAATGAGGATTTCATTGAACATATAGATTGTTTTTGCTAAGATGACCATTTTCACTATGTTAATCCTACCTATACGCAAGCGTGGTATAGCCCTCTGTCTTCTGATATCTTCTCCAACTTCTTTCTTCAGGGACTTGAAGTTCTTGCCATACAGAATCTTTCACTTGCTTGGTTAGAGATACAGCAAGATATAAGATATTATTCATGGCCATTGTAAAGTAAAATGTTTCCCTAATTTCTTTCTTGGCACATTTATCATTTATATAAAGAAGAGCTACTGATTTCTTTTAGTTAATTTTTTTTTATCCAGCCACTTTGCTAAATGTATTTATCAGTGGTCAGAGTTCTCTGGTATAATTTTTGGGGCTGCTCATGTATGCTATCATATCATTCACAAATAGCAATAATTTGACTCCTTTCTTTCCAATTTGTATCTTGTTGATTCTCCTTATTTGTTGTGTTGCTCTGGCTAGATTTCCAAGTACTATATTGAATAGACAGAGAGAGACTGGGCGCCCTTGTCTTTTCCCTGATTTTACTGGGTTGCTTTTAAGTTGCTCTCCCTTGAGTTTAATGTTGGCTATTGGTCTGCTGTATACTGCTATGACTATTTTTAGGTATGTCCTCTGTATTCCTGATTTCTCTAATACTTTTAATATGAAAAGATTTTGTGTTTTACCAAAGGCTTTTTATTTTCCTTTCAGTTTGTTTAAGGATTTTTTTTTTATTTATTTTTTATTAACTTGAGTATTTCTTATGTACATTTCGAGTGTTATTCCCTTTCCCGGTTTCCGGGCAAACATCCCCTTCCCTTCCCCCCTTCCTTATGGGTGTTCCCCTCCCCACCCTCCCCCCATTGCCGCCCTCCCCCCGACAGTCTAGTTCACTGAGGGGTTCAGTCTTAGCAGGGCCCAGGGCTTCCCCTTCCACTGGTGCTCTTACTAGGATATTCATTGCTACCTACGAGGTCAGAGTCCAGGGTCAGTCCATGTATAGTCTTTAGGTAGTGGCTTAGTCCCTGGAAGCTCTGGTTGCTTGGCATTGTTGTACATATGGGGTCTCAAGCCCCTTCAAGCTCTTCCAGTTCATTCTCTGATTCCTTCAACGGGGGTCCCGTTCTCAGTTCAGTGGTTTGCTGCTGGCATTCGCCTCTGTATTTGCTGTATTCTGGCTGTGTCTCTCAGGATCGATCTACATCCGGCTCCTGTCGGTCTGCACTTCTTTGCTTCATCCATCTTGTCTAATTGGGTGGCTGTATATATATGGGCCACATGTGGGGCAGGCTCTGAATGAGTGTCCCTTCAGTCTCTGTTTTAATCTTTGCCTCTCTCTTCCCTGCCAAGGGTATTCTTGTTCCCCTTTTAAAGAAGGAGTGAAGCCTTCACATTTTGATCATCCGTCTTGAGTTTCATTTGTTCTAGGCAACTAGGGTAATTCAAGCATTTGGGCTAATAGCCACTTATCAGTGAGTGCATACCATGTATGTCTTTCTGTGATTGGGTTAGCTCACTCAGGATGATATTTTCCAGTTCAACCATTTGCCTAAATTTCATAAAAGTCGTTGTTTTTTTTGATAGCTGAGTAATATTCCATTGTGTAGATGTACCACATTTTCTGTATCCATTCCTCTGTTGAAGGGCATCTGGGTTCTTTCCAGCTTTTGGCTATTATAAATAAGGCTGCGATGAACATAGTGGAGCACGTGTCTTTTTTATATGTTGGGGCATCTTTTGGGTATATGCCCAAGAGAGGTATAGCTGGATCCTCAGGCAGATCAATGTCCAATTTTCTGAGAAACCTCCAGACTGATTTCCAGAATGGTTGTACCAGTCTGCAACCCCACCAACAATGGAGGAGTGTTCCTCTTTCTCCGCATCCTCGCCAGCATTTGCTGTCACCTGAGTTTTTGATCTTAGCCATTCTCACTGGTGTGAGGTGAAATCTCAGGGTTGTTTTGATTTGCATTTCCCTGATGACTAAAGATGTTGAACATTTCTTTAGGTGTTTCTCAGCCATTCGGCATTCCTCAGCTGTGAATTCTTTGTTTAGCTCTGAACCCCATTTTTAATAGGGTTATTTGTCTCCCTCGGTCTAACTTTTTGAGTTCTTTGTATATTTTGGATATAAGGCCTCTATCGATTGTAGGATTGGTAAAGATCTTTTCCCAATCTGTTGGTTGCCGTTTTGTCCTGACCACAGTGTCCTTTGCCTTACAGAAGCTTTGTAGTTTTATGAGATCCCATTTGTCGATTCTTGATCTTAGAGCATAAGCCATTGGTGTTTTGTTCAGGAAATTTTTTCCAGTGCCCATGTGTTCCAGATGCTTCCCTAGTTTTTCTTCTATTAGTTTGAGTGTGTCTGGTTTGATGTGGAGGTCCTTGATCCACTTGGACTTAAGCTTTGTACAGGGTGATAAGCATGGATCGATCTGCATTCTTCTACATGTTGACCTCCAGTTGAACCAGCACCATTTGCTGAAAATGCTATCTTTTTTTCCATTGGATGGTTTGGGCTCCTTTGTCAAAAATCAAGTGACCATAGGTGTGTGGGTTCATTTCTGGGTCTTCAATTCTATTCCATTGGTCTATCTGTCTGTCTCTGTACCAATACCATGCAGTTTTTATCACTATTGCTCTGTAATACTGCTTGAGATCTGGGATAGTGATTCCCCTGAAGTCCTTTTATTGTTGAGGATAGTTTTAGCTATCCTGGGTTTTTGTTATTCCAGATGAATTTGCAAATTGTTCTGTCTAACTCTTTGAAGAATTGGATTGGTATTTTGATGGGGATTGCATTGAATCTGTAGATCGCTTTTTGGCAGAATGGCCATTTTACTATATTAATCCTGCCAATCCATGAGCATGGGAGATCTTTCCATCTTCTGAGGTCTTCTTCAATTTCTTTCTTCAGAGTCTTGAAGTTCTTGTTGTACAAATCTTTTTACTTGCTTGGTTAAAGTCACACCGGGTACTTTATATTATTTGGGTCTATTATGAAGGGTGTCGTTTCCCCTAATTTCTTTCTCGGCTTGTTTCTCTTTTGTGTAGAGGAAGGCTACTGATTTATTTGAGTTAATTTTATACCCAGCCACTTTGCTGAAGTTGTTTATCAGCTTTAGTAGTTCTCTGGTGGAACTTTTTGGGATCACTTAAATATACTATCATATCATCTGCAAATAGTGATATTTTGACTTCTTCTTTCCGATCTGTATCCCTTGACCTCCTTTTGTTGTCTGATTGCTCTGGCTAGAACTTCAAGAACTATATTGAATAAGTAGGGAGAGAGTGGGCAGCCTTGTCTAGTCCCTGATTTTAGTGGGATTGCTTCAAGTTTCTCTCCATTTAGTTTAATGTTAGCCACTGGTTTGCTGTATATGGCTTTTACTATGTTTAGGTATGGGCCTTGGATTCCTATTCTTTCCAGGACTTTTTTTTATCATGAAGGGGTGTTGAATTTTGTCAAATGCTTTCTCAGCATCTAATGAAATGATCATGTGGTTTTGTTCTTTCAGTTTGTTTTATATAATGGATCACGTTGATGGTTTTCCAGATATTAAACCATCCCTGCATGCCTGGGATGAAGCCTACTTGATCATGGTGGATGATTGTTTTGATGTGCTCTTGGATTGGTTTGCCAGAATTTTGTTGAGTATTTTTGCGTCGATGTTCATAAGGGAAATTGGTCTGAAGTTCTCTTTCTTTGTTGGGTCTTTGTGTGGTTTAGGTATAAGAGTAATTGTGGCTTCATAGAAGGAGTTCGGTAGTGCTCCATCTGTTTCAATTTTGTGGAATAGTTTGAATAATATTGGTACGAGGTCTTCTATGAAGGTCTGATAGAATTCTGCACTAAACCCGTCTGGACCTGGGCTCTTTTTGGTTGGGAGACCTTTAATGACTGCTTCTATTTCCTTAGGGGTTATGGGGTTGTTTAACTGGTTTATCTGTTCCTGATTTTACTTCGGTACCTGGTATCTGTCTAGGAAATTGTCCATTTCCTGCAGATTTTCAAGTTTTGTTGAGTATAGGCTTTTATAATAAGATCTGATGATTTTTTGAATTTCCTCTGAATCTGTAGTTATGTCTCCCTTTTCATTTCTGATTTTGTTAATTTGGACACGCTCTCTGTGTCCTCTCCTTAGTCTGGCTAAGGGTTTATCTATCTTGTTGATTTTCTCAAAGAACCAACTTTTGGTTCTGTTGATTCTTTCTATGGTCCTTTTTTTGTTTCTACTTGGTTGATTTCAGCTCTGAGTTTGATTATTTCCTGCCTTCTACTCCTCCTGGGTGTATTTGCTTCTTTTTGTTCTAGAGCTTTTTAGGTGTGCTGTCAAGCTGCTGACATATGCTCTTTTCCTGTTTCTTTCTGCAGGCACTCAGCTATGAGTTTTCCTCTTAGCACAGCTTTCATCGTGTCCCATAAGTTTGGGTATGTTGTACCTTCATTTTTTTTTTTTTTTCATTAAATTCTAAAAATTTTTTAATTTCTTTCTTTATTTCTTCCTTGACCAGGTTATCATTGAGTAGAGCATTGTTCAATTTCCACGTATATGTGGGCATTCTTCCCTTATTGTTATTGAAGACCAGCTTTAGGCCGTGGTGGTCCGATAGCACGCATGGGATTATTTCTATCTTTCTGTACCTGTTGAGGCCCCGTTTTTTGACCAATTATATGGTCAATTTTGGAGAAAGTACCATGAGGAGCTGAGAAGAAGGTATATCCTTTTGCATTAGGGTAGAACGTTCTATAAATATCCGTTAAGTCCATTTGGCTCATGACTTCTCTTAGTCTTTCTACGTCTCTGTTTAATTTCTGTTTCCATGATCTGTCCATTGATGAGAGTGGGGTGTTGAAATCTCCTACTATTATTGTGTGAGGTGCGATGTGTGTTTTGAGCTTTAGTAAGGTTTCTTTTACGTATGTAGGTGCCCTTGTATTTGGGGCATAGATATTTAGGATTGAGAGTTCATCTTGGTGGATTTTTCCTTTGATAAATATAAAGTGTCCTTCCTTATCTTTTTTGATGACTTTTAGTTGAAAATTGACTTTATTTGATATTAGAATGGCTACTCCAGCTTGCTTCTTCCGACCATTTGCGTGGAAAGTTGTTTTCCAGCCTTTCACTCTGAGGTAGTGTCTGTCTTTGTCTCTGAGGTGTGTTTCCTGTAGGCAGCAGAATGCAGGGTCCTCGTTGCGTATCCAGTTTGTTAATCTATGTCTTTTTATTGGGGAGTTGAGGCCATTAATGTTGAGAGATATTAAGGAATAGTGATTATTGCTTCCTGTTATATTCATACTTGGATGTGTTATGTTTGTGTGCTTTTCTTCTCTTTGTTTTGTTGCCAAGACGATTAGTTTCTTGCCTCTTCTTGGGTATAGCTTGCCTCCTTATGTTGGGCTTTACCATTTATTATCCTTTGTAGCGCTGGATTTGTAGAAAGATATTGTGTAAATTTGGTTTTGTCATGGAATATCTTGGTTTCTCCATCTATGTTAATTGAGAGTTTTGCAGGATACAGTAGCCTGGGCTGGCATTTGTGTTCTCTTAGGGTCTGAATGACATCAGTCCAGGATCTTCTGGCCTTCATAGTTTCTGGCGAGAAGTCTGGTGTGATTCTGATAGGTCTGCCTTTATATGTTACTTGACCTTTTTCCCTTACTGCTTTTAATATTCTTTCTTTATTTTGTGCGTTTGGTGTTTTGACTATTATGTGACGGGAGGTGTTTCTTTTCTGGTCCAATCTATTTGGAGTTCTGTAGGCTTCTTGTATGCATATGGGTATCTCTTTTTTTAGGTTAGGGAAGTTTTCTTCTATGATTTTGTTGAAGATATGTACTGGTCCTTTGAGCTGGGAGTCTTCACTCTCTTCTATACCTATTATCCTTAGGTTTGATCTTCTCATTGAGTCCTGGATTTCCTGTATGTTTTGGACCAGTAGCTTTTTCCACTTTACATTATCTTTGACAGTTGAGTCAATGATTTCTATGGAATCTTCTGCTCCTGAGATTCTCTCTTCCATCTCTTGTATTCTGTTGGTAAAGCTTGTATCTACAGCTCCTTGTCTCTTCTTTTGGTTTTCTATATCCAGGGTTGTTTCCCTGTGTTCTTTCTTGATTGCTTCTATTTCCATTTTTAATTCCTTCCACTGTTTGATTGTGTTTTCCTGGAATTCTTTCAGGGATTTTTGTGTCTCCTCTCTATGGGCTTCTACTTGTTCTCTAAGGTAGTTCATCATGTCTTTCTTGAAGTTCTCCAGCATCATGGTCAAATATGATTTTGAATCTAGATCTTGCTTTTCTGGTGTGTTTGGATATTCCATGTTTGTTTTGATGGGAGAATTGGGCTCGATGGTGCCATGTAGTCTTGGTTTCTGTTGCTTGGGTTCCTCGCTTGCCTCTCGCCATCAAATTATCTCTAGTGTTACTTTGTTCTGCTATTTCTGACAGTGGCTAAACTGTCCTATAGGCCTGTGTGTCAGGAGTGCTGTAGACCTGTTTTCCTCTCTTTCAGTCAGTTATGGGGACAGAGTGTTCTGCTTTCGGCCTGTAGTTTTTCCTTTCTACAGGTTTTCAGCTGTTCTTGTGGACCTGTGCCTTGAGTTCACCAGGCAGGTCACTTGCAGCAGATAAGTTAGTCTTACCTGTGGTCCCGAGGCTCAAATCGCTCATGGGTTCTGCCCACGGGCTCTCCCGCGTGGCAGCAACCAGGAAGATCTCGCCGCCTCTTCCGGTGCCTCCGTGCACCAGGGTTCCAGATGGCCTCCGTGTTTTCCTCTGGAATCAGTAATGTGTGCAGAGAGCAGTCTCTTCTGGTTTTTCAGGCGTGTCTGCCTCTCTGAAGGTTTAGCTCTCCCTCCCACGGGATTTGGGTGCAGAGAACTGTTTTTCCGGTCTGTTTCCTTCAGGTTCCGGCGGTGTCTCAGGCAGGGCTCCTGCTGCTCCTGGGCCCTCCCCCACAGGAACCAAGGATTTTTATATATTGAACCATTCCTGCATCCCTGGGATGAAACCTACTTGATCTTGATGAAGATGTCTTTGATGTGTTCCTGAATTCTGTCTGCAAATATTTTATTTAGTGTTTTTGCATCAATGTTCATAAGAGAAATCAGTCTGAAGTTCTGGTTCTTTGTTGAGTCTTTGTGTTTTAGGTACCAGGATAACTGTGCCTCATAGAATGAGTTTGGCAGTGTTCCCTTCTGTTTCTATTTTTTAGAATAGTTTGATAATTAGGATTAGCTCTTTTTGGAAATGCTGGTAGAATTCTATACCAAAAGCAGCTAGCCCTGGTCTTTTATTTTATTATTTTATTGTATTTTTATTTTTTGTTGGATGAGTCTTTGTGACTGCTTCTATTTCTCTAGGGCTTATGAGGCTGTTGAGATGGTTAACTTTGGTAAGTGGTGTCTAGAAAATCATCCCATTCATTAAGATTTTTCAATTTTGCAAAGCACAGATTTTAAAAGTAAGACCTAGTGATTCTTTGAAATTCCTCAGTGTCAGTTATTATGTCTCCCTTTTCATTACTGAGTTTATTTGAATACTGTCTCTATATCTCTTGGTTAGTTTGGCTAAGAATTTGTCTATGTTGTTAATTTTCTCAAAGAACCAACTCTTGTTTTTCTTGATTCTTTATAATGTTTTCTTTGTTTCTAATTGATTGATTTCAGCCATGAGTTTGATCATTTCTTGCCTTCTATTCCTCTTTGGTGGTCTTGCTGGTGCTACTGCTTCTCCACTTTCTCCACTTTCTCCTCATTCTCCTCCTTCTCCTTCACCTTCTCCTCCTTCTTCTTCTCCTTCTTCTCCTTCTCCCTCTCCTTCTCCTCCCTCTCCTTCCTCTCCTCCCTCTCCTTCCTCTCCTTCCTCTCCTTCCTCTCCTCCCCTCTCCTTCCTCTCCTTCTCCCTCCCTTCTCCTCCTCCTCCTCTCCTCCTCCTCCTCCTCCTCCTCCTCCTCCTCCTCCTCCTCCTCCTCCTCCTCCCCCTCCTCCTCCTCCTAGAGCTTTCAGGTGTACTTTTAAATTGCTAATACAAAAATTTCTAATTTCCCAATGGCTATACTTGTGCTAACACCTTTCGTTTTGGCATTGTTTTCACTGTGTCCCATAAATTTGTGTATATTGTGCCATCATTTTTATTGAAACTCTTTAATTTCTTTGATAATTATTCCCTGACCCAGAGATCATTGAGTACAGAGTTATTCAATTTCCAACATTGTTTCTATTGTTGTTGAAGTCCAGTTTTAATCCATGGTGATCTGGTAAGATACAAGGCTCTTTTCTAATTTTCTTGTATCTGTTGAGGCTTCTTGTATCTGTTGAGGCTTCCTTTGTGTCTATTAGGTCAATTTTTGGAGAAGGATACATGAAGTGCTGATAAAAAGGTATATTACTTTGCGTTTGGGTGAAATATTCTATAGACTTCTGTTAGGACCATTTGAATCATAATATTGGTTAGTTTCACTGTTTCTTTGTTTAGTTTTTGTCTGGATGTCTTGTCAATTGGTAAGAGCACAGTGTTGAAATCCCCTACTCTTATTGTGTAGGGTTTGATGTGCAACTTAAACTTTAGCACAGTTTCTTTAACAAATGTGGGTGCACTTGTGTTTGGGATATAAACATTCAGAATTGAGATATCATCTTGGTGGATTTTTTCCTTTGATGAATATCAAGTGATCTTCCCAGTCTCTTTTGATTAATTTTGGTTGAAAGTCTATTTTCTTGGATATTAGGATGTTTATTTCAGCTTTCTTCTTGGGTCTGTTTGCTTTGAAAAAAATGTTGCCAGTCCTTTATTTTGAGATAAAGTCAATCTTCATGGCTGAGGTGTGTTTGTTGTACACAACAGAATGGTTGGTCTTGCTTCCACAACCATTCTGTTACCCTGTGTCCTTTTAATGGGGAAATGAACACATTGATGTTAAGAGACATTAATAACCAGTGATTGTAATTTCCTTTTATTTTGATGTTATTGGAGTTAGAGTGTTTGTGTGTGTGTGTGTGAGAGAGAGAGAGAGAGAGAGAGAGAGAGAGAGAAAGAGAGAGAGAGAGAGTGAGTTTGTATGTGATTTTCTTGTGTTTGCAGGTATGGAATTACTTATTTCCTGTGTTTTCTTGGATTTAGTTATTCTTCTTGCATTGGACTTTTCCTTCTAGTATTTTCTCACGCTGTGTTTGTGGATAGATAATGTTTCAATTTGGATTTGTCTTGAAATATCTTGATTTCTCCCTCTATGTTCACTGAGAGTTTTATTGGGTACAGTAGTCTAGGTTGGTACCATGCTTTACATGGCATAAATGAAGATTTACTACAATTGGTTATTGATTAAAACTGACTCATAAGAAAGAAAATTTGTCTTTCACCTCCTCAAACAAGGAGCAAAAATGCATTCTTAACTGAACTATGCACCTTGCACATCCATACAAATATTTTTATAGGAATAAAAATTAGGTTGCAAGATGTTGTAGTCTTGGTTTACTGCTTATGTTAATTGGATTCCCAAATTACATAGGAATTTGTATATTTGGATGTAAAACACTGACCCCAGTAGACTCTAATTGGTAAATAAAGGCACTGCCAACCAATGGCTGGGCAAAGAAACAGAGGTGGGATTTTGGATTTGCCAGCAAGAGATCCACTGGAAGAAGGTTTTAGAATCTCCATGCTAGGGCAGCAGGAGGATCAGGTCTGAGAGCTGCAGAAGAAGAAGCATACAGCCATATAAGAATCGGGCAAGAGCACCTCCAGGGGCCCTTCCCCTAATTGGATCATGGGTACCAATACTAGAATATAGATTTTAGTAAATACTAATTCAGGGGAGATATTAGCAACATGGAAGTTGGGAGTGACCAGCTGTTGAGATGCTTAGGGCGTATTAAAAACAAAGCTGCATGTGTGTGTGTTTTATTCAAGAATCCACCATATTGCGTGGTAGTGATAGACCTGTAAACACAGAGACTTTAGAGCAGAATAACCACAATACCATTAAAGTAAGATTTGTATATTATAGAATGAAACACCAAGATGCAGCTCTGACAACATTCATCCTCAGGGATTGTGACATGACCTGGCTGACCTAATGTTCAAGAGACTTGCTCCCAGAACAGCTTCAGAAAGAGCTGCTGATTCCTGATGACCTCCATTCAAAAAGTCTTTCAAACAGATCCAGTCAGAACTTCAGTTAGGCCATGAACTTTGTAAGCATACAAACACTGGATAACAAATGCTAAAGCTATATTTCTTAAAGGTAATCAGTTTTTCTAATTTTTCTACACCTCCCCATCCCAAATTCAGCACCCAAATTCAGTAGAAAGAAGCTGTGCAGATTCGTCATACTGATTCCTTGTTTGTATATATTTCATTATGGCTATTTTATAATTTATAAATAGATTGTTATTTTAAGAAATATTTTGGAAATGGTCAGAATTTTGGGCAAGGAGGTAACTAAATAGAGAGGTTAAATTTGGGGATTTCTATCTTTCCTTTCCTCTTCTCTATCCTTTATTTCTTAGGTAAATAAAAGTTCATAAGTGAATGGGGAATAGAGTAATAATATAAAGAATTAGATATAGGGGTAGATTACTAAATTTATTCTTTCACAAAAGAACAAACATAATTGAGTACAGAATTGTTAGCATAGATGATAGAATACTCTATATAAAGTGCCAAATATGATGAACTAGATGTTATATGTGTATATCATATCTTACAATTTATATAATTATAATTTTCTTCAATGTATATCTGAGAAAATAGAGCATCTTTAACTGGGCAAAAAAGGAAAATGTAGCTAATTGTATTATGAATGCTATTATAGGTTTTGTGTTTTATTTTGTTATCTACAATTAGCAAAATACATTAACTCTTCTTGGCTTAGATTTGATTATAAGACTACATTCAGCTACTGATGTGTACATAGAAGTGCCAACTACAGTAATCTGTTGCAATTCTCTTCTTAACTTCTGTCATAGACAGTGTCTGGCCTAAGGAATAGTGAACTGTGGAAATGATTTGGAATAATGGCACTTTAGAGCTAACTTGACCCAATTCAGTCCTTTCACTCAGCAATCCCAGATGGTCTCCAATTAAATGAATTAATTTTAAATAAGTTTGAAGTCAAGAGTAGTTTATTACATTCCATTCAGTCTTAGGTAGCTAATTAATGCTCATAACAAATACAGCTATGCGAATGATTTCAAATTCTTAGATAAGTTGATGTTTGTCTGAATCATTTTTACAAAATTCTGTTGAATTTGATTAAAATAAGTTTATAATGCTCTATCATTTTTGACATCTCAGACCAATTTCCTGATATAATGTTAAGATAAGTATCACCAGTTTCTCTGGAGTTCCATCTTTCCTAGAACCATGATATAAGGATATAAACAGTTTCATTACATCAATAGATGGTTGCAGGACAAACATTTATATGCTGCTCTAGGTATGAAAAGAAATATATCAAAAAAGATGGTACACAAGTATCAATACTGCTATTAATCTAAAATAAAGTGATCATAAAAGAAGTGAAATATTTAAAAAAAATTGGAAAACACAACCAACTTCTAAGAATATAAATACATATTGCAGTTTGTGAATAAATGTGAAGTGCTGAACACAACTTCAGGATGTAAATACTTTCAGAACACGGGTAAAATATAGTCATACTGGACATTAAAGAGTATTTACTGCTCATGAAATTTCAACAGATTTGAAATCATGTATTTTAACATTATTCATTTAAAATTAAAAATGAGAAAATGAGTAAGAAAACACTAAAAAGAACCATTGATAAAACGCAGATAGCTCAATAAAACATTTATCATCAAAATTAGAAACATTTAATAATCAGCCAAAATAGAATTGTGTATAAAATCTTTGATGGTAGGAAAATGGTTTAATGGAAAAATAACATCTTTCTAAAGTACTATATAGAACAATCCAGTGCATTAACAGACTAGTAATTTACTCCCAGAAAAATGGAAGTCAGAGAGCCGAGGAAACCCAAGCAAGGTCTGATTTGAGTTAAGGTAATTCCAGGACAAGGAAAAGAAATAGAACCTACTGAAGTAATCTATAATATATACTAAAAATAATTAAAACTCACAAAATTTTTCTGAATTTGATAGGTTTTTCAAATTTTACTAAAAATATAAAGAATAGGTATCTATACATAGAGTACTCAAATGTATTTGAAAATAATTACTACATATTGTAAGAGTGGTAAATTTTTACATCAAAAGGACAGGAGGAAAAGTCACAATTATTGAAAACTTCACTGATACAAATATATTCAATCAGGTTTTCTCATTTGAATGAGCACCCATTACATTAAAACTCTCCAAAGCTACAATAAAAATTAGCTTTTCAGAACAGTGTTCTGAGTGGAAATGTCACTTCATTTGCTTATTTTTTTAAATCAAGGAGTGAAAGATTTAATATTCTAAAAATATTCCGAAAATAAAATGACTCCTAGAAACTAAATTCTGTTATAGGAAAAAACTTGAAATATGTAATTTATTACAATGAATGATAAATTTTGAGATTAGAAAACACCATAAATTCTATTGCTGTAACTATTTAAAAATAAAGAAAACAAACTGGTCTCATTGAAGCAAGTCCAAAACTGGATAAAGCCAAATCATTCTTAGCAAACTAGAAACTGAAGGTTGGGGATTTCACTATCCTTGAGGAATAGAAATCATAAAATTTCTCACTTGAGTAAAATGTCAGGACCATTTCTTTAATACCAAGAGCAAGGGCAGAGTGATCATGACCATCATTCACAACTTCTGTGAAATGGAGTTTACTGGATTATGTCTACGACATACTGGTTATTGCAGATGAAGTTTCTCTAGAATTAAATGTATCTATACATCTATTTCTGGTAGTTGCTTTTTGTTAGATAGAATTATCCTTTCATTTGTCTGCCTGTCCTCCACTCTTTTTATCACATTCATCATATTGCTCAAAATCCTAACAGATTAGATTTTTCAAGAAATAGCTTTTGCTTTCTTGTATTCATCTTTGAATTTTTCTGCTTAATAATTTTTAAACATTTCTATGTTAATTTAAGTCCACTCTTTTAAATATATTTTTCATTGCACCTCACAACTATTGTAACCATCAACTTAAATTTGTTAAGTGAGGAGTAATATCTTAGTGTCATTATTCCATGGTGTGCAACTTTCATTTCAGTAGCCATTTTTATTACAAATATGTGTGATAATAGTTTCCCTTATGTTTTATGTATTTAGCTCTCACAAGTCTAAATGTGGATAATTAAAAAATGATAGTTTGCTTTATGACACTGTAACATATTTTGAAGAAAAGGAGGAAAAGATTTATTTGTATTATATTTCCAGCTTAAAACCCAGAAACTCAAGCAGCCAGTCTCCTCACATCTACTTTCAAAACCAAAGATACACACACACACACACACACACACACACACAGAGAGAGAGAGAGAGAGAGAGAGAGAGAGAGAGAGAGAGAGAGAGAGAGAGACATACAGATGCACGTGCAAACACCTATACACACAAACATCCACATACAAATATACACACCACATGAGCACACATATACATACATGCACTCAGAATAATACATCATGTCCTTACTAGTTTGCTTGCTTGCTTTCGTTAGCTTTTTCTTCTTTTATACTATTTGGAATGCCCAATTGGGGAATGGTGCTTTCAAGAATACAATGCGTTTTCTGACATCAGTTAAATTCAAAGACAAGACCCTAAAGGACATGAACAGTGTTTAAGATGATACAAATAATTTCTCCTTAAGACACACTTCTTATGAATCTCTTGGGTTTCTAGCATCTGAGACTTTCTAGTGGCTACCCCAGTTCCCCATCTCCAACTGCCTCGCACCTATTTTCAAATTCCTGACCCTCCAAACTTCAAACATTGACTGTTTCTATTTATCTTCCTTTTCTAAAGTGAGTTTACAGTAAACACATATTATTACTGTACCAAGAAGATGAATGCCTCCATTATACAATAAACCTAAGAGTTAAGCAACAGTTTTAATGAAGTGACTCTTTTTTTTTTTTATTAACTTGAGTATTTCTTATATACATTTCGAGTGTTATTCCCTTTCCCGGTTTCCAGGCAAACATCCCCCCCCCCCTCCCCCTTTATGGGTATTCCCCTCCCCATCCTCCCCCCCTTGCCGCCCTCCCCTCAACAATCTAGTTCACTGGGGGTTCAATCTTAGCAGGACCCAGGGCTTCCCCTTCCACTGGTGCTCTTACTAGGATATTCATTGCTACCTATGAGGTCAGAGTCCAGGGTCAGTCCATGTATAGTCTTTAGGTAGTGGCTTAGTCCCTGAAAGCTCTGGTTGCTTGGCATTGTTGTACATATGGGGTCACGAGCCCCTTCAAGCTCTTCCAGTTATGAAGTGACTCTTGATGAATCTAAACAATAGTTAGATCTTCATTTTTCCTCTAAATATTGAAAAAAAACAAATTTGTCTTAAAATTTAATTGATAAGCTTGATTTTAAATATAGATATAGTGTATAAATATACAGTCCACATCCCATGCCCCATGCTTTCATTTGATTCTATTCCTTCAGACCTTCATGGGCTGGTGGCTGGCTACCTCAAAGAACCAGATTATCTTCTGAATTAGATTCCATGCTGTTACAAAAAAAAATTCAACAAACATAACAAAACAAAAACCAAAAACAAGCTTCCCAGCAACAATAGTCAAAACAAATAAAACTGTCCTTGCTAAAGTTATATTCATTGTTATAAAGTTACTGGGGTAGAAGTGTTGATGATTTATGGACTATTGGCATTCCCAGGCTTAATGCTGGTGATTCTCAATTGCAATGTGCTATCTGGTTGCCAACCACTCACAGTTTCATTGAGTATAATGCGAGCATGAGGAGTATGGAATGACATTGTGGAGCAATCCACTTCTAACTGGACTGTAATCTTACGGACAGCAAGTGGCAAAACTCACACGTCTGACACAAGCAGCACATCCGTTGCCTGCAATGCTCAAATGGTAAGATTCAGAAGTGTAAAAGCAAGTTTAACTCAAAATGTCAAAGAATCCAAGTTATAAATGTAAGTTAATATAAAAAAATGGTAGGTTCAGGAGCTGGGAGGATGGTTCAGTAATGAAAAGATCTTGCTTTATCTCTGGAGAACACATATGTGATTCCCAGCACCCAAGTGGGTACTGTTAACGACTTGCTGTGGTTGTACCTCCAGAGGTCATCACACCTTCTTCTTGCCTTTGAAAACCCTCTGATAGATCTATTCAGTCACATTCACAGAATATAAATGAAAATATTTCCCTTTATTTATAAATTTCTTCAGTTGTTTAACTAAATCTCTTGAAACAAAAACATTTACTAAAATATGTCTAGAAATAGTTATGAAGCTACAGAATCTAAAAAGAGACAAATATGTATTGTCAGGAGGTTGGTGTATTTCATGAATAAATAGACTTAAAATATCAAATAATTGACACATGCAAAAATACATTATAAAATAGACCTAAGCAGACAGGTACTAGTCATAATACTTAGATGCACACCAAATCTAATTTAGCATATAAGCAAACACATCTGTTCACTTCAGGGATTTTTTTCAAGATTGAGGAAGGTATTATGTATAATTCAAAATAAAGCTATATTTACTTTGTCTGTGCTTGTTATTCCTAAAAACTTACAAACAAATGAACAGTATAACAGAGTGAGTTTCATATCTTACCAAAACACAATTTTTGAAAAGAAGTTCTCTTGCAAATTATGTGTGTGCTACTGTATAAATTCATTAACTTTTATGAACATCTCAAATTATTCCTAGGTTCACATGCCAAACTTAGTAAGAACATTCTTAAAACTACTTATATACAATTATTTCATGTTACCCTTTAATTAAAAACGATAACAAAAATCCTTAAGAATATCAGAATTAATTTCCAAGTTTCATATTTACAATAATATTTTGATCATTCTATACAGTCATATTCCTTTGCTCTTAGAAATTTAAGTTATACATATTTTTATTTCTTCTGAAAGTTTTTTAAAAATTTATTTATTGTACTTATTTTGTAAATATGAGTACACTGTGGCTATCTTCAGACCCACCAGAAGAGGGCATCAGATCCCACAGATCCCATTACAGATGGTTGTAAGTCAACATATGGTTGCTGAAAGTTGAACTCAAGACCATCCCACAGAGCAGTCGGTATTCCTATCCACTGAGCCATCTCTACAGTCCCCTTTTCCTAATTTTATTGAAATTATAGGTTAAATATATTTTACATAAATTTGTGGTTATATTTTCATAAAAATAACGTGCATGCGATGCATAGCTACTCAGTCTTTACAACTACATTACGGTGTCTATATGCATTCTTTATTCTATAATCACTATACAAAATAATTAGTCTGGAATTGTCTTTAACCACTGCATTTTATATCTTATATTTTCTATATTTATGAGCATATAAAAACAATAACATTTGACTGTAAAACAAAACCATGTTCATGATGAAAAATATGTGATACGATACTAAGTATACCACAAATATTTTTAAAATTGTGGCAATTACAGTCAATTATCTTTCATCATTAGTTCTTACAAATTTAGTTTCTAAATTACTCATAATACATGAGCAGAAATACTCATACGTAAAATTATATTTCAACCACAGGAGCAACATAATTTAGCACATATTAGTCTACAATGTTGAGTTACAGGAGACATTTTATAAAATGATGATATAATTGGTTCCCCACTTGTGAATAACAATTTTTCCATCTGAGTAATGTCTAGAGCCCTTGATAGCACTAATTCTAGCATTTAAGAGGGGTGATTTAAAAAATCTACTAATGATCAGTTTGAAATATATTGGTCAGTTCAAGTAGATGCAACTCGAGTGTGTTTTGATGATGAGTATGAGTGGATGCAGTGAAAGACACAGTATGCATAATCCTTTCAAATTTCTGTGCATCCAACCATTTTTCTCTAGAGTATCAGATCTTAGACTCAATCTTTTTGAGATTAAATGGTATTATTAATGTGACTGATATAATTTTTATATTCTTAAAAAGTATAAAAAATTTTCACTGTGATAAGGAATGGAAGGTAAGAGCAAGTGTTTCGATGTGTGCCCATTTGCAGCTTTATGTTGGTTTATAGACAAAAGAATATAGAGATATCATGTTCAGGACTTATCTAATCAAAGAGTCTGGCTTTACAAGAGAATGGGATATGGATTGAAGTCACAATAAGGCAAGAAGATATGGTTATACCACACTGACATTTGCAAACAAGACTGGACAATTTCAAAAATCAATTACATTGTGGGATGGGATAATTTGCACTGTATTGACTTATGAGATGCATTTTGTTTATTTTTAATCCCTTACTACCTGAATTGTTCATGCAGAATAAATTGTTCATAGTTTCTGAATTCAATAGCTGACATTTATTGAAGCCAAGCCAGTGGTTGCTGGCCCTAACTTTTGTTTTCAGTTTTATATCCAAAATGAAATGCGAAGGCCAAAAGCAAGATGAGGGAAGACTGTGGAACCAGACTAAGTTTATAGGAATTAGAAATCCTATATGTATACTTTATATGTATCCATAGTATTTTTCCTATTTGAAATCTTTTAATAATTTGTGAATATGGAATTGTATGAATCCATATATCCTATTGACAGTCAGAGAAGGAGAATGAAGGAAAAACCTTTTGGCATTTAATGCTTCTGATGTTGTAAAATTATAAAAAAAAGTGTCATAGAAAAATATACAAAGTCAGATATAATTGGAACACAGGGAGGGATCATATGTATAAAATGTTTCTTCTGCTTTGACTGCAGCCACAAGAGCAGAAGCCCAGCACTCATGCACAGTGGTAATACAGAGCCATATGTTGTGAAATAAAAATGCAGGACAAATACCCAAATACATGTGCCTCTACAGATTGTTTGGCCTTTTAACACTCATACATGTCTGTTTGTGGTCTGAGTCTGGCTATATCCTACTGTTTTATACATTTTCCTATAATTTTGCATGACTAGTAGAGCCAACTAGCAGATTTGTGCAAAATATTAATTCTTTTATCAACTTTTAAAGTGTTGGGGCTATAAGCATGCTTTTTAATTTTTTTTCTGCAAGAACAACCCTCAGAACCAAACTGTTTTGGGGCTGGTGAGTTGGCTCAATGAACAAAGGTTCCTGCTGCCAAGCCTTTGGAGATGTGTTCAATATCCATATCCACACAATATTAGGAGAAACTGACTCAGCTGTTCTCTGACCTTCAAAAGTATTGGGTGGTCTATGTTGACATAGGCACGCATATACACATAAGAACACAGGTAAATACATAATGATACATGATAGATTGATAGATAAGCAATAGATAATTTATGAATAAATAATAGTATATAAATAAATATACTGTAAATAAAATAGTATATAAATGTTATTAATAAATAAGTAAATAATAGATTGTGTATTGACACAATTTCAGTCTCTTACTTTATTTCATAATATAACTGTACCTTAATCCTTGGTATAGCTTACCAGTGGATATAACATCATATTTCTACATCCAAAGCCACAGTAACTTAACCAAGTAATTTGAAAAAACAGACATGAATCAATTCTGAACATATTTTATGTCTGCTTTTGTGTATATAGTGACTCTGTGGACTCTTTCAGCGAAGTCTATACATCCTCTATAAAAGCTCCCATGTATCTCCTCAAAGAGCACTGTATGTGAGCAGTCTTTATGAACCACAGGGATATATGCATAATCGTATTCATGTTCTCCATGATTGTATCAGTCCTCATTAGGTTTCTAGATAATCTTCTCTTTTACCAAGACCATTGCTCTGAGAGACTATTTTTTTAATATGCCATGGAATACCAGTGGTTCTGTTGCTTCAGCTTCTGTGAATGCCCAATGTTGTTAGTCACCAAAAATGGCAATAATTCTAGGAAAATCTTGCTACCATAATCTTACCAATTATGTAGGTTCACACTGGTAAATAACTCCTTAGAAGTTTCTCCTCGTATAAGAAATATAGAGCTATTAATATCCATTGTTTTAGTATGGATGCCTTTGTTTCTTATCTTTATTAAATTAAAATTTCATTGGAAAGATTTTGCAAAATAAATACATCTTAGAGAAAAAGAAGCCAGCTCAAAAGCTATGGGTTCAATGATATATAGGCTGCTCTAACTGCATAGAAATTCATTTAGATGTTCCCTGTCTTCAGTGGAAATCTTATTGTAAACTTCTTCATAACATGTTTCCAGTGAAAATAGTCTCTAGTCTTTCTTAAGATGAACTTAGAATCCGATTTTTGCTGCTACCTCCTTTCCTAAGCACAGCCTCTCCCTACTGCAGAGAAGCATAGACTACCCACAGCATATTCTTCTCCATATTCTGTAGTATTGTTGCTCCATGAACTATTTCCAAATGAGCTGGTTAACTCCAAACCCTGGCCTAGTGTTCCTGTCCCAAGACCTCTAGCCTGTGAACAGACCAAATCATATCGTGTGATTTGGAATATGGAAATTATATCTTCTGTTTTGTGACAATGATTCTGCTTATGGCACATAAAAACAGGTAAGCAAAACAAACTTGAAGAATTATGAGAAGCATGTTGATGGTGTAGAAAAACAGCCACATCGATAGGTTCTGGGTCTATTGTTTCCCCAGGCAAGGGTCATTGGGAATGTTTTCTTAAGGGTTACGTAAACTATTCTTCTCACTCCTGGATAAGCGCTTTTCAAACCTGAGTGAAAATACTGTGCATCACCAACTTCATCTCTAGATGAAGAATTGATTTAAACTCTCCAGGTTCTACTAACATTCAAAGTATAGTATTGAATTTGTTCAAGAAAAATATTCAGAGGTATGATGGGAGTTGGAAAATGGTGGATAGCATGAATTAAATCAGCTCCACGATGTCAGAACCTCATCCATGAGCCTGTTCTTTGGGACAGATAAATGTGAACCTTAGACACATGGATAAAAATAAAAAACATAAGTAAAATATGAAGGCATATAAAAAGAACAAGCCAGAAAATATGTGTTCTAAAGTTCTAAAGTGAGCTTTTTAGAGAATAACCTTTCTACTTATTTAATATCAATTTACAATCTACTGCAGGTGGCTAATCCCATGTTCATTTACCCAGTGGGCCTTCATTGTGAAAAACACAATTAGAGAAATGTGGATATAATTCAATTCCATGCATAAAACAATCCATATATGTAATAATGCACCTCACTACAAGTTTATGAGCAAGATCCATCAATTTGCTAGACAGCATGAAATCATTATATTCATATACCACTCATTTCCTGTTATTAAAACCAATCACAGACATTACTGTGTGTGATCAGTTGAACTATCAACTTCCTCAATGTGTAAACACATTAATTTTTGTTATTTAAATAATTCTAGATTTTCACAAACTTTCAGAATGATTCTTGTCTAAGCAATAAAATCATAATTTGGAAAATACATTAAACTTTTTAAAAAATCATTTTTCAACTTTATGTAACTCATCTTCCCACATTTTTCACTTCTACTCATGATACAATTCCTTCATGCTTTAACTTCAGTTTGAAATCAATTTTTATACTTGATAACAAATACCACAATTTCCTCTAGATCACCTAGAATTATGTTGGCATCTTTGAAATTGCATGCATTATTACCAGATCTGAATAAATATGCAAATTATATAAGAAGGTTCATGGAAAAATAATCAATATATGACTATTTCTTTAGGCTCATTCATTCACACATTTAAAAAATGGACATGGTAGTGCTGTGAGGAAAAGTAGTATTACATAGTTGCATGGTTTAATTATACCCATAAAAATTAATAGGTGGCTCAAACAGGTAAGTTAAATATGTCTCAAAATGGATCCTTCAAGCAAAATATGAATATTCTCTTAATAGTTAATGTAGATTATCAATAAAGAAAATTGATAATCATTCTACATTTCAGCCTCTGTTTCTAAAAACTGAGCATTAAATTAATGTTTCAAATGGTCTCAATGGGTGACTATTTCTAGGCTCATAATAAACCCAGTCATTTTACTCGTTGAAATATTAGCTATTAATATTTTACTTCCATTTTCAAGATAATTTTTATTATTCATTAATGTGCATTTGTTTCTACCTCTTTTGTATACATGTATATGTGCATATCGTCCAATGACAAAAGAATGTGTCATATCCTCAGGAGTCGGAATTACAGGCTATTGTGAATTGCAGCTGGGACCGGAACTGGGGTCCTCCCGAAGAACTGCAAGCATTCTTAACTGAGTCCTCTCAAGAGTCCCTTCACTTCTTTTATAACATCCTTTGTTTTAGTGATAGTCCCTTAACTGGTGCTTTCTTCTTTTATTTTTATGAAATTGTAATATAATTATATCAACCCCCTTAAGTGGCTCATATATCTTTACATGCTTTCCTTCAAATACATGCTTTCTTTTTTATTAATTGTTTCTAATTATGTTGTGTATGGATTTAACAAACCCTCACTTGGACAAATGTTCTAAGAAGGAACCATGCTACATTGTGGCAGTTTCATTCATGAAAGAAACACAATGTAGCAAAACAAAACATTCTTACATTCTATGATATGTCTATTAAACTCAGCTCTAATATTTGGTATCCAAGTTTAGTTTAAAAATTGGAAATTGCCTCTTTTGATTAAAAACTAGTTCTGCTCTTTGGTTACCTGTCATCGAAGACAAAAATTGTCTTTGGTTTCTTATTTCTTCAGGAATAAAACATGACTCTTGCTTTTGGTTAGAATTTTCTCTAAAACTCATTATTTCCCATTTTGTATAATACTAACACCCTTTCTAGCTCCAGATCTTCCTGTTTTAAACTTGGGAATAATCAAGATAACATGGAAATCTCCTCTTTGAATTGAAATGGTGTCACATTCTGGGACATACATTATATGGTCAGTCATGCCCAAAAACTTAACAGTCATATACTACAGTGTCTTTAAAATAGCTTTAAGCTCACAGTCAAAAAGGACCATCAAAATCTTTTGTTTATCTCTTTTAACCATTACAACACTAGCAAACACCAAATACATGCTTGGCATGGAGATAGTCAATAGCACCCTCCATGCTCATCCATACCATTTACATTGGTATCATGCTATCTGTGTGGCACATTCCTACGTGCATACAAGTATAAATGAACAAACATCTGTGACTCATTTTATCACCCATCTTTGTGGTCATTCATTTGATATAAGCAATGAGAATTCCTAGAGGAAAGTCAAAGTGGTTTTTCTTATAATCCCAACATAAAAATAACTCCATGGATTTGCAGGACCATAGTCACTGTGATGCAAAAGAGAGATGAATCATCCCTTAGGAAATTCATTATGAAGTTTGTGAAACATATGTATGTATCAGTGGGATGATTCCTCTCTTGGAATTCTACATCATGGGAACCAAACTCTGAAACACGACTAGACTGGTTTGGTGGGCTATTGTCAAATTCCATCACATCATGTCAAGCCAACAATATTTTGTCAGAGTCTCTTTGAATTCCAAATTTAAAACACAGCTTAGGGTTATTTTCAAGTGCCCTCTGTTCTGAAATTCTTTAACTTTGTTCTCTTCACTTTTCTTCGTTGCAGAGTCCTTTTTCTTGGAACAGTGCATCTAAGCTCCTAAAACTTTTCTGTTCCGCTCTGCTCTGCCTCCACTTGCTTTGTCACCACGTAGCTGACCTTTGTAGCGTTCTCTGTCAGCTTCACTCCCATCTCTCTGTTGATGTTTATATAATCTTCCTACGGTTTCATGACTCATTATAGTCAAATTCCTTAACGGTGAAACTTTTATTTTGTATTGAGTCTATGAGTTATTTTAATCATGTTCTTCATAGAAAAACAAGATAATTACAAAAGGTCTTATATCCACCCCCAGAGTTAAACAGTTTTTCAATCTAGAAGTTATTGTAAATGTAATGAGTTTGTATCTACTGAATCAATTCACTTGTTAGTGAAACAATGGACAGTTTGCTAAACCTGTATAATAATAGTGAGAGGGATAAAATATTATAAGACCACACGGTATTTGTATTAAGCCATAACAGTCTGAAAAACAACAAAGTAAGATTAGCTAGATATTCGCAGACGTTCAATTGGTATTGCATTTGCCTAAATTAAAACTCTCATTAGATCTTAATTCTAATTTTCCATACACATGGAAAAATATCTACCCATATGTAAAATTTCATGGAAACTCTTTTTTGGTAATTTGAACAGTTGAAAAACAGCTTAGTAACTCAGTAGCCTTTAATAATATTGCACCATTGGAGTTGTCATATTAATCCTGACTAGTACCCCATGTCTAAGTAATCACATGCATTCGTTCAAGAGAAACTAACCATGAGAAAACAGTATTGTGGTTTCTAAAGAAACTTTCATTAATATTTTTTCTTTAGTTTCTTTTCTTATGTTATTTTTCTACTATAATTTTCCATTCTTTCTGCTACAAAATTTGTATGGTTCAATAACTGACAAAGAAAAGAAAGAGATGTGAAAATAGAAAAGTGAACTGAATATATAGCTTTAAAGTGGCAAATAAGTACTAAGTGATACAGAAAAAATGTTTACCATCTTATGTCACCGAAAAAAATTTCATTTTTCTTCTTTATGATTTTCCCTGTAACTTCTAGATTTTCTGCAGTGAACATTTTACAGTAAAAAAATATTAATTTATAAGGTCCTTATTAAAGATAAGAAACGGAAGAAGAAAAGATGCTGATGTTGTTGATGATGATGATGACAGGCAGAATGTAAAGTGTAAAACAGCAAAACAGAGCTTGTCCCTGCATCTTTGTATTTGTGTCATTACATAAAAGTCTGTGCTTGATTAAAAAATCAGGTTCTTGATATAGTAATATACATTTAAACACTCTGGATATTAATTTTAGCAAAAAAATTCTTGAGGATCAAAAGGAAAGGAAATGGGATTGAGGAAGAGGCAAGGAACCAATGTGATTGGAAAGAAACGACAAAAAACATGAGGGGGTGAGAAAGAGAAGGAGAAAGACTTAGAGAGGAGAGAGGAATAAATCAACCTGCAATCTTCAAAACAAAAAAAAAAAAAAGAAAATTGTGGCTTCAAACAGATGTTTTTTTTTTTAAAGATGGACAATCAGAGAGAGTAGGCCACACAGAAACAAAGAAGAAAGCACAGTGAGGTATGTGAAACAGAAAGAGTTTTTAAAACAGAAGGAAGAGGGATAAAGGAAAAATTGATAAACAGATGAGACGAGGGCTGAGTTGAGGAACGGTAGGGGTAATGGGTTCAACAGGAGTAAGAGAGAGGGAGTAGAGGAGGACTACAGGGGAAGTGACAAAAAGGTCATAGTATAATCATACTTTCTTTGAAAATGTTACAATGAGATCTGAGTTTGAGGGTAGCCTGGTCTACAGAGCTAGGTCCAGGACAGCCAGGGTTGCATATAGACATATGGAAATCCCTATCTAGAAAAAACAAAAAGGAAAATAGACAAAACAACAACAACAAAAAAAAACATTATGAACATATTTATGAGGCCTAAGAGAAGCCCTCATAGTGAATAGATTTGTAGAGGGCAAATGTAACCCTCTAAAGCAGTATGAACCCTTTAATTGTCAGCAGGTATGGTAGAATATAAGACACATATTCAACAAGGGTTCAACTGGAATGGGTGAGAAAAGAGGATGATGGTTTTCTCTTTTTAATTACATAAAGGCAGTTTCCATTCATTGGAACAGGAGAAAATCTGTAATTTAAAAGTCTCATTTTATTTTTCATTTTTGTTGGTTATTTGAGGAGTTCATGCAGAAATTTCTAAGGAAACCTTAGAAAAATTACTGTTTTTACGTCACAAAGTATTGGCCTGAAGACAAAATTCTGCTCAACATGGACATGTTAGTGGCAAGAGAGCAGGTTAGCATTAGTGAGCTCGATTGTGTGCCTAGAAAAAGTGGATTGTAAAACTTTATCATATTTAAAGAAAACTTAAAATGTCAAAAAGTTCAAATTTTCTACAAGCTGAAATCAAAACAAGTGACTATTTGGTCTATTTAGGCAAAATTTCTACCTTAAAATATTTACCCATAATCCTCATAATTGGGGAGCAAGTATGATGTTAACTGTTAAAACCTCTGTTCTGTATTTTGACAAGTGTAACAAATAATATCAAAATATCTCCGCTTCTCTCTTTCATATCTAATCTGATGCTACGTGCTCTGCATGTTTATTCTTGCTCGTGTAAAACAGGTTACTTCCATTGACTGGAGGAGAGAGCAATAGACAAAATAATATGAGTCTGTATGTTTCAGAATGATATAACTTCAATCTTCAAAGTAAGATTCCCCCTTTACTTCAGAAGTTCTTCAAATGGTACTTTTATTGCTTTAGATATTTCTTTTCCAATGAGCAATTTCACAAATTTATGAAACACTGTAAATTCTGGAGTTGTGATTTTTCAGCTATATTCTCCACTTTAAAATGACTTCTTACTTTCCTATCACTCTGTGAACTTCAATGAATATCACTCCAGGAAGGATGCATCCAGGTCCTACTGCAGTGCCCCTGCTTATAAGTGAGTTCAAGTTTATTGTGCACATTGCATATGTCTGAAATGTACTTCTTAGTTATGTATAATCTTATTTATTTTCTATATTGACAAATGACCCTTAAGCCTTGGAATTTATCCTTATCTTTGCTATAACACAAGGCACAAGATGATTTTTTGTGTGAGCAGACACCAGTAAGTGGGTTCCGATGAATGATAGTGAATGATCACTTTGCCAACCTTTTTGGGCTATTGTAATGTTGCTAGTTAAAATGGGGGATAAAATACAGAAAGTAAAATATGCTGTGGATCCAACCATCTTCTGATTTGGGAATATATGTGTATGTCACTAAGTTGAGAGAAATTCAATCTATTTTGTGTGTAGAATGAAATCTCAAGGCTGAAATTTTGCTGGTTTTGAGTCTTAACAGACTATTAGAAATTTTATAACAAAGAGAAACAACAATCACTGAATATATATGTGTGTGTGTGTGTGTGTGTGTGTGTGTGTGTGTGTGTGTGTGTGTGTGTGTCCATCAGTTATAGGAGGCTACTTAGTTTTTTTCCCTTTTCTTAGTTAGGCTCTTCTGAACACAGAATATGATAATTAGGACTCTCTCTCTCTCTCTCTCTCTCTCTCTCTCTCTCTCTTCTCTCTCTCTCTCTCTTTCTCTCTCTCTCTCTCTCTCTCTCTCTCTCTCTCTCTCTGTGTGTGTGTGTGTGTGTGTGTGTGTGTGTGTGTGTGTGTGTTTGTCTTCAATGACCCAAGTCATTCTAGAAGTGATGAGAACACTTGGAAATTTCAACAGGAAAACAGATATAAAAATATTGAACCCACAGGTTTATAAAGACTCCTTGCATTTGAATGGATCATAAAAGACAAGATATGCTACCCTGAAGATAGCTACCTGTGGCCACGCTTCCTAGTTACAATATAATGGAAATGTATCATTCTGGAACCATAATTTCCCAAAAATCCAGAGTGAGAGGGGTGGGGGATTGAAAGAGCTGAAGGGGCTTGCAACCCCATAAGAACAACAATAACAACCAAACAGAGCTCCCAGGGACTAAACCACTACCCAAAGAGTACACATGGACAGACCCAGAGCTCCAGCTGCATATCTAGCAGTGGATGGCCTTGTTGAGCACCAACGGGAGGAGAAGCCAAAGTTGGAACCCCCAGTGTAGGGGAATGTCAGGGCAGGGAGTTGGGAAGTGGGGTGGCTGAGGAGGAGGAACACCCTCATACAAGAAGGGGTTGGGGGTATGGGACAGGGGAACTTATGGACAGGAAACCTGGAAATGGAATAACATTTGAAATGTAAATTTTTAAAAATCTAATTTTAAAAAAGAAGAGGAAAAAAATGGTAATCATGTGTGATGGTTTGCATAAGCTTGGCCCAAGGAGTGGCACTATTAGAAGATGTGGCCTTGTTGGATAAAGTGTGTCACTGTGGATGTGGACTTGGAGACCCTCCTCCTAGCTACATGAGCATGCTCAGACTGTTCTTGGCTTCCTTCAGGTGAAGATGTAGAACTCAGCTCCTCCTACACCATGCCTGCCTGGATGCTGCCATGCGCCCACCTTGATGATATTGAACTGAACCTCTGAACCTATAAGTCAGCCCCAATTAAATGTTGTCCTTTATAAACAATGCAATCCCCATCAAAATCCCAACTTAATTCTTCATAGAGTTAGAATAATCAATTCTCAAATTCATTTGAAATAACAAAATCTCAGGATAGAGAAAGCTATTTTCAACAATAAAATAACTTCTTCAAGCTGTATCACACAGCTGTACTATAGTGCTAAAACCTGCATGGTATTGGTACAGAGACTAACAGGTATATTAATGGAAGACCCAGAAATGAACTCACACATCTATGGTCATTTGATCTTTGACAAAGAAGACAAAAAAAAAGCCACCAAATCTAGACACTTGCTGGTGTCAGGAAGAACTTACTGACAGAACCTGATGTAGGTGTCTCTTGAGAAGCTCTGTCAGAGCATTGTGAAGATGTGGATGCCTGCAGCCAAACAGAGGACTGAGTCTGGGAACCCCAATGAAAGAGTTGGGGGAAGGACTAAAGGAGGTGAAGGGTTTTGAATCCCCCGGGAGGAACAACAATATCAATCAAACAGACCCCCCCATAGTTCCCAGGGACTAAACCACAACCAAACAATATTCATAGAGAGACCCATGGGTCCAGTTGTTTATGTGGTGGAGAATGGCCCGTCTGGCATCAATAGGAGGGGAAGCCCTGGTCCTATGAAGGCTGGATGACCCAGAGGAGGAGAATGCTAGGGCAGTGCAGCAGAAGTGGGTAGGAGGGTTAGGGAGCACCCTCCTGAAGGGGAAAAGGTGGAGTGGGGAGCTTTCAGGGGGGAAACTGGGAGGAGCGACAACATTTGAAACGTAAATAACAAAATAACCAATAAAAATTTGACATAACTTATATCTAATAAAAGTATGTTAATCCATGTGGATAATAAATGCTAGGTAGGCACATGGACTAATCAACATAGATCATGCACATATGCAACATAGATGATATACAGCAGATATTTCACAGTAAATTTATTAAACTTATTACCCTTGAGCTTCCCTGTCTCTTGAAAATAAAATAGGGGTTGGGGATTTAGCTCAGTGGTAGAGCGCTTGCCTAGGAAGCACAAGGCCCTGGGTTCCGTCCCCAGCTCCGAAAAAAAAAAAAAAAAAGAACCAAATAAAATAAAATAAAATAAAATAAAATAAAATGTCACTAATATCGAGAAATAATGAGCACAACAAATGTCATAATTATTCACATAAATGTAAATGGGGCCATTATAACTAAGATACAGTGTGAAAAGGTAAAATAAACAAATACTGGAAGATTATATATAAGACAATCACAAAATAAAAGTTTCAATGAAGTACAAAATAAATTAGAATACTTTTATTTGGCATGCTTTGAAAATATGCTTGAAGGTCCAAGCCATTTTTTTTCCTTAAACAAGCATTATATTGACATTTTCTAGCTAGCTAGTTAGTTAGTTAGTTAGTTAGTTGGCTATTTTTGAGATACAGTTGTTGCTTCATACCCCTGGCTGTCCTGAAACTCCCACTGTAGACCAGGCTTGTCCAAATTCAACAAAGTCCAACTACCTCCTCTGCCTCTGCCCCTGTCCCTGCCCCCCACTTCCGCCTCTGCCTGTCTGCCTCTCTCTGCCTCTCTGCCCCTCTGCCCCTCTGCCCCTCTGCCCCTCTGCCCCTCTGCCCCTCTGCCCCTCTGCCCCTCTGCCCCTCTGCCCCTCTGCTTCTGCCTCCTGATGTTGGCCTTAATACTGGAGGCTTCCAACAGAGATCTCTAGCCTGGCCATGTGGGAGGTTTCAGGCAAATCGGAAAGAAATTGAGCACGGAGTGGGAATCACTTCTGCTGCTGCAGCTGCTCCGCCTATCTCTCTGCTGCTGCCTGCTGCCACTTCAGCTGCTCCAAGACAGCGACTGGGCTGAGCCAGCAGGGGATGCAGGGGAGCTTCTGACGCAATATCTGGAGAGCAGATCTTTTCCCCAAGAGTGGCAGTGTTATAGCTCTTAAGACAGAAGCTCTCAGAAGAAAGAGTAGTTCTCACATACCTTTAATCGTTCTGGGTAGGATTTTTATATACAGTTTTGGGGTGGGTCAGGGTCTGACTGCAGGTGCTTCCTATTGGCTTGGCCTGAGAGCTTGGGAAGACCTCATCTACATGTGGGAGGGGTTGCTCAGGGTTTGACAATAGGTACTTCCTATTGGCTAGGTCTGAGAGTTTGGCAATACCTTATCTACATATGGGAGGGTGTGGTCCTGCTTTTATGTGACTGATGGCCACAAGCCACTCTATGGGGAAAATGGGGGGTCTGTAGCTATGTGAGAAGGGTTTGGCTTCCTGGGAGTTTAGGGAAATGCCTACCATCCCTTTCAGGGGTCACTAGAGTTTCAACTTTATCTCGACCTCTCACAGCCCACTGCCCCATATCCTGAGTGCTTTGAACAAAATCCTGTGCCACCGCACCACCCAGCCTTGTCTCGACAATTCTTTTTTCTTGAAAAGTTTTAGTTTTCTAAGTCACTCTGGGTTATTGCTTC
The DNA here is from genome assembly GCF_011064425.1 of Rattus rattus. Lineage (NCBI taxonomy): Eukaryota > Metazoa > Chordata > Mammalia > Rodentia > Muridae > Rattus > Rattus rattus. Next base: position 127,036,765 of record NC_046157.1, read on the forward strand.
TTATTTCCCTCAAAAGCAATTTCTTTTTGGCAATTATCTCTACTCATATTTAGCTCGCCTATTTTGTAATGCTATGAAATTGTGTGTGTTATCTATCATCAGATAAAACAGATTCACAGACCTGTCTCCCAGGTTTAGAATCAATAGCATCTCTTACCAAGTCTCTCCTTCACATTTGTCCATAAAAAGAGTGAAAACCCCAGTCTTCCCAAGTTATTTTGACTACAAAATGTCAAAATAGCTTTAAATTCTTTTTGAATCTTTTTTAATTTTTAATTTAAAATTTTAAACATCTATGTTTATTTTTAAAATGTTTTTATCATTCATGTTTCTCAATATCAGCTTCCCCCTTTCCTCCCAGAATTCCTTCACAAAAGTTCTGACACCAATCCACCTTCTCCCTTTGTTTTGAGACCGGGAAGCCTGTCTTTGCCTGTCACCATTCACACAATCCCCCTTCCCACACATCAAGGTTGTACAAGACTGGGCATATCCTCTCCCACTGAGACCAGTCAAGGCTGTGCATTTAGGGGCACAGGATCCATAGGCAGTTAGACAACAGACTCCCAATAGCCCCTGCTCAAGTTGTTGGAGGACCTACATGAAGTCCAGCCCATGCTCTCTTTGGTTGGTGATTCAGTTTTGGGAGAGCACCAAGGGTGTAGGTTATTTGACTGTTGGACTCCCTGTGGAGTACCTCTCCTCTTCGGGTCCCTCAATCATTCTCTCAACTCTTCCATAATCCTCCCCAAAATTCATCTAATGTCTGGGTGTGAGTCTCTGTATCACTCCATTAGCTGCTCGGTGGAGCCTCTCAGAGAATAGGGGCAGATGCTTGCCTGTAAGCATAACAGAGTTCATTATTAGTATTAGGGATTGGTTCCAGCTCATGGAATGGGTCCCAATGGTCATTGGTTGGCCATTCTCACTGTCTCTGCTCTATCTTTGTCCTTTCACATCTTGTAGACAAGACACACTTTAGGTCAAAGGTCTTCTAGGTTAGTTGTTGTCCTTATTCCTCCCCGTTGGAGTCTTGCCTAGCTACAACAGTGTGCCTCTTCAGGATCCATATCCCCCATAGTTGCCCCCATAGATCCTCTGGGACCTCCCCAATCTCAGGTCTCAGGCATGGGCCTCTGATATCTATTTTTTCTCCTTCTGAGAAATATGGAACCATCCTCTCTTGGACCCTGCTTGTTATTTAGCTTCTTGGAGTCTCTAGATGGTTGCATGTTTATCCTATATTTTATGGCTAATGTCAACTTTTAAGTGACTACATATCAGATATGTCCTTTTGTGGCTGAGTCAACTCATTCAGGATGATATTTTCTGGTTCGTTCCATTTGCCTGTGAAATTTATGACGTCATTGTTTTTAATGACTATATTGTCTTCCATTGCATAAATGAACCATATGTTCTATATCCATGCTTCAGTTGAGGGACATCTAGGTTGTTTCCAGTTTCTGGTTATTACAAATAAAGCTGCTGTGAACATAGTTGAGCAAGAATCTTTGAGGGATAGTGGAGAATCTTGAGTATATATCCAGCAGTGATATAGCTGGGTCTTGAGGTAGGCCTAGTTCAAATTTTCTGAGTAACTCCCAAATTGATTTCCAGAATAATTTTATAAGTTTGCATTTTTTAGGTATTATAGAACTATTCATATATTTTACCTCATCTTGATATAGCTTTGATAACTGGTATCTGTCTAGAAATCACGCATTTCATTTAGCTTTTCCAATTTTGTGGAGTACAGGCTTTTGACATAAGACCGCATGATTTTTTTTTTAATTTCCTCAGTTTCTGCTGTTATATCTCCCTTTTTATTTCTGATTTTGTTAATTTGAATACGGATTCCCTGTCTTTTAGCTAGGTTGGCTACAGATTTGCCTCTCTTGCTAATATTCTCAAAGAACCAGCTCCATGCATTTTTTAGTATTATTTTATTTTTTCTAATTAATTTCATTCTTGGTTTAGATTATTTCCTGCCATATACTCCTCCTGGGTGTGTTTGCTTCTTCTTGTTCTCCTTCTTGTTCTTCTTCTCCTTCTTGTTCTTCTTCTTGTTCTTGTTCTTCTTCTTGTTCTTGTTCTTCTTGTTCTTCTTGTTCTTGTTCTTGTTCTTGTTCTTGTTCTTGTTCTTGTTCTTGTTCTTGTTCTTGTTCTTGTTCTTCTTCTTCTTCTTCTTCTTCTTCTTCTTCTTCTTCTTCTTCTTCTTCTTCTTCTTCTTCTTCTTCTTCTTCTCCTTCTATAGTCTTCAGATGTACTTTAATTTGTTAGAATGAAAATCCTCTAATTTCTTTATGAGGGCACTCAGTGCTATGAACTTTCTTTTTACCGTGCTTTCATAGTGTTTCATAAGTTTAGGTATATTTTACACTTGTTTTCATTTCACTCAACATAGATTTTTAAAATATATTTTCTATTTCTATCCAGAATTATAATGCTTTTCATGTAAAATTTGCTGTATAAAATATAAATGTTAGACTTAAAACTATTGTTCTCTACTATTTGAGCAATGAAAAGTTGAAGAATTATTTGAAGTTGTGAATATTTATAAGAAGAAAAAATGAAATAGTGGGCATATAAGCTAACAAAATTATTCTGCATAATATAACGATTGATTTAATTGTCATTGTCTCAGAGCTGTGTAACACAAAAACCAATATCTATTAGAAATTATGAAGTTCTGTTATTAATAACATATTGATAGTAGTTTACTCTCTCTAACACTGTACCACATCATTGGATGATATTAAGAGGAAAACCTGTGGACAAGGGTGTTCCTTTAGAGAGGAAACAGAAGGAAACTCATTACCTTTCACGATCAGTTTTCTACCTGCCTACAATTGTCCCCCCAAGAAATTTATTTAAATACAAACAAAAGTATTCTATGCCACGTACCTTTCTATATATCACTACACTGTGTTAACCGGGACCAAAAACTAATGTGATAGATAGGAAAGGAAATTTTGCGTGTTTTCTACTATGTATGTGGGTAGAACTCAAATACTGTGCCCAAGTAGATCTTCTTTTGTCTTGAGCACATAACACATAATATGTTAATGTCACAATTTTATTGCATTTCAAGTGCAATAGGGATGGGATGGCTGAAATTCATATATATGAGTACACACACACACACACACACACACACACACACACACGCACACACAGAGTCACTCACAGAGTTTCCCTGAAGACAAGAAAGTGTTTATTTAAGAGTTTTTTTTTAAACTGTCTCAAACAGTTGACATATACAGACTACTCTTTTTTCATGTCCCTTGGCTGTGTTGAACTAGGATCTTATACTTTCTTTGTGCTTAGATTTATTTACAATGAACTTGTCTACTTTCTTTACATTGGAAAAATGAGAATTATATGTGTCACAAATGTGAATTCATATTGTGACATTGCCACATGTTTTCAGTTCTTTAGAATGGAGGGAGACAATGACAATGACATAATAAGAAAAGTAGAGATGGTTGGTCAGTTGGTTTTCATGCCTGAATTGTTTCTAAAGTTAGGTAGGTTAACTAGCTGTTGATAGCTTGTATATTAGACATCATATAATTTATTGTCCTTAAAAATGTGTGAATTTTATTCATATATGATAATTTCATTAAAATGCAGTCTACTGTTACTTTCTTCAGTTTTAAATAATACAATATTCCTAAAACCATTCACTAAATGACAGTAATTAATGAAAGAAAAGAAGATGCCAAGGAAACAGTCTCATACTATCAAAGCAGGCCTATTTGTGCTGCTAGATTAATGTGCTATTGGCTTCAAAGAGCCTTGAGACACAAATCCTTAAGTTTCCTAGGCATGAATCCTAAGTATGTTCCCAACTGATATCCCTGTATATTTAGAAGAGCTAATTGAAGCCAAAAGTCACACAATACATTTTCTTTTCCAAAATTCAATGTTTCTCTGATAAAGAATGTCAGTCAATTAAATTACAAGAGATATAGAGAAGAAACAAAATGAAAACATTTTCTTTGCCTAGGCATATGTCATACAAATGGACAAGGATAAATCCACTGCATATCATTCATAGATAATACAAACTAACCTAGTTGATGAAAGACACTCGCACAAAATCTTTCACATCAAAGTTGAGTTGTGAAACTTGTTAAAGTACAGAAATGAGAACCATTGCCAATATGTCAGGCACCTTCATCCCCTGAATACTTTGCACATCACTGTGTCTTCTTTTCTTAGGTGCCAGGATTTCATCAAGTCGTCTTTTTTTTTTTTTTCTGGATGGTCTCCACACAGTTGTCTGGCTATTTCTACTCTGGTTTGCAACTCCTCAAATACCAGTTGTCATTTCTGTAACCTTTCCAACAGCAACTGTGCAGTCTTGGGTCTAAGATGCAGAGTATCTCATTCAACGATCCTCCTCCACAAGCCATCTGCTCCCAGAGACATCAACAACTGTTGGCAGGTGGGGAACTCCATGTGAAATAGGGGGGTGGGGGGTTGAAAATGATAAAGTGAAACTTTGTCAGAGATCTTAGCATTTTAAACACAATATGAACATAATTGTCTCATATTCAAATACCAGTGCTTCTTGAATATACTAATTTGGGAAATAAAAAAATAAAGAAAATATAAAAATTAGTTTTATTGTTGTATTTAAAACCTATAAAAGCATGATGCACTATGCAAAATAAAACTCTTACTATGAAACTAATAAAATGTTTTACTTTAAATATGACTGTATATAATTACTATTCTCACATACATACATAATATATATTCGTATATATATATAAATATTTGCACATATACATACTTTATATACATATATATGCTTTACTTTGTTTCTTTATCTCTGCTTCTAAGCCTCAAAGCTATTTTAATCTTCTCAGCATTTTCTGTAAATATTTAGAATCAAATGTAAACCCTAAACAATAATGACCCGGATTATTAAATTAGTGACAATTTTGATCTGGTTTGTTTTCAGTCTTTTCTGTTACAAAAGAAAAACATTAGCTTTGGGGACAAATGCTGATAGGAAAACCTTGTGCTGGTCCCAAATGTATATGTCTCCCAGAAAATGTTTGTTCTTTTTTTTTTTTTTTTTTTTTTTTTCATGACAGCCCCAATAGCATTCTTGCAAGAGCAGAGAGGTTCCTTTTTACCTTCCTTCAATTCATTCTAAACCTTCTTCTGCCCTGGAGAAATTAGCAAATGAATTAGCATTCAGGTTAACTATGTCGCCTTGATGGTGATACTGGAAGAAATAGTTTGGAAAGTAGATGATACATTGTCTTTTATGCCTACTATTATTTTCAAAATAGCTTCATGGAATATAAATGAAATATTTTATTTTTTCTTTATTAACAGAAAAGCATTATGTGAGCCATTCAAAATCTCATAAATTGCTTGGTGTTTCACAGTTAAAAAGTAGCTCAGACCAATCCATACATTGTTTCTTGGCTTTATTTTATTGGAAAAAAAAGAAAAGGATACCCTTTCTTCCTTGCTTTTACAAGATTATTTAGTATGATATCATCTGTATTTATAGATGCTAGACTAACATAATATAAATTAAAACAAAATTACCAAGCACGTATTTGCAAAACTGAAGGGTCTATTAGATCATGAATAATTTTAATTAGTGACCTAGCGCATCATAGTCCTATGATGTCATAATACTTAAAAGACTTAGTTCAAAAAATATTTCTAAAGGTATAACTATTTAGAATCAAAATACCTTACATTATCATCTTCATTCTTATTTAATGAATTTTTTGTGCTACTCGGTCTCCGCTTCTAGCCTGTTAAATTTCATGTCATTAATACCTAATGGTTAATGTTTTGTTCTATTTGAGTCCTAAAGCTTAAATGATTTGGTTTTGATGATTAGTAATCTGTAATAGGGTTATGCTTCTCTGGATCTTAGTCCTGTGATCCAGAGTCAGAACATGTTTTACCTTGCATGTATTATTCATCACTCCCACACACTGAGGGAATTTTCATCGACATGAAAGTCCTTTTTCTTCTTTTCTGAGGAAATATTATGTCCAATTGGCCTAATTACCACAGCCAGTTAACTCTCAATTATAAAGGCAAAACAAATTATCTCACTGAAAAAGGACTACATGTCTCTACATGACATGATTGTCACTACATATAGTTTTTTGGAAGGTGGGTGAATATGCCGGAATTTGTCAAAAGGCAGAGAAAATATAAATATCCCAAATTTTAGAAAATTTCTCAAATATGATGACAAATATTAGTATTACAAATTACTGGTATGTATCCTTGTTTTTTGCATAAGTGATAATTGGAAAAGAGTACATTTATTCTTTTAATATTTACATAAAGACTATATATGGTTATGGAGTTATGACCTCAGGGTAATCCATTCATCTTTTCAACCACCTATCTATTTATTGTAAATAAATCATTACAAAACTTTTCTAGGGTCTTCTTTTCCTACAGTCACCCTACTGTGAACTTACCTGTATGAGCATATCACATAGATGTCTTGGTTTGTCACACCGGGATGGAGTGCTATTGGCATCTAGTGGAGGAAGAAGAGGGGTCTCTACAACACGAGGCAGACCCTTTGTTTCCATGATCATTTGGCTCAGACTATGAACGGCCTAGAGTTCAGAACTTTAGGCATAGGAGGATTCATGCTTTGGCTATTAATAATTACACACAGTTAATCACCATCAAATAATTTGAGGTTTGGTTCGGTGCTTTTAATTGTGTGTTTTAATTAGGATTATTTTGTTTATTTGTTTGAGAGTCTTATTCTGTAACCCATGCCAGAACTAAAATTGTCTCAAATCTCCTCACTCAGTATCCAAATTAATAAATCCGGCTCAAAAATTGCATTAAAAATGAAAATTTAAAGTACTTAATTCAAATTACCTTTTCTTTCTTTTTTTTTTTTTTTTTTTTTTTTTTTTTTTGAGCTGGGGATCGAACCTAGATAGGCAACTGCGCTCTACCACTGAGCTAAATCCCCAACCCCAAATTACCTTTTCTTTTGATTCACTACTGTTTATAATTCTGTTTTCTTCATTTGTTTTGATATTATATATGATTGTAAAACTCAGGTAACTTGTATTCTATTGAATTCAATCAATAAGAATTCAAATAAAAGATAATCATTGTTTCTCTACTGATCAATAGTAAATACCCCAAAATGTGGTTTATATTTGGGTCATGAATTTCAGTAAATGACTGACTATTCCACCCAGTCTTTTCTGTCATGTTGATTTTTATAGAAAGAGAGATATAGATGTCAGATCAACTGATGGCTCAACAGATTAAATTAAGAAGAACTTGGACCCTGTTCTAGATAAACTAAATCTGCATTCTTAATAATTGTACAGCTTTGGGCAAATAATTTCCAAGCTAAGAAAGCTATTTCTAAAAGCTGCATAATTCCAACTCTATTGTACAATCTATACATAAAATTGTGAAATTAGTGTCTTTGATAAAAGGTATGAAAAAATACAAACTAATTGTGCATTTGCATAATTTAATCCCCTTAGTAGTATAAACAATAGATTATTGTAATAAGTCTTTTCTAAGGTGCAAATTTTGAAATGTACATGTCTGTCTTAAGAAAATGAAAGATTAAAGAGATACACATATAATCAATCTTGCCAGTAAAATAAGCCCAATTCATGATGTATTTTGCTTATCATTTAAAGAGTAAAATTTATATAAATAATCATAAAAGAACTAAACGTCCCAGTTCCGTTTTTCTCTTAAGGTTTGAGAAGCAAGTTGATTGCCTTTTGAGATGGAGTGAATATAAAATGTGTGCATCATCAGAGAATAGATGGATTGACCCTTTTCATTTCTATTAGAAAGTGTATGTCTCTGATGTGAATTGCCCATCCTTCAGTAAATTATTTTTCTGAGTTTATAAGGTGCTATTGGTGGTTTTGATTGAAGTTCCTCATTTTTCATCCAGTCACTGATCAAAGTCTCGCTGCACTTTTCTTCTTCTCTACAGTGACTTAAAAATATATCCATGTCTTCCCCTTCCTGCTTTAATCTTTCTTATCTTAAAATATTGTCTCACACTGTTTGTGTGGGATTATTCCAAATGATTCATCAGAGGATAGACAGCTGCCATTCCAGACCCAGTGATTAAACACAGCAGTTTCAGGAGCCTCACTTTTAGAGTATGTGTGCAGAAGTTGACATTATGAATTATTCAGTGCTCAAATCTTGGATCTTTGTGTATCATTAAAATCATTTTACCTGAAAATCTTTAATGCATTAAACAATATAGCATTTATATTCTTTTGTATATAGATGCCTACATGGTTACATTTTAAATACTTCATTATATAAACAGTAGCGCAAAGAGCGGAGCAATTTTTTTGAGTGTTTTCTCTAGGGGCTATTTAACACAAAAGATTTAAAGACTGTGTGCTAACACTTTAAACAAAAGATTTGTGATTTTTCTCACTTATACAAGGTAGTCTCAAGTTTATAGATAAACTTTGTTCAAGAATAAAATTATCAGTTATCTGCAGAATTATCTTCAGTGCCCTCAGCCTTTCCAGTGCCAATAACTGCAAATAGGAGAGAACACCTAATTAGTTTTTCTGTGCTGTCATGACTGTTTAGATATTTAATGAAATAACTTGACACAAGAAAGCAAGGAAGATAAGCAAAAGAATATGAATCATATTTCAATTTTAATATGTCAATTCTATGACATGTATTTTTAGTAATGTTTATTTAAAGCTTTCTGAGACATTTCAAAATACTTTCCTGAAATGTCATGTATTGTTTTATAAAGTGAGAAGGCTAGGTTTCAAATGTCTAACAATGTGCATAGTTTAAAATTTCTCTATCTTATATTAATATGAGATGGAAATAAAACTCTTTAGAAGGTACATCATGATTTGATATCTTGTGAATTCCTCTTTATTGGTACTATAATTGAAAGAGAATAATTATTGCTGCTAACCAACAGGTAGAAGTGTATCATTAACAATTTTTCCACTGGTGTTTCTCTGAAACCTGTCACTTCCTCTCAAGTACTACCTACACCAAGGATTATGGATTGAACTTAAGTGGCATAACTACATGTCTGAAAAAGTTCATCTTGCTTGTGAAAAATGTGTCATTGGAGCTTGAAATGCAAAACTCATCTTCTTCCTTATCATCCTTACCTGTCAGCACTGAATAATCAACTTTGGTAACATAGCACAGGATGTACAGAGCAGTGCAGTTTCCCCTGTAATATTCATACATTCTTTACCTCAGGCAATTAAATACTCACCTGGGATTTTTTTCCTTTGTTCCTAAATAGGATATTATTTATAAAATAGCTCTGCTTTTATTCAGTACTATTTTTGAAAACTATAAATTGAATATTGCTTTGTTCTGTGTGCATATACTATGCAGTTTAACTATGGCCTTTTGAATTAGAATTCATTGGGACTTACCCTATGTCATTCACGAGAATTGGCAGCATAGTGTTTAATGCATCTTAGGAAATCTTTGATTTACAAATCTTGTATGTGGATCAGCCACTCTCATTCAGGTCAGCCCCCTTAAGGGTCACACTGGGACAAAGGGATATGGTAAGGTTTCATCAAATGTCTAATTGAACTCCCAGATCAAAGCCTGAGGGAGTTCTAGATAAATAAAGTTTTCTATCTGTTTCATTATTTGTTAATGGCTTATAAAGTCAAGCAAACTTAAAAATGAAGAAAATATCTTTTCTAGAAGACAGTAAAAATTGAAGATGTGTAATACCCAAACCAGGAAATTCCTGATGTTTTTCTTTCATTCTTCATTTTGAAAAGCAATAGAAAAAAATATCTGGTGATTCTTTTAGATTATGTTTTACAATTTTTATATGAATACATTTTTATATGAATGTTTGAAAAGTATGGCTTCAAAAATCTGACTAAATCTAAAAGAAAGCATGCTAAGATTGGAGCAACCAGGATGATGTCCATTTGATCTATTTTAATATGGGTTTCAAGATTATAAACTGAATATAGAACACCGGTTATGAATTATAAAAGCCCGGTTAGGAAATACATGCTCTTGTGATCAGGCTACGGAACAAGGGATAACTAATTTAGATAACAAAATAAATTTGTAGATACAACATGAACCTTGATCTTATAGAAAATATATTAGCTTAAATTTTGTATGAGAAGCTACATGTGACAGGGATTTTAGATTGTGATATTTATTAAATATTAATATCTGCATGAACTCTTAAAATTTCCCCATGGTTCTAGGAACCTTCTTCTCAAACTTGGCTCCATCTTGCCTTTTCTTTCAACGTTTACTTCTTATTGAATTTAAAATTCACAGTTGTTTTTCAGCTCTTTCTTCTGGATTTTCATTTCATTATATGGATTCTTGAATTTCCTCAAAAAATAGTTTTATACTAAATTCTAAATATGTAAATAAATTATTATAAAAACCTAATGCTTTTTGCTTTTGGTAATGGTACATCAGCTCTTTCCAAAGTACACTATCAACCAACAAATAAGAAACAGCAAAATGTGGACAAAATGTAAACAGACACATAAACATCCATTTTAAAACATAAAGGAATCACAGATAAAGTTGAAGCTCCTGAAACCAGGATCTTTTATTATTATTATTATTATTATTATTATTATTATTATTATTATTATTATTATTAATTGGTTGCTCTGTTTATTTACATTTCAAATATTTTGGTTTCCCTTCCCAAAACACCCCATTCCACCCCCCCACCCCTGCCTCCATAGGGTGCCCCTCTTCCCACCCACAATTTCCCACTGCCCTAGCATTCCCCTATGCTGGCACATCAAACCTTCACAGACCAAGGGCTTTACCTCCAATTGATGCCAGGCCAGGCCATCTTCTGCTCCATATGCTGCCGGAGCCATGAGTCCCAGCCTGTGTATCCTTTGGTTGGTGGTTTAGTCCCTGGGAGCTCTGGGAGGTTGGGTTGGTTGATATTGTTGTTCTTTCTATGGCGTTGCAAAGTCCTTGAGCTCCTTCGGTCCTTTCTCTTAACTCCTCCATTGATGACCCTGTGCTCAATCCAATGGTTACCTGCAAACAGCATCATCTGTATCAGTCAGGCTCTGGCAGAGCCTCAGGAGACATACATATCAAGCTCTTGTCCACAAGCAGTTCTTGGCATCAGCAATGGTGACTGAGTTTGGTGGCTATATATTGGATGGATTCCCATGTGGGACAGTCTCTGGATGACCTTTCATTCAGTCCCTTCTCTACTTTTCATCCCTGTATTTCCTCCCATGAGTATTTTGTTCCTCCTTTTAAGAAGGACTGAAGCATCCTATTAAAAAATGGAGTACAGAGCTAAACAAAGAATTCTCAACTGAGAAATATTGAACAGCCAAGAAATACCTAAAGAAATTTTCAACAACTTTAGTCATCAGGGAATGCAAATCCCAAAACAACTCTAGATTCCACCTCACACCAGTCTGAATGGCTAAGATCAAAACTCAGGTGACAGCAATGCTGGCAAGGATGTGGAGAAAGAGGAAAACTCTTCCATTTTCCAAAGGCAAACTCTCATAGCCATTGTTGGTGAGATTGCAAGCTGGTAAAACCACTCTGGAAATCAGTCTGGTGGTTCCTCATAAAAATGGGCATAGTACTACCTGAGGACCCAGCTATACCATTTCTGGGCATTCACCCAAAAAATGCTTCAAGAAATAGCAAGGACACATGCTCCACTAAGTTCATAGCAGCCTTATTTATAATAGCCAGAAGCTGAAAGAACACAGATGTTCTTCAAAAGAGGAATAGGTAAAGAAAATGTGGTACATTTACACAATGGAGTACTACTCAGCTACTAAAAATAATGACTTCATGAAATTCGTAGGCAAATTGATGGAACTAGAAAATCTCATCCTGAGTGAGGTAACCCAGTCATAAAAGAACACGCATGGTATGCACTTACTGTTATGTAGAAATTAGCCCAAAAGCTAACAATTCACAGACCATATAAAGCTCAAGAAGAAGGAAGAATAAAATGTAGATGAACATTTCTTTAAGTACATCTCAATCATTCAAGATTCCTCAGTTAAGAATTCTCAATTTAGCCTCATAGTCTCCTGAGAGGCTGTGCCAAAGCATGACAAATACAAAGGCAGACTCTCATAGCCAACCATTGAACTGAGAATGCATTCCACATTGGAAGAGTTAGAAAAAGGACTGGAGAAAGTGAAGGGGTTAGCAACCCCATAAGAAAAACAATACCAACCAACCAGAATTCCCAAGGACTTAATCACCATCCAAGAGTAGATAAGGACAGACCCAGGGTTCCAGCTGCATAGGTAGCAGAAGATGGCCTTATTGGGCACCAATGGGAGGAGAAGTTCTTGGGCTTGCCAAGGCTTGACCTCACAGTGTAGGGGAATGTCAGAATATGGAAGCTGGAAGGGATGGGTGACACGTGGGAGAACACCCTCATAGAAGAAGGGGTGGGGGAATAGGATAGGGGTTTATGGACTGGAAACCAAGACATGGGATAATATTTGAAATGTAAATAAATTAAAAATATCCAATAAAAATCCATAAAAAATTAAGAAGAAAAGAATCGCTATTTAGCTCTGTATTCTACTTTTTAATAGGGTTATTTGGTTCTCTGGAGTCTACCTTCTTGAGTTCTTTGTCTATTTTGGATATTAGCCCTCTGTGGGGTGTAGGGTTGATAAATATCTTTTCCAAGTCTGTGGGTTGCTGTTTTGTCCTATTGACAGTGTCCTTTGCCTTATAGAATCTTTGCAGTTTTATGAGGGCCAACTTGTCTATTGTTACTCTTAAATCATAAGCTGTTGGTGTTCTTTTCAGGAAGTTTTTCCCTGTCCCAAGTATTATAGGCTCTTCCCCACTTTCTCTTTCACTGAATCTAAATTCAGTGTGTCTAGTTTTATGTGGAGGTCCTTGATCCACTTGGGACCTGAGCCTTTTACAAGGAGATAAAAATGGATCAATTTGCATTCTTCTGCATGCAGACCATCAGTTGAACAAACATCATTTGCTAAAAATGCTGTCTTTTGTCCACTTCCACATATTAACTTCTTTGTCAAAGATCAAGTTACCATAGGTATGTGGGTTCATTTCTGGGTCTTGAATTCTATTCCATTGATCTACTTGCCTGTCTCTATACCAATACCATACAGTTTTTTTTTTCTTTTTTATCACTATTGCTTGAGGTCAGGAATGGTGATTCCCCAAAAATTTCTTTTATGGTTGAGAACAGTTTTTGCTATCCTAGGTGTTTTGTTATTCCAAATACACTTGAGAATTGCTTTTTCTAAGTATATGAAGAATGGGTTGGAATTTTTATGGTAATTGCATTGAGTATGTAAATTGCTTTGGGTAAGATGGACATTTTTCTATATTAATCCTGCCATTCCATGAGCATGGGTGATCTTCCCATCTTCTGAAGTCTTCTTCAATCTCTTTCTTCAGGACTTTGAACTTCTTGTCATAAAGACCTTTTACTTTCTTGGTTAGAGTCACACCAAGATATTTTATATTATTTGTGACTTTTATGAAGGGTATTGTTTCCCTAATTTTTTCTCAGGCCTTTTATCTTTTTAGTAGAGGAAGGCTACTGATTTGTTTGAGTCAACTTTATCTCTAGCCACTTTGCTGAAGTTGTTTATCAGCTGGAGGAGCTCTCTGATATAATTTTGGGGGTTATTTATATATGCTATCATATCATCTACAGATAGTGATCTTTTTTTGCCCCCAGATTTTGTTTATTTCAATTTTTAACCACTGGATATTTTATTTATTTGCATTTCAATTTTATCCCCTTTCCTTGTTTTACCTCCACAAACCCATATTCCATCACCTTCTTCTATGAGGGGACTCTCCCAAACACCCTTCCACTCCTGCCTCAGTGCCCTACATGCCTCTCATCTGGAGCATCAAGCATTCACAGAACCCAGTGCCTCCCTTCCCACTAATAACAGATAAGGCCCCTTCCCCTCATTCAGTCCTTCCTCTACCTCCTCCATTGGGGTCCCTTTGATCAGTCCAATGGTTGGCTTCGAGCATCCACATCCATATTGGTCAGGATCTGGTAGAGCCTCTCATGAAACAGCTGTATCAGGCTCCTGTCACCATGTACTTCTTGTTAACAGCAGTAGTATAAGGGTTTGATGTCTGCATATAGGGTTTTTCCCCTGGTGGGGCAGTCTCTTTATGGTCTTTCCTTTAGTCTTTGCTCTACTCTTTGTCCTGTCTAAAGGAATTTAGATAGGAACAATTCTGAGTTAAAATTTTGGAGATGGTTGGGTGGCCACATCACTCAACAGGGGCATCATGCCTACCCTCTGGATATGGCCTGAACAAGTTCTTCCTCCCCTTTGTGTGGTATTTCAGCTAATGCCATCTCTGTGGATTCCTGGGAGGCTCTTGCTTTTCTGGCATCTGGTACTTTCTGGTTGCTACCCCCAAATAGTAATGTCTTGACTTCCTCCCTCCCAATTTATATTCTTTTGTTTTCTTTTGGTTGTCTAATTGGTCTGGCTAGAACTTTGAGAACTATAAAGAATACGTAGGGAGAACATGGACAACCATGTCTTCTTCCTGAATTTAATGGGATTGCTTTGAGTTTCTCTTCATTTAGTTTGATGTTGAATATTAGTTTGATGTATTTTAGTTTTATTATACTTAGGTATGCACTTTGAATTCTTGATCACTCCAATACTTTTAACATGAATGGGTGTTGTATTTTGAGGAAGCTTTTTCAGCATCTAATGGGGTGATGGTGTGGTTTTTTTTTCCCTTGAGTTTGCTTATATACTAGATTACATTGGTGGATTTCTGTATATTGAACCATCCCTGAATTTCTGAGATAAAGCCTACTTGATGATTGGGGATGATTGTTTTGATGTGTTCTTGGATTTAGTTTGTAAGGATTTTATTGAGTATTTTTGCATTGATATTCATAAGGGAAATAGGTCTGTAGTTCTTTTTCTTTGATGGGTCTTTCTGTGGTTTAGGTATCAGTGTTATTGTAGTTTCATAGAAAGAGTTGAGTAGTATTACTTTCATGTCTGTGATGGAATCATTTGAAGAGAATTGTATTTAGATCTTCTTTGAAGGTCTGATAGAATTCTGTATTAAAATCATCTGGTTCTGAGCTTTTATTGGTTGGGAGACTTCTAATGACTGCATCTATTTGTTGTGGGGCTATATAGATGGTTTATCTGATCCTGATTTAAATTTGGTACCTGGTATCTGTCTAGGAAATTATCCATTTCATTTAATATACACATTTGTAGAAGGATTTGATTATTTTTTTAAATTTCCTTTCTTTATTGTTACATCTCCCTTTTAACTCCTGATTTTGTCAATTTAGATATTGCTTATGTGCTCTCTGGTTAGTCTGGCTAAGGCTTTATCTATCATGTTGATTTTCTCAAAGAACCGTCTTCTAGTTTTGTTGATTCTTTGTAAGTTCTTTTTGTTTGTAATTGGTTGATTTCAGCCATTGGTTTGATTATTTCTGGCTGTCTTCTCCTCTTGGATGTATTTGCTTCTTTTTGTTCTGGAGCTTTCAGATGATCTGTTAAGCTGCTAGTATATGATCTCTCCAATTACTTTATTGAGACTCTCAGATCTGTGAGTTTTCTTCAACACTGCTTTCATTGTGTCCCATAAGGTTGGACATGTTTTGCCTTCATTTTCATTGAATTCTTTCTTTAATTTCTTTCTTCATTTCTTCCCTGACCAAGTTATCATTGAGTAGAAAGGTGTTCAACTTCCATGCATATGTGGACTTTCTGCTATTTTTCTTGCTATTGAAGACAAACCTTAGTCTGTGGTAGACCAATAGAATACATGGGATTTAAGATTGGTAAAGATCTTTTTCAAATCTGTTGGTCTTTTTATTGGGGAATTGAGTTCATTGATGTTAAGAGATATTAGGGCCCAAAGATTGTTGTTTCCTAATGCTTTTGTTGTTAAAGATGGAGTTATGTTTGTGTGGCTGTCTTCTTCTGTGTTAGTTGAAAGATTACTTTCTTGCTTTTTCTAGAGTGTAGTTTTCCTCCTTGTATTGGAGTTTTCCATCTATTATTCTTTGTAGGGCTGAGTTTGTGGAAATATATTATGTAAATTTGGTTGTGTCAGGGAATGTCTTGGTTTCTCCATCTATGGCAATTGAGAGTTTTCTGGATATAGTAGCCTGGGCTGGCATTTGTGTTCTCTTAGTGTCTGTGTGACATCTGCTCAGCATCTTCTTGCTTTAACATTCTCTATTGAGAAGTCTTGTGTAATTCTGATAGATCTGCTTTTATGTGTTATTTGACCTTTTCCCCTTGTTGTTTTTAATATTGTATCTTTGTTTAGTGCATGTGGTGTTTTGACTCTTGTGTGATGGGAAGAATTTCTTTTCTAGTCCAATGTATTTGGATTCTGTATACTTCTTGTATCCTTATAGGCATTTCTTTCTTTAGGTTAGGGAAGTTTTCTTTTATACTTTCTTTTTGAAAATATTTATTGGCCCTTTAAGTTAGGAATCTTGGCTCTCTCCTATGCCTATTATCCTTAGGTTTGATCTTTTTATTATGTCCTGGATTTCCTGGATATTTTAGGCTGGGAGCTTTTTGTGTTTTGCATTTTGTTTGACTGTTTTGTCAGTGTTTTCTATGATATCTTCTGCACCTGAGATTCTCTTTTCTGTCTCTTATATTCTGCGCATGATGCTTGTGTCTATGACTCCTGATCTCTTTCATAGGATTTCTCTCTCCATGGTTGTCTCCCTTTGTGATTTCTTTATTCTTTCTACTTCCATTTTTTTCAAACCTGGATGGTGTTGTTCAATTCCTTCTCCTGTTTGATTGTGTTTTCCTGTAATTCTGTAAGGGATATTTGTGTTTTCTCTTTAAGGCCTTCTACCTATTTACTCATGTTGTCCTTTATTTCTTTAACGGAGTTATTTATGTCCTTTTTAAAGTCCTCTAACATCATCATGAGATGTGATTTTAAATAAGAATCGTGCTTTTCTTGTGTGTTGAGGTATCTTGGACTGCTGTGGTGGGAGAAGTAGGTTCTGAAGATGCCAAGTGGCCTTGGTTTCTGTTGCTTAGATTCTTGCACTTACATCTCATCACCTGGTTATCTCTAGTGTTATCTGGACTTGCTGTCTGTGACAGTTGCTCCTCCAGTAAGTATGTTTGTCACCACTCCTGGGAGACCAGCTTTCTCCTGGTGGGATTTGGTTACTGACAGCTGTGGCACAGGGTCAGCTCTGGGTTCAGTGGAAACCAAAAGGATTCTGTCCCAGACTGCTCCTTAATTCCTGTGTCCTGAGGGTTCTGGGTGGGTCCCTAACAGCAGAAGTGGTAGTCTTTGCTGTGCTCTCATGTGTGTCATATCTCCTGGGATACCAGCTCTCCCCAGGCTGGATCTGGGTACAGAAAGCAGTGGCACAGGGAAGGCATTAAGTTTCTAATACATAAGTTTTGGGATTCACATTCATGCCTAGGTTAACTCACAAAATTAGGAAAAAAACACAACAAACTGGTCACTAGTTTTAGTCAGTTCTGAGGCTACATATCTTGGAACTGTCTGCATAAAGCTCATTTGCTTGGCTTCATCTCCACACTGCTCTATGCTAATTTTGTTTTATTTTATTTTTGTATCCTCAGAACACACAGAAAGTGTAATTATTGATCCACTGTGAGCCACAGCAGCTTTCATACACCTGAGCACTCATTGATCCTGGATGTGTCAGAATACCTCGGGTCTCGAGCTGAAACTGGGATGTGGAATGTGTAGGATCTGGTCCAGTCCAGGGCTTCTAGTTCCCATGAAAGGTGGGGATCAGAAGGCATGTGGATTTCTGGATAGGTGTGGTGAAATCTCTATCTTAAAGATGAACATTTTGTGGTAAGCTTGAGCTTAATTCCAATCCCCATGAAATAAATTTTAAGTGACAACTCTAATGACAGAATGCAATGTGTTGAGGCTGATGGTTGAAATATAGATCAGTTGATAGAACCATTTAGTTAGGATACTAATAAGTACATTTTTAAATCAAGTACCACTATTTATAGCACATGATATGCTATAACTTCTCTTCTTTAAACTAGATAATACTTCTAGGGCTAAGTAGAACTGATTCGCTTGACTTATCATTTCCAAATCAAACACATGGATGTTCAAACTTCTAGTGTGGAAATCATCTTGATACAAAGAAAAGGTCAAAATCTGAAGCTTGTTTTGCTTCTCTTTCTAATTCATGGCATATAAGAAACACTCCACCAGCCTCTGCTCCACTCAGTGAAGATTATAGAGAATTCAAAAACATTCGTGTGTGTCCTTTTCTTTTCTTCCAATAAATATTTTGTAATTTAAGATAATTTGCCTTATATAAGTATGTTCCCATCACATATGCTAATTATAAGAATATGCTGAGATGGTAGAAATTTCCCTCATGATCACCAATGCATTTCTTTATATCCTTACTGAAAATTTGAGGAGAGTTTATGGTTCCCTTAAAGTACACAATTTCCAGTCAATGCAAATGTTAGTAAAAATGCAAAAAAAAAAGTGTAGCAAAATAAAATTCTGCATCTAGGAACTTTATTAAGTTGTTGGATTCTTATAAACACACACACACATACCCTCAGTGTGTTAGAGCAAATTTAATAGTAAATATATTGAAATTAATGATACCATGTATGTTTATTAATTTTGCAGATTCTTTTATACCATAATACAATCACCTAATGTTTTAAGAAACTGTTATATTTTAATTGTAAGGTTTTTAAACTTTTGACAGAATACTAGAGAAACTCTTTGGATGATAATTTTAAATATTAAGAAGTCTTTATTTATATTGATATAAAATTGAAACAATAAAACTTTGTGAATATTTCATATATGCATTCACAACATACTTTTAGTCAGATGTCATATATCAGATATGAAGAATGAAAATACTTGAAAAGATCATATTTTTGAAGGATTCATACAGCTATGAGCAGTAGATAGTTTTCAGGTGAATAAAGTTTAAATGTTACAAGGCATTGAAAATAAATCCAACTGTAATTTCCAAACACTTAGTGTTATTTTTATTTCTCACTTGATCTGAAATTGCAAAAATTTGGTTCTCAGTTTCCATGGCCCTGAAATGTATAGGTTCTGAAATCTAAAGACCATTGCATTCTTTGTATCTGGGAATAAGATAGAAACCAAGCAATGCAGAGCATCTGCTCATGGCTAAATAAAATTAATTAGATGAATGGCTGATCAAAATTTAGTTATTTTAGATATTTAATCCTTTGGGGTCACTGCCACAAACATATTCTGTACTTAGCAGAATAGGCAATGATTAATTAATAGATTAAAGGTGAGCCAAGCAAGTCATAACTACCATTCAGACTTACACAGTTTCACTACTTAAATATAGAGTACAGCAAGAACTTACTGTGCTCATTTTAACCAGAAGTCTCTCATTTTCAGGCTAAAAATCATTTGTTGGTTTTAGCTATAAATCTTCCCTTTTCACTTCTCTTCCATTTGATACTTGTTCACAATTTACTTAGCTCACAAAGCAATATTTCCAAAAATGCATACAAAAGTACTTTGAGTAAATAATCTGTTATTTCTGGAATATCAATGTACAATATTTCATAAGTTAAAATCACAGAGGTTGTGTTTATGAATTTGAACAAACTGCATGAAAAATATGACTCTTCTTTGCTTAGCCAATAGATGCCTTGTTTTCTTTCTTTCTTTTTTTTTAATGATCTATTTATTTATATACTGTCATTGCCTCCGGACACACCGGAAAAGGGTGTCAGATCCCATTAGAGATGGTTGTGAGCCACCATGTGGTTGCTGGTAATCGAACTCAGAACTTCTGGAAGATCAGTCAGAACTCTTAATCACCGTGCCATCTCTCCAGCCTGGTGCCTCATTTTCTAACAGTATTTTATAGTTTATGTCTGTACCCTATTTACCAAGAGGTATTCAGGAAACTTAAGAAAAATCATTGCATTCTTTAAAAAGAAACATGTGTTGTTCATGGCTCCTTCACCAATATTATGAAGAGTGAATCATCTCTGTCTACTACAGTACAGTACAGAGCTTTACACACACCACGGTGCTCTGTTCCTGGCACAGCAGAGTAGTGAATATGCTTGGTATTTAAAAACAAACAACGCCCTTCGTGCGTCCAAGTTTTGTGAGGATGTGAGGATGTGAGGATGAAATAATGAGTGCTTGACTTATCCCATGTTGCTGTTGTGCAGGTGCTGGGCTTCAGGAAGCACCAAGGTACAGATTAGGGGTTTTAGAAAACAGCAAGGGGATGTGAGAAAGTGGAAGCTGGTATTCCCTGGCTTCTAGGCTCCCAGTTGTTGCTGGAGAACCACACAGAGATGTAGGGAATGAAGTATAGGGGGGTCCAGACTTTGACAAGACTGAAACTGGATGCTTCCAAACTGCTGAACATTCGGGTATTGCCCAGTCACAAAGAGTTAAAAACAGAGCCAGGAGGATGTCACCTAGTCACTGGCTGGGGGGAAGGAGAGCTCTAGCTTAGCTCTTAGCTTGGCTGTGGTTGTGACTGAAAGCACAGCAAGGCCTTCTGCAGGAAGCTTAGGCTGCTCATCGGTAGTTAAAGGTGCCCTCCATGGTCCCCATGGTGATTCTTGATGAAAGGGCAGTCCATGGTTCTAAACTGTTTATTGACTGTTCATTGTTAAAAATGGTTGTATACCATACCAAGTTCTCAGGGTAGAGTCTAGATGAAATACATTTTGCCGGGGTGAATGTCCAGGAAGGGAAGCTTATTGACTAAACCCTGAGAGCCTCTAGGTACTTCGTTAGGATAGAGAATCCTGTTCTCAGTCTATGTGATCAAAGGTTGCATTTCCTTATGTGGGAAGTGGGGCATATGTTCCACACCAGAAATATGGCAGGGAGCAGAGAGGCTCCTACCATCTCAAGTGTGAGTTTCTGCAGTCTTAACTCTCCCTACCCACCAAGGTTGACCATCCCACCACCTTAAAATAAGAGATTACCTAAAATTGATATGTTTTCCCTATTAATCTTTCTAGATTCTTCTCAGCTACACTAACTGCTTTAGGCTTATGCTCTTTCTAAAAGATACCATCAAAATTTTATCAATGAGAAATAAGTTGTGCTATAGTGTCCTTCCTGAACAAGGACTGTCATAATAGTATATCTATCACCTTTAATCTCACAGATGGCACCTTTGACAGAGTTCATAAGAATTTCCAGAGTTCCAGACACATCCTGCATGGATACTCTGATATCCTGTGTACTATCCCTCTCATTAGCATTCTTTAATTATTCCCACATCATCACAGAAAATCCTTTTTACTCACCTATTGGTATAAGGATTCCAAAAATGAAGTTGTAGCTTCTTGGTCATCAGTATTTTATTAAAGCTCTGAAAGAAGTTCGTCTTCCACAGGACTGAAACTCTGATTCTTCCCAGCTTAAAATTCTGGAAAAAGAAATTTCATAATTCTCAAGTTAAACAATTATTTGGACAAAAAGAGTTTCTACTCCTTATACATTTAATTTTCAAAGCCAGTGTAATCTACCTACCAAGAGCATACCACTACCTAATGGACATTTGTTCAAAGTATAACATACTATAAAGAAGAGTTCCCCAACTCTGTATAATATCAACTTCAAGTTAGTGCTTGCATTATGTGTTGAAGGCCTTATTTTCTTATTGTTTCAGGATAGAAGATACTTAATATTGCAGTATTCTAAATAACTTTGTGGCTTACATGACAACATGTTTCTTATAAGTCTATGATTCAAATGCAATGTTTTAGAAAATTTGTCACAATAAATCAGAAAATTTAAACTTCTTTGCATGGCACACACAAAATAAAACTATTGATGTTGTAAAGAGAAACTCTTTCTAACACAGAATTCAATTCTTAAGTATAGCAAATCATTTTCATCTTAGCCTCTTTCCACTTTACGCTTAGTGATAACTTAAGAAGGGCTTGGTATCATGCACTGAGTAAGTGTAATATGTGAACTGTATTGATGAACTGGATATTCAACTTAATTACTATTGCTATGAAAAAAAATTGACCAAATTAAACTGCAGGCAGAAAGGAGTAATTTGGCTTATGTGACCTGATCAGACTCATCAAGAAGGGAAGTCAGAGCATAAAATCAAGCAGGAACCTAAAGGCAGGAACTGTCTAAAAGTCCTAAAAGACCAAGGAACACTGCTTAGTTGGCTTTTGTTTGTTTGGTTGGTCTTGATTTTGCTTTGCTACCTTTCTTATAAAACCAGAGGCCAACTACGAGTGATGACATCACCCTTAAAGGGGTTGCCTTTCCAACATCAATCATTAATTGGCAATGTACCCCTGGCTTATAAATTCATTTTCTGCAAATACAGTATTTATCACTTCTGATGAGGTTATTTTTTAATTCAATGACATTTCAAAGTATTTTAAGTCATAGAATAATATTACTTTAGTGATGTATGAAACAATTAACATTCACACAATTTCCTTTCTCACAAAAGAAATTAGAGTATGCTAATCCAATTCACAGAACTAGCAAATGGTCAAAGCAATGTGTGTGTGTGTGTGTGTGTGTGCAAGTGCACGTATGTGTGTATGCACATTTCTGTGTCACAGTTGAAGATGATACCCCCACATATGTTAAAAATTATAAAGAACTTTCACCTGTTAGTCAAGAAATTTGATTTTTTTTTATTAAGACAGCACACCTAAAGAAAAGGAAATTCTTGCCTTTTCAAATGCTGATCTTCCCAGATAGCAATACATACCAAATTATTCAAGGAATAAAAAAAAGAACATTTCTTTTATTATATTTCTGATACAAAAACTTGAATGAAAAGAGATCTCATATCTTCTACACCTGTTCCAAATTTACATGATGATCTTAGATACTTTAAACTTAAAACTATAATTTACATGTCGCTTTAAAGATGAGCAAAAAGGAGAAAATAAAATATATTTATTAAAGTACTCGAGTATAGAAACATGGTTTTATATTTATTTCCTCTTTCATATTAAAAGTCACTTTTATTTTTTATTTTTTTCTGTTATACACATGTATATAATGCAATTATAAATGAAAGAGTAAAACAATTTTAAGTTAAATGTTATAAAAATCATTTTAACCACATTGCACTTTTATTTTTATTACGTTCATTTACTGTGTGTATGTTTACATGTGTAAGCCACAGCATGCATGTAAAGGTCAGAGGACAATTTGCCCTTGGTTTCCTTCTTCCAAAATGTAATCCAAATAAATAAAGCTATCAGGCCCTTCATCCACAAAGTTGTCACCTCTCTGGTTCTTACCATAAGTGTTTCACTTGAGAAGGCAGATTTAAATTTCACACTGACTTTAATTTTAACTTGTGTGTTCAACATATGCTGAGGCAAATAACTAGTTACTGCAATATTGAAAATATATTTCTGAACTAAACGTGTACCAGTGATTTTTCTTGCTGTTATTCCTGAGTGAATTCAGAACAACTATTTACACAGCTTCTATATCATATTAATCATCATAAGAATTCCAGATAACATTTAAATTCTTGTAAATGAGGATTATAGGCTATTTGCAAGTTTGCCACATTTCATAAAGTATTTAAATGTCTACACATATTGAGTTTAGCGCAGTCTTAGAATAAATCACTCCAAGTGACTAAGGGGGAAATGTAAGGCAAAGCATGGTAATAATAACCAAGCATATTTTAATGACATCTTCCAGAGTGACAATAGAGGAATCATTTTCAGATCATTTTTGAATGTCTAGCTTCCATTCGTATTGATTTATTTGTTTAGGCAAAGTATCAAACTAGTAAATTCTGAAACATTTCTTCTTCTTTCACTTTTTTTAATTTGTCAATGGCATAAAACTAATCCTTGAAAGCAAAGATTCAAAAAAGAGGTGGCAAGATGGCTTAGCAGATAATGCAAACCCTGAGGACCTACAAGATGTCTCCTGACCTCCACAAGCACAAAGTGCATGCCCACAGAAAACTGAACAATTGATTTAAATAAATACATATTAACAAAAAAATCCAAACTCCTGTTTCCTAGTTCATATAGCACCATTTTCCAACCCCTGGGTCATAATATTTTTAGGGGTCAAACAACCCTTTCGCAAAGGTCACCTAAGACTAGCAGAAAACACGAATATTTACATTATGATTCACCACAGTAGCAAAATTACATTTATAAAGTAACAACAAAAATAATTTAATAGTTGGGGGTCACCACGACATTAGAAATTGTTATTAAAGGTCACGGAATTATGAAGGTTCAGAACAATTGTCCTGAAGGAACCTGACTCCATTGTTCACAGGGCTAGGATCTGGGGCAGTTTTAACTCCACCTACTTTAAAAGCAGTTTGTCCAAATTCTTCAGTGGGCAAATATTTGGGAATATAGACAAGTTCTGTTTTGGATGACTGCACATCTGCTAGCTTCACTCTGAAACCCTGGTTACTAATGGGGTGGCTTGAACTGGACATTAGGAAGAGATAAGGAAAATATTCCAAAAATTTCAATATTTTTAAATTAATGAATAGAAAGGAGAAACAAGTGAAAACCAGCCTTTGAAAGAAGAATCAAGTCATGAACAAAAGTCTATTAAAGAGGCCTGTAGGGAGGAAAGGTTGTCCTTGAGATGACATAGAAACATGATCATCAAGTTTTGTCCTCAAATACCTACTCATATGGGATTGTTTTCCACATGCTAATTATTTTTCACAATGCTAGTTATTTTTTAAACTCAAAGTAAATGTATCTTTATTCCATTTGTTTTGCTATCCCCAGTGAAACAGTAATACAAAAGAAAATATGTCTTGATTCTGGGAATGGTAGTCCCTCTGAGCCAAATTTCCCTCAAAGTCAGGAAGAGAGAGAGAGAAAAAAAAAAGAGGGATTGCAAGGTCTGGGTTAGGAAAGGGATAGAAGCGGAGTAGGGAAGGCGATCCACTGAAGGCTTCTCAGGTAGATAAACATTGCAAACTCTCTTGAGCCAAAAGAGAGGCTACTGCCCTGTCTTTCTGGGCCCATTTTCTTGTATAAGAACATATTTGATATGTATCTATTCCTTTTGTTGCAGGTACATAAAACTTTTCTGGGAAAATCATTGACTACAGTTTTGGGGTAGAGTGGGAAGAAAATATTTTATATTCGCAGCACCTAGAGTTTGAAAGCCACTTACATTTTTTCAAGTATATAACACTGAGCCCAAAATTATCACTAATTTCCCTCAATTTTCAGATATTTATATGGGGGGGACAGAAAACCTTGCTACTTGATGGCATTATTAAAGACAAGAAACACGCTTATCGAATAACGCAGTTCTCTATTTCATTACCTCTGCTTTTGTTAGTTTTTACTTTGAGTCTGGTCACTGTGCCCATTCAATTCTCAAAGGCGGTGTGGCCCCTTACCTCCCTAAGGAGCCACAGGAGCTGCTGAGGACGAAAGAAGTCAATGGGATAATGACAATTCACACTTCTCCATGTCAGCTCCTGGCTGCAGATTCAATGTTAGGAAAAGCAAAACCTGCTGCTTAAGAAAAATCACAGAACTCCAACAACAAAAGGAACCCCTCCAGTACCACAGTGACTGCATTAATTGCTTTTGCTAGCTCCCCACCTTGCCAGTTTCCCCTACAAACAGAGTGCCAGTTGTTTTGCTCTTTGCTGGATACTGCCCCACATGTGGCCTTCTTTTCTTACATCACTTCATGTGGCTCTGCCTTGCCTATTGCTTATCACAAATCAGCATCCCTCTTTCGTATGTGACTTATCAAGAAACACTGGAAAACACAGCTCATTGAAAGTCACTTGCCAATTATTAGATTAACCTAACTGAGCCTTCCTACCCCTTCTCATTTTGAGAAAAATCTGTCCTGCTAGAAACAAAGGAATTGAAGGCACAAGATTGTAAATAAAACACAGTCACAAGCCCTGGAATACTGAGCCGGCTCTTTTCAAGTGTTTGACGTGTGCATATTCATTGAGATTCTCTTTTCATTTTAATGTATAGTTGCTAGCTTTCTTTTACAGAAATTATCAGAAAGGCAGACACAGGACTCCCCCAGTGTCCATACCTTATAGTTAGAATGAAAGACGTAGCTGTGTCTCAGTGTCTTATTCCGGCTTCTGTGTCTACAGAGGGGAAAAAAGAACTGGGATAAAGAAAAAAGGAGTCGGGTGAATATTTTAAACTGAATTTTTTATATATGTTCAATCTGTGGACTGCATAGCAGGAATCAGGGAAGGCATTCAAAATGGAAGAAATAAACCTTTAAAGTAAGGGGAATCAATGCGGGTGCATATTACATTAAACATATTCTCAGAGAAGGAATGAAGCTGAAATAAACATAAATGCATGAACACAGTTATGGTATATGTATATGTACATGTATAAATGAAATATCAGGATAAGCTAATTAGCAGAGGGATGAGAGCAGGTCCAGTGTTTACACTCATTATTATGAGTGCATTACGGCCACAGCCTGAAACACAATAGGGCTTGTTATCATTGCTTTGTCCTTTTAGCAATGAATTAAATCTTTTAATGGCAATCTTCCTAATTTGTTGATGAAATAAAACTCCAGTTGGCTTTTTACGTTCTCAGTAAAAGGAAGTAAAATCATCTTGCCTGCTATACTTCAAAGTAAGTTATGTCCTTAACTGCTTCGTGGCCTCAAAACTACACATAACATTTGATGTAGAAAACAAAACAGGTTTCTATAAGAGACACAGAATTCTTAGGTAAAAAGGCACTTAAAATTAATGAAGCAACAATGTTTGGTTTAGGGTGTAACAAATAGTTCCCTGTGGGCATTGTATATCTTGTTTTGAGGATTATATATAGCTTAATTTTAAAAAAATAATTTATAATGAAATTGCTTTCCGCACACCCTGTTATTGTCACCTATGGATCACTTGTCTCTTGTCACCAGGTGTTCATTCTTATTTAAGTAGATGGACGTAATGTATCTATGGCCCTGCTTTCTTATATTCTTATATTAAACTTAAAAGTACACTCATAGTCTAGAAAATATTCTTATAACTATTCACATAATAAAACTTCTACTCCATTTGAGGTGGATTTTGTTATTGAAGTAATGTTCCATATCAGTTTCTCAAGTAGAGTGAACGTCAGTAGCCCATGCCTAGCCAACTGTGCCTTTCCTAAAAGTTTTCTGGTTTGATATTCTCCCCATGCTTGGATATGTCAGTCAGAAAGTATTGACTGGTTTTGAGTACAAGGAATAGAAGATAACAGAAATGGACTGTGGATCTCAAGTAAAATATCAAAATATTTGCAAGTTGAAGGTTTTTGCTAAAATGAATCATTCTGCTTGTATGCGTTATTTATGCTTGAACCAACTGAAAAATTTAAAGCAATGATGTTATGCTCTCATAACTTATGATTGATTAAAACCATAAAAGTGAATGCAAATCGCTCATAGGTTCAATTCTTTTTTTCTTATAAATCTGATCCTTTTTGTGCTAGAGCATTTAAGTATCCTTTAATCTCAAAAGCAAACTTTCTATATATACTAATTTCTGCAAAGACTCAGAAAAATCTGTGTCCCCGTTTTTGTACTTTTTTCATCTTATTTGTCCTCCTCTGATTAAACTTATACTTGTTGATTTCTTAAAGAAGGCACTAACAGTCTCCTCCTACCTACAGTGTTATGCCTCTCTGCTCTGTTACATTATCCTAGTTACTAGTATCTCATCTTTTCCTTTCTGTGTCACACTACCCTATACATCTGAAAGTTCACTTAGTGTAGGAACTATGATCTTAGCCAAGACTTCTCTCGACTGAGCACTACCAGAAACACATGTAATTAACAACTCCTTGCTCTAGCCTTCCTCGTTGCAAAACACCCAATAAGCCAACAAAATCTGATTACTGTTGTGACCAAGACTTTACAAACATGGCTAAGTAGAATACAATCTGCTTACTGTGTCATTAGATGCATAAATTTCTGAGAATGAAACTTCAGTAATTTTTCATAGTTTCAAAATCAACTATGTGCTTACAATGTAATGATATACTTGCTATGATGCTTGATATATGTTTTATTTATTTTTGCCTGAGAAGTGAAGCTAGTTACAGTTTTATGAGTAAAGCATAAGCCCTATAACTGTCAACATATTTTTAACTATTTTAAAATCAATATCCATATTAAAAAATGATATTTGCTTTATTCTGACATGAACCTTTTTGTACAAAGCGTACTAATACCTGAGACAATTTCTAGCTTTAGGATGGGAGAATTTATTTTTAATAAAATAAAATCTTCTATAATGCAAAAATATTAAATAGAATAAATTATTTAAATAAAATTTCAATCAACATCAGACATAAAAAAAGAAACATAATCTTAAAACTCATGTAGTTTGTATTAAGTGATACCATCATTCACATCAAATCACAATTGTATGTAAGACACCAGTACAAATATTTTATTCTAATTGTATTGTATTTATTATAATTCTGTATGCATATCCATTTATGTTGGTACACACTTCACGGAGGAAACCTGCAAAGATCAGAGTATAAGTTTGTAAGTTGGTTTCTTCTTTCTATCCTTATGTGAGTTCTAGAGGCGGAACCTGGACTTGTACAACCAGAGATTTCACGTGTGTAGACAGCTTCCTAGTCCCTATACAAATATTTCTATGAAATTGACTTGTAACTCTTTTTTGTGAGTCAATTTTTTTCAAGTACTTTTTGTATAATTACCTCATGAAATAAAGTATCAGTATTAGCAGCCAGACCTCAGGACTTTGTCTATAGAAAGAATTCTGCCATTAAAACACATGATATCACCATCAAGGAAGATGCCATATCCATGATGCCTAGAAAATAACAAGACATTGTAGATTTCTAGAGAGGCTAAGAAAGTTATTGGTCAAGCTTTACATTGTGTAAAATGTGAATATAAACAAGGCAAGGCTAGGGCCTAAAAACAACTTTGTTGGAAGATTTGCTTATAGATTTAAAAATACCAGTATCAGGAGGTGGACATCTTGGATATTTCTAATTTCTGCCTATTATAAATAGAGTAGGGTGAACATGGATGACTAAGAATCTCTGTAATGGGATGTGAGTCTTACTGGACATATAAATCTCACTTAAGACAAGTCCCATGATCAACAGTAGAGGGCCAAAGCAAAAGGAACTCAATGGTAATTCTGTACATTTTTGTGTCTTACTCCTTTCTTTGGACCTTTTTTTGTTTGCTTATCTTTTGCTTATGTGGTTTCTAACTCTATGGGTTTTTATGTTGTGGTGGTGTGTGCTTGTGTGTGAGTGAGTGTGAGTGTTTTATTTGCCTTTGTTTACTAAAGAGAGAAAGAAAAAGGGAGTGAGCAGGTCTAGGCAGACTAGATAGGACCGGGGAGGATTCGTGGGAGGGGAATCCAGGATCATAATGTATGGTGTGAAAACTTTTGATAAAATATAAAGATGTCAGTGTCCGATCAAAATAAGTGTATTTTATTTAACAGAAACTTTTTAAAGTTTTTTTTATACAATAATCTGGGTCATAGTAAAAAATACTTTAACCTAATTATTTGTAGTAAGAAAACTAACTGAAAATACTAAATTCAAACAACATACATTAAAGCATGTTTGTAGGCGTTCATGTAGTATTAACTCTTGAATGTGCTTAGAAAGCAACTAATATGTATTTTTGTTTTAAAACTCTATCCCATTCTCTTCATTGTTCCTTCTGTGAGACCTAGTCACCTTAATAAAGACTATTCCTTTGCTTCCCTAAATGGTCTATTTTCTCTGGACACCAGTCCATTATCAATCACACTTACAATAAGACATGCTGGTTTAAAACAGACTTGGTGGTTTCCTCTTTAGATCTAATTGAATGGTACATTCCTCATCTGCACATTCTAAGTAGCAATAAAGTACTTTTCCAAATAATCTGTGGCCATAACTGCTATTTACACACTACGGAATATGACGGTGAGGCAGATTAGGATGAGAAGATGAGAGTCACTGATAGTAAAAGTCTTGGCCCAGAACTCCTAGATCAAGGTCTCAGCACAAAGGAGCTTTATCTGTCTCAGAAAAACAGAGGACATAGACTACAGGCTATAAAAGACAAAGGAGAAGGGGAACAGAGGAGAGGTATTTGTCCCAAGAATCACATAGGAAAATGGCAACTTACAAAGGGAAAATCTGTGTTAGGATGAGGCGTTTAATTGTAATTGGGCATGTTAATTAGCTGAGCCAAAGGGGGCTTTTGATGGCTGCACTTCAATAGCTGGACCTTGGTAGTCAGCATCAGGAGGAGGAAGTGGCGAAATAAGGAAAGTGACCTTGGTGGCTAGCTTTAGGAATGTAATCTAATGCTTTTAAGAAACCCTTACAGATTTAGACAGATCGGGAGAGAAGGACAAGAACATGTATAACCATGACCCCACATTCAAGCTGACCAGAGTCCCATCAGTCACTGTAATGTATAATTATTAACTTTTTCCTAAAGATATTTACAATGCACACAAGTTTTAAGATAAAAATACTAATTTTATTGACAGCAAAAGATAATTCAGTATTTGTGAAATAAAATGTTCATTGTCACTTTTGTACTTTTGTATGGAGTCCTAGTCTTATTATTTAAACATCCTCAGGAGTCGTTCATTTCAGATTTACACACAGACATACACAGCACCTATTTCCTTGAGTGGTCCACTTTTGGCTGCTTAGTAAAAAATATCCATGGTCTTCTGGTCAGGTTTATTGAGGACATGCATGTGGCTAATTCACTGACGTGAATTGGAGAGATCTAAACTTAGAGACATTTGCTCGCACATGCAGGTATTGTGCATCCCTTTATCGGTGGAGACAGCAGTCACAGTATAATAATTTCTTGCAGGTCTGCTCTGTTGTCCTGTTCTGATTCCCTTTCTATGTCTCCCTGACTGTGGAGAGCTCTTGGTGCTGCCTTCTAGGAATTTGGCAGGAATATGTCATTAGGCTAGGACAAGGAAGTAGGCTCAAGGCAAATACACCCTAGGAATATATGGTATTCTTTTTGTCTTGGTCATCCTGTTAAGTCTCTAGACACAGTGACCATGGAACTTTGTTTATTGCCTTTTTTGACTACTTTGTCTTTTATATAAGAACTGACCTTATTCTTTGCATGTACCTAAAGTGATATAGAAGCAGACTGGGAAAAATAAAGCGACTTCATCACTGACTGAACTCATGTTATAATGCTTAATTGTCTTTTCTTCCTTTAATTCTCACTCCCTCTCTCAAGATGCTATTGACTGAGCAGGCTTGGTCACCTAACATTCAATCACCTCACTTCTAACACTCAGCCTATGCATGCTCTTTATTTTTACATGGCCTACTCAAGGATTACCATTGCTTCAGTAAACATACACTGCACATATACAAAACACACACACACACACACACACACACAAACATAATACACTAAATAACTAAATATTAACACCTCAAATGCAAAAACACACACATCATCGCATAGATAGCCCAGCAATACCACAAACACCACAACACACATGAAAATTACACAAACACATAGAAACATATACCACATACACAGACACAAACACACACATAAACACACACACATCATTACATACACAAAAACCACATGTACACATGCATGCATACTTACACCCATCCCCCATACACATGCACCACAAGCACATACATATACATACATATGCATACACATACCACATATAAACATGCACACATTCTCACATACATACACACTACACTATACACACCACACATCATAGATTATTATATTTTTCCTGAGAAATTTGTAATAGTCAGTCAACTGAAGTTTCACAACCATAAAATGCTCAGTTGAACTCAAAACTTGTTTCTCTTGAAAAGTGTAGATTTCACTTGGTGCCTGTGGTATTTTATACTTAAAAGCTGTGGATTATAAGCCTAACTCTGAGTCCATTATATAAGAAAATAAGATCAATTTTTAGCAAGATTCAATAGGTTTATATATACTTCAACTATTGACAAAATTATTTCAGTATGTGTAGATTTCTGTGTGAGCAGAGAAGGAAATAAGCTGCTTCCAGAGAGGAAAATGGTGGAGGTAGTTAAAAAGATGAGACAGACCTGCTGGGTCTTCTATTACACCTAAGGACACAATGTATTTAATATTTAATTTTTTCTGTGCTTCTATTTTTTTTCATCTCTATAATGGAGCTAATAAGATTTGTGCAGATGCACATCAGGACAAAATAATTTTTACATGTGGTCAATTTTCAAAACATTGAGATTGTGTTCAAATAGTTTCGTGCTTCTACCTGATTCCACAAATATCACTGCGCATTTCAAAAATCCACATCTGAGTTAAAAGCAGGCAGTGTACATACTGCAAAACAGTGTGAATCTAGTCAGAAAAGCCAATAAAGATTTTTATTGATTAATTTGTTCTAATAATGTTTATTTTCCAAATAATACAGTCACATTATATATAAAATTATATAAAAGAACGTATAGGAAAAAATTTAAGGTCTAGATTTCTACAAGTAAATATTAAATAAAACCCTTGATCATCTTGCCTGGGTGTGCAAAGCTGACAGTGTGTAGGAGTCGGGTGGTAGAGTGGAGAGGGGTGGAGTACAAATTGGCAGAGGGCAACTATAGTTTCTTAGAAGAGGAATAAATTTTATAAGGAGACTTCGGATATACAGCACAACATATACACTATATAGATGAATATATATCAAAATGTTAGCATTAAAACCATTGTTATGTACATTATGTGTAATCAGATGAGAGTATTTGAGATATATGCATAAATGCATAAATGCATATATACACACACTTCTATGGCTTCAAATCTTTAATGATTAATGTTATATATAAATAATTAATTTTTATTGTGTTTCCTGATCTTTTTATTCATATATTGGTATTATGCAAATATCTAAATGATAGGAATTTAAAGGAAACTGAAATTCGAATAGTTTTAAATAAAGGTATTTATTAGTACTGTATTGGCACATAAATGATTGTGCATTTGTTGTTTTTCATTGAAGCCTGCCACAAATACATTCTAAATAACCATTTCATATTAACCAGGATAAATAAAAGGCCAGAACACCACATTCTATCTTGTAGAAAACATGAGAAGTATTCACAGTCCAATAGAGTTGTCTAGATAGTAAACTCATCAATTGTGTGTAGCATCAATCCATTCAAATGGGCAGAATAAGTAGATCTAAATGTTACTAAAATTCTGGACTTGTTATATCTCTACAGATGACAGGCACATTTTATAGGAAATTACAAACAAAAATAAGTAATCAGAGACTTCTTCTTGAAAAGTAGCTTGTTCATTATACTTAGCCTCAAAGTATCATATGTGTCTATCAACTCCCAGATGAGTTCTGGGTGTTGGTAACATGACAATGAACCGAATGTCACCAGGCTCTGAAGGTGCACACCTTGCATGATGTTGAAATGTCCTATGCCTGCTCATGACACTGAGAAAACTACTACTGCGAAAATGATGGGAAAGTACTGTGAAAGAAATCACATCTGTTCTCAGTCCAGTAGTGGACCTAAGGTTAAAATTTTGTTGGAAAAGGGCAAAATTGTTCAGAAGAGAGAGAACAGGTTTTCACTAGTCTGTATATATGTGAAAAGGGACAGTGCCTCAGTGGTTGTATCAGCAAAATCAGTATGTCATGAAGGATAAAAAATGAATTTGAGACATGAGTGTTCAAACAATCTTAGAAAATAATAAAGTTGAAGGCCATTTCAGACTTAAATGGTAAGAAGGAGGCAATAATGAAAGTTTAGGAATGGGTTTTCTGAGAAATGCTGTTTAAAGTTTGCCATTATAGATCCAACTTTCACCCAATACAATTAAGTTTGTAGCGTGTTTCAAGACTGGTTAGAACTATATAGTCATTCTGCTTACTATATATTCAAACTGTTTAGAATTAACTGGTCTCTTAGAAACACATTGGAATTAATCAACTTTGGCTTAGACAAACCATATTTCCTATTTATCCTTGGTGACCTGTTCAATTTCCTTGACTCAGAGCAACGTATGCATGTGTGAGAAGTATACAGCAAGTCTAAGACCATTAACAAGAAATAGGGATGCACTGAAACTAACTAACACACACACGCAGACACACAGACACACAGACCCCCCACAATACCATGGAAGCAACATGTGTATATACATTGATGATATCTCATCATGGCTTGTGTAGTTTTCTGAATCAGTAGGACCAGAAAAGCAATTCTTTACCTTATGTGATTTCTGTAAAGGACTGAGACAGATGTTCCCAATCCTTTTTCGTTATGATATTTGTTGTGCAGTTTAATTTCTATTAGTGGATGGCTTTTGTTTGAGACCATTTATATTAGATGGCTTCCTAAACTAGACTCTCTATGACTCAACTACACTTTTAAGTCACACGTATCTTCAACTGGAACAGTGGAGATTCAAATACTTCTGAATAGATCAGGCCCACATTTGGGTGAAGGACAGCACGAGTTACCCTTTCTTTAATACTTCATCAGCATCGTAATGAACAGCAATATAGGGTGAATTTGTGAATGCTGTGTCTCATATAACTAATAGAAGGACGTAGCAAGTGAATTAGTGGTGCTCAATGAGCCTTCCTTTCCACATATTTCATCTGTGTCCTCTCTGTGTGCAATTGAAGAGCACTCATCTTTCGGACTCTATGAATCCCAAGAATTTTGTAAGAGAAAGAACATGAAATAGCATGACAGAATAATAGATTTCTATATTGATCTGAAAATACCATTCTAATGAACAGTACAATGATATGAGTTGTGTGGGCCAAGTTAACTTAATTATTAGCTATAAGCTTCAAATTATTCATCTGAGAAATACAGGAACTAGTTATAGGATGTTAGCATCTCATTTACATTAGTATTCTTTGATAGCGTACATTCTTTGAGGAACTAGTCAAAATGGTCCACCTTTCTTGTTGGAAACATTGCTAAATCTCATTCACATGTTAATCTATTTTCTATTCTTACATTCAATTTGAACCAACAGATGTTTGATAGAATTCAAAGAAGAAGGACTGAGCCATATGTGAATTCTGATATTACCTACTCCTACAGCTCTTTCATTTCTGTTCAATGACTTTTACTTCTAGTCATTATGGGGAAATTATGAAATATAGATTAATGGTTGCATTTTAATACTTTTGATGTGTTGTTTAATGAGGTATGTGCTGTTTCATATCTTACATCAAAGAGGCATCTGCTAGAAATCTTCTTATCATACACATCAAGTGATTTTCACACTAATAAGAATAATCATCTGAATAATGGAATATGGTATTTCTTTTTTATACCAATGCATTTTTTAATGAAAGTGGATCCTGTTTTGGAACAGTTTTAGTTTTGACTTTAAAACATGCTCATTATTGGACATAAATTTCTGAAAACAAGCCTTAATGGTATATATAATTAAAGAATAGTTGCATGATGCAGACATTTAATTCCTTCCTAAGACATAACATACAGTTAAAGGAATTATAACAATGGTATTAGCAATCACAAATATCAGTTCTAAAGGTGTCATTGACACCTTTGAATATATAATATACACCTTCAGCCATTGCAAATCATTAATGAAATTAGTACTTATAGTCTAAACTTAAATGATCCAGCTGAAAAGCAGCTCAGAGGTTGCAAATACTTACTGATCTTTCAGAGGCTGTGAGTTTAGTTTATTCATGTCCCCATGCCCACACAAACATACTTCCACACAATTCAAAGTATCAAGAGTCAATATTTAAAAGTATAAGCGTGGACTTGAGTTAAATAATAACCTTATTGTAGCTACTGCAAAGACTACCAGACACTACTATGTCACTTTCTCATCACCACAGAAACATTCAACCTAGGCATTAATGCTTTAAAATAAACTATATGTAAGACTGATGTTAAACTTTGGGATATATAAGCATTTCTTCAACTGAAAAACCAAAGAATCATAAGTGCAGAGCTCACAACCGCATTATGTAATCTTTCAGAAGATACTAGAGAATGTAGGAATTTGTAAGTACGAAGTCCTCAAAAGACATAAAATAGAAAACTTAAGATGACTGCTAGAGCAGAGACCCATGGCTCCAGCTGGATATGTAGCAGAGGACTGACTTATTGGGCATCACTGGGAGGGGTACTCCTTGGTCCAGGATAGGGGAATACTAGGGCACTGAGGCAGGAGTTGGTAGGTGGGTGGGGGAGCACCCTGATAGAGGTAGGGGTAGGGTGTAGGGGATAGTGGGTTTGTGGAAGGAAAACTGAGAAAGGGGATAATATTTGAAATGTAAATAAAATAATCAATAAAAATGAAAAATTGTTAAACCAATAAATTTATGGTAATACTTTAGTATACCTTTTGAACCTTTAATAATAAAAACAAACAAGCAAAAACAACAAAATAATCAAGACTATAATATGAATATCAACAATGATATGTTACAGTGACTAGAATATATTGTGGAATATTATTAAGGATAAAATGTTAAAGTAAATTTATACAAGTAGATGGATGGATTTTCCTCTATCATAATAGTTTTTGGTTATCCCAGTCACCTTCAACTAGCATTTATGAAGCTCATAGCCTAAAGGTAAGTAGCATTTGAATTGTACATGTAAAATAAAACACTTTAAAATTAAGAAATACAAAGTTGTTCTTATAAATATTATTATGTATCCTAAGGAGCCTACAAATAAAAGCATTTAAGACTCCTGAGAAAATATAAATAAAACAAATTTTTGAGGTAGCAGTAAAACAAAGTGAACTAAATAGATGTTGCCCTGGGAGACATCAGCTCCATTGCTTTTCCACATATGACCTTAGTCAGGTCATAGGCTCTACAAAACTTCTTTATATATTCATATTTTTTATATATTTAAAGTATCTAGAGCAATAATCTTAAGATCAGTTTAGGATAAAAATTTCATTTCTAAAAATGAATCTCACTACTACATTGTAAATATGGTCATTTTGAATATATATATATAATCTCAAAACAATTGAAAATACTTTCATTTAAGAAAAGGTGTCTTTAAATCATTAATGCCCAATAGCTTTTGTTTGTCTTGGTGTAAAAACTTTACAAAGTCACATTTCTGACTTGCACAGCAAAACACTGTTTTAAATGCCTACTTAGCAGCTACAGCCCTCACAATTAATCTGATAGGGAGCTTTGGAAACGAGATAGTTCTATTAAGTCCCTATAGGATGCTGCTTTGTCTCAATATAGGTGGCAACATTTTTAAACTGGATATTCCTGTCAATTACTAAGTCTTTGTTGGCATTTGATCTAGAATTTTCCAGGTATAACAGCATGATTTTGGTAAAGGCATTAAGAATCCACAGTGTAAGTGTTCAATCGTCACTCTGTGTGACCTTGGTTACCTCTGCTGAGAGTATGCAGCAAACCATTGATCTGAGCACCTGAGTTCTGTGCCCTTTATCTCACATCCTAGTAATAAATTGCATTTTATTTTTTCAGACTTAAAGGTCTGGAAAAGTGAGAAAGAAAGGAGAGGAACAAAAAACTACAAAGGAATTCTTTCTCCTTTGAAAAGTCGACACCAAATCAGCCCTCGAGTTGGACAGGAAATAAAATTTTGGGGGCTATAACACAGATAGGTTGATGTATTTCCATACCTGCATGCTTTCTCCTGTTTGAATGACCTCTTCATGTTTAGGTGTGGAATAAAATTGCACCTTTAAGTTCTTATCTTGTTTTTTACTTTCTGTGAGCTAAACTCAAGAAAATTGCCAGAATGAAGTTAGAATGGGATGACTGTGGCCTGAGAAAAACATAAATGTGCCAGAGGAACACCTTTAAAAAGTGTCCTCATGCCATCAGAAACCTCACAAAAGCCAAGCCATCAGAATCTAAGTATGTTTGCTACATAATAAACTATTGTTACCTGTGCTTGAAATAAAAGTTAAGACTAAGCATGAAAATAACCCCACAGGGGAAAAACAAAGCCAGAAGTCAAATAAGTCAGAAAATAGGTCAACTCCACGTAACATGTTGATAGTACAGGGTCCTCAAACTGAATTTATATGTACAACAATGGAAACTAGCCATTAGCTACATACATAATAATACAAAGGAACTTTGCTATCATTACCCAGAGAAACATCCTTAGCCTGGTCTGTTCATCATATATGTATCAGGAACTAGTCTTCTATTTCTTGGTAAATTAGTTAGCAGAATGAGGATACAATAACCTTTTAATTTTTTTTCATTCATTGTCATTGTAATATGAGAAATAGCACTAATCATGTCACAGTTTTAATTGGAAGTGCATCATATTTTTAAAAGTATATGAAGACTTAGAGTGTGACAAAGAGTTTCGTAAGTCATTCATTCATTCAAATTTACAAGGTACCATAAAATAATTTAATTTTCCCTTCAGACCTTGTACTTTATGTTGAAGGTCAAAGGTTTAAATTTATATGCTCCTCTTTCTTTTGGATTCCAACTTAGTCCTAATTGAAATTTGACATATATGCCTATTAGTTGAAATTATTCCCTTCCCATGCTTCATTAACAATGCACTTTACTATACGACAACGATAATGCCCATAATAAACGTCTCCTATGCAGAGTGGGTTACACTGAAACATGATTGATTATCTTAAATGTAACATGCAATTCATAGTACAAAATTTCTTATGCTGAGATAGAGTTTCTGACTAGAATTTAAATATGAACAAGAAGCTGCAAGTTCGTTTACTTCAGATGCAAATGAGCAAAACTTTAAAGAACACTTAGCTTTTGTTAATTCTCTCCCTCCTTAGGGACAGACTGAGCCTCTTTAGGAAAACATCCTATTCGTTAAAATCATTAAACATTGCAATAGGTCTCTGTGTTCATATCATTCTTTAGTGCATGGGCTTCTATGTTATTTTGAATTTATATTGAGACTAAAATAATGTCTAGCTGTTTAAAGGTCCAACTAGTTACTCAGACTAAGTCCACAAAGAACACTGAAAGAAACAACCCTGAAATGGATATGTGCTGATATCTTCCTCTAGTGTAAATTCCTTTTTCTTCTGTCAAAGAAACACTGGTTCTCCATCAGTAAATGGTGTTTTTCTTTTGTTGTAGCAGTTCTCAACTCACTGGGAGGTTTAAGTCAATCAGTAAAGAACCTGGTTACAGGGGTTGGTTTAAAGCCCGCTTGGAAAATATATTTGCTGAGATCTTCGAGAGCAACCTCTCCTTTTGGATTTTAAAAGAAATAGAGACTCTATTCACTACAGTAGGTAGGATGAGAGACTGCAAAGAGACCTTTTGGGTGTTGTATGCATTTTTCTACGTAGGAAGATTCTAATATTTGAGGAAGGAAAGGTAGAAATACTTTTGGTACAGGGGAAGGGAAGGTCATTCAATATGGTCCAGTCATTCTTTTAATCTTTTTTGACTATACAGATTATTTTCTTCCACATGTAAACACATCATTTTAAGTTAATTGTTTGAACGTCTTTAAAGTTCTGTGTTTGTGGTGTGTGTGTGTGTGTGTGTGTGTGTGTGTGTGTGTGTGTGTGTGCTGTTTGCTTTGGTAAAGCAGTGGTTCACTAGTAGACTCTGAACTAGGAGTCCGGTAACTGGCAATCAACTCCCCTATAATCAGAAATGAGCATCTCTACAGCAAGCACGGGAAACAATTGCTCTGCTGGTTGTTTATTTAAGTTTCTGAATCAAATTTTTCTTGAGGTTTATTTATGTGCTGTAGTCATCCATAACCTTTATCCTCAATTCAGTCTCATAAGAATGCAGCTGGTTTGATCAGAGCTGTACAATCCTGGTAGGCATACAGTGATGTCAAGAAATGTTGTTCCAAGACATATTTTCTCCAACTGGAAGATCTAGTTAAATCACAGTGAGTTATTTTGACGTGGGAGATTTTGACTTAGTAGGTACTCTCTTAGTGACAATCTTTATCATGATATTGGTAAGGGACAGCCATAGAATTATCTTATGCATGGAGGTTGTGACTAAGCCCAGAGAGCCAGTTAGACATTCTGAAAAAGGTTCAATGTAGCTTTAGAAGTACCTGATCCTTAAAATTCATAAAGTCATCATACTCTAAGCCTATATTCATCATTAGACGTCAAGCAAGAAGGAAATGCATTGGGGGAGTATTAAATCTGTAATTATATCTGTAGCCATTGCAAATAAGTCTTTGAATTTACTTTATAAAAATACAATGAAGTATCAACAATTCAATAACTTTTTATTAATAATATTTAAAGAATAAGAGAGACCACTTCAGTGTTATAAATTGAAAGAACAAACTGGATATTAGTGAAATTAACATCTAGCAGTTAGAAAATATTGACTTGGTAGCAGGGAGTCTGTTATCCTTGCTGTTACCCTGAACATTTCAATTTCAAAAAGTTGCATGACTTTGAGTCTCCTCCATGTGAGACACTGTGCCTGACATAAGGATTTATTTCTGGCTTTCCATCAGCTTCTAATTAATAGCACCACTGTGTGCTACATGATGTGCGAATTGAAAATCTCTAAACAGTACCACAGGACCACCGCGTTGCACTTCTACTTGAAAAAAACACCTGATCACTTACCCAGCTGTTTCCTCCAGATGTTGTCTGTAACTCAAAGGTCATTGCTTCACAAACGGTGAGATTGATTTGAAGTATCTTACTGTAGAAAAGGCACAGTATTAAAATGAAGTTTTCACACAGTCACAAGAACACAGAGTCAAAACTTAAGAGCTCATCAGACATACACGTCTAATCTTTGTGACCCTAAATACAAACTCTATATTCTATACTTCTTTTCCTGTACATAAATATGTAGTGGTATATTACTTTCTGTTTTTAAGAAAAGCATTGCTTTACCTTTGGATGAACTCTCATTAAAAATATTATGCGTTATTATTAGACAAGAATAAGGAGGCACCCAGTTCAGTAAAAGATAAAAAATTTGAAAAATAATACTATTATTAAAAAAAGGAACTATAATAATGCCACCTGAAATTCTTTCTAATGCTAATCTGAGTATAAAATGTTAAGAAATAACCTAAAGCTTGGAGTTAAGTCTTTATGTTTGCGTTTTTCTTCACAGTGTTTTATTAGACCAAGAAATAGCTTGATAAAACACAGTTATAATAGGATACTGTTAGAGCTATAGGTAATAAAATTTGTTATTTATAAATGATTTTATGACACTTAATTGCAAGCATTATTTTTATAATAACATCAGGAAGCAAGCGACAGCCTTGCAGTAACTGTGCAGCATTAAATAGCAAACTTCCTGCAACATTAGAATTGTCTACTAGAGATTCAATATTATAAAATCACCTGTAATTCTAGGCTACTACTTCTCTTTACCCCTAGGATAGTATGTATTTTCATTAGTTATATACTTAAACTATTTGCAAATCAAATTAAGTAAACTCAAATCTTCAAGACTGACTGTATCCATAGCATTTATCATATGAACATCTATTACATTCTACTGTGCCCTGGTTGTGCAGGACTCTGGCAACTATAGTTTTTCCACATAAAAATAATACCATGCATATATACATGACCTGTATGTATATATATGCTCCGTGGCTCTATATGATCAAAGCATATTTTAAACTATGAATAAGTGTCACTAGTCTTCAAAAATAATCACTGTGTACTAAATTATTAGGAGCTCTTACTTGAAAAATTTTTAAAAAGTTTAAATATAAAGTGAGATTTTAGGTATACAGATTTTATAACATAATAAAAATTACTAAACCAATAAGCAAAATATACAAAAGAAAATCATTGATATTTTGGTGGTTTTGATTTATGTAAAATGTTAAGTAGAAGCATTTAAATGTTATTTTAAGGATCGCATATATGAAAAGTGTCAAAAATAACTAAAAGTCTATACATATATGAGATTATATATATCTATTAGATTATATATATGAAATGATGCATCTGTACCTTTATATAAATTATATTGTACATAATATATGCATCTTTTTATGCTCTGAAATAGGTAATGATTCCATTCATACTTTACATATAAAAGAACTGAGGGTTGATAAAAGTCTAATTAATTTAGTAAAATAAAACTCTAATAAAAGATGTCAGAACATTATCAAACATTAACCAGGACTCAGCAATAGATTTTTTTATTTTAATCAAATTATAGTTTGTAACAGATAGTTGGACAGATTAAGACAGAAAACTGATTTTTATAACTAATATATCTTTTCAGTAAAATAACTGAGTCAACAATAAAAGATTTTATTAAAAATCATGTTAAGTGGCTCCAAATAAACAACAGAGTTGAAAAAAAATATCAGTCTACTAATGCAGCATAAACCTTGTCACTTTTTAAAAGAAGGTTATAAATACAGAGGGATTTTTTTGTTTGTTTTTGTTTTTTTATTAACTTGAGTAT
Source organism: Rattus rattus (assembly GCF_011064425.1). Taxonomy (NCBI): domain Eukaryota; kingdom Metazoa; phylum Chordata; class Mammalia; order Rodentia; family Muridae; genus Rattus; species Rattus rattus. The sequence continues at coordinate 127,079,279 of NC_046157.1, forward strand.
TTCTTATTTACATTTCGAGTGTTATTCCCTTTCCCGGTTTCCTGGCAAACATACCCCTAACCCTACCCTCTCCCCTTCTTTATGGGTGTTCCCCTCCCCAACCTACCCCCATTGCCCCCTCCCCCAACAATCACGTTCACTGGGGGGTTCAGTCTTAGCAGGACCCAGGGCTTCCCTTCCACTGGTGCTCTTACTAGGATATTCATTTGCTACCTATGAGGTCAGAGTCCAGGGTCAGTCCATGTATAGTCTTTAGGTAGTGGCTTAGAATACAGAGTTTTAAAACGCAAACCACCCTCTGACACAAAAGACAATAAACCTCCATGAACAACGAATAGAATAGAAAACTGAGATTTCAGTACAGAACAGATGATAAGTTTGTAAGAGAATAATGTGGAGTACCAAAGCTAGCAGAGGGCATAGCATTTTACTTACCTGTGGAAATAGTACTTGACAAGAAGTAAAATCCTATTTATCCCCTAAATCAGTGACTATTGATCAGACACCAAATACTGATATGAGGTTTCTTATGGGCGCTATAGCAGAAAACTGTGCATAGGATTTGTGATAAAGTGATATTGTGAGAATTATTACACAGCTGCAGCCTGAAAGAAAGGGCTGAGATCTACATGAATTCATCACTGAATCCTGAATGATTCTAACAGCAAAAACTGTAGGACCACAGAACAAAACAACAGAGGAATGATAAGAATATTGGAAGGAAAAATCAATTAGAAGTGAATATGTCAGGAAACCAATAGGACATCAAGGGAATGCTGATCTCAACTATTACCTTTTAATACTAATTAGAATCTAACAGTAAGTCAGCCAAACGTTACATGTGAGTTTAGCTTAAGGAACAACACAATATACAAACACGCCATGTTAAGTGAAGGGTTAATAGATGTAGCTGCACAAGAATAGAAAACATATTTTTTGAGTTAGATTGAAGGCAAGCTTGTCAGCATTTAAAAAAAAAATCAAAGAAAAAGCTCAATGTTTTTCACTGCCTGGAAGAGTTCACATATTGGCTTTGCAGAATGCTATTATGTGGCCCTATGGAATAGCAGTGTGGAAACCAGGGAAGCCCAACCCAATGAGAACAAATAAAAACTATTCATCAGTGTTTGTTACAGCAAGGGTGTTAGCTGCCACACTTTGACAGATACCACGTGGCAGGAATAATACATATAAGAGCTTTATACTGGAAATGAGAACACCTCAGACATGCGCTGAGCATAAATGCTAGTACAGAGAAGCTGTAAGCACACCAAGTATGAGTAAGACACTTTCTCAATTGAAAACACCTTTGATTTCATTTGGATAGTTGGTGGTTGGAAGTAGGCATAAAATATTAGGCAAGATGCCAGTTGTTAATTGTACAGTAACCATTTGGGACAATTTGTCCCAAAGATCATTGTTTGACTTCCAGGACAGTTGGTATTGATAGCTGTGTGATTTCGTGCAAGCCTAAGAAAGCCAGGTAGCCTCTCACTCTGGGTATTGTAAATATGAGATTGATTTCCAATACAGCATGCTGCAAATTGTAATTCCTATTCTTATACATGCTCTGGTAATGTTCCATTTCCAAGATGACTCTTACTGGAATTGTTTTCAACATGATATATAATACAAATATATGCATATATTACCTGTTACCATGTCCCACAGTGTAGGAAATCTTTACCTCAGTGTGCACCAGCTTTTCTTGACAACTTTCCTTCATAATTTCTCCTGAACTCTAATCTCCTGCAAGTAATCAATGACTGCCTAGATATCAACAAAATGATGGGACAATTAGTGAGGACAAACTAATTTTATATGAGAAAAATATCTGTCATTAGGTGCTTCAAAAGACACTTTCCTTATGAAATAGTTATGTAAGTCACACGCGTGCAGCAAGGTCCAAAGGAGACCTGATTGTTTCTTGGCAGTTTGGATAAGCTTTGTGATATGAAACTCCACCCAGAATATCTGTGACGTTAAAGCTTGTGTAATCCAATATTCCTCTACCTTAGAACCTTTTTACAATGCTATATATGTAAATGAGTAGTTCTGTGTATTGTCTCAATAGAATATACAAGAATATTCCTCTATTGCCTGGGAAATATCAGGCAAATCCCAGGCAAAATGTACAAGACAGAAATGCATTTCTTCCTCTGTCCAAGAAACTACTAATTTTCCTTTGCTTTTTTTTAACCTTTATTCAGGAATCTGACATCAACAGTTTGACAAAATGCAGCTGCTGGCTCCCTGAGTAAATGCCTTTCTGAACACATTTGGCTGAGTGTCCTTAGAATATCCTTAATCCCAGCAGGAGGACTTTTAAATTAACTCCCATAACAGTTGCCCTCCATTTCTCCTCTCTTGACTGTGAACATCCTATTCTCCACCCTCTGTTTCTCCAGCTCTTCACAGAAATGGAAGTCATAAGCATCATCCCCTGAGCTTTAAATTCTAGCTGTTTTTCCCTTAGCACTGAGCATACCAATATATCTACCAGATAGCATGCCTTACACTCAGACTTGGGAGGAGACGATAATGAATTGAGTCAGTATTTAAAGTTAACATCTTCAAGCAAATTGAAAGGAATCTGGAGATATCAGATGCCTGGATGACAGAAAGGTGGAGTCATATAAACTTGACTGTTCAGTAAATTGACTAAGAGTTCGACCCCATGCATTGCAGGAATGTACATGAGAAAGAAAAGGATTTGCCTGACATTTCCAAGTACTTGTATCATTTTAGACTTATAGTTTGGGAATTCAAGAAGAAAACTCCCCAATTTATGGAATATTCTTGCCTAGCTGTTTACAACTTTTAATATCAAGATCCAATAGATGATAGCCTATCAGAGAATAACAATATGATTACTCTGGCTGTGGTAAATAACTCAGGACTCTTTCATCAGGCCCATAGCGATACTGCAAATATTAAAGTTGGAAAATGAGAAAGGGGCCAAGAAAAGAGTGAGCTCTTAGTGCCCTCAACCCCTCTAAGTGTTTCTTGATATTGGACATTATTAAGGCAGATTCTGGGCACAAGTCCACAGTGACCTAGTATACTCTATTGTTTCCCACTCTTTCAATGCAGAAGGCTAGAGCCATTATTTTGCCAAGAGTCTTAAGAAGGTAAGAACAAAAAGATACTCCACTGTTCAAAACTGAGTTCAAAGTCACAACATGATTTGAACATAGATTTAAAAAAAAACCATCCTAATGGACACACAGAATGAAATAAACAGCAACCTTGAAATGTAAATATATTCTCTTGAGCTTTCTACATAACTTTAAAGGCTGTAAGTAGGACAGTACCCCTTCCCTCACACTGGGAAAAAGTGACAGCCATGGCAGAACAGCTCCTTATAGCAGAGGTCTTGCTCATTTCAGCTGTGGCCACAGAAGACACTGTGCACTGAGCTTGCCCAATGCATGGGGTAAAAGAAAATTTCATGATCAAAAGAGGGGAGCTCCAGAACTGGGACACAGCTCACTGCATAAAGTGCTTGCGGCAGGAGTGGGAAGCCTTATGTACAGATGCACCTGTGAAAAGCCAGGCATGGCTATTTCACTCTGCATGTATGGGGGAAACAGAGAAAAAAAGTAGGTACTGGAGCTCCCAGTGTAGGCAAAACAACTGTGAACATCAGGTTCAATGGGAGACCATTCCTTAAAAATAAGGCCAAGAGTGATAGAGAAAAATACCTTTTATAAGTTTATACATATATAATTTATTTGATCACACTCTCCAATCATACTGAGGTTCTTTTGTGTTTTGTTTGTTTTTGTTTTGTTTTGTTTTGTTTTGTTTTATTTCCTCCCCAAAACCCTAAGCATTTTCTACATTCATGTCTTTTGAGGAAGAACTGTTTTCACTGAGAGTTGCAAAAATTGCACCAGAGAACTACTATAGCTGATAAACATCTTCTGCAAAGTGGCAAGATATAAAATTAACTCAAAGAAATCAGTACACTTCCTTTATACAAATTATAAGGAGACTGAAACAGAAACTAGGGAAACAACACATTTCACAATAGACACAAATAGTATAAACTACTTTGGTGTAACTCTTGCAAAGCAAGTGAAAGATCTATATGACAAGAGCTTCAAAACACTAAGAAAGAAATAGAAGAAGACCTCAGAAGATAGAAAAATCTGCCATATTCATGGATTGGAAGATTAACATAGTGAAGATGGCCATTTTACTAAAAGCAATCTACAGATTCAATGCAATCCTCATCAAATTTCCAACAAAATCCTTCACACACATGGAAAGAGCAATTCTCAATGTCATATGGAAAAGCAAACAAAGAAAGAACAAAAACCAGGAGAGCCAAAACAATTTTCAACAATAAAGGTTCTTTTGAAAGAATCACCATCCCTCACCTCAAACTATATTACAAAGCAACAGTGATAAGGATCACATGGTATTGATACAGAGACAGATAGGTCAATCAGTGGAATAGAATTAAAGACCCAGAAATTAACCTACACGTATATGGATACTTGATCTTTGACAAAGGAGCCAAAAATATACAGTGGAAAAAAGAAAACATCTTCAGTAAATGAGGCTGGTTTAACTGGTGGTTTCTAAGTACAAGAATGAAAATAGATCCAGATTTATCACCTTGCACAAACCTCAAGTCTAAATTGATCAAAGAACTCGACATAAATCCGGATACACAGAATCTAATAGAAGAGAAAATGGGAGAGAACCTCAAACTCATTGGCACAGGGGCAAATTTCCTGAACAGAACACCAATAGCTCAGGCTCTAATATCAACAAATAATAAATGGGACCTCATGAAACTGAAAGCTTCTGTAAGGCAAAAGACACCATCGATAGGATAAATCAGCAACCTACAGATTGGGAAAAAACTTCACTAACCCCACATCTGATAGAGGGCTAATATCCAAAATATATAAAGAATTTAAGAAGCCAACCTCTAAAGAAACAAACAACCCAGTCATAAAATGGGTTATAAAACTAAACAGAGAATTCACAACCGAAGAATCTTGAATGACTGAAAAGCACTTAAAGAAAAATTCTTGAATGGCTGAAAAACACTTAAAGAAAAATGCAAGGTCCTTAGTGATCAGGGAAATGCAAATCAAAATGATACTGAGATTCCACCTAACAAATCAGAATGGCTAAGATCAAAAGCAAAGGTGACACCACAAGTTGGTGAGGATGTGGAGAAAGGGGAACACTCCATCATTGCTTACAGACAGGAGCCTAGCACGGCTGATCTCTGAGAGGCCCTATGAGCAGCTCACTGAGACAGATGCAGATACTTACACCCAACCTTTGCACTGACATGAGGAACCCAGATGGCTGAATTAGAGTAAGGATTGAAGAAGCTGAAGGAGAGGGCAATCCTACAGGAATACCAGCAGACTCAACTAACCAGGCCCCCAGGGAGCTCTCAGAAACTGAGCCATCAACCAGCATCAACAGGCTGGTCTGAACCCCCTCCCTGTCACCCCTCACCATCACCCTCCCGTGAATCTGTCCTATTAATAGGAGATGATGTGCCAATCCTGGAGAGGCTTGAGGCCCCAAGGAAGTGACAGGCTTGGTGGGGAAGGGTAGCACACTCTCAGAGGCGAGTGGAAGAAGGAATGGGATGAGGAACTCTGGAAGACGGGACTAAGAGGTCAGCGGGATTGTAAATAAATGAAATAATTTAAAAAAATTATTTTATCATGATTTTTAACCCAGCTAGTTGTAGAGATGCATAAGAAAATTAGGGTGTGTAGTCCTACCTTATTTTCAAGATGATTATAAATATATAACAATTTGACCATCTCACATTTTGACAAATAAACAAAATTCAACATTACAAAATCAATTCAAAATTAAGTTATTAGTCTTATCAAATCAGTGTTTTATTCCCAGAACTTAGATTTCACATATTTTAAAGTTTCTTATATGAAAAGAGTCTATCTTTTCTTGAGAGTTTCCTATAGGAAACTGGAGTCATATACTCCTGCCTCAAACATCCAAATACTTGGCTTTTAATTATATGCAAATGTATCTGCTATTACTTGGTATTTTACATTTTTATCACTGATAAGTTCTTCAATGTATCCTATTTTTTAAAGTAAAAGTCCCGCATTTATTTGCTTTCTTTCTGGTCACTCTTTTCATTTATATTAGTTAACTTGAAAAATTCTTTCATGTCTGCCACTGTTTTTCATACTACATCGTATGTTTAGCATTCTTATTTCTTAACAAACTGGGTTTATGAATCTTTCTGTTAATAAATAATATATGTGTTCCCCTTGGAGGGAACGTAACACTTCAATACCCGTATGCTCAACTAATCTACTCTTCTTACATATACAGTCTAGTCTTACTCCTATTTGCAAGCTTGTAGACTGATGTCCCTAGAGCTTCTTTTTTTTTTTTTTTTTAAAATGTATTTTATTAAATTTTATAAAAGGGGATTTCATACATGTACACAATATATTTTAATCATATTTTTTTATTAACTTGAGTATTTCTTATGTACATTTCTAGTGTTATTCCCTTTCCCGGTTTCCGGGCAAACATCCCCTTCCCTCCCCCCCTTCCTTATGGGTGTTCCCCTCCCCACCCTCCCCCCATTGCCGCCCTCCCCCCGACAGTCTAGTTCACTGGGGGGTTCAGTCTTAGCAGGACCCAGGGCTTCCCCTTCCACTGGTGCTCTTACTAGAGCTTCTAACAAGCAATCTGATCCCCAGAATGATGGGTACATCTGGAGATGAAGTGGATGAGTCTGTTGAGTTGATAAAAAGGATTTTCTCATGTGAGGACATTATGATGAAAAGCTTACATTGACACCAATGTAACCACATGCATCCTTCAAATTAGAATGGGAAGCCAAGAGGCATAGGAGAGGATGATGCAATGGTTGGAGTACTAGAGCAAACGTAAGGAGGACTCGGGGGTAATGCAATCCTCTCAGCCTACAAAGCAGGACAGGAATTTCTGCATCAACCAGAAGAAGACAAGGAAGCAAAAGTTCTACTGTTTATGTTAATTTGAAATTCATTTGGTTTTTCATTTAGTGAGTAAATAATCAGTGTGTATACTGTCATCTGACCTGGGCTACTTCAGCTCTCCTGAGGCAGTCTGGTGTCTCTCCAAACCCAGAAGTTACTATATAGACATAGGTGTGGAATGTAGAGCAGACACAGAGTGGACATGGCACAGTACAGCCCAGAATTCCTGGGTTCAAGTTATCTACTTGCCTAAGCCTCCTAGGTGCATGGGGCCACAGGCACCAATGTGCCAGGCAATATACTTATAGTTGTAAGTTACAAATCCAGTTAAATGTGCTGCTTTAGTCCTTCACTTAAACTGCTTTAAATTTATAAGAAAATATTCTTCTATTTAAAATTACAATGAAAAAAATCCACTAATAACAGCAATTATACTTTATGTGTGAACTCTTCGTCCACTATAATTTACAGACAAAGGAACAGATTTAAGACTGGAGAAAACTGAAGAAATCTGACTCAACCAAAATTTAATCTTAAATAGAATAACATAAGGCTCTACTAAGTAGACATTCTGAGGACTAAATAAAGTTGTTCTTAACCTAAATGTAGGTTGCCTTCCTTTAACAATACAAACCTGAAACATCAAATACTGCAGAACTTGATCACCTCTCCCACTTTCTCAGTACTTCATTTTTAGGGCAATACATTCCTTGAGACATAAAAAGATTTTAGTTGCCAGAAGTGATTTATAAAGTAAGCAAATGCCAATGGAATGATTAAATTTTAAGACTATGTTGTTAATGTTTCACAACTGTATAAAGCTTTTGAGAATCAATATCCCAGTCACCAAAGAGTTAGGAGCCATTGTAAATAAATGTCACTTGAAAGGATAAGATAATAGTAAATTTAGATTCTTTCCTAATAATTCATAAAATCAGTTTCGCCGTTTTGTCAAGTATTACATACACTACAGGGCTGCTCCATTCTTGTCATGTGAACAGTAAAGTCCAAGGTTACTTTTACCTCAGCGTTGGCTGCAACAAGAGTACTATTATGAAACTGTAAGAGAAAATTATCTTCTAATTTTCTGCCCTATCTTTTAAGAAGTTTTGACTGTCATGGCTGCTTTTGCTTTCAACAGGTTCTGTCTATAACTCCACCCATTGTATTAGAGGTGAAATTCCCTCAACATATTTTCATCAGATATCAATAACAAAAATCTTTAAGATAGTATAAAGGTATTCTTCTAAAATAGCCAATAATTAAAATCAATTTAAATAAAAGGAGGAAAGATACAATTATAATAATTGTAGGGCCAGGAAACGGCTCAGCAGGTACTGGTGTTTAGAGCTAAGCTTAATAATTTGGATTCCAATTCCAGGCCACACATGGTACACAGAGAAACTAAGCTTATTATGGCATGCATGCAAAGACATGTAAATAAATAAATGTAATAAAAACAACAAGTATTGTAAACATAAGGTAATCCAAATGACATATTTAGAGTACAAAGAGTTCCTAGTTATCACTTTCCACCTCTCTAGAACTGCCTACCTTTTTTGTACATATTTTACACATGAATATAACTGGGAATTAAGTCCTTACTTGAAGTGAGAGTTCTCCTAAAATAAGCTCCTCTCATAGCCCAAAATCTTTTTTTTTTCCTCTTAAACAGTTCCCTTGCTTTTTTTTTTTTTTTTTTTAACTTGAGTATTTCTTGTTTACATTTTGAGTGTTATTCCTTTCCCGGTTTCCGGGCAATCATTCCCCTAATCCCTCCCCTCCCTTCTTTTGTTCCCCTCCCATCCTCCCCCCCATTGCCGCCCTCCCCCAACAATCTAGTTCACTGGGGATTCAGTCTTAGCAGGACCCAGGGCTTCCCCTTCCACTGGTGCTCTTACTAGGATATTCATTGCTACCTATGAGGTCAGAGTCCAGGGTCAGTCCATGTATAGTCTTTAGGTAGTGGCTTTCCATAGTACCTGGAAGCTCTGGTTGCTTGGCATTGTTGTTCATAAGGGGTCTCGAGCACCTTCGAGCTCTTCCAGTTCTTTCTCTGATTCCTTCAATGGGGGTCCTGTTCTCAGTTCAGTGGTTTGCTGCTGGCATTCGCCTCTGTATTTGCTGTATTCTATAGCCCAAAATCTTAATGCGGTTGATTCATTCTGAATTTACTTTATTTGCCTTCCTATTGCTCTTGTACTGTGTGTTGTTAAAATACTGTAAATTTTGTCAAAAAGAGTTGACAAAAATGGGATGTTCTTTCTTTTACTTTTTAAAAACTACATGTACAATTTATGTTATTTTACTGAGCATGACATGTTAGACCAAGAACCTCTGAAATGTGCTCTTCACTTCATAGAAGAGCTATAGAAGTTTGAAGTGCATATTAGGTGTTATTTTCATCAGTGTCAAACTAAAAATAGTTCTCCTAAATTTAAGAATCAAGTGGCCTTGAATTATAAAACTTTGTATGTTCATTCATCGTAATTGAATTAAAAGAGCCCTGCAGGGAGGATTTATAGCTGGGGAATGATGTTCAAGAAAGAAAAGGGAAGCTCATAGTACCTGTCACATTTCCCATGTTCTGACCCTAGGCTCCTCTGTCAGAACAACTAATGTGTTTGAAGAATAGATATCAAAGCTTTGTGTGCAACTAAAAACTGGCCATCCTTTTTGTTCTTTACTTGGATATCCCTATTTGAAGCAGGGATAGAAATTAACACAAAATCAATTTAAAGGGATGATTTTCTAAACCACCTATTACATACTCTATAAATTCCTGTGCAATAGATGATAAATAGACAGAAATATGAATGTATAGATGTATATACTGAAATCCAGGTGTTATTTTTATTGATCAGATAAGTTTATCTTGGTAAACTAGTGTAGAATGTGATTAAACTAGAGGTTGATAGGAATAAAGCAGCATATTTTTTTCATATAAAGTTGGAGAATTTCACCAAATATCACTGAAGAGATTCTCAATAGTTAGAAATACAAATTTCATTAAAACCTGTTATACAAACCTTATTTACTGAATAATTAATTTTTAACTAATTTATTTTTTACAGAATCTCAGGTATAAATTAGCTACCAACTTCTTGTATAGACAACATAGATCATGAACTCCTGACTTTCGCGACTTCAATTTTCAATTGCTGGGAATATCTCTTTTGACTTCACAGCCAGAAAAATAATTTAAAAAAAAGTCTATTCATAGTTAAATACAGAAATTTCACAAGGATATAATACTCAAGTAATAATACAGGAAATTGAGAGTTAACTAAGTGGCTAAGAGTATTTGCTGCTCTTACAGAAGACCTGGTTTTGACTCTCAGCACCTACATGTTGGTTCAAAGCGGTCTATAAATGTAATTTTGGAATATCTAATATCATTTCTGTCCTTTATGGATGTTGCATACATGTGATCATAAATGTGTGGATTACATTTATGATCCACATAATAAAATGAAAATAAAATATATATCTAAAAAGCTACCTAAAAATTATTCTCTAACATATTTTCATTTTTATTTTTTGAAAAAAAGTATAATTACATAATCCTCTGTAGAAGAATTTTAATCCAACAACATGGCTGTTCTGGCAAGGGATTACTTTCAAGACTTTCTAAATCTGTATAATCTAGCTGGCATACAGATACATCCTAGATTATAGTATGAACTATCTGGAATATTGACATACCATTGATATACAACTTTAATCTCAAACAATGAAGGTAAAGTTTGTTGGTAGAAGGAAGCACCCATGTTTGAAAGTAATATCAAACAGAGGGGCAAACAAAATGACAAATCAGAGAAAAACTTGAGAGAATGAGTCAGAGATAGGATATGCCCAACTCTAAAGAGAACAATACAGGAAAAAAAGGTTACTTTAGAACAGGACAAGGAGAAGAGTTTTACCAGAAGTTGTAAAGAGATAACAAGACAGACACAAGTGAAGACAGAATGAGGCAGAGCATGAAAAGCAGCCACATATGAGTTATGAGTTAGAAAACATAACATACTATACTATCTTTGTTTTCCATAATAATAAGATGGCATGCTGAAGAAGGCAGGAAAGAAAGAATAGCTCCTCTTAGCCCCATGCAGCAGAAATGAAGAAATGTAGTTCCTACTAGGGGAAATGGAGAGGAACATAAAATCTAGACCTTAGAGATTCGGAACCAGGCCATTTAAGGTTGACCTGAACTAAGGTTATTGACCTGCATGCTCTTCTGGGAGAATTGTGTGAAAACTGAGCCACCATTAGCTTCTTGACAAAAAATTGTCTCACGTTAGTTCACAAACTCTACAGTAGTGAGTAATATGATTCCATTCACTGAATTATAAAACATAATGACAAGCGAGTATCAGACTTTACCTTGGAACTCATGATCTGGCTTGTTGGGATAAAGATTAAGGTCAGCAATAGCAAACACAACCTGTAAACAAGCTAGTTACATATAGTGCCTTCGAATCTACTCAAGAGCTAAGTAAAGTCCTGTATGTTGGGGCAAGTTGTGTAAATTTGTATCTCTGTCCTTCCTCACCTACCTAATGAATTCTCTGATTGGCTTTAATTAAATTCTGATGCCCAATTAGCTAGACAGGAAGTGGAAAGCAGAATTTCCTGTTAGGGAAAAAGGAACTTGGAAAAGAAGAAAGGGAAAGGCACATTTGCCAGAAGATATCAGCAGAAATCGATGTGAATAGTGGCCTGGAAGTTACAGACAGCTGTGTGGCTGGATGGGGCTAGGTGGCTGGGTTAACTTAGATAAACTGGTTGAGGGTCTGCCCTGCTAATTCCTAAGCTTTAAAATACTAAAATCTCTCTCTCTGTGGTTGTTTGGGGAACTAGCTGGTTAAGAAATAACTGCCGCCCTAGTAATTTCCAGAAGTAATTAACAGATTCAAATATGTGTATCTTTTATTCTTTACTTTTACCTCAGGGAGGCAAGACTTATGTTATTATTTTTATTATTATCAGGCATAGACTAGCATGAAGGACAATGTTATATAAACCTGTGCGGCGGTCTTCTAAGGGAGTCTGGCTTCTCCTCAGTTATAACATGAGAATAAAACCAAATCAAACTGGTGAATAACATTATTCTCATCATTGCATACACTACCTTGAAAGGAGAATTACAATACTTGTTTGACTTCATATATAGAAAAAATATGAAGACCTAATATGTATATTAAACTCTAGCCCAGTGGTTCTAAACTTTCCTCATGCTATGACACTTAACCATATATTAATTTTATTCCTACTTTATATTTGTAACTTTGCTACTCTTATGAACTATAATGTGCTATCTGATATTCAGGATATCTGATATGTGGCACCCATGAGATTTACAACCCACAAGTTGTGAAATAGTGCTATAGACTATGATCTGTGTGGGAGGACAGAAAGATAAAAAGATCTGAATGTGAACAAACTCTAAGCACTGTAATCTCAGGACTACTCTGACTTTGAAATATGCAGGTACTCTTCCTTCTGGTCAATTAAAATGGGGCTATTTTCTCTGGAATAGCTAGATGGCTTGAATATTTATTGAAAAGCTTTCATGATCCTGTTCCTTCAGAACTAGTTACATCTGATTTCCATATTGCATGGGACAAAGAACCCATTTGTTCATTGACATAGTACAGCAAACTGATCTTCAACTAATATGATAAGTATATGAATTAGAGAAAGGATAGTTTTCAATAAACAGTGCAGAGAAAATGGAGTATACATATGTAGATCAAAATTCAATCTCATATTATATGAAGTCAATTTGAAGTAGATTAAAGACTTTAAGCTTGTTGTAGCAACTAAATCTTGTACAGTAGACTTAAACTAACTTAGGTTAACTCATATCTGTTCAGATTGTATAAATTTTATGCCTCTTATTAAAACACTAGAATAAATTAGAATATTTGCATCACATAGGAATGAATGCTTAGGAGTTATATATTTTTAACTTTGAACATAGAACAATGAATAAATATCAATTACCTAATGTTTTATTTTATGTACTCATCAAAGTTACTTTTAATTGATTAAATAGATTTATATTATTTTTAGTCTACATCCACTCTGAATAAATCCTGTTTGCTGCAGTTCTCTATGTATTTAAACAATTGTAAACAACATATTTATACTCATTTTACTCATGTCACACCTTGAGCTCAGTGCTCTGTACTAAGGTCCAATGAACACTTGATACCCATATCCCTCTAGACTTTTGCTATTTATCTTGGTAAATGAAAATAAATTCAAATGAAAATCTATTGTGATTTAAAAAAACTTTAGTGTCATATTTTCAGATTCAAAGTATAACTTCATTACCAGTTCCTTTGAGGATTAGTCTAAATAGATAAGTAATTTTCTTGGAATTGTCCCTGCTTGTTTTACTAAATGAAAGCACATTTCCAATAAGAAAAGTTAAGAGCCATTCCACCACTTCCCTACCCAAAATGTCTGCTTCTACTCATTTTTGTTCTTTGGTTTTTGGTTTTTTTTTTTTTTGGTTTGTTTATTTGTTTTTGTTTTTGTATTTTCTTCAAATACTCTAGCCATCTTATTTCAATTAGGTACTATCAAGGCTATGTGAATTCTTCTGGAGACATTGCCAGTGCCTTCTTAAGTTCTCTCTCATCCTCTAATCCCCAATCTCCCACTAAAGACACCTTTGGCACTTTCATCCACAGTGGCTTCTAAAGTCACCTGCTTCAGGAGCTCTTTAGGGTTGCCCCTTGCTTATAAGAAATGCATGGCATCACATCTTCTACAATCTCTAAATCAGACATGAAGTTTTACGTTTTCAGCACTTATCCTGACTTTTCCAGAATGTATTACAAATCACCTGACTAACTTTTGAAAATAAACTATGTTTGTTAAATCTCAGGCTTCACCACACGCATCACTAACTCACTCAAGGCCTTTCTACTACTCATGATGGGGAACATTAATCAGGGGTTTCTACACCACCTTTAATCATTTAGTTCCCAAATAAAAGACACACACCTTTATATATGTGATAAGCCTTAAGAGCACTGGTTTCTCTAGTTCCCTGTCAATAACTCTGAGATATAACTTGTCATTTTCTACCTAGGCTGCTACTATTCAAACTGATTAGCCCTCATGGCCATGTTCTCACACCTAACCCTATGGCGTCTTCCCCCTACTTCTCTGCATCGCCTTCCTCATGGTCTCTGCATCAGATACCATGGCCTGGAACCAAAGCCCAGCCTACCTGTCTTCCACCCAGCTGTACGCTGTAGACATCTTTTTCAATCAATAGTTTTAAATTATAAAGCAAATTTCCATAGTATCACTTGATGTATGTGAGGATCTCCTCATCCCTGAGGATCTTCTCCTGGAGGCGGTGGGAAGGAACCAGATCTTGGGGTCCAGTATTAGCATTACAGTACAGCTCCAGACTACACCTCAACAAACATTAATACCACCTCTGCCTTGCTCATAGAACTGTGTTATGTATATTATGGCATTATTTTTTCTTGGTTTTTAGATGTAATTTGCTACACATGTACTTTATAAAATACCTTGAAAGAAATATATTAATGATCTTCATTTTTTTTTCAAATTCTGACATTAAACAGGCAACCACTCCTTTGAAGCCGTATTTTTCAGTCATTAAAAGGCAGTCCATTTTTTTTAAAGTGATGTTTTTAGAGAGCCTTGGAAAGCGTGTTTTCTGAGTCTTTGAAACGCATTTTGATCGATTTTTAGATAAAGCATTTTTCTTCACTTCCATTCTTCATTCATTTATTTTATTTTTAATTTTTTGCAATGTGATCAAGTAGTTGGAGAAATTCACATGCATGCTCACACACACTCACACACATTCATAATTATGTTTAGTTTTAAATTTTATATAAGTATTATATAATTTCCATACATACCTAGTGATTAAATAAAGAGTTTCAGATCTTAAGTGGCTGTAAGTATTTTTGTTGACTTTCTTGGAACTTTGAAATCCTCTCTCATGTTATGTTCATCTGTTTCCTTTTATTCTTTTTTTTTTTCTTTTTGCCAAAAAAGGTATTTTTGGTTAACATGGTCATCAAAATCATCCCTGTTTCTTCTCCCTGAATGACTGTAATTCTGAAATTCACTCATCATTACGATTTCTTCTTACTCTTCAGATAATTCTCAATCATGTGCCTGCTTGCTCCTTTTAGACTACGTTTGCAGAATGTTACTAAGTCTTTAATCCAGAGTAGCAATTCCAATTTTATCATTGTCATTTTGCTTTCAACTTGTCATGTGGATTTTTCTTCTACAGTTATCACTGGAGACTCTGCAATTCTTTTTTATTTTATTTATTTCACCCCTTTAACAACAACAACAACAAAATCTTAACTTCCTTTGTTACTATAGATTATTTATATTCCTTTGTACTCTATGAAATTTCTTATGTGTCATCCTTATGCTGATTTTCTCAGTATTGTTCTAGCCTCTGGTTAAGGTAGAGAGGTATCACTCCTAATTGTCTCCTTTCATTTTCAAATGTGTGTCATTTGGTGGGTTGAATTGCATGGACTTCCTAAGAATGGCTAACACCTATTTTAACCTTCATCTCTTTTGATCAACCAGAGTCAAGCTTCTGTTGTCTTCCTGAATACTAATCTGCCCGAACATCTCTAAGTCACTGTTTCTCTCCCTTGCTCAGTATCTGAAAATTCAGACAGCTTCTTTACTCACCCATGCTTAGCAAGAGATCTTTGCACTTCTCTCTGATAAGTATTTTGCATATTTGTGTTTAGCTCTAGTCACCCAATTCTTTCCTTTGTTCTTTTAATGGTGTCTTACCTGTGGACTAACCTAAATTGTTGTAATGATTGTCTAAAGACTTGAAAATGCAAATGCACTCTTTGATGTGTTTTGCTTAAGTACTTTGTACCTTTCCAGAGCTAATGGATGTGAATTTTCTAGAAAGAGAGAATACTAAGAATAATGTACATTCTTTAAATGAGAATAATCTTCCCGAATCTTCTAAATCAAGTTGAAGATGTTGTTTCTAGAGAACAAATCTCCTAAGAACACACATGAGCCTGTTTGCAATCATAGAATTCTTCCATCTGTTTAGTTATCTGTGTTAATAATATGCATTATTTTATGGCATTATTTTAACTGAACTAAATTATGAGATTATTAAAATAACTGTTGCTCAAAGGAAAGAAATCTACCTCACAAACTTTGCAATCTGTGTGTACCTCAAATATTTTATTATCTGTTTCAATTTAATAGGATGATGAGGACCATAAACTTCTCTGAGACTTTTTCTTTTCCCTAAGGAAAACAGAGCATTCAGTTAATTGGGTAAAAAAATGATCACAAAGGTAGACACATGGAGAAAACACTAAAGTAACGATCTTACATACAAAGAACTTCTCTCATAATGTGCTCTTATGTGTACTAATATAGGTACTAATTGTATTTATTGTGCATGTCATTGGCCCTTCTGTTCTGCATTCATGGCATCAGACATTGAACACATCTTTGGGGAGAGATAAGCAGCTTTGTTGTAACCTTTGTTTTTCAGTCTAAAGATGATCATTAGGAAAGAGAGCTTGCAGTAAAAATGTTGGAGTCGGTATTGTAGAGGAAATGGTAGGATGCACAGGAATATTGTTTCCCTACAAATGCTTAGCAAACTTAAGTTAAAAGTAGTGCTTGGGAACACAGGAAAATTGTCATTATTGCTATGAAACATGAGAAAAATTAATGTATCCAAAAGACTGTCAGGAAATTTGTTGTAGACAGAAAAGGTATCCACAATCTAATCTCTAGATCCTGTGAACGTTTGCATTACATTTTAAACAAGATGACAGGTGTAATTAAGATTACATTTAGCAATAGTTAATAATAGGATGAGAGAGAGCCCACTCTTAAGACTATTAATGACATTCTACTATATTTACAGACAGGATCCTAGCGTAACGATAGTCAGAGAGGCTTTACCCAGCGTTGGTTAAGGAAAATTAGTGCAGAGCCTCACAGTCAAGCATTAAGTGGATCTTTGAGAATCTTGTTGAAGAGGAAGAGGAAGGACTGAGGGATCCAAAGGGGTTAAGGACACCACAAAAACAAACAAATAAACAAACAAACAAACAAACAAATAAAAATCCTAAAGAATCAACTAACCTTAGCCCATAGGGACTCATAGTGACAGATCTGCCAATCAGAGAGCATGGATGGGACGGATCTAGTATCTCTACACATATGTGACAGTTGTGAATCTGGGTCTTCATGTAGGACTTATAAAATGGTAGCAAGGGCTCTCTCTGACTATACTACTTGCCTTTGGATCTCTTTCTTCTAACTTGGTAGCAACTTCATATACCAAGGCTCATTGATATCCGTGGGAGGGCTCCCCTTCTCTGAGAAGAGGAGGATGTGTGCATAGAGTATAAGTGAAGGTGAGAGGGAGGGACTGGGAGGAGAGGAGGGTGTGGAGGCTGTAGTCAGGATGTAAAGTAAATAAATAACTTAATTAATAAAAAAGAATAATTAATAATGCTTGTCAATTTGATAGGATCTAGAATTGCATAGAAGACATGCCTCTAGGCATGCCTGTAAAAATATTACTTAGATCAGATGAATTAATTTGAGAAGGCCCTTCTCACTAATGGGTCAATACCATCACATGGGCTGGGGTCAGGACAAAATGACCTGGACACGAACATTTATCTCTGTGCTCCCTATCACAGATGCTGTCTGGAGCTCCCACCACCATGCTTCCTCCGTGGTGGACTGTGTTCTAGAATTGTGGTCTACAATAAGATCTCTTTTCCCTGAGATCCTTTTGTCAGGGTATTCTATCACACAAGCAAGAACAGAATGTAATACCTGTTTCTTAAAATAGGCTCCTCAAAGCTGTCCATGTATGCCCAGTGTAACTTAAATTCTTCAATGTTGTCCATATATGTTCAGTGTAATATCCTGAGTGATATGAACAGAAAACTTCCTCCAGGTAGAACATGAGAGCTGCTAAGTTGAACCATGGGAGAGAAAGAAAGAATGCCCCCTCCTACAGCACAGCTACACGGGTAACTTCTAAGCACAAAAGTTGTCCTCGCTTGACAACCGAGAAGCATGAATCTTAGTCCTCCATCTATAAACAATTGGATTTACAAATAATTTACCCAATATAGAAAAATAATCTTCTCAGAACATCGCCCCATAAAAAATGTTGCCTTTAAGTTGTAAGAAATGTAAATAAAAATATACTGGTTACTGAAAGTGTCGCATTCAATGTGAAGGCTCACAGCTTCCATTCAAAATGTCTATTCCTGCTGTGTGGATGCCCTTGAGATATATAGACTTGAAATCTGGCTAATTTTATTATGTGTGGGTGGAATTTTTTTAATACTTGCAAGACTATTAGCAGCAGAGATAATTTGTTGCAAGAGAAATCTAATATATCACAGGCCACTGTTGCTCATCGAAAAATAAAGGGCAGAAAAAGACTCTTAACTGTGAACAAGCCCAGGAAATAAGGAGTCACTGTAATCAGACAACAGCAGTGGAAAGGAGGAAGGTACTGGTCCACTCTTTCCTCATTTGTCTCCCAGAAAAAAACAATTCTTTGAGTGAACAGTAAAAATATAAAGCTAGAGTGACACTGACCAAGTTCTCTCCCCATAAAGAAAAGACACTCATGTTGATTACCATTCAAATTCAGTTTTCAAGTCTAGCAATTACTAAAAAGTATCTAATTCTACTTATTCCTATCGTCTAAAATCAACTTTACTATTATAAATATAAATACCATTGCATATGTAAATTGAATTTCTTTTAACTCTTATTTAGGCAGCATAGTTTACAAAAGTACAATATCACAAAAGTATGCCTTTACATATCCAAGGAGAAATGTATTTCCTCTGAGATTGTTAAATTACGTTTTAAAAAGAGCAGCTCATTTGACAAAGGTTCTTGCTTCCAAGCCTGGTGACTGGAGTTTTAAATGGAAAATGAACTCTCTAAATTTTGACTGCGACCTCCATATGTTCAATAGCGCATGATCTTTCCCAGTTGTGTGTGTGTGTGTGTGTGTGTGTGTGTGTGTGTATGGGTCTGTATGTATTATATGTATGTTTCTGTATATGTGCACATGCATGCACATATGCCTGTGCATAAAGTTGTTTAATTTAAAAATTATATTCGTACTTATCAAATGTTACAATAAAGTGTTACTAGATATTGGCTGTATATATTGATATTTAAATTAACAATTTTTGTCACTCAAATAACACATTATTTATAGAAAGCTTACAAATTCAACTAAATGATAACATAATCAAACTTACTAATATGAAAAAAATTTTATAGTTCTCATTGAATATGTTTACCTTTTATTTAAAATTATGATAATTCCCTTCAAACAAAGATCAACTCCAGGCTCCAACACTGATGCTCTAAAATAGTAATTACTTAGCACATGCAAATGAAGTGATTGACAAAATATAGAGGTGTCATTCATATAGTTTTATGACTCATAACTTTTGCTTATTCTACATTTCATTTGTAAGGTATATGATAGTATTTAATGATAGTTTTCTAACAGATATAATAAAACTGTAATAAAATATTAAATGTTCTAAGTTAAGATTTTGTATAAAATTAGAAAATTATATTAGCTTTTTCTGTTTATTATTTGTAATATTATTCATTACTTTTTTTAAATTTGTGTGTGTTCAGGGAAAACATGTGGCAATGGCATGTGTGTGGAAGTCAGAGGGCAAGTTACGTGAAGTATTTTTCTCCTCCTGCCATGTGAGCTTCATCCAGCTGAAGGCAAGAGCTTCTAGACACTGAACATCTTTATTCTTTTGGGGGACAAGAAATGAAATAAAAGGAAATCTACAAATGTGAATAGAATTTCTTGAAGACTTAAATAAAATGTACATAGTCTTTTATAGTAAATACTACTGACATTGTAATACATGAAACATAAAATAAGATTGCTGTATGTAGCAGAGAATAAACTTGTTGGGGCACAAGTGGAAGGGGAAGCCCTTGGTCCTGCCAAGGTTGGATGCCCAGTGCAGGGGAATATGGGGGATAGTAAGGGGGATGTATGGGGGGAATACCCATATGGAAGGGAGGGGAGGGGATGGGGATTATGGACAGGAAACCGGAAAGGGGAATAACATTTGAATTTTTTTTTTTTTCGGAGCTGGGGACAGAACCCAGGGCCTTGGGCTTCCTAGGCAAGCGCTCTAACCACTGAGCTAAATCCCCAACCCCAACATTTGAAATGTAAGTAAAGAAATATATCTAATATAAATTTAAAAAAAAGAATATTGCTGGTGTGTTAATTATTTAAGTGATAGTCAATTGCTATGACATTTTCTCCTTACTTATTAGACCAGTGTATGTAAGTTAACAAAATGAACAAAAAGTCAGTTTATTGCTGTACTGAACACATAGAGTTCACAAAGGAATAGCGGTTTTATCATTAAAGAAAATTCTGCTTAGTATTATTTGCCCATATACTGAAGGTTCTAAACACACAGCTCTAAATCCTTACACATCAATGATTATCAAATAGTTTCAGATAAATGCTGTCTATATATGAAATTTTATCCTGGCATATCGTCATGAATGGAATCAACCTGTAGAGGTGTTGGCAGTGTAGGAGACAGCAGGTTAAGTAATCTCTTTCTCCTTATGTCAATTGGGAAAATTATCCCTATCTTTTTCTGACTATTTGTTCATACAATCTTAGCCATTCACCATGTTTAACACAACTTCTATGATCATTTATGATTGAAATCAGGGGAGAAGGAGAGAAAATTGCAAGAGAAAAAGTATAGAAACTGAGGATAGGACTAATTCATTTCTGGTTCTCTGTAAACAGATCTTTTGCAATGCAATGCAGTGCTAAGATAAATTATGTGCTTGAAGTGAAGAAAGGAAAAAATACAAAGAAAACATAATTCAATAGCCCTGAAGAACATTCCTCACCCAGAGAATACAAAAGGTACTTTTAATGTACCTATTCGTCTCATCAGATTCCAAAATGATGTTATAAAGAAACACACTTCTTTGTAAACAATAAAAACATCAATATTTGTGTTGTTCTAACTATTTTTTCAGAGAAATAAAGAAAATGTGTCCTTGCATCTGTAAAGAAGAATGGTGGAACTGCCAAAGCACACAAAGTAGGCAGGCATAGAAACAGATTTCCCCATTGGTTGTATTTCATTCTAAAAGAACAGCACAATTTGAATTTAACATGCTTCAGAGACTATATCTACTTTTCTTTCGAAGGGAAAGGGCAACCAAGAAAATACCAACTTTTGTAAAATTGTAAATTGTGTAGTAGAGAAATAAGTCATGCTAAAGGTAGTTGCATTTACTGTTTAATTTTTCAGTTTCTCACAGATATCAAATTTATCATAGCAGACTTAATCTACTTTCCAATAAAATCAAGTGATATAATGGCTTTGAAAAATATCTTTGTGTAGGAAAATGTTCTAATTTGCATTTTAAAAAGAAAAGAACTGGAATATAAAGATAGTGTTTAATGACATATTTTGCTCTTGCAGAGAACAACTATGCAGCTAATAAGAACGAGCTGTAGAAAATCTGATGCATGCTCCTTACACTATGGGCCCTGGGCATGCACACACACACACACACACACACACACACACACACACACACACACACACACACACGAGAGAGAGAGAGAGAGGATTAAAATAAAATAAATCTCAGTAAAAAGCTAAATGTTAAAAGATAATTTGTTAATCAAAGGTTAATAATTTATTAGTTTCGGTAAAGTGATAAAGTAAACATACCCCAGTAACATTGTATAGTTAAGCATTTGCTTTTTGTGCACATGTAGGTTCAAATGTGTGCGTGTGGATTGTATGTGGAAGTGGGGGGTATACACTCACAAGTGGATGTTTGCATACCCATGTACATACCCGAAAATGATCAAGAAAATGACCAAGAATAGCCTGATCCAGAAATTTCCAACATATTCTTCAGAGACTGGGTCTCTCAGTGAATAGGGAGCAAAGTAGGCAGCTCATATGTTCCAATGTGCTTCGTCTGTAAGCCCCACCCACAGAACCCCACTGGGTTTACAGGCTCCTGTGACTGCAGCAGACTCTTAACTAAGGCAGTTAACAAAGTCATAAATATATATGTTTGATTATCCTAAATTAAATGACTACAGTTAGAGCTCTTGTCACAATTTATGGTTTATGAATACAGACAGCCAAGAAAACCTCTTCTCCAAAGGGTGAGAGGACACCAAATGGCACTAACAAGCTCAGTGTAGGGAGAAAGACAGGTTTAAGAAATCAGGCACATCATTTATAGAATTCTCAATCTTAACCTGTTTAAATAGGATTCGCAATAGCATTCTCAGAATATCCATTATTAGAATTTGTGGGTTTTGTTATTTGGAAAATGCCCTCTAACACGGAGTCTTTATGGGGTGTGCATTACAGTGTGGGAACACAATGTCCTTGAAATGGGTGAAGAATATGTTTTATTTCACTAAATGTTATTTTTTAAAGGTATATCTAGAGAGATTTGACAATGCATTAGTGTGCTTGGAAAGGCCTGTTTTAAACGTTAAATTTTGAACATTGAAAAAAGGAAACAGTCAAACATAGAATAAGAGAACAAAAGGATGTAACTGCTAACAGTGAGAAGCAAGGGGTGCTTTTATGGGTGAATAGGTTTTGATACATCTTTGTACATAGTTTTGATTTTGCCTACATGTTTGTTTTGCTTTGTTTCTCTTTGAAGAAACAAATCAAAATGACAATTTTTATTTTGTAAGGAATTTTCTACTCTACTGACGGTACAAGCACGATTTGTTAAGTAGTATCATTTATTGACACAAACTTTTTTATTATAACTCCCTCATCAGTTGTCTTCTGTATATTCAATTGGTAATCACATTTGACATTTGTTGAAACAATCACGGTTTTATTGATTATACTAATAGAAATGTTTCTTTGGTGTGTTAAGTGTGTCCAGTTCTTTAGGGTGGCAAACATGAGCAAATATAAGTGATTTATATTAAAATGTTCCTTGAGAGGGTTCTCAGCATTCCACTCAACACTGTCATTGCTTAAATGTCTCTTCTAGTCAGCTGTACTAAGACTTGTGTCTTGATATTCTCTATGTGACTTTAAATATGTGACAATAAGTGAACAAATTAGTCACTGCATTTTGATTACACAATTATTAAAATAAAATAATAAAGACTGAAGTAAAGTGACATGAGAAATAAATGGCAGTAAATGTAAAGCATTTCAATGTTTAAAAAATTAAAGAAATTTAGTATCTTTTTAGAGATTTAGCTCAGTGATAGGGCACTTGCCTAGCAAGTGAAAGGCCCTGTTTTGGTCCTCAGTTCCAGAAAAAAAATGGTAGTAGAAAATCATTTCATGTTAGAAATAATAATCCATTAATATATAGAATATATTGCCACAAAAGTATATAGATTATGAAATTAAATGACAATACATTTCACTGCACTAATTAAAAAGTGAAACCTGTGTTTTGTGTTACTCAGTATTTAGGTGTGGGATGGGTGGCTTCACAATTAAGGACACTGGCTACTTTTGCAAAGGTCCTGTCACAATCCCTGTTCCCATGTCAGCAGCTCACAACTGCTTGTAACTTTAACTCTAGGGAAAGCAAGGTTCTGTTCCGGCATTCAAGAGCATCTGCATCCATGTTCACATGCATGCATGTATACACATACACATAATTAAAAGCTTTATCTAAATCTCACTTGTGTGCCCACCAGGGAGTTTAGAGCATATCATCTACTACTGCAACATTTTGATCTGAGAGGCAGAATTTTAAATGACAATGGAAAGGCTTTTATTTAATTTTACAATATGTACCCTGATTCGGTTTCATTCATAAGAGTTAAACTACTTTGAAACAGACAATCTCACGCTGTGAGAATATAAATTTAAAAAGTATACTGAAACTTAGAAAAATATACCAAAGTTTAGAAAATAACTTGCCTGAGTTACTTCAAAATATGTGCTAATTCATAGTAATTATCCACTTAGTTAAAAAAAAACCAGACATGTAAGGTTCTGCTCTATATGAAAACAGAGTCAACATATCAAAGTCTAAGACTGCCTTATCACTAGGTCCTTTTAAATTAAAGATCCTTGATTACGTCAGCCTGTACTTCAAGCATTGCTCTTTACTGCCCACCAATCTTTTTACCATCTTCATACATTCCAAGCAAGGTAAAATGCTCAACGATAAGACTTTAAGTCTTTCTTTATTTTCTGACTTGAGAATCAGCCATCAGACTTCAGATTTTACAGGTTCCAATCCCCCCCAGGGCATGTGGTTCTAGCTAAATGGTCCTTTCTTTTTCTGTTAATATCACCGTGCACACTGCCCACATACTTTAAACCAGGCTTATCTTTGTGAAGTCACACCTTGACAGCCCACTTCGTGTATTTCTCCCCTTGCCAATAGTTAAAATTCAAGCTGTCAGAGCAATTCCTCAATGTATTCTGACACACAACATGTTGATTTTTCTGCTTCACTAGCAAATGGAAATGAAAATACCC
This sequence comes from Rattus rattus, assembly GCF_011064425.1. Taxonomy (NCBI): domain Eukaryota; kingdom Metazoa; phylum Chordata; class Mammalia; order Rodentia; family Muridae; genus Rattus; species Rattus rattus. The sequence continues at coordinate 127,103,859 of NC_046157.1, forward strand.
ACTAGGTCTCCCAGCCTGAACAGCATTCTGTCATTCCTGACACCATGAATCCTGTCTTCCCGTTGCAAAGTACTGCAGGGCTCTTCTGTATGAGCGTCTGCATCGCATATAAAGTGGTTTGAAATGGAAACCAAATTCTTCACTCTATTTTAGGTACTGGTTCACTTACATTTACAATTCAAATAGGCAGGCAAAGAAATACAGTGGCATCATACTTATTCAGTTATTTACAATTTAAAGGGAAGACAAAGTGAAAGTAAGAAAGCAGCAAGTAGCAATTTACCATCTCCTACCAGAGAGAGCTGGCGGGACACTCACCATAACACCACCAGAACTCATGTTTTCCATTTCATGCATTAAGACAGTACATTGAAAAGCATAGTTTCCATCTGAGAAGTATCTGACTGCATTTATCACCAAACCGAATGCTTTGGAAAGCACTTTGAATATTTTATCCAATGAGCAATTATAAAAACAGCCAATTGGAAAATTCATGTTGGCTTATTCATCTGTCAAATGTGAAAAAAACCCTATGAAACTGATATTCTGTATCTGAAAGTTATGTATTTTTCTTGGATAAAATACTTGGGGAATTCTCGTGATCTGAAGTGCAGAAACATAGAATTATTCTGAAGACTTTAAAAAGACTTTAAAAGTATCTTTCTTGAATAAGCAGCTGGCTCCTCTTGTCCCTGACAGTTTCAGTGAAAGCTCACATCAACAGACAGCTTAAAGCTTGCGAGGAGGCTATTGCTTTTACATCCAATATTATTGAGGGAGAAAAAAATATTTTAAGAGCTGATAGCAAAGGGGGAAAAAGGCATGTTTTGTAAATATGCTAGCAGATTCCTGTTCATCCATGCTCCCTGATCCTGTCTCTGCTGTCCCTAAGGAATGATTTTCTTTTAAAAACAATTCAATAGTTTATTTTTTGCGGCCTGTCAACTGCATCATTCTATTACCTATTTTCTGTTTCCACATCTAAGAGCCATTCTGAATGGCTTAGAGTTATACTTTAGAAATTGACTTTCTTTCTAGCTAATATTTGTTTCCTCTTTAACTAAATTAGAAAACTAATTTCCTAAAACGTAATACATTGCATTACTACAGAAAAATGTATGTTTTAAATTATGAATAATGCTTCTTTAAAATGTTTTCTTGTTTCCTTTTCATACAGTAGAAATTCTAAAGTCTAGACTAATTCTAGGATTTGTACCCAATCTGGACACAATTTGGCCCTTGACTCAATTCCAAGTTCATCTCCTGGAGCCCTCTCTCACATACAGTAATGAAATTATTTATTTTGAGCTAGTTATATTCACATGAATGATATATTTAAAAAAAAGCGAGGCATGCTGGCACTCACCTCTAATTCTTCCACAAAGAGCATTAAAACAGAGCTGAGTCTAGCCTGACACAGTAAGTTTCAGGTAGACTGTGCTGTGTACCATGACCCTATCTACAACTCTACCCAATGATGTAAAAACTGAAAAAAAAAATGCAGTGTGCCCTATGTCCTTTATCTAGTTTCTTCTATAATAACTGTTTGCTACATGGTACAATATGACAAGCTAAATTACTACTTTTGAGAGAAAATTAACCGAACAGAGAAAATCCAGAATGAATGTATTTGGCACTATGCCATGTATTGGAGACCACTTGAAAGGCGAAATATGGGGTATGGAGGGGGTTCATCTAGAAAAGTGTCATGCACAAACATGAAGGCCTGAATTCATACCTCAATTTGAATACCAGCGATAATGTGAAGGAAGTATCATGGATCTGGAGACCCAGGACTGAATTTGGCAAGATGAAGGGAGGTGGATCCCTAGTCTTACATAGAGAAATAAGTTCCCAAGAACTAATATATGCAGGGCCAGATGAGGTTCCAATAGCTGAAGTAATCTGGAAGCCAGACCCAATGTTTTTGAGATAAAGAAACACAAAAAGATTTTACATAAAGAGAAATAACAATTGTAAATCATATACATGTGTATATAGTCATGTGATATATTAATTTTTAAAAATAATAATTGGGTGATAGACCTGTCTCGAAGGTAGTGTGAGCGGTGGTATTGGAAGATCCAATGTCTACTTCTGTGCTCTACATGAGGTCCGAGAAATGGGTTTCTTTCCTTCTTCATATTCCACTTCACAGATAGTGAAAGAAATCTCAAACTCAATAAACTTAAATCAATTGTGGTGTAGGAACTTTGTTTTTCAGCACAAAAATTCATAAACGTCCCTTTCTATCACATCCCAATTAAAGTAGATCTTTTTTAATTAATGTGAATTAAATTATTTTTAAAATTTATATTTCAAATGTTATTCCCTTTCCCGGTTTTCTGGACATAAGCCCCCTATCCCATCCCCCTCCCCAGCTTCTATAAGGGTGTTCTGCTCCCCAACCAACTCCCCTCCCCACTCCCTCGACATTCCCCTATACTGGGGAGAAGGGCTTTTCCTTCCACTGGTGCCCAACAAGGCCATCATCTGCTACATATGCAGCTGAGCCATGGGTCAGTCCATGTATAGTCTTTGAGTATAAAGTAGATCTTTTTAACCTCACATTATGTTATGCATAAGACTCAAAAGAATGTAGCTATTGATAAAAACTCTACCTCTCCATCTGTCTTAGCCAATGTCCTATTGCTGTGAAAGGCACCACAACTATGACAACTAATAAAATAAAAAATAATTGAACTATGACTGAATGATATTTCAGAGGTTTAGTTAATTACTGCCATGATAAGAAGCATGGTGGCATATAGGAAAATGTGGTATTAGGGAAGGAGTCAAGAGTTCTACATCTGGGTCAACAAGGAACAGAGAGAGTCACTGGGCCTGACTAGAGCTTCAGAAACCTCAGAACCCACCACCAGTAGCATATTTCCTCCAAGTCTCAATAGACTTGTAGCATATCACAGTGCACAATACAGTGAATCCAATTCCGAAAGTCCCTATAATCTATTACAGAATCAACACTGTTGAAAAGTCCTAAGTATAAAGTCTTTTCTGAAACATGTGTAATTTACCAACTGTAGCTCCTTTAAAATCAAAATTAAATAAAATACAGTTAACATATCCCCAATATACAATGGCACAGGATGAAGGAAAAGGAACATAATAAGAAAATATTGAACCAAAGCAAGGCTGAAAAGCAGGAGAGTATACTAAAAACTCTGCATCTCCATGACTGATCTCAAAGTGCTCTTAAGAGCTCCAAAGCTTTGTTGGCTGCCATACTTTTCTCTCTCTCCTCTCCTCCTCCTTCCTTCCTCTCCTCCCTCTCTCCTCCCCTTCCTCCTTCCCTCCTCCCTATCTCCTTCCCCCTCCCTCCTTCCCTCCCTATCTCCTTCCCCCCTCCCTCCCTCCCATCCCTCCTCCCTCCTCCCTCCCCCCCTCCTTCCCTCCCTTCCTCCCCTCCTCCCTCCTTCCCCTCCCCTTCCCTCCCTTCCCCCTCCCTCCTCCTCCCTCCCTCCTCCCCCTCTCCCCATCTCCTTCCCTCCCTCCTTCCCTCCCTCTCCCCTTTTCCTCTCTCCCTCCCTCCCTCCTTCCCTCCCTCCCTCCTTCCCTCCCTCCCTCCCTCCCTCCTTCTTCCCCCTCCTTCCCTCCCTCCCTCCCCTCCCCCCCCCTTCTTCCCTCCCTTCCTCCTCCCTCCTCCTTTTCCTCCCTGTTAGCAGCTTTCTTTGACAGGTATCCTATGACTCTGGCATCTCCAACATCTTGGGGTCTCCAACGCAATCCAGGATTTACCTTAACAGTTTTATGCCATAGCCTCTCTGGCCTCCATGCCACACACCTGATACACATGGCCTCAGCAGCTTTCCTCAGTCACAGGTATATTGCATCTGCCCTTACTTGTATCTTTGACTCTAACTCCAGCACCCGGTGGCTGAAGCTGCCAAATTCTTCTATTTGCTGGGTCAGGACCATAACCCCATTTGCTCAAACACATTTTCCAAGCTTTCAGGTTTTAAGGATTTCTTTCATTGAATAAGGTTGACTGTCCTGGAACTTGCGCTGTAGACCAGGCTAGACCCAAACTCAGAGATTTACCTGCCTCTGCCTCTGGAGTGCTGGGAATAAAGGAGAGTGCCACCACACTCAGCCCTAACCTGCAAGTTACACTCATAAGTTAGATGTTTAGCTGGGCAGAGTCTCGCCTTGATACACCACTCTCTTTATTCTCTGTTAGCATCAGATTTTTCTTTAGACGTTTTAGCTCCTTAAGCACTGGACTTGATTCCATGGTCCCTCCTGGTGTTCCTTTACTCCCTCCTCAAAATCTACATTTTTACTTTTTTCAGCTTGCTTCTTATTCTTAAAGATCTGCATAAGGCAGTAATAACCACCCAACACAGTGAACACTAAGGTATCTGAATATCTCTTCTATCAATGATGTCAATCTACACCTCTTCGATTTAGCTTCAGGCACATTTTTTGGACAAAATATAACAAGAACAGTCAGTAGGCTAGAAACTAATGTTCTCCTCTTAAACATCTTAAGACAAGCTGTTATCATCTACATTGCTCTTAGTACTGTTCTTTTCTAAGATTCTTCTAATATGACTCATTAAGACTTTCTTAAAATGTATAACTGCTACGCTGATCTAAACATTCAAAGTGCACACATTTCACTATGAAGCCACGTGATCAGAGCTGTCACTGTAATACCAGAGTCCTGGGGACTAATTTCTCTCTTAGTCAGATTCCTATTGCTATATGAAGAAATACCATGATAGTGTCAACTTTTATAAAGAAAAAATATTCCTTTGGGAATAGTTTAAAGGATCAGAGGGTTAGTGCATTATCATCACAGCAGGAAGCGTGGCAGTGGGAGCCCAGATTTCTATATCCAGATTGTTGTGAAGCATGAAGAGAGCTACTGGGCCTGGCTTGAGCTTCTGAAACCTGAAAGTGACATATTTCTTCCAATAAGGCCACAACTACTGCTACAAGGCCACATCTACTAATTGTGTCACTATCTATGAGCCTGTAGAGTTTATTTCTTTTACACCACTGCATCATCTAAGAACTGATACCCATTAAGTTAGTCATGAAAATATTCAACTTCTAGGGTTCTGTTTTCTCCTCTATAAAATATTGAAAATGATAATTGATGTATACTTTACAGAACTGTATTTGAAGTACAATTGATGGACATAAATCACCACAGTTGGGTCAAAATTGTTGAGATATATATATATATATATATATATATATATATATATATATATCTCAAAACAAAAACAAAAACAAAACAAAACCAACATGAGATAAGGAGATTATTCTTTGAAAATTAAAAGAAAAAAATTAATAACTCCTAATCAAACTAAATGAACTAATGAACTAAAAGAAAGTAAAAGAAAATCCAAATTGTTATCATTAAGAAAGTACAAGGAGATATTAGAAAATTTGAAGGTATTTTTCAAAAATCAACATTCTACTGTTAGAAAATCCCAAAGAACAAGATGGCTCTTAAGATATACCTTATCCATCAAAATTAAACCAACATAAAATTAATACCTTAAGCAGAAACTTCTGCCCCATGCTCCTAAAAACGCCCAGGGATTGAAAAATCCACAGCAAAAAATTCCCCAGACCAGTGCAGAACAACTAAAACAAAGCTTTGCTTTTGAGATACGCCATAAAAATAAACATATGTAAACCACATATGTTAAGCATTATGAATCTAATTACATCACATAACCAACTATAAGCATTATGTTAGAAATATGTACCTTAAGTAATTTTGAATATTTTTTTCAAATAGTAGAAACATGCAAATGTAAGAAAGTATCTGAAAGAGATTTTACAAATGCAGAGTGCACTAATAAAGAAGACCTACTAGAAAAGCAGGCAAAATACAGAATTATTTTCATTCTCCTGGTGCCTTCAAGTTCTGCAAAAGCAGTGATCATATAGATGTGCAATATATTGCTGATATATGCTAAACTTTACAGTTTTAAAAAATTAAGTTTTCTACTCTAGCTGCACAAATAGTTGGGCATGTATTGTTCCACTACAATGAACTTGATTATGTACAAGAAGTACACAAATCAAATAGTGTTAGCATTTTCTTCAATTTGTCTTTTTATTAGTAGCCTCAAATTAGTGATGAAGATTCTCACTGATTGACTCTGCATCCTTTAATCAGCATCCAAGTAAAATAAATGTTTTATGTGCTAATTTTCATGTCATTTCACAGGAAGCTTTTCAGCTCTCAGTTCCTCCTTGCTATGGCTTGAATCAATGATATTGCTAACAAAGTGTCTTGCAGTTTGTAAAGAGCACTTAGGAAAAGAAGATTGCAAAAACCACAAACAACATTTTGAGGATTTAAATTCCTTCCAGCATAAAAGTTTGGTTCCTCTGATACATAGGCAGAGAGAAAAAAATGATCATGATTTAAAGAGAAGTCTGTCTTCGTTCATAAATACTGGAAGTTATGCAGTTGAAGAGAAGCTATGTGCAGGGAAAGGAATTAAAACTAGTGGGCAAATTTTTAGTGAAAATAAAGATTGAAAGTGTCTTCTTCAAAAATCACCTTATTGCATATTGTGTGGTATAAGGTTATTTGAATTAACTATATTCCCAGAGGACATTGAACTTAATATTTTTGCAGAATAATGGAAAACTCTGTTCTTTCTAAGGCTACAGAATTGGATACTGCTTTATTCACACTGTCAGTGCTACGATCTCTTCTAGACTAGTTTACCCAAGTTTTGCATTTTCATTAAAACCGAACGACAGTTGTAATGAGCTCTATTCTTTATTCTTCCTGTATTTCCATTGCCAAGTGAAGTCTTACGTAGAAAGTAATACTTAGCTTGGTATCATTCTTCAAGAAAATTAAAGACTGGATCAGGTACCACCACATACAAGTTGTTATGTAAGCAAACAGGTGCCATGAGGAAATTGATGTTTTCCCATCGGACAGAAATAAGGCACACTTGGTTTACTTCTTTGGTTTCCAGAGAAAAAGAGTCATGGCTAAGAACCTTCTCAAGAAAGTGGATATTTGGAGAGAATTCTGAAAGGCAGTTAATGTTGCATAATTTCAAAGCAAGGTGAATACACACATATGTAGAGCAGAGAAGGAATAATCAACTTGTTTCTGTTGATTGGGCTAAGAAAATAATCTCCTATTAAGTGCACTCTATGCAAAAAGTTGGAGTTGGGTATATTTCCTGTGTTAAGGTAAAAATAGATGTCCAGACATGCATGCTGAAATATACTCAATACACTGTGTTAAATCTCTTAGGATATTCGTGATAGTTGTAATAACAAGTAGGCTATTCTTCAGTTAGCCCAGAACCATGCTAGAGGAAGAGAGGCCCTGATTTCTGAAATGGTCTAGAAGACATGGCCCTGAGCCATAAGAAAAAGAGAACAAAGTATCTATGATACATTAGCAGCTTGAAAGAGCTTCCCTGTGGGTGAGAGCGTTCAGAGTAAGACTCATGAAAGGACACTGAAACTGTTCACTTGCACAGAATTTAACTGAGCAGACTGACAGCTTCTATCATGGCAGCTGTGTTCTAGCATTGCTCTGAACACACCATGGCCATTGAGCTTCTGGAGAGAATTACAACACTGTCCTTAGGAGAATCTCATCTAAACCTTTTATATGCTTTAACCTTTTTGCAAAAGAGAGGTACACTACATTCTCAGAGTTTCAAATGCCCTTCCTTGTTAGTTACAACACTATATTTCTAAGCAGTCCAAGAGTTTGTTGTGGAAACATCTTTGTTTTAAGTTTGGTACTTTATTCTTTTACTCCATGATTTCTTTCTTTCGTTTTGCTAATTGGCATAATCACTAATACATGATTGCCAAATACTACTTAACATCAATTTTGTGCTGTACACTCTACTAGGCCTATAAATATAAGATTACAATGAAAATTTACTTTTGTTAAACATATGTATGGGGTCCATTGAGATGTTATGATATACACATTCATTGTGAAATGAGCCAATGAAGTTATTTATTTAGCATTTATCCTAACATTTCATATGTTGGTTTTGTTTATAGTTTGTTTTTCATAGTGAGAATATTGATAACACCAACTCTACTCTTTTATTAATTTTGAAACTCCCACCATCATTAGCTATGGCCACAATGTTGTACAATAGATCACTAAAACATTTAGCTTGACATTCTATATTGCCTTTGATTAGCATGCTTTCTTTACCCATCCCTAACACCAGTGAATGAGACGGGGCTGCCTGGGGCAGGGGAAGAAAGACTTTGTGAATTATAGTAATGGTGTCTAGAGACGATTGAGAATCTGATATACTTCACTTACTGCATGTTGATCTCAGTCTGTAGGTTATGTATTTAAAAGCACAGGCCACACTGACTCCTTCCCAAAGTCTTGACATATTGGAAAGCCTGGTTCTACTTCTCCCATCATAGAATCCATATCTTATTACAGTGAATTAATTTTATGATAAATTTAGTTGAGTTTATGACATATTTTTGCTTATTCATGTGCCTAGCAGAGTGCTCTCCGTTGTACGTGATTTCATGCTGGAACGGTAGCAGCTCCTAAAGCCACGACACCACATCAATGGAACTGGAATTTCAGTGTATCATCATCCTGGAGTTTCCTTTATTCTTTTCTATGCATATTGTTTCAGCATATGAATGTAAATACACTGCTGGAAGTATTCCATCACAAAGTGGTCTTTAGTGGTTCCAAAATTTAATTAAATTTAGAATGTAAATCCTTCATCAGGGAGTTCAGAAACTTCATAGGCTTAAAAGCACATGTGACCAGGAAACAGAATAGACAAACCATTTATTTAATAACTTCACATTAGATTGCTCTCTAAATGCAACAAGAATGACATTTCCAGGAACCTTAGACAACTGCATCCTTTTTAGTTGAAGCCACATATTCTTGTACTAAGACAGCCCACAGGAGAAAGATACTCTCATACAGGAGATAAAGGAAGTAGTAAAGACCAATCTGATATCTTATTAAGAAACAGCTTTTAGTTCTTCAGTAAATATTTACTAAGGGTCAATATAGCTTCTGTCATCAAAGGTTAGGAGTAATTAAATATGATAGAGCAAGGATTAGCCTTATGCAAATGACGGTGGCATCAGATAATAAGGGAGCACTTCTATTAGGGATGAAGATAAAAAGCCAGCTAAAGAAACTCATTCCTTGAAATTATTTCTTTTGTTCCCATTCTGGGTTTTATCTTTGTTACCCTTTCACAAGATACAATGACTCAAAAGATGATTTACTATTTTATCCTATAGAAACAGAAATAGTTTGCATGCTGTGAGGATGAAGCTTGCCAGCTGAGAAGTAATCATATTAAGATTATAATGCTCCCTTAAATAATTTTTAAAAAGCAAGCTTCCTACAGAGCAATTTCCCTAGTGTATGTTCATCTAGGCAAACATAGGGGCAGGAGAAGGGCCATTTGAGGATTGGGATCCGAGTATTTAGGTGATACCCAGTGTATAGCGTGCTGAAACGGCTTAGCGGGCAATTTCATGGTCATGCAAGCCTGGTGATCTAAACTGGGTCCTCAGATTTTATAAAAGGAGAGAACTTAGTCCTAAATTTTGTTCTCTAACCTCCACATGGGCTGAAGTCCAGATCCAGTGGTGTTCAGAACCTGAAAAAGGATGTGTGGAAGAAGACGTGGACTGAAATTCCCACCCTCCTGCCCTGAGGTAACTCGTGCCTTCTTTATTTCTACATCTACATTTTCACAGCTGAAAAAGGTTACATTCATTTTCTCTTTTTTTTTCATGAGAAAGTTCTTTTAAGAAATTCCTATGGTCAACAATCATGTGCATGCTGCATTTTCTCCCTTTCTTCTCCTCAATTCTCTTGTTTTCCTGCTAACCAAAGAACTGTATTCAGAAAGTGAAGCACAGCTTCAACAAGCAGTTGATATCTGGCCCAGCACATTCGTACATAATCAAGTGATCATGGTTGCTAGCAACTGTGGTTAAAGTATAGAGAGTTGATGGATTATATACTCAGGAAATTCTGACCTAATTACTGACACCTCTCCATATTCTAATCAGGAGATCTAATTCCTCTAACACCCAGGGCTCAAATTAGTGACCTAAGTAGGTTTCTCATCCTTACTTGGTTCTGAATGTTCTCATTAAGTCTTGGAACTAATAATCCGGCAAGACCTTTCTAACTTTTTAGACATCATCTGTTGTTTGGAACAGGTTGGTGGACAAATTGTTGTCAGGACCAAGTTACCATTGGGAAAGAACAACCAGACTGTATCTGATGAACCTAGATCAGTACCTCCTGTTGACTAACAAACAGAGGTGTGACCCGCTCTGCTCCCAAGATCCTCAAAGACAAGCAAGAATGAATCACAGCCGGGGCTTTCATTTTCTGATTCTGAGGAAATGTCATTTACACACAACATGAAAATAAACCTGCCAGTAGCAAAGTCAAAAAATGCAAACACAATGCAAAAGCAAACCAATCATTCCCTGAGGAAAGGTCAGCAGATTCTGCACGAATATTCACAAAGGTCCTTGTCATGTGGGGACCTAACTCTTCTGGCCTTGCCGTAAGGAGAGCCATTGGTATGACACTCGTGAGCCGTTTCCAGAAGGGGCTTGGCCGCCCCCACACAGGCATGGCACATCTACACCCACACTCACACACATACATTTTAAAAGGCACTGTACATTGCACTTTTCCTGTATGTGATCCTTTTCAGGCCAAGGAACTGAGAATGGTGAGTCGACCTGAAGGAAAAGCTTCTGTTTATAGGCTAAGAAAAATATTTTCTAATTGTTCTCAAAAACCGACACATTAATAGGCTTGAAGTACATTTGTTTAATAAAACAATAATAATGAATTGCCCAAGCTGTACATAAGTTAGATATCTGAGAGAGTATAGTCACTCTTATGTTCGATCATACTTGAGAAATTCTGCAACTGAGACTTATGGCAAGGTATACTGTTCTGCCTCATGCAAAATCAATCAATCCACAAGTTAATTTCCATCCAAGACCAAGTTTCTACAGAAATAAGTAAATGAAAAATCCTCTGTTCAGTTCTGTACTTGAATAATTACAACAAAGACAATAGATTAGAAAATGATTATTTTCTAATGTCATTAATGTTGTAAGATTGTAAAATAATTTAAAACCTAGTAAATACACATATGTATATATACATATATGAATATAGAATCAGTTCTTTAGAGATAATATTTATCCTAAATAGTAAATCACCAAATGAGTATGATATAAAATGCTCATAATTACAAATATTTCAGTGATTTGTGAACATTCAAAATGTTAGAAAGGTCTTGCTGGATTATTGGTTGCAAAACTTAGTGGAAATCTGAATTTAAAGGATCATCATTAGTTATAAATGAAATGTGAAGTATTACATACCTCTGAACTCAAAGTACTCAAAGTATTTTAAAATTAACCATGCACTCCTAGAGCAAAGGTCTGTTTACAGCATTGAAAGGAGTTTTGAAAACACACAGATGAAAAGATGGTAAAACAAAATGATACTGCAAATAGAGTGATCAGAATATTGTAGAAAAACTTGAAAGCTAAAAGGTTTCCCCACTAGCAAATATATTATAGACATTGATTCAAATTTAAGAGAATTAAAAGTATAATATACGTATAGCTTGCAAACATAAAATCCTCATCTCAAATATTCTTAGCAGGTAGAAACAGATAGGTATGCCTACTTCAGCATTCTTAAACCATGAGCAAGATGGTAGGAATTTAGACAGGAGTACAGGAGAATGAGTGTGTATAGTCTGTGAGAAAGAAAACCATCAAAGGCACATATGTAACAAATGGAAGTTCGGCCTGCATAGTAGTTTATCTCTGAGGTTGATGAACTTCTCAGGACACCTGAGGAAACTTTGACAATCCAGGACTACTCAGCTGACCTAATGTGTTATCACACATGCTTTGAAGTATTTCAGGTTGTTCTCCTGTTACTCATTCTGAACAGAGAGCTGTCTATATTCCACAGGACTGACACTTTGACAAAAGGACAAGTAAATATGTACCAAGATTCTAAAAGGTTCCTTAGAACTTCTCAAAACTAACTTTCAGTGACCTGAATGGTTTAAGGCTTTCTTTCTAAATTGAACAATAAGTATAACAACAAATAAAATTCTAATTAGGCACAACTCGGAGGAACTCTAATAACATGTTTGGTGGGAGTGGGAATCCCTCAATTTTATAATCCTAAATTGATCAACAGAAAAATTTTTTTCTGATAATACAACTTTCTCTAATTGTATGAAGACAGTGGGAGTCTAAGAAAATGCTGTACCTATAAAATTGAATGGAGTTCAACATCTTGAAGTATTACTTAATTTGAAAGTGTTTATATTTTTTGTATTAGAATTTCTTTATTAGCCTTTAATTTTCTGCTTGCCACTTCCTGGAGATATATTATTACCAAAGGTCACAACATAGGTGGCAGAGAAATCTAATTAGTATGTATTGAATTTGTTAGCAACATTTCTGCCTCCATGACCAGATACGGTTGAACGTTAAGACAATTTGAAAGTTCTTTCCAGATAAGCCATAAGGTATGACTAAGTTTAAGTTGAAAAAATATAATTATCAGATATAGAGCTCTAAATTGTCTTGGCTTGAGAGATAACAAAATTTAGTTTGGCTACTAAGTCTGGATAATGTGACATTCAGACAAGATAAAACTTTCTGACTAAATCATGGAAAACTCATAAACATAATTTGCATATATTATCTTTTAAGTAAAGTGAACCAAGTTGGTAATAGAACAATGTCTGGCACATTAAAAGCAGATCATTCTGGCTAACCTTCTGCAAGATATATGCGGCATCTATGTAAATATCACTGTAGAGACAGAATGTGCAGAGTAACATTTTATGCAAAATTTGAAAAGGCCAAAATAAACCCCAAATTCCTCCATGTTATGACCAGGCCTGACTTCAAAAAGAAGGTCATAAGTTACCAGCTGCAGGAATAGATCATGAAATTCAGAAAAAAAGTTCATAAAACTGTCCCAGAGAACAGCATGTAGGTAACCAAAAGAATTGGAAAATATCTTATCCTATGATGGGCCATTTGTGCTGGGCAGTCCTATCTTATCCTGTAGTTAAAGGTTCATGTCATAAAAAGCAGACTACTGACCACCTGGCCAATCAGAAGCCAACCCCTGTAACCTCCCCAGCATGCACAAATGAAATTTTAGATTGCCTATTCCACTCTCTAAATATAGAAGAACTAATAAAGTAGCCAATCAAAGTTACACCAATGTGAAAACTTTGGCCCCTGCCAATCACATTAGAGATTGCCTAATCCTTCTAGAGAGTTCCTCTGGTTTCCTATAAGAAGGCATGCACACCATTGTCTGGGGTCACCATTTTAAAGAGCGGTTGACACTCTGTATGATGGTTGTTTCTGCAGAATAAACATTGTTTGTCTTTGCATACTGAGTCTGAGATCTTCCTTCAACTATTTTTGGACCCTTACATTTTTACCTAAATAATTTGGTTGAAAGCAATGTATCCACACTTCATTTTTATTTCATTTTTTATTATAATTATTTGAGTAAACACCGAAGTCATAACAGTGATTTATAGATTCAATTCTTTCAGTTTTTAAGAGGAGTTGAATAGCAAACTCCATGTGCCATCCTGTTAGTCCCATGCTTCTTAGCTATGACAGGAAAATAAAAAGAAGACAATGTGGCCCATGGTTGGAAAGAGTTTAAGCACATGCTAAAGCCTTTTTGAGTACTTAGGTTCATTACAGCACTATGGGGAATGGATATTGAAGAGAACTGAAACTGGAGATTTAAAGAGCAAGCACCACAACTAGTTTCACAGAAATCAATTATCACAGAAGAGAATGTAAGTTGGAAAATGAAAACCCTACAAAAAGAAGCATTTTAAAAAGAAAGAAAGAAAGAAATGTCTTCCCACCAAATTTGAGCAAAAAAAAATATTTTATGTTCATGGATATGAAAAGAAAAACTTGTCAGCACCAATTAAATTATTCTATTTCCTACTCTTACAAGAACTGATGAAAAGAATGTTTGAAATTTTCAGTTATGATGGTTCCTATCATCAGAAAGGCAGTAATGAAAACACAAATTGATACTTAACTTCATGAATCCTTTGTCATGCAAGAAAACCTACAGTACATCCCTTGTTCATATTTCATTGGACCATTGTTATAAAGGATAAAGATACAAATACTGTCAAAAATCATGATTTCAAAGAATCAAAATAAAATGATGACATGTATCATATGAGAAGATAGGTGATATTGTTTAAAACTTAAATGGTTGTATAATAATCATTATACATTCTTCAGCAATTATGCCCATAAATAAATCAAAATGTCAATGGGGCTATATGCCCTATTCAGAAGGGTGTATTTCCTGCCATCTTTGCCTGCATAATAAAAAATCTACAAATTACCACCCCAACCTTCTAAAGTCACCTTGTCACTACTGAGGTTCCAAAAGCACAAAAGCATGGTTCCGGTTATTTGGTATTTATAAAAGACTTTAGTGCACACTTGACACTAAGGGGTAACAATAATTTTATTTAACTATATATGGCATATACAAACTCTGCCTAATATCCAAGAAATCAGTAAATTAAAAACAAATCTACTTCTATTTGTAATACATAGACATGACATCCATAGATAGATGGATAGGTAGGTAGATAGATAGATAGATAGATAGATAGATAGATAGATAGATAGATAGAGAGAGAGAGATAGAGAGAGAGAGAGATGGATGGTAGATAGAGATATATGGTCCAATAGGGCTAATTTAGGAATTTTATTTATGTATAGGAATTATCTTAGAGTCTCTACTACTGAAACCTTTGTATCAAAACACAAAGAGGCTGAAGGTTTCAGAGTATGGGTTTTGTAAACAATCACTATATATTCTTCAACAAATATGCATGCCCATATATCAATCAAAATGTCAATACAGTTAAAGCATTCATATTTCTCTTTCTTTTTAGGAAGGGTGTACAGATCATTGAACTTTTGCATCAAGTTGCCAAGTAGATAATTTGTAAATATCTCATTATTATTTCTTGGTTTTGTCGTTCAGATTGAGTCCTAATGTATCTTTATCTTTGACAACAATAAGAACATAAACTTTGAAATAAACTTCTGTAAAGATCTGGCTTGTGTCAATTTAAAAATCAATGTGAAGTCATTTAGGTTTTGTAATGTAGTATACTTTAAGTCATCATTTACTTCCAATACCCATAATAAAATTTGCTTGGCATCAACAATAGAGATTCTACACAAAGAATTTTTTTTAAAAGCAGCAAAATGAATAAGAAGAGATATTACTCATCTAATCATGTCATTTCTCTCTAATATACATCTTCTACTTACACTACACATTTTTCTTTTTTATTGTATTTTTATTTGCATTTCAAAAGTTATCCCCTTTCTGAGTTTCCTGTATATAAACTCCCTATTCCGTCCCCCCTCCACCTTCTTGTATAAGGGTATCCCACACACATCTACCCACACCTTCCTGTCTCCACACTCTGACATTCTGCTACACTGTGGGGTACAGCTTTGGCAAGACCAAGGGCTTCTCCTCCCGTTGGTGCACAACAAAGCCATCCTCTACTACATATGCAGCTGGAGCCATGGGTCTGTCCATGTGTACTCTTTGGATTGTGACTTAGTCCCTGGGAGCTCTGCTTTGTTGGTATTGTTGTTCTTATGGGTTTGCAAAACCCTTAAGCTCCTTCAATCCTTTCTCTAACTCCTCCAATTGGGATTACATTCTCAGTTCAATGGTTGGCTGCTAGCATTCGCCTCTGTCTTTGTCATGCTCTGAATGAGCCTCTTAGGAGACAGCTATATCAGGTTCCTGTGAGCATATACTTTTTGGCATCAGCAATAATATCTGGGTCTGGTGGCTGTATGTATATGGGCTGGATTCCCAGGTGAGGCAGGGTCTGAATGGCCATTTTCTACTTGAAACTTTGTCTCTTTATCTCTTCCTATGAATATTTTTGTTCCCCATTCTAAGCAGGATTGAATCATTCGCTCTTTAATTGTCCTTCTTGAGCTTCATGTGGCATGTGGATTGTATCTTGGGTATTCTGAGCTTTTGGGCTAATATCCAATTATCAGTGAGTACATACCATGTGTGTTTTTTTGTGATTGGGTTACCTCACTCAGGATAATACTTTCTAGTTCCATCAATTTGCCTCTGTATTTCATGAAGTCATTGTTTTTAATAGCTGAGTAATATTCCATTGTGTAAATGTACCACATTTTCTGTATCCATTTCTCTCTTTGGGACATTGGGTTGTTTCCAGTTTCTGGCTATTATAAATGAGGTTACTATGAACATACTGGAGCATTTGTCCTTGTTATATGTTTGAGCACCTTTTGGGTATATGCCCAGGAGTGGTAAAGCTGGATCCTTAGACAGTACTATGTCCAATTCTCTGAGGAAACTACATAATGATTTCCAGAGTGGTTGTACTAGTTTGTTATCCCATCAACAGTGGAAGAGCGTTCCTCTTTCTCCACGTCTGTTGTCACCTGTGTTTTTTACCTTAGCCATTCTGACTGGTGTGAGGTGGAATCTCAGGGTTGTTTTGATTTGTATTTTTTCGATGATTAAGGAGTTCGAACATTTATTTAGGTACTTCTCAGTCATTTGATGTTCCTCTACTAAGAATTCTTTGTTTAGCAGTATACCCCATTTTTAATAGGGTTATTTGATTTTCTAGAGTCTAACTTCTTGAGTTCTGTGTGTGTGTATATGTATATATACATATTGGATATTAGCCCTTTATCAGATGTAGGATTGGTAAAGAACTTTTCCAATCTGTTGGTTGCTGTTTTGTACTAATGACAGTGTCCTTTGCCTTACAGAAGACTTGCAATTTTATGAAGTTCCATTTGACTATTCCTGATGTTAGAGCATAAGTCATTGGTGTTCTCTTCAGAAATTTTGCCCACTGCCCATATGTTCTAGGCTCTTCCATACTTTTTCTTCTATTAGTGTCAGTTTATCTGGTTTTATGTGGAGGATTAAGTCATTGATCCACTGGCACTTGAGCTTTTACAGGGCAAATAAGAATGGATCATTTTGCATTCTTCTATATGCTGACCTATACAGTTGAACCAGCACCATTTGATGAAAAAACTATCTCTTTCCACTGTATGGTTTTAGCTCCTTTGTCAAACATCAAGTGACCATAGAGGTGTGAGTTCATTTCTGGGTCTTCAATTCTATTCCATTGACCTACCTGCCTGTCTCAGTATCAAGACCATACAGTTTTTATCACTATTCCTTTGTAATACAGTTTTGTTCAGTGAGCGTGATTCCCCCAAAAGTTCTTTTATTGTTGAGGATAGTGTTTGCTATGCTGGTGTCTTGTTATTCCAAATGAATTTGAAAATTGCACTTTCTAACTCAATGGGGAGTTGAGTTGGAATTTTGATGGGGATTGCATTGAATCTGTAGATTGCTTCTAGCAAATGGTCATTATTACTATAGTAATCCTCCCAATCAATAAGCATGGGAGATTTTCCAAATTCTGAGATCTTCTTCAATATCTTTCTTCAGAGACTTGAAGTTCTTACCATACAGATCTTTTACCTGTTTAGTTAGAGTCAACCAAAGGAATTTTATATTATTTGTGACTATTGTGAGGAGTGTTATTTCCCTAATTTCTTACTCAACCTCATATATCCTTTGAGTAGAGGAAGGCAACAGATTAGTTTGAGTTAATTTTATATCCAGCGACTTTGCTGAAGTTGTTTATCAGTCTTAGGCATTCTCTGGTGGAACCTTTGGTGTCACTAAAGTCTAACATATTGCCTGCAAATGGTGATCTTTTGACTTCTTCGTTTCCAATTTCTATCCCTTTGACTTCCTGTTGTTGTCTGATTGCTCTGGCTAGGACTTCGAGCACTATATTGAATAGGTAAGGCAAGTGTAGGCAGCCTTATATAGTGCCTGATTTTAGTGGGCTTGCCTTAAGTTTCTCTCCATTTAGTTTGATGTTGGCTACTGGTTTGCTATATATTGCTTTTATTATGTTTAGGTATGAGTCTTGAATTCCTGATTTTTCCAAGACTTAACAGGAAGGGTTGTTAAATTTGGCAAATGTTTTCTCAGCATCTAATGAGATGATCATGTGTGTTTTTTTTTCTTTGAGTTTGTTTATATAGTGGATTATATTGATGGATTTCTGTATATTGAACCATCCCTCCATTCCTGGGATGAAGCCTACTTGATCACGATGGATGATCATTTTGATGTGCTCTTTAATTCGGTTTGTGAGAATTTTGTTGGGTATTTTTGCGTTGATTTACATAAGGGAAATTAGTCTGAAGTTTTCTTTCTTTGTTGGGTCTTTGAGTGCTTTAGGTATAAGTGTAATTGTAGCTTCATAAAGGAAATTGGGTAGTGTTCCTATTTTGTGGAATAGTTTGGTCTATATTGCTATTAGGCCTTCTATGAAGGTGTGATAGAATTCTGCACTAAACCCATCTATTCCTTGGCTTTTTTGTTCTGTTTTGTTTTGTTTGGGAGACTTTTAATAACTGCTTCTATTTCTTTAAGATTTAAGAGACTATTTACATTGTTTGTCTGATCCTGATTTAAATTTTGTATCTAATATCTATCTAGAAAATTGTCCATTTCATATAGATTTTACAGTTTTGTTGAGTATAGGCTTTGGTAGTAGGATCTGATGACTTTTTTGGAATTTGCTCACATTCTGTTGTTATGTCTCCCTTTTCATTTAGGATTTTGTTAATTTGAATTTTCTCTCTGTGCCTTCTGGTTAGTGTAGCTAAGGGTTTATCTATGTCTTTGATTTTTTCAAAGAATCAGCTTCACATTTGATTTTTGTATAGTTCTTTTTGTTTCTCCATGGTTGAATTTAGCCCTGAGTTTATTTTCTGCCCTCTACTCCCCTTGGGCGTATTTGCTTCTTTTTGTTCTAGACCTTTTAGGTATGTTGTCAAGCTTCTAGTGTATGCTTTCTCCAGTTTCTTTTGGAGGCACTTAGAGTTATTAATTTTCCTCATAGCAATGCTTTCATTGTGTCCTATAAGTTTGGTTAGTTTTGGCTTCATTTTAATTAAATTCTAAAAGACCTTTAATTTCTTTTTTTATGTCTTTCTTGACCAAGTTATCATTAGGAGAGCATTGTTCAGCTTCGATTTGTAAGTGGGCATTCTGTCTCTATCTTTTGTTTTCTTTCTTCCTTTCTTTTTTCTTTTCTTTTCTTTTTTTTTTTTTTGTTACTAAAGACCAGTCTTAGTCTGTAGTGATCTGACAAGATGCATGAGATTATTTCAATCTTCTTGTATCTCTTGAAGCTTGTTCTGTGACTGATTATATGGTCATTTATGGAGAAGGTAGCATGAGGTGCTGATAAGAAGGTATATTCTTTTGTTTTAAGAGGAAATGTCCTATACATATCTGTTAAATCCATTTGGTTCATAAATTCTGTTAAAATCTTTGTGTCTCTCTTTAGTTTCTCTTTCCATGATCTGTCCATTATAGAGAATGGGGTGTTGAAGTCTCCTACTATTATTGTGTGAGGTGCAACTATTCTTTGAACTTTAATAAGGTTTCTTTTATTAATATAGTAGCCCTTACTTTTGGAGCAGAGATACTTAATATTAAGGGTTCATCTTGATGGATTTTTCCTTTGATGAATATGAAGTGTCCTTTCATATGTTTTTTAGCAACTTTTGCTTCAAAGTAAATTTTATTCAATATTAAAATTGCTACTCCAACTTGTTTCTTTGGGCCATTTGCATGGACAATTGTTTTCCAGCCTTTAACTCTGAGGTAGTGTCTGTCTTTGGCACTGAGGTGTGTTTCCTGTACGCAGCAAAATTCTGGGTCCTCTTTACATATCCTGTCTAGTCTCTTTTTGACTAGGGAATTGAGTCCATTGATGTTAATAGATATTAAGGGATAGTGATTGTTGTTTCCTGTTGTTTTTGTTTTTAGAGGTGGAATTATGTTTACATGGCTCTCTTCTCTTTGGTTTCTTGCAAGAAGATTAATTTCTTGCTTTGTCTAGGATGTAGTTTTCCTACTTAGTTTTCATACTTTGTAGGGCTGAATTTGTTGAAAGATATTGTGTAAATTTGGTTTGTTATGGAATATCTTGGTTTCTCCATCTATGTTAATTGAGAGTTTTGCTGGATATAGGAGCCTGAGCTGGCATTTGTGTTCTCTTAGGGTCTGTATGACATCTGTCCAGGATCTTCTGGATTTCATAGTCTCTGGTGAGAAGACTGGTGTAATTCTGATAGGTCTACTTTATATGTTACTTGACCTTCTTCCCTTACTGCTTTTAATATTTTTTCTTTGTTTTGTGCATTTGGTGTTTTGACTATTATGTGACCGGAGAAGTTTCTTTTCTGGTCCAATCTATTTGTAGTTCTGTAGGCTTCTTGCATTTTTATGGGCATCTCTTTCTTTAGGTTAGGGAAGTTTTCTTCTATGATTTTGTTGAAGATGTTTACTGGTCCTTTGAGTTGGGAATCTTCACTCTCTTCTATACCTATTATCCTTAGGTTTGATCTTCTCATTGAGTCCTGGATTTCCTGTATGTTTTGTGCAAGTATCTTTTTCCGTTTTACATTATCTTTGACATTTGTTTCATTGATTTCTATGGAATCTTCTGCTCCTGAGAATTGGGCTCTGATGATGCCATGTAGTCTTGGTTTCTGTTTCTTGGGTTCCTGAGCTTGCCTCTTGCCATCATGTTGTCTCTGGTGTTACCTTGTTCTGCTATTTCTGACAGTGGTTAGACTGTCCTATAGGCCTCTGTGTCAAGAGTGCTGTAGACCTGTTTTCCTGTTTTCTGTCAGCCAGTTATGGGAACTGAGTGTTCTGCTTTCAGGCGTGTACTCCATCCTGTCTACTGGTCTTCAGCTGTTCCTGTGGGCATGTGTCCTAAGTCCACTAGGCAGTCCACTTGGGGCAGAAAAATTGGTCTTACTTCTGGTCTCGTGCCTAAAGTCACTCCTTGGAGCCGGGTTTCAGCTCTCCATGAGGGCAGCAACCAGAAGGGCCTGCCCCTTCTTCTCTGGGGACCCTGTGAACAGAGGGCCCAGATGGCACTAGGCTCTAGAGTTAGAAATGTGGAAAAGTGTAGTCTTCTCTGGCTTCCCAGGCATGTCTGCCCCTCTGAAGGTCTAGCTGTCCCTCCCATGGGATGTGGGTACAGGGAGCTCTTTGACCATGTCCCCTCAGATTTGGGCGCAGTCTGGATTGCAGCCTGGACTACAGCGTTCCTCCACACCTTTTTTTTTAATAACATAAAACTCATCTTCAACCTTACTTTTATTTAGAATCTCACATTCACATATTTTGCTATTTAATGCCATGAAACTAGGTCACAAAGAAAATATCAATTATAACAATCAACTTGGGTTATGACATCATAGTTAAGAGTAGATTGATCCAATTATTAAATATTTGAAATAAAGTCAGTTCATCAGGTTTTGGGATTGAGACCAAAAGTTGCTTCAATATATTAAAATTACAGACAATAATATCTACTAGGTTTTATTGATATATTCTATCAAGAACTTTATAGTGCCAGCATGGCTTCTCTTTCAGAAGGAAGTTAATTATGTTGCTCTCAGAAATGGATGATGTTTTCTAGGTTTTAAAATTAACTACAGGCTCTAATTTCTTTTTAAATATCTTAACAGAAGACATGTAATAAGATGCAATGCTTATGCAGTCTACCTCAATATAAATAGATATAATATAATATAATTAGAAGCTCACCAAGAATACAAAAGCAATGTATCCATGGACAAAGCAAGTTTAAGAGAGGCGGAAATATTTTCATATTTATGAAATATAAATAGGCTAATACGAGGAAAGCTGTTAGCAGACACCTAAACAACAATGTATATATGTCCTCTAAACAATTCATACATGTGGAGAAAATATACCTACCTACACAAATGGCATTTATAATAAAATAAAGATTAGATAGGGTTACTAATGCTTACTAAATTCAATGCATTTATTACTTATTCTTAAATTTTAGTATTATGAATATAATTATTATGTTCATTTAAAAATGATTCTTCATGACATGTATTTTATTATGACCTAATAGTCATTCTTCTGATGACTCCTTTACCAAGTGTATAAATAAGCTGGTGAAATACATTTATTTCATTACTGTATATAAGTTCATATTATTATTACACCATTTTTTATTATGAGTTTGTTTTATAGACAACCCTGAGAGTTTTGCAACAACCCTTGCAGAAAATAAAACATTATCTTGTTTTGCTTGGCACTGTGAGAGGTCACAAAGGCCATTACTGAAGGTGCGGCTTCATTTGTAGTTGATAGCCCAGGACTGAAGGGAACACACAAAGATTTTTGAGGCTTGGCACCATAAAGAGAGCCCATGAGAGGCGATTGGTTAAGCCTATTTGCAATGGAAGACTCCAGTGTTGGAGATTCCAGCACCATGCGATGATCACCAAAACAGCAGCAGCAGTAGTGTGGAGTCAACCAGAGTCTGGAGTTCCACAGAGGGCAGAGCTGGAGATGGGACCTGAGTTTTGGTAGAGCCTAGAAAATCATGTGTGGATCCCAGACACTGGAACAAGAAGCTGTGACACTGAAGTTGCCTTGGAGACACCAAGATGTTGGAGATGTCAGAGACATGGGGTATGTACTGAGGGATGCAGATAACAGGGAGTGGATTGGCCCAAAAGAAAGAAGTTAGTTGCAGTCAACAAACACGAAAGTGAGTTGGAGATCTGAAAACTGCTTTGACATCAGGCACAGAGATGCAGAGTTTGGAGGTTGCCCAGCTGGTTTTCTGACTTGCTTTGGGGATTGCATTTAAGAAATTGGATGTATCTCAGAGGTGACTTTGAGCATTGTTGAGACTGCTATAGACTATGGGGACTTGTGAAGTTGGACTAAATGTATTTTGCATTACGCTATGTTTAAGTATGCTCCCATAGAGTCATATGTTTGAAAGAGTCTATGAGCCGGGGAGTGGGATCTGGTGGTTTGAATATGTTTGGCCCAGGGAGACAGACTATTTGGAGGTGTGGTTTTGTTGGAGTAGGTGTGGCCTTATTGGAGGAAGTATGTCACTATGGGCATTAAGACCCTCTTCCTAGCTGCCTGGAAGCCAGTCTTCTCCTAGAGACCTTCATTTGAAGATGTAGAACTCTCAGCTCCTCCAAAGCCATGGCTGGCTAGATGCTGCCATGCTCGTACATTGATGATAATGTACTGAACCTCTCATTCTATAAGACAGCCCCAGTTAAATGTTTTTATAAGAAAAAAATTAAACAGTACCTTTTTCATTCTTTATTATTTAAACTTATAGTAAAACTTTAATTGCTTTTAATTTTTTATGTAATTATATCATTCCTCTTTTAATTTTCCCACGTTGCAACCAACTTTCTTAATAAAATGGTAACTTTTACTTCCCTTTTCCACCTCCTGTGAAGTGGGTTTCATAAGGAAGTTAGAGTCATTACTGGAAAGATGTTGGAATTTTATGAGACAAAGTAGTTGACTATGCACCTTTCTTTATTTAATTTTATGTTTTTAATTAACATTACCCTCATACATTGAAGAACTAGCTATAAAAATCCTCACAAGAAGTCATAGAATGAGAACACTCTTAATAAAAAACCAGCTTTAGCAAATGTCAAACACAGAGGTTAAGTACACAGTAAAGTAATACAGGGGCAGTGCAGATAAATCTTTGGCGAAAATATAGTAGATAAAGATGGATGGAAAGTCATGCTGGAAAATAGGATCAAGTGGGGAGGATATCTGGGTAGAGACATATAAACTTAAGGAGCCTTTGAGGGGTAGCAAAGAAACCTAATATATTAGACACTTCCTAAATTGTATGCACATATGGAGGCAAATTAAATGAAATAGTCATTTAATCAAGAAGGTAAAGTCCCAACTGAGTATCTCTGGTCACCAAATGAAGCTTTCTAGGACTAGAAATGGTTTATAATCTGTCTGAGTTGGTTTTCAAAGAGAATTCCTAATTAATTCAGACTATTGTCAAGATAACTTATTGTTCTCCATAAAATTATAGCAAAAGCCCATTGCTGAAGACAATACCTACATGACTCATTAAACATGGAGAAGATGAGCTAGTGTCTACGTAGACCTTTTACCTCCACGTGCTTGTGTCTTTGAGACAGGGAGATATGCTACATGATACCAGGAAAGAAGAATAAACAATAAGCAAGCCACAAACCCTTGGATTTACCATGGGGTCCTGCAAAATTTGCTAGTACAATGGTCACACAAACCTTGTAGGAATAACCAACAAATATCTGATTTAACTTAAGGTACACTTCACTAAATGAAACCCATATCTGATATTTCCTGGGTAACTAAGACCCTGAGACTAATTGCCCAGGGGTGTAGGGCAAAAACAAATATAAATGTTCTTTTTAAAAAATGACTCCTGATGATATTCTGCTATTCTCATAGATCAGTGCTCAGACATCATCAGAGAAGCTTTCTAATGGAGGGTCTCTATATCTGTTCCTAAGTTCTCCATAAGAAAGCCTGTCATGAGGACCTGAATTAAAACGTCACAGCTTTAGGAAGTTTGAGAACCACTGCCCTAGGACATTGAGGCTGTCCTGAGAAAAAGCAGAATATCAGCTCCAAACAAAGAAGTTGAGCTGCTCAGATCTGTCTTAGTTTTCTCATATTGCCTAATCAAGTAAATCCCACCATCTGCAATAATTAAGCAGGAGCTGAAGAGTCAACAGAAGGGTGAATTGTAGATTCTTGATTTTAAACAACTTCTTTTCTCATTACAGTTTAATACTTCTGAACTCCAGACTGCTTCTTGTGGTCAGCCCCAGTTGATTTGCTATTGGACTAGAAGCAGAGAAATAAGTTAATGGCTGGAACTGCATATATTGTGAATGCTAATTACGTCCCCCCCCCAAAAAAGGAAACTGTTGGCATGAGAGTGTTTGCATGTAGATTCTGGGAACCTGCCTGCCCCCTGTTGGATTCTAATTGGTAAATAAAGATGCCAACAGGCAAAAGGTGGGGACGACCATGGCAAAATATTAGTATTTCCCGGGCTTAGCAGGACAGAGAGGGATCTGCTATGCCAGGATACTATGGAGGAGAGGAGAGACACCATGCCTGAGAAGAGTACAGGACAGAGAGTCATAGCTACTGTGTGGAGAACCTGGGAAAGCATGGCCCAAAGGGCTGTACAACTGGGTCTAGAGCAGCCAAGATAGAACATAGAATTTGTAAGTAATAACACAGGATTATTGGCAGGAGGTACATGTTAACAACATGCAGGTTAGATAGTGGGCCAGCTATTGTGCTGTTCAACACCCTGGCATTCCCTGGAGAAATGAGCCTTCACAGGACCAAAGGCTTCTCTTCCTATTGGTGCCGGACAATGCCAGCCTCTGCTACATATGCAGCTGGAATCATGGGTCCCTCCATGCGTACTCTTTGGTTGGTGGTTTAGTCTCTGGGAGCTGTGATGGGGGAGGGGAGAGTTCTGGTTAGTTGATATTTGTTTTTCTTCCTATGGGATTGAAAAACCCTTCAGCTCCTTCAATCCTTTCTCTAACTCCTCTTTGGGGTCCCTGTGCTCAGTCAGATGATTAGCTGTCAGTAGAAACAAAAGAAAACAAAACAAAACAACAACAAAACAGAAACAAAAAAAAAGGAAAAAAAAAAGAAAGGAAGAATACCAAGGGGAGGAAGGAGTTTGCTAAAAGAAAGAGATGAAGGACTATATAAGATCAAAGTGCATAATATACATTTATGGAAATGTCATAATGAAATCCAATACTTTACATAATGCATGATAAAGCCAAACAAAACATTGATTGCTATCTGATAATATTTTCATTGCAGTATCACCTAAGAAAACACAATAGCCTATTTACCTGTGGGTTAACAAACTGTGCATTGAATTTTAGAGATTAAATTGAAGAATAAACCATAAAAATGTGTGTGTGTGTGTGTGTGTGTGTGTGTGTGTGTGTGTGTGTGTTTCGTTTAGGAACATAAACCATTGTGATGAGTAGCAAACCCTCTGACAGGATTTATTAATATTTAGTTCAACACATGGTCAGCCTCTAGCCTCTTTGTGGTTTTAAATGAAATAATAGGTTATTAGAATTACTGGGAAACTGCATCAGACTGGAAGTAGGGAATAATTGTTGTGATTCTGACACTCCAAAGGTACAAACAAGATTTCTATTAAAACTGGCTTAAAATATATAATGAGTTTCAAGCTAAACTTAATCTAGTTTGAGATGCAAATGGATGGAACTGGAAAATATCATCCTGAGTGAGGTAACCCAATCACAGAAAAACACACATGGTATGCACTCTTTGATAAGTGGATATTCGCCCAAATGTTCGAATTACCCTAGATGAACAGAACACATGAAACTCAAGAAGGATGACCAAAATGCAAATGCTTCACTCCTTCTTTAAAAGGGGAACAAGAATACCCTTAGGAAGGGATAGGGAGGCAAAGTTTAGAACAGAGGCTGAAGGAACACCCATTCAGAGCCTGCCCCACATGTGGCCCATACATATACAGCCACCAAACTAGATAAGATGGAGGAAGCAAAGAAGTGCAGGCTGACAGGAACCGGATGTAGATCTCTCCTGAGAGAAACAGCCAGAATGTGGCAAATACATAGGCGAATGCCAGCAGCAAACCACTGAACTAAGAACGGAACCCCAGTTGAAGGAATCAGAGAAAGGACTGGAACAGCTGAAGGGGCTTGAGACACCATGAACAACAATGCCAAGCAACCAGAGCTTCCAGGGACTAAGCCACTACCTAAAGACTATACATGGACTGACCCTGGCTCCAACTGCATAGGTAGCAATGAATAGCCTAGTAAGAGCACCAGTGGAAGGGAAGCCCTTGGTTCTGCCAGACTGGACCCCAGTGAACGGGATTCTTGAGGGGAGGTTGGTAATGGGGGGAAATGGGGAGGGGAACACCCTTGTCGAAGGGGAGGGGGAGGGACTAGGGAGATGTTGGCCTGGAAACAGGGAAAGGGAATAACATTTGAAATGTAAATAAGAAATACCCAATTTAATAAAGATGGGGAAAAAAAGAATAAAAGAAAGCTAGCCCTCAAAAGAAGACTCTCAGGTCAAGTCTAGCTCAGATGCATCTGGACCCTGCATCTAAAGTGCATCATGTCTTCAGCAACAAGTGCTTACTTTCTTCATCTGGGAACAATCGAAAGCAATAGCAATTGTAACTTTAAATTTTTTTCAAAACCTATTTTTAATGATGGTGCTTAAATGCTTTAACCTCCTCTTTAGCCCACTACCCATCAGAGGTAGTGGGAAAGAAAGAATACAGGGAAGTAGACCTGTTTAGAAAAGTTCTTTGGACCCACATAGGAAGAACAATATCAACTCGCTGGACCACCCAGAGCTCCACCTAATAAAGAGTACACATGGAGGGATCCATGGCTCCAGCTGCATATGTAGCAGAGGATGGCCTTATCTGGCATCAATGGGAGGGAGGACCTTGGTCCTATGAAAGCTAGATGCCCCAGTGTAGGGGAATGCCAGGGTGATAAGGTGGGAGTGGGTAGGTCGGTGGGGAAGCACCTTCAAAGAGGCAAAGGGGAGAGGGATAGGGCGAATGGGATGGGGTCTGTGGAGAGGAAACTGGGAAGGGGTATATCATTTGAAATGTAAACAAAATTATTAATAAAAAGCAACTTCAAAAAATTAAGAAAAGAAAAATTATAAATTTTGGAAGCTATGATGGCAAATTAGAACAGTCATAACAGATGATATGGAAGACATTTAAGTCGATAGTTTTAAGTGAAATGGAAATGGAAATCTTCTAATAGTATCAAAAGAGGTTTATTTACTTAGAAACCTTAGGACATTGACAAAGCCTGTATCCAAAAGATGAACATAAGTAATAAATGATGTATCCAGATTCTTTTGCTCATTTTTCCCTTTAGTGTTCATATACAAGTTATATATTGCTAAAGACACAAAAGTTTGAGTTATGAAATATAATGAAATTCATTTGGTACAGACCTGCCTATATATTTACAAGCCAGATTTCACAGTGCTAGAAGGTGCTATGCTTGCTGCTAAAGGAGAAAAGGAATGAATGACTATACTCAGATATGAAGACTGGCAGCTATAATAATAACTGACCTTCCAAGAGATTCCCAATAGTACGGTAGTGGCACCACCATCATGAGTGTAAGCAAGCACTTTCTCAATGGATTTAAGTCCCGCTCCACAATATGAAAGTTATAGAGAGCACTATTATCATGCTAAGAAGTCATCTCTAGACAACTCATAGGCTTAAGGGAGTACTTGCTAATGTTATTCTCCTAAATGTCCATATTAAACCAACTCTTAATGACTTATGGTTCTCATCTCTCGTGTAAGAAGTAGATAGAAGTATCTTCAATGACAAGCACAGTGATACAAAATTAGTCAAGGTGCAGAAAATAAGATGATGGAGACTGCTCATCCCTGAAGGGTAAATATATACTAGACCCTACCTTCTAAGGCTCACGTATCTTCGTGGAAGATGTGGAAAAGAGTTTAAGAGCTAGAAATGATGCATAACAATAAGAGAACAGTATGCTATGTGCTCAGCATGGCAACTGCATGTATTAACATACAATGGTTTCCACAGCATACACAAAATCTGTAAGGCCCAATTCAGTACAAACCACAGTGTGGAGAAGGTGAGTTGGCCACAGAAACCTACCCCTAACTGTGGAGGAATTGGCAATTGCTTGCAGCTTGGATCAGCAAAGACAATTTTCTCTAAAATTGTACCTCCTGATAGTTAACCAAGCTCCAGTGGACGATCATAGATCCAAGAATATTTGGAACGCATACATTGTTCTTGAAGCATTAAAAAAAGAATAGGACTCAAGGTTGGCTGGGAAGGAAAACCGTAATGGATCTGGGAAGAGTTAAAGGAAAGGATAATATGATTGAAGCATGTATAATATACTCAAAGTATATTTAAAACTGATATATAACTTCAGGTATGTATAGAATAATTCTCTCAATAATTAAGATGTTCATATCTTAAGTCATAAAATATGGTTACTGTTTCAATCCTTTTATCAATCCATAGAACAAGAGTGAATCTTATAATCAATTACATATTATATTCAATAAAATAAGAACACTGGTATTCAGAGACCAAATCCAGAACCTTGAACTTAGTAAGCAAGAGCTCTAGTATTGAGATATATCCCTAGTGCTTTCTAAGTTGCACTAAAAATTCCAAGACACAAAAATTTACATATTACAATTTTACTTAGTCATTAGAAAAATGAAAATGGAACCAGGAATCATGAAACTGACCTATAACAAGAACATTTGAAATTTGGGGGCCAGAAAATCATGAATTTTGGGCAATCCTGTGATAGTGAGATTCTGTCTAAATAGAAAGATAGATAGATAGATAGATAGATAGATAGATAGATAGATAGATAGATAGATAGATAGATGATATATGATAGTGGAGTTTCACTCATTACAAAACTAATATAGAATATATAATAGTTGACCTCTTTAAGCAATAACAATACTAAAAAGTAACTTTCAAATCTTGTCTAAATGCCCTAAACACTTACAGATGTGTCCTGATGTGGGAAGTAATCAATCTGCTTTTCTGTTATTGTAGAAAAAGTTGATAAACTGAATTCTGAAAGCAATATTAAAGACATTATCTTTAGCAAACGTTAACAGTATCTTTTAGTTGGAATGTATAGTGATGTCCTGTTAAAGATTTATATTTTAAAAATAAATTTTCAGATTCTTTTTTTAACTACTTCAAAGGTAAAAATAAATAAAAACATATTGACCAATCTCATACATATTTTTCATACCTATACTTTCACACTTAATGTTTAAGAATAATGAGAAAGACAGCCATCTTTTGTACTAAAGGTGATAGAGGAATACAAGAAAAACTAACACTTAAGCAAATGGTTTATGGAACAGTATGTTTTAGTCTCAGTGGCTGCAAAATCCAATGTTTACAGGTTCAAAATAAACGTAAGTCTAGCTCAAATAAATAAATGCTCAATGATTAGATAGCAGAAATTTTGAATCTATATGTTAAAATTATCTCTATGTTTTCACCTGGGACTCTAAAATGTATTATGTATGCCATTTAAACAAATACAAAGGGACTTTAAAAACCTGTAGAGTAGATGCAGATATATATGTCATTATAAAAAAGTTCCATTAATATCTGATAATCTTATCAGCATGAGAGTTAAATATGTTCATGTAATTTATGTTAATACAATATTGCTTAATTATTAAAATTATTATTTTTTAAAATTATTTATTTTTATTCTTATTGGATTTTTATTTACATTTTAAATGTTATCCCCTTTCCTGCTATCCCCTCCAGAATCCCGCTATCCACTCACCCCTCCCTATGCTTCTATGAGAGTTCTCCATCACTTACCCACCCACTCCCTCCCACCTTCGCACAAGGACATTCACCTACACTGGGGCATTAAGCCTTGACAGAACCAAGGACTTCTCCTGCCACTGATGTCCTACAAGGCCATCCTCTGCTACATCTCTGGATAAAGCCATAGGTCCATACCTGTGTACTCTTTGGTTGGTAGTTTAGTCCCTGGGAGGTCTGGGGGGATCTGATTGATTGATATTGTTTTTTTTAGGGGGTTTCAAACCTTTTCATCTACTTCAGTTCTTTCTCTAACTCCTCCACTGGAGACCCGGTTCCCAGTTCAGTGGTTGGCTCCAAGAATCCACCTCTATATTTGTCAGGCTCTGGCAGAGCCTCTCAGGAGACAGCTATATCAAGCTCCTGACAGCATACACTTCTTGGCAGCAGCAATCTTGTCTGGATTGGGTGACTGTATATGGGATGGATGCCGAGATAGCGTAGTATTTGGCCTTTACTTCAGTCTATGCTCCACAGTTTGCTTCCATAGTACCTCCTGTGAGTATGTTTGTTTCCTGTTCTAAGAAATTCTGAAGCACCCACATATTGGTCTTCCTTCTTCTTGAGCTTCATGTGGTTTGTGAATTGTATCTTAAGTATCCAAAGCTTCTGGACTAATATTGAACTATCAGTGAGTGAATACCATATATGTTCTTTTGTGATTGTGTTACCTCACTCAGGATAATACTTTCAAGTTCCATCCATTTGACTTAGAATTTCATGAAGTCATTGTTCTTAATAGCTGAGTAGTACTCCATTGTGCAAATGTACCACATATTCTGTATCTGTTCTTCTGTTGAAATACATCTGTGTTCTTTCCAGGTTCTGGCTATTATAAATAAAGCTGCTATGAACATAGTGGAGCATGTATACTTGTTATATGTTGGAGCATCTTTTGGGTGTATGCCCAGGAGTATAGCTGGGTCCAGTTTTCTGAGGAACCTTCAGACTGATTTCCAGAGTGGTCGTACCAGTCTGCAATCCCACCTACATTGAAGGAGTGTTCCTTTCTTCACATCCTAGCCAGCATCTGCTGTCACATGAGTTTTTGAACTTAGCTATTTTGACAGGTGTGGGGTGGAATCTCAGGATTGTTTTGATTATCATTTCCCTGATGGCTAAGGATGTTGAACAATTCTTTAGGTGCTTCTTGGCCGTTCAATATTCTCCAGTTGAGAATATTTTTTTAACTCTGTATTCCCATTTTTAATAGGGTTTTTAATTCTCTGGAGTCTAACCTCCTGAGTTTGTGTATATATCATATATTAGCCCATACTGGATGCAGGATTGGTAAAGATCTTTTCCTAATCTGTTGGTTGCTGTTTTGTCCTATCGACAGTGTCCTTTGCCTTACAGAAGCTTTGCAATTTTATGAGGTCACATTTTTCAATTTTGATCTTAGAGCATAAGCAATTAGTGTTTTGTTCAGGAAATTTTCCCCTGTGAATATGTGTTTAAGGCTTTTCCCCACTCTCTCTTCTACTAGTGTCAGTGGTTTGATGTGGAGGTTCTTGATCCAGTTGGACTTGAGGTTTTTACAAAGGTATAATTGATTTGCATTCTTTACATACAGACTGGCAGTTGAACCATCACCATTTATTGAAAATACTAGCTTTTTTCCACTGCATTATGTGAGCTCCTTTGTCAAAGATCAAGTGACCATAAGTGTGTGGGTTCATTTCTGTCTTCAATTCTATTCCATTGATCTACCTGCCTGACTCTGCACCAATACCATCTAGGTTTTATCACTATTGCTCTGTAATACAGCTGGAGGTTAGGAATGGTGATTCTTCCAGAAGTTCATATATTGTTGAGAATAGTTTCTGCTATCCTGGATTTCTTGTTATTCCAAATGGATTTGAAAATTACTCTTTCTAACTCTGTGAAAAATGACTTGGGATTTTGATGGGGATTACATTGAATCTGTAGATTGCTTCCAGCAAGATGACCATTATTACTACATTAATCCTGCCAATCCATGAGCATGGGAGATCTTTCCAAATTCTGAGATCCTCTTCAATATCTTTCTTCAGAGACTTGAAGCTCTTGTCATACAGATCTTTCACTTGCTTGGTTAGAGTCAACCCAAGGTATGTTATATTATTTGAGATTACTGAGAAGAGTGTCTTTTCCCTAATTACTTTCTGAGCCTCTTTATCCTTTGACTAGAAGAAGGCTTCTGATATGTTTGAGTTAATTTTATATTCAGCCACTTTGCTGAAGTTGTTTATCAGACTAAGGAGTTCTCTGGTAGAAATTTTGGGGTGACTTAAGTATACTATCATATCATCTGTAAATACTGATATTTTGACTTCTCCCTTTCTAATTTGTATCCTTTTGACTTCCTTTTGTTGTGTGATTGCTTTGGCTAGGACTTCAAGTACTATATTGAATAGGTAGGGAGAGAGAGGGGAACCTTGTTTAGTTCCTGATTTTAGTGGGATTGCTTCAAGTTTCTCTCCATTTAGTTTGATGTGTGCTACTGGTTTGCTGTATATTGCTTTTACTATGTTTAGGTATGGGCCTTGAATTCCTGTTCTTTCCAGGACTTTTATCAAGAAGGGGTGTTGAATTTTGTTAAATGCTTTCTCAGTCTATAATGAGATGATCCTGTGTTTTTATTTTTTCCTTTGAGTTTGCTTATATAGTGGATTACATTGAAGGATTTAAGTATATTGAATCATCCCTGCATCCCTCAAATGAAGCCTAGTTGATCATGCTGGATGACTGTTTTGATGTGTTCTTAGATTCAGTTTGTAAGAATATTATTTAGTATTTTGGCAACTAACCCAAAAGAAGATAGCAAACAAAAATAATTCCAACTCCAACAACAAAAATAACAGGAAACAATAATTATTGGTCCCAAGTATCTCTCAACATCAATGTACTCAATTCTCCAATAAAAAGACATAGACTTGGATCTCTCCTGAGAGACACAGCCAGAATACAGCAAATACAGAGGCGAATGCCAGCAGCAAACCACTGAACTGAGAACAGGACCCCTGTTGAAGGAATCAGAGAAAGAACTGGAAGAGCTTGAAGGGGCTCGAGATCCCACATGAACAACAATGCCTAGCAACCAGAGCTTCCAGGGACTAAGCCACTACCTAAAGACTATACATGGACTGACCCTGGACTCTGACCTCATAGGTAGCAATGAATATCCTAGTAAGAGCACCAGTGGAAGGGAAGTCCTTGGTCCCTGGAAGACTGAACCCCAGTGAACGGATTGTTGGGGGGGTGGTAATGGGGGAAGGATGGGGAGGGGAACACCCATAAGGAAGGGAAGGGAGAGGGGCTAGGGGGATGTTGGCCCGGAAACCGGGAAAGGGAATAACACTCAAAATGTAAATAAGAAATACTCAAGTTAATAAAAAAAAGACATAGACTAACAGACTGGATATAGAAGAAGGATCCAGCATTTTCTCAGCAAGGTACTCATGGTATCTTCTCAAAATTTACCATATACTCCATCACAAAACAGGCCTCTGAAATAATCCCATACATCCTATCAGATCACCATGAACTAAGGCTGTTCTTCAATAACAATAGCAACAACAACAGCAGCAACAAAAAAATGACAGAAAACCCACATAATCATCGAAGCTGAACAACACTCTACAAAATGATAACTTGGTCAAGGAATAAAGAGATTAAATACTTTTTAGAATTTTTGAAAATTAAGGCACAACATGCACAAACTTAAGGGAAACAATGAAAGCAGTGCTAAGAGGATAACTTACAGCTCTGAATGCCTCTGAGAGGACCAGTACTTTTCTACCAGCCTCAGACAGCCCCTTTCATCCAGGAGGGAGTGCACCAATCTTGTCTTGTACAGTGCCAGGAATGCCAGGCACTGGCAGTCTACACAGTTTACACAGCAGGACTATCTCAACTTTATATGGAGCAATGGATTTAAAGGA
The DNA here is from genome assembly GCF_011064425.1 of Rattus rattus. Classification (NCBI taxonomy): domain Eukaryota; kingdom Metazoa; phylum Chordata; class Mammalia; order Rodentia; family Muridae; genus Rattus; species Rattus rattus. The sequence continues at coordinate 127,138,333 of NC_046157.1, forward strand.
CACCCCCCCCCCATGCTGCACTGGTTTGTAGCAACCTAAAAAGTCAGTTGAGCTCACCAATGCCCCTTTATGCCCAATCACCATTGCAGTAACCCACTCTTTATGGAATGTATAAAACTGTCTAACAAATTATTCAGGGTCACCTCTCCTTAAGAGGTAGGCAGACCCCAGCTTGCTGGAATAATTATGCTCTTATTTTTAAATAAAATTATTGCATCAATTTCTGGTCTCACATCCCATTCACAGGAGTCTCCTGGTAATCCAAAAAGGAAACTGGAAAGAGTATACTCTACCAGCTTGACAGCACACCAGAAAGCTCTAGAACAAAAAGAAGCAAATATACCCAAGAGGATTAAATGGCAGGAAATAATCAATCCCAGAGCTGAAATCAACTAAGTAGAAACAAAAAGAAGTATACAAAGAATCAACAAAACCAGGATCTGGTTCTTTGAGAAAATCAACAAGATAGACAAACCCTTAGCCAGACTAACCAGAGGGCACAGAGATAGTATCCAAATAAACAAAATCAGAAATGAAAAGGGAGACATAATAACAGAAATGAGGAAACCAATTTTTTTAAAAAAGCATCAGATCATGATTTTTTCCCTTGTTTCTATCTCCCTTTGTGATTACTTTATTGTTTCTATTTCCATTTTTAGATCCTGGGTGGTTTTGTTCAATCCTGTTTGGTTGTGTTTTCTTGTAATTCTTTAAGGGATTTTTCTGTTTCCTCTTTAAGGGCTACCTGTTTACCTGTGGGTTATTTTTTTAAGGGAGTAATTTATGTCCTTCTTAAAGACCTCTCACATCATCATGAAATGTGATTTTAAATCAGAATCTTGCTTTTCTGGTGTGTTGGTGTATGCAGGACTTGCTGTGGTGGGAGTACTGGGTTCTGAAAATGCCAAGTAGCCTTGGTTTCCTCTTGCTTAAGCTCATGCACTTGCCTCTTGCCCTCTGGTAATCTCTGATTTGCTGTCTCTGACAGTGGTTTGACTCTCCTATAAGCTGCATGTCATCACTGCTGAGAGACAAGTTCTCTCCAGGTGGGATCTGGGTAACATGAGCAGGTGCAGCTCCAGGTGCAGAGAGAAACCAGAAGGATCCTGTCCGATTGTTCCTTGGTTCCTGTGTCCGGGGGCTCTGGGTGGGTCCCTCTGAGCAGTAGTTGTGGTCTCACCTGTGTTTCCAGGTGTGTCAGCACTCCTGCGAGACCAGTGCTCTCCTGACAGGATCCTGACACAGAGAGCTGTGGACCAAGCAGACCTCTTCTGTGTATAGGTTGTGGGCCTCATATCTGCTGGTGTATAGTGCCTGGTTGGTGGCTCAGTGTTTGGAAGACTTTGGGGATCCAGGTAAGGTGACACTGCTGATCTTCCCATGGGGCTGCCCTCCTGAGCTTCTTTCAGCTTTCCCCCAATTTACCACAGTGGTCCCTGGCTTCTGCCTATTGACTGGGTGCTAGTATCTGCATCTGACTCTTTCAGCTGATTGTTAGGCTTCTCAGAGGGCAGCCATGCTAGGCTCTTGTCAGCAAGCACCCCAAGGCATCAGTAACAGTGTCAGGCCTTGGGACCTCCCCTTGAGCTGGATCTGAATTTTGGTCTGTCACTGGACCTCCTTTCCCTTATGCTTTTCTCCATTTTTGTCCCTGCATTTCCTTCAGACAGGAACAATTCTGGGTCAGAGCTTTTGACTGTGGGATGGTAATATCATCCCTCCACTTGATGCCCTGTCCCTCCACTGAAGGTGGACTCTACCAGTTCCCCTTCCCCACAGTAAGGCACTTGATCCAAGATCCCTCCCTTGTAGTACTGAGTCTCTCACCTCCCAGGTCTCTAGTACATTCTAGAGGGTCCGCCTACCTTTTTCCTTCTGAGGTTGCCTGTTTCCATTCTTTCTGATGACCCTCAGGGATTCAGTCCTGTCACCCCACCCCAATACCTGATCATGTTCTCCCTTCCCCTCCCTGTCCCCTCTCTAACCCAGGTCCCTCCATCCTTCTGTCCACAATGACTGCTTTCTTCCCCATCCCAAGTGGGATTGAGAATCCTCACTTGGGTCTGTCTGCTTGTTAACTTTCTTGAGTCCTGAGTATTCTGTGCATCTTTTGGCTCGTACCCATTTATTAATGAGTACATACCATGCATGTCCGCTTGGGTCTGAGCTACCTCAACAGGATGATATTTTCTAGTTCCATCCATTTGCCTGCAAAACTCACAAGGTCTCATTCTCAATAGGTAAGGAGTGTTCCATTGTGTAAATTATCCACATTTTCTGTATCCATTCCTCCATTGGGGGTCATCTGGATTATTCCCAGGTTCTGGCTATCACAAATAAGGCTTCTGTGAACAGAGTAGAGCACATAGTGAATCCTTGACTTCCCTTTTGCCTATTTGTATCCCTTTGACTTCCTTTTGTTGTCTTATTGCTCTATCTAGAACTCGAGTACTATATTGAATAGATATGGTGAGAGTGGGCATCCTGGTCTTGTCAGTTATTTTAGTGGGATTGCTTCATGTATCTCTCCATTTAATTTGATATTGGCTGTTGGTTTGTACCATATTGCTTTTATTATGTTTAGGTATGGACCTTGAATTCCTTATCTCGCCAATGTTTTAAACATGAATATGGCTAACATGTTAAATGCTTTTTCAACATCTAATGAGATGATCGTGTGATTTTTTTCGTTCAGTTAGTTTTGAGTTAGTTTTTACAGTGGATTATGTTAATGGCTTTTTGTATATTGAACCACTCTTGCATCCTGGGATAAAGCCTATTTGATTGTGGTGAAGATGATTTTGATGTGTTCTTGGATTTGGTTTGCGAGAATTTTACTTAGTATTTTTACATCAATATTCACAAGCAAAATTGTTCTGAAGTTCTCTATTTTTGTTGGATCCTTATGTACTTTAGGTATCAGGATAATTGTGGCTTCATAAAATGAATTATGTAGTGTTCCTTCTGTTTCTATTTTATGGAATAGTTTGAAGAATAATGGTATTAGCTCCTCTTTGATGGTCTGGTAGAATTCTGCACTAAAGCCGTCTGGCCCTGGGCTTTTATTGCTTGGGATTTTTTTTTAATGCCTTCTTCTATTTCCTTAGGGGTATGTGCCTGTTTAGATAGTTTACCTGCTCTTGACTTAACATTGGTACGTTGTGTATCTGTTTAGTAAATCATCCATTTCATCTAGAATTTTCAGTTCTGTTGAGTACAGTCTTTTGTAGTACGATCTGATGATATTTTGAGTTTCCTTAGTTTCTGTTATGTTTCCCTTTTTGTTTCTGATATTTTTGAATTGAATGTCTCTAGGCCCTTTAGTTATTTTGGCTAGGAGTTTATTATCTTGTTGATTTTTCTCAGAGAATCAACTTTTGGTTTTGTTGATTCTTTGTATAGTTCTTTTTGTTTAGATTTGGTTGATTTCAGCTCTGAGTTTGGCTCTTTCCTGTGGTTGTGTGTGCTTCTTTTTGTTCTAGAGCTCTCAGGTGTGCTGCTAAGTTGCTAGTGTAGGATCTCTCCAACTTCTTTAGCAGGGAACTTAGTGCTTTGAATTTTCCTCTTAGCACTGCTTTCATTGTGTCCCATAAGTTTGGGTATGCTGCGTCTTCATTTTCATTGAATTCCGGGAAGTCTTTTTTTCTTTTGATTACTTCCCTGACTAGGTTATCATTGAGTAAGAATTGTTCAGTTTCAATGATCATGTGGGTTTTCTGTGTTTTTGTTATTATTTAAGACCAGGCTTAGTCCATGGTGATCTGATAGAATGCATAGGATTATTTCAATCTTATTGTATAAATTGAGGCTTGTTTTGTGACTGATTATATGGTTAGATTTGGAGAAGGTACCATAAGATGCTGAGAAGAAAGTATATCTTTTTGTTTTACGGTGGAATGTTCTGTAGATATTTTAAATCCATTTGGTTCATAACCTGTATTACTTTCACTGTGTCTCTGATTAGTTTCTGTTTCAGTGACCTGTCCATTAGTGAGAGTAAGATGTTCAAATCTCCCACTATTATTGTGTGAGATTCAATGTGTGTTTTAAGCTTTTTCTATGAATGTGGGTGCCCTTGCATTTGGGGCATAGATGTTAAGAATTGAGACATTCTCTTGGTGAATTAAAAAACATACTCTTAATTGTATAATAATATTTAACACTTTATGTAGAAATAATAATTTCTTTTGTCAGAAAAAAATGGAAAATTCAAATATGTTGGGAATATAGTTCAGGCGAATGAGTGCTTAATTAGCATGAACTGAGCCCTGGGTTTGCTTGAGGGCCCTGAATTAACTAGGCATGGTATCAACATACACTTTGATCCCAGGCTTCCAGAAGAGCAGGACAGGAGATTTTAAGTTCACTTTCATTCTTGGCTTCATTGTCAGTGAATTTGATGCTAGAATTTGATGGCCTGTAGGAAATTCTGTCTCAAAAAATAATTGAACTTCCTTTGTTTTTTTTTTTCTGTCTGTGTAAGATACGCTTAGTACATCAATTTTGATCCTGAAAGTTCAAGATCAAAGAGATGCAAATGATGCACAAGACATGTGAGGTATCAAGGCATGGTGGCTCAGTCTACAATCTTAGATCACAGAAGACTGAAAGAGCAGTATTAAGAGACAGGTGTTCGAGGTCAGCCTAGACTGCATAATGAACTGAAGCCAGGTCAAACTATGAACTACCGCACTGACCCAAAAATCAGAAAGTAAATATACAATGAAACCTAAAATTCAAAGAAAAAAAGACTGTATAGTGAGCTAGAAATTGCCACAAAAGCTGAGGACCTGAGTTCAATAACTAGAAGGCACATGGGGAAAGCAGAGAAGCAACTCCTGCATGTTCTACTTTTACCTCCACATGTGTGTTTGGAATGCATGTACATGTACAGTTGTGCATATGCAGGCAGGCAAGGATTCACACATACATACACACACATGTACACACACAAATAAATAACTATAACCAAAACTATAGTGCTTTTAAAGGCATTACAATGACTTTTTAATTACAATTACAGGTTTGAGTAGACTAATTCTATGTTCATTGTTTTTCATGTAATTCTCTTGCATTCATTCCTAAATATAATGGTAGAAACATCAGCGGGAGTCAGAGATGCATGAAAAAGTTTGGGGTTTCCTTACTGGATATGTTTTTTGTTTTCGTTTGGCTTAGTTTTTTCTTTAGGAATCCAGTTTCTTTTGAAAGCATGAAAGCAAGTAGTAAAATACATGGGCATGCAAGTTCAGTTTACTCTAGAAGATCTCATTCTATATCTAGGATAAATGAAGTTAATTTAGATTTAAAAGTCATGCTTTGGATAAAAGAATTTTCATACAAATAATCTAAATGTCTTAGTCAGACTTCCCATATTTTTATATGGGGTGAAGTTAAATTCTATGTACTGAACAGTTACCAAAGAATATTTCCCAGGATGCTGTGAGTAATAAACAGGAACAGCAACCATTCTCCCTAATCTCATGAATCAATAATCCAAGGGTGGAAGAAGAACTGGAAAGGGCAGGCAGATGTCTGTTCTCAGAAAAAGACAACTAAGACTGTGCTGAATAAAAATGCATGAAGAGATCCTCTTTATTTTCTTCACATAATTTTAAGGAATAGAAAACAGGCCTCAGTAGTATTTTTTTTTATTTCAATAATTTTAATCCAAACTGATTGGCTGCTACTCGGATGACTAAGCAGGTGAATCTGCTTCTGATATTACAATAACAATCTAGATTTATCATTAAATGAAAGTTTGATCCTGGTGACATAAAATTGTTCCAAATGAGATAGGAAGTGTAAAAATATGTAAATATAAAACTATCAGTTTATTTGCACAAATACCAAGTTTGCCTCAAAACAGACAATCATTTCTGTTTATCATTTGGAAAAACTAATAAGTTTTTGATGTGACATGCTTTGTCTTTTTGCATGTATGCATGTGGGTGTGTGAAAGAGAGAGAGAAAGGGAGAGAAAGAGGAAGAGAGGGAGAGGGAGAGAGAGAAGGAGAGAGAAAGGAGGAGAGGGAGAGAGAGAAGGAGAGAGAGAGGAAGAGGGAGAGAGAGGTTTTCATAGAAATGCAAAATCTTCCAATTAAACAAGAATAAAGTTATATGTATGTAGTGGAGTCTCCACTAAAATTCCAACTGAGAATTTTATATTTCTGTACTTCTAGGAACACAGTTGAAAGCAAAGTTAAAAGAGGATACCCAAGTAAGACATTAACTAATTCTGAGGTTGCCAACCAGAGTTTGATATTTTTAACTGTTTTTTTTTTGTTCCAGAGCTTTTGATTGATTTATCCTTATAAGCAAATCATTCTATGTGCATGGATTATTAGGAAGGCCTCCCAATAGAATTGTGTCAACTTTCTGCAAACATTTAATTAAACATCCTTGTTAATTTTTTTATCAAGCTTTTTACAGCATGTTAGAATATCTGTAATCTAAAGTGAAAGTCCCTTGCAGGCCACATGATTACTTATTCCTTCATTTGGATGGCTCTTTATTTTGTGGATTACAAGGGAGGGGGGATTAAAGCCATTGGAGAAATCACCTTGGGCAGAATGTGTTTGTGCTGATAACAGAATTATGCTCCATGGTAAAAGGAAGGGAGACCCTGTATCTCATTAACAAACCAAGTAAAACAAATCAAAGGAGGAAACTTCTAGCCTGAAATTTTGCGCCCCCTGAGAAGGAATGCAGAATATACAACAATCAACCTCAAGCCAATGTGATGTTTGTAAATTGTGTTGTTCATCTAAATGGGACTCCAAGAAACACACCCTCTAAGAAAGGGGAAAATCACTAATCCTACAACATTCTCTTATTTCCCTCACAGCAGTGTAACTTTTCAAACATTAGTGTGAAACAGTACATAACAGACCAAAGAGCAAACGAAGAACAGGATTGGTAATGATATTAAGTATATTTAAAGTGTTCATTCGCATAAATTGTTGGACACCACAGTCCTTCCAAAGCCATCGCTTTGCATGTTTGCTCTTGGAGTATTTAGTTGTTTTTAGAGTCTTCTAAAAAGGTTCAGCTAATCAGGCCTGTGTAAATGAGGCTCATTACTGAGTTGAGTGTTGCAAAGTTTCTTCCATATTTTTTAATCCCAGGTCCTGTTTGTTTTCCCTTAATCATCATGAGAAACCATTCTATTTTATTTTGTTACATATGAGTACATTTTTTGTTGTTGTTGAGACAGGGTTTCCTCTACATATCCCTGACTTTCCTAGAATTTACTACCTAGGCCAGAGATCTATAGTCTCATTTCAGAGACTCCGTCACTGACTCTCAAATGCGGTGGATAAATTCATACATCACCATCACAAGAATTTCTGTTATTATCAGGTTTGCATATGAAAGAGTGTGAATAAATCCATTTTATGTGTATGTTGTAAAATAAACAAGAGTAGAGATATTATAAGATATTAGAGACACACTTTTCTGTAGTTCTGCCAATTGGCATTGCCCTTAGAGATAAATGAGAACCTCTTTCACACACTTACTAAAAGAGAAATTATCATTCATTCTTTATCCTTTTTAAATCAATAGACGAAAAGTACCTTATCAGGTTGCATTAATTTAAAACTCTTGATTACTATCAAGCTTGCATACATAGATATATGCTTGGTGGTTATTTATTTGATTTCTATTTTGAGGCTTTACTTTGGTGCCATAGACTACTTTGCACTTAGACTTTTCAGAAGGTGGGGTTAAGGTGTGACTGATATGCACCAAAGAAAGATCCAAACACAGTAGGGCAAACTCCGAAGTCTGGATCTCCATGTCTGATAAAATATGTTCTTCAACACTTCAACAACTTTTCGCTTTATTGATTGCAACATACTTCTTTTAGGCTAGTTTCATACACCGTTACCAGTTCTTGTTAGGTTTGCCACAATTCTGCCAACTCTAACATCTTGGAATCTCAAACAAAATCGAGATTTCACCTTTGCAGCTACATGCAATAGCCTCTCTGAGTCTCCATTCAGAGACACTTCTGAGACACAGGTGGCCTCAGAAGTTCTCCTTAGCCTTAGAGGGAGATCTCAGAAACACTTGATTGTATTCTTCAGTTAAAATCCAGAACAATGAAGCCAAAGCTGCCAAGTTCTCCCTCTTGATGGGGCTAGACTTGGCCCATTGTAAAATTACATGTGCGTCAGCTTTCCGTTGCTGACAGTTCCCTTCCCTGTTTAATCTTTTCTTTAATCTCTTAGCAGGGTGGGGTTTTGCCCTGAAGACCATACTTTCTTTTCTTTTATTTTTTTAAAAATGATTTATTTATTCACTTTACATACCAATATGACCCCCCTCCTCTCAAAACCCCCTCATGAAGACTTCCCCAATTTTACCCTCCTAACTACAACACACACCACCCACAATTCCCCAGCCCCACCACATCAAGTCAACATTACTACTCTCTTTATTCCATCTATCATCAGACTTTCAGTAAACGTTCTATCTCCTTAAATAATTCACTTAGCTCTATTGCACTTCTGGATACTCCGTTTTCCCACATACTGTACATTTTGTCTAGCTTGTTCCTCTTCATTATAGGTCTGTATAGGACTGATTACAAACAACCATATGATATAGTAAATACTACACTGTCTTGAAATCTCTTATGCTAATCTTTTCATCCAGAACTCTTTTATTTTGCTCTAGGAAGAATTTTATGGCAGGAACTATAAAGCAGCCACATTCCTTGCAAAATTATAGCAAAATGGTCGATTTGCCACTTGTTAATATTCTTCCCCTCTAAAACATCTTCAGCTTGATACCCAAGTTCAGATCACCTTCAGCACTGTCTTCCATGCTCCAACCAGCATTGACCATTATGCTTTACCTAAAGCCTCCAACCACTTTTTTATCCAAAGTCCCAAGTCTGACATATTTATTCAACAAATAGGAATGTGCTGTTAGGCCCACATCAGCAACACCCCACTTTTGATTCCAACTTCTATCTTAGTCAATGTACCATTGCTGTGACGAGATACCGTGGCCAAAGCAAAAATTTTAAAAAATAAAGCATTTAATTAAGTAGATTCGTTGCACATAACTTTTATTTCTGTGACCAAAATGCCCATCAAAAGATGACTTAAGAAAGAAAGGGTTTATTGTTGCTCAAAAGTTCAGTTCATTCAGCCTGGAATTGTAAGGAAGACACTAAAGGGTCCCCAAGCACTACACTGGTAGTGAAGATACTTTCTTCTTTCTCCCCATTACTCTGCTGGAACACTGCCCATACAAATGAAGCCATTGCATCAAAGGCAGGTCCACTCAAGCAATCCACTCTGGTAAAAGAGGTTATGACAGGGGAGCCATTCTGCTTTTGTATTAATTTTAAAATGTTAATTATTTATTTTATTTTTTTGAAATTGTAACATAGTTACATTACTTCTCCTATGTTCCCTACACTACAAATTCTCTAGGGTTGGGGATTTGGCTCAGTGGTAGAGCGCTTACCTAGGAAGCGCAAGGTCCTGGGTTCGGTCCCCAGCCCCGGAAAAAAGAAAAAAAAAAAACAAAAAACAAACAAATTCTCTAATATACCTCTCATTGCTCTCTATGTATTTATGGCCTTCATTTACATTGACTATTATTAGATACATACATGTTAATGTATGGGTGTTGTATTAAATATGTGTTTTTCATTATATATCATATATACAATTATGTATATAATTATATATATATATATTATACTTAATCTTATTTAGCCCTCCCCCTATTTATCCATCCTTATCACACTTTCTCCACTTTTCTAGTTAAAGAACTTATCTCCTCTTTTCACCATTTCCCCTTTAATAGTACCTGAGTCTTTCATTTTCTTCTCAAAAAAACTTTAGTACTTTAAATGTAAAGATTGCTGATTATTTTACATTTATTTTAATTCTTTTAATATAATTTTGCCACTGTTTTAGAATTTAAATGCCAGAAAACATTTTTTATCAATTGTACACTACATACATATGAGTATTTAATTTTTTCCATAACCCTTTTGAAAATTCTCATTTCCTTATAAAACTGTTTTTCAATCATGTTTACTATAATTAATTTAAACTTCCTATTTGTTGAGCCCAATAAATGCTGTCTCTAATTATCAATATGGTGATAATTTTCTCCTTTGATAATTATTTAATTTGTGTGCTAATCACTGATTGTACCTTATGCATTTTATAAAAATTGTTGGTATTTAAATAACACTTGACTCTAAAAATTTATTAAGTTGGTTTTCATCCCAGGGGCCTTGTGTAATAAATGGTTCTAATATAATTTAGAATGTGTTAGTTTCTTTTGTGCTTTATTAAACTGATTTTCTTTTTAGAAATATCACTGCCTTCAAATCCTTTAGAGAAAAGACCAGAGCTGTCTGTCATGTATGTCCTGAGATTTAACTGTGTGGAAGACAGAAACATCCTCAAAACTACAGCCAAGGCTCATGCAAGGTAATCGGTCTGCTCAAGGTTATGCTTCTAATTTTTATAAAATCAGCAACTGTGAATTTTCCTATGCCAGCAATCACTTAAAACATCAGATGAGTAAAGGTATATTAGGGAGAAGTTTCCAAGGTCTTATTAACTAGCTAGTCTCACTCAAAGATCAGTAAAATGGAATGCACAGGATGCGTGGTAACACATACGACACCTGAGGAATATATATAAGAAGCAAATTCTCTAAGTAGTTAAAATAGAATTTAATCCAAACACAAAAATGCTACACTTTTATCTTGAAGCATCTCTTATTGTTGTAGCTGTGTGTTGTATAATATGTTATTGAACTCAGGTCCCTGCCTTATTATTTTAGTTTAGCTTGATACTAATTATAATAAAGAATATACTATTTTTCTTCTCACCTTTTATTTTAAAGTTTTCATCATTTTATCTTATCTGTGAACGTTTTGCACAGATGTATGTATGTACAGTATGCCCATACTTGATACCAACAGCAGTCATGTAATGTTCAAAAGAAGGCATCAGATCCCTTGGACCTGGAGTTTCAGATGGCTGTGAATCACTCGGGTTCTGGGATTCAAAAATCATCCTTTGCAAGGGCAATGAGTGTTCTTAAATACTCTTTTTATTAAATGCATAAAAATATCACTCGAAATGTAAATAAGAAATACTCAAGTTAATAAAAAAATATATTTTAATAATCACCAGATGCCTACAAATTCAAACTAAAATGATATTCTGCACACTTATTATTACAATAAAAATTTAAAAGACAATACATGATAAGTATGCAAGAGGATAAGAATCAACACTCAAGCCACCTCTCCAGTCCAAGTCTTGTCTTCATAATTCCTGTTCAGGTCTAGCTTTTTAGTAATTTCTTGGATTCTATTTTTCTTTTTTTCATGTTTTTTTCTCACTTTTATTAGACTTTCCATTTGTTACTATTGTGGTTGGTTGTTCAAACTGCAAAATCTGACTCTACATTAAGAATACCAGTACCCCCAGGACAAAGTGTAAATATCTGTTTTGGGAATTGATTGACAACTTTGGTATGGATGGAGTTGAAATATTTGATAGAAAAACTGCACAGTCCATTCATTAAGTAACTGAACATGAAGGTCACCTCATATAGAGGACATAATCACATTTGGGAATTGTAATTGAATTTCACTGCTGATATATATATATATATATATATATATTTGTTATTATAATTATGCTTTGTGTAATAAATAGATCCAAAGACTAATGCTGTTTTAAGGGTAACTATCACACAAACTTGTGTGCTGAATTATCTGTACTGCTTGAGGTCTCTAGTGCCACAGTTTATATCATATTCTCAGATTTTTAAAGAATTTTAATTATGTGAAATTTGCTTGCATTTGTATATGTCCATCACATGCATGATTAGTACCTGTAGAGGCCAGAAGAAGTGTTAGAATGATTGCTATAGGAATCAGGCATTATTAAGTTTTTCTGATATTATCTTAATGTACAACCCAGAATGCAATCACTCCTAAATTTGCCACGATATAACATTGGAGAAAATATTATTCGAGAACAAAATATTAATTTATATTTCTAATCATAACTTGCTTGTACCTCATAATAGCTGTTTACATTGATTCTGTCAATAGTATTTTCTGGTTGGTTAGTTTCTGATAACTTTAAGCAGAAACTACCTAACATACTTTGAGCAGTAGCATGATTGGTCACCAGACATAACACATTTTAGTAACATTACCCAGAGTCCAAGAGAACAGCATCTATATTCAATGTAAAGAGCTAGGATAAAAAGATAAAGATACCTGCAGCATTGGGACATTACTGGAATTTCTACTACAGTAACAAATCATAAAACACAATCTCTCCCTTCTTAAAATGGCAATGAGAACAGACAATGGGGCAAAAGGAACAGTAGAGTTCAAACATCAAGGTTGGGAATGAAGAAGGAGACAAATAAGAGGGATTGTATCTGGATTTGAGATATTTAAGTTGACCAGATAAGATGAAGGATGGGACTCTAAGAAGGCAAGGGCAGTTTCAGCAGTCTCTGGTTAGATGGCTTCCAAAAAGCACCCTGAGCAATATACCTGGGGAGAGTTTCAACAGTCTCTGGTAGCTTCTAAAAATGCTTTTACCTTGTCCAGAAAAGACAAGCCTACACAGACCTGTAAATAGGGATATAGGAGGTAATCAAGAAAAACTGCTATATATTGATAACTATGGTGTCAGTTTCCTACCATAGTCCAAGTACAAATTGGTCATGGAAACATAAGAACCAAAGAACCATTAAGAGAGAATTCCACAACTAAACAATGTGGAGAGTGAGAGATTTTGGAGACCTCAGTCCTAGAGGGTGAGGGGACCAAATTTTTGGGATTCAGACTCCATCTTAGAGAACATGACTGAAGATTGAACTCAAGTATACTAACAGGCCCATACCTAGCACCAGTTTCCAGCTACCCCACCCCACAAAAAGACTTGTGTTTAGCACCAGATTCCAGGTAATTCCCCAACAAATCTGCACCTCTAGGTTATCAGCCTGCCCCTGACACTTTGCTTCCTAACCACCACCAATCAGGAGGAAAACAGAAATTAAGTTTATGATTTATCTCCTAAGACAGCCAATTATGTTAAAGGCCACAGTAACTCCCTAATTAGAGGCTCACCAGGCTAGAAACACTCACCCTTTGCTTGCCATTTCCTTGTCCAAACAAAGGCTTCTTCCCCAAAACTGTTCTGCTGGTTGGTGGTGAGTTCAGCCCAACTGCAAGCTTGTGAATAAAGACCCTAGTGAGATGGCATTGGATTGGCTTCTGGTTGTTTTTTTTGGGGTTTACAAATGCTTCCTGGTGCCACAATGGGATGCCTTTATCAAAGCCTTCACCTCAAGGCTTAGAATATATGCACTAGAGGGAGTAGAAAGTATGTAAAAGCCAGAGGTGGTAGATGACTACAAGATTGCAGAATCTTCCAGAAACAACAGGATGGATGCACATAGCTCAAGGAAACGTTGACAGCATCTACAAGGACTGCTTAGGTTCAAGCCAGATGGAATTCGAGGATAGAGAACTAGAAGTGAATACAAGATGCTACCCCTAACCAAGAAGCTATTTGCAATAGATAACTACTGGGAGAGCAAAAACCAATTTTCTCCCATTGTGTCACTTAACTGGTATGTCAACCATACTCTCAGGGTAAGTCATATGGAAAACACGAAATGAATGGTCTCTCTCCTCCTCCCTCCCTCCATCCATCCATCTCTCTCTCTCTCTCTCTCTCTCTCTCTCTCTCTCTCTCTCTCTCTCTCTCTCTCTCTCTCTCTCTCTCTCCCCGTCTCAAGGGATGATCTAAAAGATCATAACAGAACTTAGAGAGTTCTCTTTCTCCACAGTGTGGGTCCGTAGAATGAAACTCAAGTTGTCACGGCTAGAAGCAGCATCTTTACCCACAGAGCATTTTGCCAGCCCTGGCTCTGCTTTCTTTCTCTAATCTTTAAATATATTTTCTCTGAGCTTTCTCTCTGTAGAAATTTCTTTTGCAGCTCATACTTCTTGTAGCCAGTGAATTTCTTTCTTGAGACAAGGACCAGAGAATCAAATGCAGTATAAGTTTTGTGTGTCTAGCTCCAAGGACTCCTGAATTATACACATCTGAGTTAAGAAACTTCCCCTCTCCTCCCCCCTTTTTCCCCAGTATATTCTTTGTCCTTGCTTCACCATCATTTTTACAGTACGTATAACAGTTATATATCTACTATTTATATAAACCCATAGATGGTATATTATTTTTACTAGAAACCAGTAGTTGAACAAACAAGGACTTAATTTTTTAAAAAATGTCTTCATGGTTTTAAGTAGTAAGTGGTTGAATGGCGGGACTGCAAAACATGCATCTGTTTTCCCTGGGAAACCATGGAACATTCACTACACAGAATACAGCAAATTTTCCAACAAACAAAGTTAGTGTTTCTGTACCAAGCAAATGTTGGAAAATAAAAATGCCTGTGGTGGTATGACATTTACACAGGAGGTAAAGAATTTCTCATGTCTGGCTTAGGAAAAGGTGAATTACTCCAGAAAATGAAAAATCTAACATCATATTTAATATAGAATTTATCACTATAGACATATTTCTTTAACGGCATCTGATTAGTTGTACATTGATTTTGTCTGCACAGGAAACTGTTTTAGACTACTGTGCATATGCAGACCAAGGAATATAACTAACTGGTGTACGCAATCATACATCTCAACACATTCTGTTTGTAATATAAAAATCTTTACTTTGGATATTATAGGAATAAAAGAATATACTTTAATGCTTAGCTAATATAAGTTCAATAGTGCCTTGTATTTTTAAATTGACATTTAAACAGGTATATTTACTTTTCCTTGATGTCTCTCATCATTCACAACTTGTCCAAACCTACAGCATTTACAGAATTCTGTACCTGCTGATGTTTTGCAAAGGGCAACATGTACTCTTTTTTCATCTGTGATCTTTGTCTCTTTCTTGCTATCCAAGAAATAGGTTTATTATTATGAATGTCATCAATGGCATTTGTAACATGAAAGTAAATATCTAATCTGGTTTCTGGCAATACCTAGAGTGTAACAGTGACATTGACCAATGTGGAGGGAACAAAGGTCATCTCATTCCATCTTCTTTTTATATTTACCAACACGGTTATTGTTATAAGTAATTTGCCATTACTTTGTACTGTCTGTCTTCATTACTGCCTACATGACTTATAAATTACAAATCACAATTTTTTGGCTTATAAATAAGAAAAAGAATTTACTTTTACTCTGTTGTCCTCATTAAGTTTGAAGACATTGGTTGCATTGCCAACAGGCAATGTACCTATCATCAGTCATGTGTTAAACAGATTCTTTCAATTCGCATTTCTTCTGCTGCACTGCCTCAGACTCTATCCAGGTCAAGAATTATTTTTTACCTATACCTCAACCTTTTGCAATATTTATTATCTGAGTCAAGCATTGGATTTGTATCTAATGTTCTAGCCACTCTAGCAGAAAGACACAGAGATGCAATAACTTGAAATATTCTCTATTTCACTTCTCTCTAGGAAAGTAGCCAGGCACTTTGCTCATTTTTTCTTACAGAGCTCACAGAGGCTGAAGGCAGAAATGCTGATGTCATCACCTTATCCCATCCAGGGAATCAGCTGATCTCTAAAGGGAAAAAGAACTTCGGGGATAAGAATTAGAGTATGTGATGTGGGAAGAATACTGTGATATTCTTTTTTTTTTTTTTTGAGTTTTTTTTTTTTATTAACTTGAATATTTCTTATATACATTTCGAGTATTATTCCCTTTCCCGGTTTCTGGGCAAACATCCCCCCCCCTCCCTTCCTTATGGGTGTTCCCTCCCGACCCTCCCCCATTGCCACCCCCCAACAGTCTAGTTCACTGGGGGTTCAGTATTAGCAGGACCCAGGGCTTCCCCTTCCACTGGTGCTCTTACTAGGATATTCATTGCTACCTATGAGGTCAGAGTCCAGGGTCAGTCCATGTATAGTCTTTAGGTAGTGGCTTAGTCCCTGGAAGCTCTGGTGGCTTGGCATTGTTGTACATATAGGGTCTCGAGCCCCTTCAAGCTCTTCCAGTTCTTTCTCTGATTCCTTCAACGGGGGTCCTATTCTCACTTCAGAGGTTTGCTGCTGACATTCGCCTCTGTATTTGCTGTGTTCTGGCTGTGTCTCTCAGGAGCGATCTACACTTCTGCACTTCTTTGCTTCATCCATCTTGTCTAATTGGGTGGCTGTATATATATGGGCCACATGTGGGGCAGGCTCTGAATGGATGTTCCTTCAGTCTCTGTTTTAATCTTTGCCTCTCTCTTCCCTGCCAAGGGTATTCTTGTTCCCCTTTTAAAGAAGGAGTGAAGCATTCACATTTTGATCCTCCGTCTTGAGTTTCATTTGTTCTAGACATCTAGGGTAATTCAGGCATTTGGGCTAATAGCCACTTATCAATGAGTGCATACCATGTATGTCTTTCTGTGATTGGGTTAGCTCACTCAGGATGATATTTTCCAGTTCCAACCATTTGCCTACAAATTTCATAAACTCGTTGTTTTTGATAGCTGAGTAATATTCCATTTTGTAGATATACCACATTTTCTGTATCCATTCCTCTGTTGAAGGGCATCTGGGTTCTTTCCAGCTTCTGGCTATTATAAATAAGGCTGCGATGAACATAGTGGAGCACGTGTCTTTTTTATATGTTGGGGCATCTTTTGGGTATATGCCCAAGAGAGGGATAGCTGGATCCTCAGGCAGTTTAATGTCCAATTTTCTGAGGAACCTCCAGACTGATTTCCAGAATGGTTGTACCAGTCTGCAATCCCACCAACAATGGAGGAGTGTTCCTCTTTCTCCACATCCTCACCAGCATTTGCTGTCACCTGAGTTTTTGATCTTAGCCATTCTGACCAGTGTGAAGTGGAATCTCAGGGTTGTTTCAATTTGCATTTCCCTGATGACTAAGGATGTTGAACATTTCTTTTTTTAGGTGTTTCTCAGCCATTCGCATTCCTCAGCTGTGAATTCTTTGTTTAGCTCTGAACCCCATTTTTAATAGGGTTATTTTCTCCCCTCACGGTCTAACTTTTGAGTTCTTTGTATATTTTGGATATAAGGCCTCTATCTGTTGTAGGATTGGTAAAGATCTTTTCCCAATCTGTTGGTTGCCGTTTTGTCCTAACCACAGTGTCCTTTGCCTTACAGAAGCTTTGCAGTTTTATGAGATCCCATTTGTCGATTCTTGATCTTAGAGCATAAGCCATTGGTGTTTTGTTCAGGAAATTTTTTCCAGTGCCCATGTGTTCCAGATGCTTCCCTAGTTTTTCTTCTATTAGTTTGAGTGTGTCTGGTTTGATGTGGAGGTCCTTGATCCACTTGGACTTAAGCTTTGTACAGGGTGATAAGCATGGATCGATCTGCATTCTTCTACATGTTGACCTCCAGTTGAACCAGCACCATTTGCTGAAAATGCTATCTTTTTTCCATTGGATGGATTTGGCTCCTTTGTCAAAAATCAAGTGACCATAGGTGTGTGGGTTCATTTCTGGGTCTTCAATTCTGTTCCATTGGTCTATCTGTCTGTCTCTGTACCAATACCATGCAGTTTTTTATCACTATTGCTCTGTAATACTGCTTGAGTTCAGGGATAGTGATTCCCCCTGAAGTCCTTTTTATTGTTGAGGATAGTTTTAGCTATCCTGGGTTTTTGTTATTCCAGATGAATTTGCAAATTGTTCTGTCTAACTCTTTGAAGAATTGGATTGGTATTTTGATGGGGATTGCATTGAATCTGTAGATCGCTTTTTTGTAAAATGGCCATTTTTACTATATTAATCCTGCCAATCCATGAGCATGGGAGATCTTTCCACCTTCTGAGGTCTTCTTCAATTTCTTTCTTCAGTGTCTTGAAGTTCTTATTGTACAGATCTTTTACTTGCTTGGTTAAAGTCACACCGAGGTATTTTATATTATTTGGGTCTATTATGAAGGGTGTCGTTTCCCTAATTTCTTTCTCGGCTTGTTTCTCTTTTGTGTAGAGGAAGGCTACTGATTTATTTGAGTTAATTTTATACCCAGCCACTTTGCTGAAGTTGTTTATCAGCTTTAGTAGTTCTCTGGTGGAACTTTTGGCGTCACTTAAATATACTATCATATCATCTGCAAATAGTGATATTTTGACTTCTTCTTTTCCGATCTGTATCCCCTTGATCTCCTTTTGTTGTCTGATTGCTCTGGCTAGAACTTCAAGAACTATATTGAATAAGTAGGGAGAGAGTGGGCAGCCTTGTCTAGTCCCTGATTTTAGTGGGATTGCTTCAAGTTTCTCTCCATTTAGTTTAATGTTAGCAACTGGTTTGCTGTATATGGCTTTTACTATGTTTAGGTATGGGCCTTGTATTCCTATTCTTTCCAGGACTTTTTATCATGAAGGGGTGTTGAATTTTGTCAAATGTTTCTCAGCATCTAATGAAATGATCATGTGGTTTTGTTCTTTCAGTTTGTTTATATAATGGATCACGTTGATGGTTTTCCAGATATTAAACCATCCCTGCATGCCTGGGATGAAGCCTGTTGATCATGGTGGATGATTGTTTTGATGTGCTCTTGGATTCGGTTTGCCAGAATTTTGTTGAGTATTTTTTGCGCCAATGTTCATAAGGAAATTGGTCTGAAGTTCTCTTTCTTTGTTGGGTCTTTGTGTGGTTTAGGTATAAGAGTAATTGTGGCTTCATAGAAGGAATTCGGTAGTGCTCCATCTGTTTCAATTTTGTGGAATAGTTTGGATAATATTGGTATGAGGTCTTCTGTGAAGGTCTGATAGAATTCTGCACTAAACCCGTCTGGACCTGGGCTCTTTTTGGTTGGGGGAGGCCTTTAATGACTGCTTCTATTTCCTTAGGAGTTATGGGGTTGTTTAACTGGTTTATCTGTTCCTGATTTAACTTCGGTACCTGGTATCTGTCTAGAAATTGTCCATTTCCTGTAGATTTTCAAGTTTTGTTGAATATAGGCTTTTATAGTAAGATCTGATGATTTTTGAATTTCCTCTGAATCTGTAGTTATGTCTCCCTTTTCATTTCTGATTTTGTTAATTTGGACACACTCTCTGTGTCCTCTCGTTAGTCTGGCTAGGGTTTATCTATCTTGTTGATTTTCTCAAAGAACCAACTTTTGGTTCTGTTGATTCTTTCTATGGTCCTTTTTGTTTCTACTTGGTTGATTTCAGCTCTGAGTTTGATTATTTCCTGCCTTCTACTCCTCCTGGGTGTATTTGCTTCTTTTTGTTCTAGAGCTTTTAGGTGTGCTGTCAAGCTGCTGACATATGCTCTTTCCTGTTTCTTTCTGCAGGCACTCAGCGCTATGAGTTTTCCTCTTAGCACAGCTTTCATTGTGTCCCATAAGTTTGGGTATGTTGTACCTTCATTTTCATTAAATTCTAAAAAGTTTTTAATTTCTTTCTTTATTTCTTCCTTGACCAGGTTATCATTGAGTAGAGCATTGTTCAGTTTCCACGTATATGTGGGCATTCTTCCCTTATTGTTATTGAAGACCAGCTTTAGGCTGTGGTGGTCCGATAGCACGCATGGGATTATTTCTATCTTTCTGTATCTGTTGAGGCCTGTTTTTTGACCAATTATGTGGTCAATTTTGGAGAAAAGTACCATGAGGAGCTGAGAAGAAGGTATATCCTTTTGTTTAGGGTAGAACGTTCTATAAATATCCGTTAAGTCCATTTGGCTCATGACTTCTCTTAGTCTGTCTAATCTCTGTTTAATTTCTGTTTCCATGATCTGTCCATTGATGAGAGTGGGGTGTTGAAATCTCCTACTATTATTGTGTGAGGTGCAATGTGTGTTTTGAGCTTTAGTAAGGTTTCTTTTACATATGTAGGTGCCCTTGTATTTGGGGCATAGATATTTTAGGATTGAGAGTTCATCTTGGTGGATTTTTCCTTTGATGAATATAAAGTGTCCTTCCTTATCTTTTTGATGAATTTTAGTTGAAATTGATTTTATTTGATATTAGAATGGCTACTCCAGCTTGCTTCTTCTGACCATTTGCTTGGAAAGTTGTTTCCCAGCCTTTCACTCTGAGGTAGTGTCTGTCTTTGTCTCTGAGGTGTGTTTCCTGTAGGCAGCAGAATGCAGGGTCCTCGTTATGTATCCAGTTTGTTAATCTATGTCTTTTTATTGGGAGTTGAGGCCATTGATGTTGAGAGATATTAAGGAATAGTGATTATTGCTTCCTGTTATATTCATATTTGGATGTGAGGTTGTGTTTGTGTGCTTTTCTTTTCTTTGTTTTGTTGCCAAGACGATTAGATTCTTGCCTCTTCTTGGGTATAGCTTGCCTCCTTATGTTGGGCTTTACCATTTATTATCCTTTGTAGTGCTGGATTTGTAGAAAGATATTGTGTAAATTTGGTTTTGTCATGGAATATCTTGGTTTCTCCATCTATGTTAATTGAGAGTTTTGCAGGATACAGGTCACTCGAAGCAGAAAAGTTGGTCTTACCTGTGGTCCCGAGGTTTCAGTTCGCTCGCGGGGTGCTGCCCACGGGCTCTCCGCGGTGGCAGCAACCGGGAAGATCTGCGCTGCCTCTTCTGGGAGCCTCCGTGCACCAGGGTTCCAGATGGCCTCCGGTGTTTTCCTCTGGAATCAGCAATGTGTGTAGAGAGCAGTCTCTTCTGGTTTCGCAGGCGTGTCTGCCTCTCTGAAGGTTTAGCTCTCCCTCCCACGGGATTTGGGTGCAGAGAACTGTTTATCCGGTCTGTTTCCTTCAGGTTCCGGCGGTGTCTCAGGCAGGGCTCCTGCCTCACCTGGGCCCTCTCCCACGGGAGCCCAGAGGCCTTATACAGTTTCCTCTTGGGCCAGGGATGTGGGCAGGGGTGGGCAGTGTTGGTGGTCTCTTCTGCTCTGCAGCCTCAGGAGTGCCCACCTGACCAGGCGATAAGGTATCTCTCCCACGGGTTCTCTACTGTGATATTCTTAAAAGAGACTCTAGATCTTTGTCCTCTTCACAAGCCAAAGAAAGACAGACCTCAGAAAGGGACACTACCTTATTCTCCAATATAGTTTAAAGATAGCCAAGAACAAAACATGGCTTGTAAATGAAGTGTTTGAAATTCTTCAACTAAAACAAAAGAAAATAATATTATATTCCTAATATAAAGACCAAAAAGTTGGAAAAGTGGCCTAGAATGCCATCTTCAGTAGGCGCAGTGTCATTCTGGCACTCAATGGATGATCACATCAATGATTGGTGGGATCATATTAGAAATTTTAGTTCTTCACATAAATAAGAGAATCCACACTTGTTCTTTCTGAGGATAGTTTTATTGCCACAGAAGCATATTAATATTATTTTCTAGAAGATAATTTCTTTATAACAGAATAATAGAGTTGATCAGTGCTAAGATCTCATACATATAGGTGACACTATACAGACTGAGCAGCTCGTTTTATGCGTTGTTCATAGGTATCTTATATATAAAAGCAAACAATATGTTAAACCTGAGAGAATAAAAAGATAAATGAGAGAAGTTATAGAAAAGGAAGAAAGAAAAAGATTTAACAATTATGTAATATCAAAATACAGATACTAATACCACTAATAATATACTTAATCTTTTTATGTGCAGACTATATTGATGAATTTTTGCTACAGATACATAAAACCAGTGATGTTTCTAAGTTAGCTGTTAATGTAATGTATTATTTTGGGGGGAAAAGGTTGTGTATATGTACCTATAGGTGTGTGAATATTTACACCAGTGAAAGTGGATATAGAGGCCCAAAATCTGACATCATGTATCTCCTCTAATATCGATCTTATTTTCTGATACAGGTTATTTGTCTGGAAGAGGGAGCTTGCTGTTTTAGCTTACTACTACCCACCAAGTCTGAAGGATAGAATATATGTTACTGCAGAAAGCGAGTGCAAAGGATCTGAACTTAAATCCTCATGCTTGTTCAACAAGCATTTTATCTGTTCAGACACTCCCCCACCGTAAGTACAGTTTATTTTTATCAAAGGAGTATAATTACAATTTTCAGTTAAACTTCTAAAGGTAGAAAGGATTGCTTCCCACACCAGACAACACAATCCAATTACATTATTTAAATGTTTAATATATTATAAATGTTTAAAACCATTATTTTTGTGTAGAATTAATTTTCCATCATAGTTGAGTCACAATCAATTGACAACGTGCTCTAGAGCAGGGTTGAAGGGGGATGTAGAGTCCATGGTTGAGTATTAGGCAATTCATGGTAATCACAAAAGGGAGTTTTCATGACTCTGGTTCAGGTATGTTGGAACAGATTTATTTCTTTGTTTTTTCAGATTAAGAACAGTTGTAATACCTGAAAACAATATAAGACATAACTATGAGAAAAAATTAAACAGCAGGTGGTGGGAAAGAGCTTGAAAAACTAGTATATTGGATACAAGTTCCCTTCCAGCTGACGCTTGTCTTCCCATACAGAGGTCCAGTAACAGAACTGTGCTGCAGGTCCAGCATTGCATGTCACATATTAAAATGGAAGATTGCCCCACTTAACTTTCTCTGTTTCAGGTTTAAAGGGTTCTAAAAATATCTCCTTTGCCCAGCACAACCAGGAATGTGTGATAACCTGGGAATCCTATCCAGAGTTAGTGGGCAAAATTATTTCTCCCACACTAAAAGTACCAGAGTTTCCAGCTGTCAAGGTAAATACAGAGAGAGCATCCCAGGGAAATTTCTTTGACTCAGTGTGCACACGTCTCACAGACAGACAGCTGCATCTGGGGAAACCTCTTCCTCCTTTGAGGCATGAGGAACTAAAAGCCCCGCTGGCACCAACCAGATCAAGTAAAGCAAAATAAGCACCACAAAAACATACAACCCAGGCTTCAACTGCAAAGGTTTAATGGATAACAGTTGCTAAAATATTTAAATAAGGCCTGGGGTCACAGAAATTAATAAGAAAAATATATAGTTACAAATATTGGGTGATACAATGTAGTTTTATTATTTTCACTATTTTTGTATAAATTCAGGTCACTAAAGTTTATTCTTCCTGTTCAGTGGAAACACTGTATCTTTTGATTGTTTTGTCTCATTCCCCAGGTTCTTATCTTCACTATTTTGTTTTCTACCTCTGTTATTTCAAAACATTTCTATTTCAGATATAAATGAAATCATCCAAGATTTTCACTGCAGCGATTCCTCGAAAGGGTTTGTGGGAGAATCCTACATCATAGGTTAGATTCATAAATTCAAGAAGCTAGTCCATAAATATACTCATACAAACATGATTATTGTATTGACTGTTAATAATAAAACTCACTATAATTCAAGAGAATAAGTATGGTTGTTAAAATTAATGTGATTAATAAAAAAATTCCCTGATTAAAAAGTCAAAAACATTTTAGTCTTCATATTCAATTAATAAATATGAATTAAAATGGATTATATATCTAACGTTAAAATTAAAGTAATTTCATAACAAAAGAAAACAGAGAAATTAACTTCATATTTTCTACCAAGGCAAAAATTTCTTTAACAAGCACAAATATCACTTACCATAATAGAAATAGAAAACAATGATGAGTGCTATAATAAATTAAATCTTGTAGTACATCAAAAGGCAGCAGTACAGAATAAAAGGTAAGTCAAAATATGGGCAATAGAATGTATAACAAGAGACTCATGCCTGTATTCTATATAAAGAATAACTTTGATATCATATATGAAAACAGACCAAACTAGCAAAGGCGGTAGTCTTTGCAAGGTAAAACCAACTCAAACATAAGCAAGTACATCACAAAAAATCACAGAACCATAGATGAAAATAAACTGAAATATGTATCTGTTCAAATAGCTATAATATTTACCCAACGATAGGCATTATTAAATGTTGGAGAAGACATATATCAAGTAGAATTTTCTTGCATTATTTGATAATTATAAACTGAGACAACTACATTAATGTATGAATGGATATTACTTAGAGATGAATAAATATTCTTTGACAGAACAATTGTTTCCTGGAATTTTATTTAAAGAAATGAGTACCTTTGTTCATTGAAAGTCATAAACAAAAAAATACTTAAAGCAATTTTATAATGAAGAAATTTGAAAAAATAACTATTGGTTCATCAGATTAGAATAGGGGAAAATATTACTCTATTTATAACATTATCTAAAAGATAAAATTAAATGAATATACTAAAACAATGAACAATTAAAGATATCTTAGAAATGTAATTTAATAAGAGAATTCCTGTATAGAAAAATTTTAAAAAACGCTATACTATTTCTGTGAAACTGCAACAGACTGAATAATCTATTCCTATAGAAGTCATGATAGGTGTTATTCATGAGGAATCATTGACTTCTAATATTAGGAAAGGGAAGGTAAAAACATAAATATATTGGAATACTGAAGATGTTTCCTTTATTATTCAAAGTAGGGATTACATAGACATGCAAAGTCTCATGAAACATACACATCATTTTTGTAACAGAATTTTATCAAATATTTCCTTCAATAAAAATATAAAAGGTAGAAACTCAATGTCTGACTTAACATCTGTTAAAATATACCAAAATAGATTAATCATTGGAAGGGCGCTGAAAAATGCATGATGGATAATAATTTAAATCCTCAAATCACAAAGAAAACACACACGCACACACACACACAAAGACAAAGGCAACCTAAAACAAACTGTTGTTAATTGTCTGGGGAAAATAATATAAAATGAATCACTAATAAGTAAAAAATCTTAAGAAATATGCAAATTCACTTCAATCAGACATTCTTTTTGTTGTTGTTGTTGTTAATATATTTGAATGCCCACAGATAATTACCCCATATAGTGTTTTCGGTAGTATGATATTCTACAGTATTTTGTAAAATATTGATCATTATCTCTTAGTAGATTTTGCACTACTTTTTAAGTTGGTTTCTTGGTAACTTTGGCCTAGGGAATTTTGTGTCTAAAAACTAATCAATACAGTATGCAGCAAACAAGCTGCTTGTTGCTTATATGATCAAGCACCTAGAAAGCACAAAAATGGCAACCAAAGGAGGAATTAACTTAAAAAAAAAACAGAATCTATAAATATCTATTTAAAAGCCAATTACCACGTGATTTATATTTTGAAATAATAAATTCACAACATAAGTAAAATAATTTACATTTTGGATAGAACATTTTATTAAAAAAATTCTAATTTACACTTTTCTCATTGTTGTTTGTGAGAATGTACTTTAATTACAAATACTATAATTATTACCTCTCTCTTACCTCCAAACCCTTCCATATATCCTTTCCCATTCTTTTTCAAATGTACGGTCTCTACAAAACACTCCCATACCTAAGGCTCAGATACCATGCATTGAGAGGACCTGGAAAGATGTTAGAGACAGAGGATGAGGGACTTTGCTGTGACATTGTGTCTTAATGAAATTTCATTCTACATTTTTTTGTATTCTCTAACAAAACGTTTACAAAGGGCAACATGTACTCTTTAAAAAAAGAAATTTTAAAAAATTTTCATTAAACTTTTTTAACTAATAAATAACATTTCCTATTTAAGTGTATTATATTTTTTTTCTTTTTTTGAGACAGGACTCACTGAATAACTCTGACCTGGAAGTTGCCTCAAACTCACAGAGATCTTCTTGTCTCTGCCTTTGAAGTTTGGAAATAAAGCTCAATGTTGCTAGATGCATGGGCATATACATGTACAATGTGTAAGTCATGTTAAATGTATCAGACTCTCAAAAATTCATTGTTTATGGTGAAAACCTTCACACTATTTTTTTCTAACATTTTGAAATATGTAGCTTCTGTGTTATCTATAGAACCTGGGTTGCTCAATAGCATAGTGAAAAATCACATGTAATTATAGGCACACAATGATCAGTGATCCCCATCCTACATTTTTCTTCTCTGACTCTGGTAAATATTCCACTCTCCATTTTGAGGAGCTCAATATTTCATATACTGCATATCAATGAAACTATATGAATTTGTGTGTGCATGTGTCTGTGTGTGTGTGGGAGTGTGTGTGTATGTGTGTGTGTGTGTGTGTGTGTGTGTGTGTGTGTGTGATTATTTCACTAAACCTTAAGCCCTATGGTGGTTATTGCAGGACATATTGTTTGTCTTTCTTATTTTCCACAGCAATGGGAAAAAATGTTAAGAAAATCAATCTGTGTAACATCCAGAAGCTTCTGGTCTTTCTAAACTTGTGTTCTCTCTCCATGACAGCATTCTTGATCACATGTCTGTAGAGAGGTACTGTTTTGAATACAGAACTACAGTCCTGTTTCAACTCCCACCTTGAGTAGAGAACTGATCTTCTACATCCTGACTTCCTACTCTTCAAATATTCTAATCATGCCCATACATGAGATTCATAGAGATTGCTGAACCCCATTGCATATGAAAACAAATCAAACAAACAAACAAATTAAAAACCTCTTATCTTGGACTTTTTTTCATGAATCAGTTCATATATCATTGTATTCATTCTTTTCTCCTCATTATGATCGAATTCCTGACTGGACAGAGGAAAGACCTTGGGATGAACAGCATCCACCATGTTGGTGAAGGCAAGGTAACAGGAGATCCAATGTGTCCTGCTCATATCTCAGTGCATGAGGAAGAACAAGAAAGAAAATGCAGGTGCTTAATATATTGTTATTTCATTTTAGTACAGTCTTTGACCCCACGAAATGGGATAAAGTTCCCAACACATAGGTAGATATCTCTAATTATTTGTGAGAAAGGACTCACACAAGTACTCCAAGGTACACCTCAATACTAGATGGTTGCTAACACAACTATGTTGACAAAGAAAACTAGCTATTGCAATTATCTTCTTAACCATTTCTCTCCTGACAACACTTTGTAAAATATCAAGCCACTGGGTTGGGTTGGCATTTTTAAAACACTTGCTGCACTTCTAGAGGATCTGAATCAATTCCTACCATCTGCATGGTTGCTTATGATATACTGTAACTCTACAAGTTCATAGTTTGTCAGAGTAGTTAGGTAACCTGGATCTGTGGATACTGTACACATGCGGCTATCAGACATTTGTGCAGGCAAAACAGCCATACACATAAAATTAAAATCTAAAATACTAATCTCCTTTGAATATTTCTTTGCTTAATATTTTGTCTTTTTAATAACATTTGTAATCCAATACTCATTTCTGTGTCATTTTCTTTTTCCCTCCCTCTCCTTTTCTTCTTTTCTTTCTTGCTTTCCTCCACTCTTCCTACCCTTCTTCCTTCCTTCTTGCTTCTTTTCTTCCAGATTCATATTAGCATCCAGAAAAAGGCATCAAATCAAAACAAAATTTTTAAAAAACAACTGTAGCAATTTAAAATTTCTTCCTTCTATAAGCTCATGGCATGTTAGAATGGTCTTAAAAGATTTCTTAATATAAAAATCTGTTATATATCCTCTAAGATTTGAGAGTACTAAGTCATTTTCAAGACATGCTGCTAAAGTTTAAGGAATAATAAATTATATAAATTCCCAATTCCATTGTAGAGCAAAGCATTAAATTGATTCATGAAGTGATGAACAGAGACAATGTAAACAGAATGCATATGCTGTGATAGACTGGAGAATCAGTGAAAGACATTGGAAGTCTGCAGGATAGCTTCATATTTAAAAAAATTCTCTACTAATATATAAAACCAAGGTACTATTGGTTTAATTAGAATAACTTTCCAAATGCTATGCTCATTTTGAAGAGTTATTTTTTTAATGACGCCATGCAATGAGTATTCTAAAGATGGTTTTCTTTATGAAATCTCTCAATTACTTGTTCATTTTTACAGTCTATGAAAACCCAAAAAATACACAGGTAATTCAGGTAGATGTTGTCACTCATGTTTCTACTGTCTGTTTTCTTGAATGAATGATAAAAATCAGGAGAGTAAAAATAAGTTCTTTGCCTCTCCATTTCTTAGCCTACTGAAATGATTTTATAAACAAAAATGCTTTCTGCTAAAAAAGTGATTCTGAACCTGTGACTTTCAACCTCAACAAGGATTACATAGCAGGTATTTTCAATACAATTCATAACAGTAGTAAAATTACAGTTATAAAGTAGCAACAAAATAATTTTATTGAACATCATGAGAAACTGTATTAAAGGGTTGCATAATTGGGAAGGCTGAAAAATCACTGCTCTAAAAAGAAATATTTAACCAGGTACAACACAACGATTTTAACAGAAATTTAACCAAACATTCCTTTGCCTGAAGTATCAAATTTAAATCCTAAATTAAAGAAAATTCACTTTAAGAAGTTTTAATTAAAATTAGAAAAAAGTGAAATAAGTACTTTTCATTTCCTTGTTGTGAATTGTGAAAAGTTGCATTTTAAGAGGGTCAGATGATAAAGACCAGCACATTACATTTAATATGTTAAGCAAGACTATTTAGTGCAGTGTTAAATATGCTTAGTTTTAATAATCACATTAAGTGTAATGTAAAGCATTACAATGGTGAAGTGTTTCTGTAGTGCACAGTATTTTCCTTATGATTCAGCTGACTGTGTTAAAGCCTTCTCTATGTCTAATCATGACTGATAAACATCAGTAAGTAGACTAATAGAAACTAATAGGTTATTTTGGAAAGAAAAATATCATATTACAAGAATTAAATCTCTGGGCTTCTCTATCAACTATGTGAGGGCAGTTATTGTTATTACCAAAACAAAAGTAATATATTTAAAATGTTTCATTAATACTACAAAAAGATGTATCATCTACTTGCACTTTAAAGTTTAATTTATTACAAAACCACTAAATATTTTGGTAGGTACTAACCACCTCCATATCTTTTGTCAGGAATTTCCTGCCATGTCCTTTGATCATGTTTGTTGAATAATGATAAAAATTATTCAAAGAACCTTTTGCAATAGTATGATTAAGACTTTTTAACATTCAACTATTTCTTTTTTATTCTTTCAGTATTCTGGCTGATTGACATGCATATGTTAAAGTTTCCTAATTAATGTAACCAACTGTTTCTTAAAACATAAATGTGTCACCAGGAAATAATTGTATTTTAATAATCTTTCATAATAGCTTCATTTAGATTTGGAAAGTGATACTTTTCAAACAGTGTCAATAAATTCCAAACCAAACAAAACCTTACCATAGAGAATAGCATTTATGAGACCTTATCTTCAGTCCCCTTGACCAGGTCCAATTTTTCTTGATCAGAAATAAGAGGACATCTCCAGATCAATGGACCCTTTGAGAAATGTAGGCTTTTCATTATAATTTCACAAAAATAGTGGTCATTTTTAAAACACATTTTATACTACACTGAGAAGTATGAAGAATTCAACCATCAATTTTGATACTGTTTTTTCAAAGGTATTTCTGTTACAGTTTGTTTTCTGTGGATATAGTAAAGATTTAATTTATTGGCTAAACAAAAACATTTTTGCAAACTAAGACATCGTTAAAACACACTAAAATAGTCACTAAATTGATGTCTCATTGTAAAATGAACACAAATTTTCTCTAAGCACTGGTGTTTTGGAAAGCTAAGTAGTGTATTACAATGGAGAGCCACAGCATTTCACTGGGACAATGTAAGCATTAAGATAGATGTCTAAGACTTTTCCTTTGTTCTCTTTCATCAGAAGAAATTTAGTGTTTGAGAGTAAATAGGGAAAAGAGCACATAAAATATAGGTCATGTTCTATGCTATGAAGGTCTGGGCACATGTAAAGTCCAATATAGAGCCAAGAAGGGAGACTATCAAAAATATCCTTCATGGACTGCCATGGCTCTTTTGTTATTTTGCTGTTCATTTTTAAATTTCATAACGTTTTCCGTTGTCCCAGTACCACTCTTCCCACCTTCATTAGACCTGAGGAGCCTGAAATCTACAGGTAAGGTTTTCTTCACAACCCATCATCCCTGCTTGCTGAGTCCTCTGTAGCAAGCACAGATTCCCTCAGTAGCCTATTGTCCCAAGAAACCTCCCTGCTCTAGGCCCCAACTCTCTATCCAACTTCATCAGACCGATGGATCCTGAACCATATAGGTAAGCTTCCACTCCCCCATCAGTCTTCCCTGCTTGCTGATTCCTGTCGAGGAAGCCCAGCTGCCATGAATAGTCTGCTATCCCAGGGTGACCTCTAGGTCCCCTCCCACTTCTCTGCCCTCCTTCTTTGGATCCGTAGCTTCTGTATCATACAGACCTGAAGATCTGGCACCATACAGCTCAAGACTATCCATCATTTCTGAGGATTTCCAGCTTTGGGCTATTACAAATACAGCTGCTATGAACGTAGTAGATCATGTAGCTTTGTGGTATGGTCGTGCATCTTTTGGGTAGATGCCCCGGAGTAATATGGCTGGGTCTTCAGATAGAATTATTTCCAATTCTCTGAGAAACCGGTAGGTTGATTTCCAGAGTGGTTTGCAATCCCACTTTACCTCAAACAAAGAATAGACTCAGAAAATGTGGTTCATTTATACAATGGAATACTATTCAGCTATTTAAAATGAGGACATCATGAATTTTGGAGGCAAGAGGATAAAACTAGAAAATATCCTAAGTAAGGTAATCCAGACCCAAAGTGACATGCATCATATGTACTCACTGATAAGTGGATATTTGTTGTGGTAAATATTGAAACAAAACAAAACAAACAAACAAACAAACAACAACAACAAAAAAAAACCATGGCACAACCAGTTCCTGCATATTACAGCTCAGCCCTGCCCCTAGCTAGTTCCTGTACAGCAGGGCCATATGGAACTTGCACTAATTTATCTCAGGAGCTTTACCCTAGCCCCAGGCTCTCTCTGATCCAGGCAATCTACAAGTCTTTTCAGCATGATAACTTGCCATGCTGCTTCCACTCACCATTCCCTTGGTGGGTTGTTACCAGACCAGACCAAGCATCTCAGTTTTGTGGCGGGCTTCGTGCATCCTGTCACCGCACCTTCTCTTGAACTCAATTAAGTCACCACATGAAAGAACATACTACACAATAATCTCTGATCTAATTGATAAGATAAAATTTGCCTATCTAGACAACACAAAATCCTGTACCCACCCTTCACTTAAATATTCATTTCAACTTGTATCTATGTGCAGAGAAGAATCTCAATATCTGCTGCTATGTTCTCCCAGCTCCTTCTACCTCTCACTCCAGCACCTTCTCCTCTTTCTAAACCTTTGTTCCTACCCATCCTTCCTTCTCATCCAATGACAGGCCTCGTTCTATCCTGTGCCTGTCTTCCTGCATGAATACATCAACCTATATTTCACCCTTTCTGTCTAAATAAAAAAAAAAACTTTTCTCTCAAATGTAAGCTGAGCACAACTATTATCATTTTGTAATTCATAAAGCATAAAATACACCTAACACTCAGTCCAACATTTTATCAATTAAACAGAACATTTAGTTATCTATTCCAGCTTAAGAAAGGCTGAAAACCTATGAAATATCCTGGCTGGCTTGTATACTACTTGATAACTATCCAATTAAATATGTATTCTCAAAGTTATCTGAGAACAACAATATTATCTGAAAATATGACAAGTCTAAAACAGCTTCCTGAACTGAGATATGTTGAAGAGACTTGCACAGTTGCCCTGTTAGCAACATGTGAGAGCAAGTCTTCAGCCTTCTGGCCTAGGATCATCTGACAGACTTTTGAAATGCAGAATTATGAATGGCTGATCATTCTGGCCCAGCAGAAATTATTACTATTCTGCAATGTGCCCTTTTCTGGACAGGATTTATTCTGTAGAAGAAATAGGCAATTTCTGCCCAGTGGCTACCTAGCACCAATGTATTATCTCACCGGGTAGTGGAGATGCTCAATTTCTTCCTTGAATCCACCAAAGGAGAGCTGTTAGGAGCAGACATGTCTCAGCAGATGATAAATAACAATAAGTGTCAAATTTTGTGGATTTCTGATGTTTTGAAAACCATCTAACTGTGTACATAATTTGGATTGTTGTCTGTTAATTATCTTAATAAATTATCTTGAAAGCACTCTAACAATAAAATTAGAGCCATGAACTTGCTATCTTGCCTTTAACTCACATGTTTAATCATCTCAGATTAGTTTTATTTAATAGCAGTGAAGAACTAGGTATAAGCCTCGTATATTTAAATATGCCTAATAGACACAATGTCTATGATAATAACAATATTAATTGTAACTTTAAATCAATAAAAATTCATATCAAAGAAAATCTAAACTGGTATCAAACAAATTCTCTACCAATGTAAAAGATTATAACTTTAGCTTAGTAACAAATATAAGGATTTCTACCAAATGAGATTATTACTGTACAATCAATTTGAGCTAATCCTTCCCTATTAAATTATAACCATTTCTAAATTCTCTAGAAAGACAGCCTTAGAATAACCATTTTTACCCCCCCAAAGCTTAGGGAATCCGGGCGATGACTCTAATAGCTTCTTCAAGCTCTATGTGGGCATTGAGACATCCTTGGGGGATGGGGAGGGAAAATGAGGGAGTTATTGTAGCCTTGATGCAAGTCCCTGGGATCAGGAATCCAAGCAGGCCAGTTCAGCATTCTGATGCCTATTTCTTCACCAAAGCTGTACATTCTGCAAAATGTAAATCTCAAAACAAAATTTTAATAGCAAGATATCTTTTTGTTTGCTTCTCTTGAATTCAGTTTTTCAGGAGGTCTACTTTATCAAATCTAATCAGTGTAACTCTAGAAAGTGTCTGAAGCCTAATCACCCTGTTAAAAACACAAAGACAAAACATTTCTCCCAAAGTAGCATGTTCTTTAGTCTGTAACTAGCAAAGCTTATATCTTGCACTCTCTCCCAGAGAAATAATATATCCACAAGCCCCAAAACCATACCAACTATGAAAATTAAAACAATTTTTAAGAAATGAAGTAAGTTAAACAATACTGTATGAGTCTGCTTAGGCTTCTCTAATCGGTCATCGCCAGGAAATTAACCCAAACTTCCACTGGAACCCATGTTAAGAGAATATGAGCCTCCTGCTGTGCTAAATATCCAAAATAGCCACAAAGCCTCACTAGCCGGCATAGTCAAGCCATATGGCATTAGCCTAGTAAATTCATAAAAATAATTGAATCACACTTCTATTAATACCTGTCAATAAGAAGTAGGCAAATAGTCAAACCAGGGTTTTAACCCAAAATTCCCATAGAGCCCACATTAGAGAGAATCTAAGTATCCTATAGACCAAAATATTACCATCTATCTGTTAAGCTCTCTATCTGGAGTGTCAGATTTTTATTCATTAATAACTTCTATAATATATGTCTGTTTTCACTCCACCTGGTGCTACAGACTTTTATTTATTTTTACCTAGTTCCAAATCTTGGGCGAAATTCCCTACATGTTTCAGACAAATTCTATATATAAGTCTATTTCTAAAAGCAAATAAACCAGCCTTTTAAATAATTCATACTGTAATCAACATCTGTTAAGGAAGAAGGCAGCTTCCATTTTTTTAGCTCTCTGTGGCAAGGAGCAGCCTGCACTTTCAACAGCAGGGGACCTAGCCTGCTAGCAGAGTGCCTGTGTTTCTTTTGTTTGAGGTTCTCCTGAGGTTCCCTTGCTTGCAACATCACACTACTCAACATGGTGCTGTCCTCCTCTTACTTAGAAAATAAAACTTTCTCATGCTGAAAATATTTAACTTTAAGTGGATTTTTGCCTAACATGTTGGTTAGCCACTTGCAGTAAAAAAAAAAAAGCTGTGCGACCAGTTCACATGCCTACAGCTCCACCCATTTCTCCAACCTTACAAAAACATTGTCCCCGCCTTATTTTTTACTGTCCACGGCCTTGACGTAACTTGTGCCAGCCCTCACCTGCATATAGACATTAACCTACAGATATTAGTCAAAAAGTCCAGAACACCTAGGATACAACACACAGACTGTAAGAAACTTAACAACTGAGGATTCTTTAATCACACTTAGAAGTGGGAAGGAAATAATCATGGGACCCTCTAGAAAGGACCAGAGACCCAGGAGGTGAGAGACTCTCAGAACTCAATGAGGATGACCTTAAACAAAATGCCCAACATTAGGGAGAGGGTAATCTTACAGTCCACCTCCAGGCAGAAAGATAGGGCCTCAAGAGGAGGGACTGGGTTACCAACCCACAATCAAAATTTCTGACTCAGAATTGTGTCTGTCTGAAAGAACTGCAGGGACAAAAATGGAGAAGAGACTGAAGCAAAGGCTGGGCAGTGACCAGTTTAAATGGGGATCCCCGTCATGTGGGGCACCAAGGATCGACACCATTACTGGTGGTATGATGTGCTTACAGACAGGAACCTGGTGTGGCTGCCCTCTGAGAGGCCCCACCTGTAGCTGACTGAGACAGATGCAGATATTCATACCCAACCATTGCCCTGAAGTCAGAGACCCCTATTGTTGAACTAGGGGAAGGATTTAAGAAGTTGAAAGGAAGGGCAACCCTATAAGAAGAGCAGCATCCTCAACTAACCTGCAGCCCAGGGAACAACTAGAGACTGAGCCACCAACCAAGAGCCTTAACAGGCTGCTCTGAGGCCCTGGCACATGTAGATCAGGGGTCTTGTGGTCTGGCTTCAGTGGAAGAAGATGTGCTTAATCCTGGAGAGACTTGACCTCCAGGTAAGGGAGAAGCCTCATGGAGGGGGTAGCACCCTCTCAGGGGCAAGGGAAAGGAGGAATGGGATGAGGAACTGTGGGGGTCACAATGACTAGAATGTATGTAAATAAAATAGTGCTAATAAAAGAAAAGAAACACAGGAAAGTAAAAGCAGGCAGAGATCTTTAAGGAAGAAACAAATAACTCCCTTAAAGATATAAGGCAAACTCCAATTAAATAGGTGAAGGAAATAACTGTGCAAGAACTGAAAGAGGAAATAAAAGCAATAAAGAACACACAAACTAATGGAATCCTGGAGATGGGAGAACCTCAGGTGTAGAAGATACAATAGAAAGAAGTTACATATCAATCAAAGAAAATGTTAAATCTTTAAAAATTCTTTAGTGTGTGTGTGTGTGTGTGTGTGTGTGTGTGTGTGTGTGTGTGTGTGTGAAACTGTAATTGTCAGTGCAGCTGGGTCGAGTCCAAGGTGTAAGGTATAAGGTCCCATGAAGCTGGAAGGACGGACAGTTGTGAGCCCCACCATGTGAGTGCAGGACACCAAACTCAAATCCTCTGAATGAACAGAAAGTGCTGTTAAGTGCTAAGGAGTGTCTCCTACCCTAAAATGTCTATCCTTACTAAAAACTAGAATCTTACCAATTCAAAGCGAACAAAGCAACTTTTTGTTCACATGCAGCTGTGAATAATAATGCAATTACATTCTGTGCATTTAACTTTTAGCCAAAAGCAGAGGTGCCTCTTCCCTCTCCTACCCTTCCTCCCTCACTCTTCCTTCCTCCTTCCCTCCCTCCTCCATCCTCAAGTGTCTTAGTGTTTAATTTTGGTTTGTTTTTTTTTTTTTATTTTTGTTTGCTTGTTTGATTTTGCAATACTCTTCCTTAGTTTCACAGGGTTTTTAATCCATAAATACAAGTATTCAGTTTGGAATTCTAAATGCTAGCTTTCCTTCACACACATGTATCCACTAAGGTGTTTATGTTTAGAGTTACTTGAATTCATATTCTTTGAATTTGCTCAAGAAGAAGGTTTAATTTAGTCTGTAGTTCTTTTGCATTTAGGCACCATGAAAATAACAATTCACAAAATCTAATAATATCTCTTTTACTTCTGACTGGGAAGCCTCAAAAAAACTGAGTCATTTGTAAAATAGTTGTATTTATTGTTTTAACAGTATCATTTTAAGATCTTTATGTGTGTGTTTGCTCTGCCTATAAGTCTGTCTGTGTATGTAAGTTTGTCTTTGTACCATTTGTGTGTCTAGTACTGAGAAGGACACAAGAGGGTCTTGGGATTCCAGGGTCTAGAGTGACAAAGGTTGTGAACCACCATGTGGGATAAGCAATTGGACCTGCGTCTTCTGAAAGAGCTCTCATATAGAACCCAAGACTACCAGCCCAGATATGGCACCACCCACAATTGGTCCTCCTGCCTTGATCACTAACTGAGAAGGTTCTCGTGGAGGCATTTCCTCAACTGAAGCTCCTTTCTCTGTGATAACTTCAGATTGTGTCAAGTTGACACACAGAACCAGCCAGTACAGTATGGCTGTCTATGATGGTCTATTTCTTATAAAGTGAGACTTCTTTCAAGACTATACTAGAATCTGGTCTTGACTATTTTAAATCAAAAGATTGTCTTATTTGTGTTTTAAAGTTACATGGAAGAGAGATTAAAGAGATAGATGGATCATTAGTTAAGAATACTTGGTGCTCTTAAAGAGGATCTGGGTTCAATTCCTAAACTCACATTGTGGTTCACAATGTTTGTAACTCCAACTTCAGAGAATACTATACTCTCCTGACCTCTGTGGACATCAGAATGCAAATGGCGCACAAACCACATATGCAGGCAAAATTTTCACATTAAAAGAAAATGAAGAAATTTAAAGCCACAAAATCAAGATAAATGATCATCATTTTGTATGCTTTGCTGAATTTGAAATATTTATGTTTATTTTTATGAAAACAAAAGTAATTATAGAACTCAATACTTGACATAATAGTTCTAAGTTCAAATATAAAAGTTAGCAAAGGTAGAGATATGACTCTACAGTTAAGAGCACTCTCTGCTCTTGCTGAAGGACCACATTCAGTGTCCAGTACCAATATGGTGACTTGTATTTCAATCTCAATGATTCCTGTGTCATCCTCTGAGAGCTCCCAGCCATACATGGTACACACAAACGCATGCAGGTTCTCATGCATACACATAAATAAAATCTAATTAAGTCTTTTAAAATTAACGTATTACACCCAGATGTTGAGTTCTGAATACACTTTGCTAAATTAACCAGATCAAATCATTCAAAAACTAAGATATGCATTGAAATTATCCATTGAGAATGGGAAGATGGAAAATGTAGCATTGTTGACATTTTAAATGAACCTGAAACACTGCCAAGGTCTATTTACAAGAAACAAAAACCATCCCTTCTTGAGCACCAGTGGGTTAAAGAAGCTGCATACAATTTCCTACATGTAGTTTGCTTATTTATATACCTCACTACATTTATGAGTAATTAATCTTTTCTAAGAAAAAACCTTGATTTTGTCCCATCCTATTTTCAGATATGTTTAACTGACAAAGTATTGTCTTAATAACTATTTAAAAAGTGCTCATAGCAAAACTGTTTTCTCTTGGTAAGGACAGACCTGAAGCTCAGGATAGAGGGGTCTATCTTCCTCCCCTAGCATAGCTGTACCCATTTCATTTCCTGCTTGCCAAATATTTCATACTGTTACTGTAATGTGCCTGCCAGTAATTGACACAGAAAAATAACTTAACTCAGAGCAAGGTCATGCTGATCATATATCCTGTTATGTCCTGTATAAGGTTTATTAATCTTAAGAAATTCCAAGAAGCTTTACACAGGACCCATCAAATTAAAGGTCAATATGAACTGTTATGTCTAAAATTGCTTGAGTCAAAGCTGATGAGTTCATTTTATTTTTTTCTGCAGTTTTAGCCTTTATAAGCTGACAGAAAAAGATGTTTGTTACCATAGCTCAGTTCCTGAATTCTAAGCTACTGTCATGATCGATCAGTCTTAGGGTGTGTGTTCAATAAACTATCCCTGTTTGCCTGATATCAGTGTTTGTGTGGTTTGTTGGATCAATCCTGGATGTCAACGCAGG
This sequence comes from Rattus rattus, assembly GCF_011064425.1. Taxonomy (NCBI): domain Eukaryota; kingdom Metazoa; phylum Chordata; class Mammalia; order Rodentia; family Muridae; genus Rattus; species Rattus rattus. The sequence goes on from NC_046157.1 coordinate 127,176,178, forward strand.
AGATAGAAGCATTGCCTGATTCTTGAAAAGTTGATTGTGACATTATATATCCAATAGATTGATATTTGGCAGCATTTGTGAGTATCTGTTTTCTTAGAAAATCATTACTCTAACTTACTTAATTCTATTTTTAATTATACTAAAACAGCAAAAATGTTCTTTCTGAAAGGTCTTAAATGAGATTGTAGGCTTTTACGATCATCAAATTGAGGGCTGAGATGAGATCTATACTCAATCTGTATTTCACCAGTGTGGGCTGAACACAGAGTGTTTCTTTCTCTGTTCTAACTTTCTGTTGGCCTATGCCTGGAAGCTTCTAGCCTCAGAACAATCTAATTTTCCAAGATCACTGATGTAAATATAACTTTTATTCTCTAGATATAGTTGTCTCACAGTCATACTGCTAAATAAGCTCACCCTCTCTAACTCTTTATGAACACTATTTGCTTTATCAATCTCAGGTGATCTGGCTCAAACTCCTCTCCAACCTGACTGATTCTATCTGATTTCTCTCAGCTTCTGCCTGAAATGTTCTACTTGAATTCAAATTGACTCTTGGCAATCTGTTCTAATCTTGTTTCCTTCTCATTCTCTCACTCATTCAGACTTTACCTGAAACCTCTCTCTATAAAATTGTTCCAGTAATCATTCTGTCAAATCATTCCCTGCTTTCTTATTTTGTCTGCTCCTCAATCAGATGTCACTTTCAAACAGGGCTAATTCTTTCTACAATTCATTATTCTGGATTATGGGTGTCTGTTAATGGCATGTCTGTAATTCCAGCCAGAGGGAATAAAGGTATGTACTCCAGCCAGATCTCACAGACCTAGAAAATTTCTGGATCTGATTCCTTGCCAGAGGAACCATGTTACTGGATTAACATTCTGCTATGATCTATTAATGCCAATTGAAAAACACAGTGTTCATATCTGGATTTCAATTTTTTTTTCACTTTCCCTCCAAAAATTTCATTTCATTTTGCAGAATGTATGTGTTGTACTCTTTTAATTAAATTTTTTTCTTTTTGATTTTTATTGGATTCTTTATTTACATTTCAAATGTTATTCCCTTTCCTGATTTCCTCTCTATAAGTACTCTATCCTGTCCTCATCCCATTCTAAAAGGATGTTCCCCTCTCCACTCCCACCTCTGACATTACTGGACACTAGATGTTCAACTTTGACAAGACCAGGGGCTTTTTGTTCTTTTGGTGTCCAATAAGGCCATCCTCTGCTACATATGAGGCAAGAGTAATGGATCAGTCCATGTATAGCCTTTGGATAGTGGTTTAGTCCCTGGGAGCTCTGAATGGTTGGCATTGTTGTTTTTATGGGGTTGCAAGCACCTTCAGCTCCTTCAATTCTTTCTCTAAGTCCTCCAACGGTGGTTCTGTTCTCAGTTCAATGGTTTACTGCTAATATTTGCCTCTGTATTTGGCTGTTTCTCTCAGGAGCCATGTATATCAGGTTCCTGTCAATATGCACTTCTTAGCTTCATCAATCTTATTTAGTTTTGCTGGCTGTATATATATGGGCCACATGTGGGGCAGGCTTTGAATGCTGTAACTTCAGTTTCTGTTCCATATCCCCTCCTATGAATCTTTTTGTTCCCTCTTTTAAGAAGGAGTGAAGCATCTGCATTTTGATCATCCCTCTTCTTGAGCTTCAAGTGGTCTGTGAATTGTGTCTTGGGAAATTTGAGCTTTTGGGATAATATCGACTTATCAGTGAGTACATACCAAGTTTGTTTTTCTGTGATTGGATTACCTCACACAGGATGATATTTTCTAGTTCCATCCAATTGCATATGAATTTCATGATGTCATTGTTTTTGATAGCTGAGTAGTACTGCATTGTGTATATGTACCACATTTTCTGTATTCATTCCTCTGTTGAAGGGCATCTGAGTTTTTTCCAGCTACTGACTATTATAAATAAGGCAGCTATGAACATAGCGGAGCATGTGTCTTTGTCATATGTTGGGGCATCTTTTGGGTATATGCCCAGGACAAGTATAGCTGGGTCCTCAGGTAGTTCAATGTCCAATTTTGTGAGGAACCTCCAGACTGATTTCCAGAGTGGTTGTACCAGTCTGCAATCCCACCCAACAATGGAGGAGTGTTCCTCTTTCTCCACATCCTCCCCAACATCGGCTGTCACCTGAATTTTTGATCTTAGCCATTCTGACGGTATGAGGTGGAATCTCGGGGTTGTTTTGATTTGCATTTCTCTGATGACTAAGGATGTGGAGCATTTCTTTAGGTACTTCTCAGCCATTCAATATTTCTCAGATGGGAATTCTTTGTTTAGCTCTGTATGTCATTATTTAACAGGGTTATTTGGCTCTGTAGTTTAACTTATTAAGTTCTTTGGATATTTTGGACATTAGCTCTCTATCAGATATAGTATTGGTAAAGATCTTTTCCCAGTCTGTTGGTTGATATTTTGTCTTAATGACAGTGTCCTTTGCCTTACAGAAGCTTTGCAGTTTTATGAAGTCCCATTTGTTGATTCTTGATCTTAGAGCAAAAGCCAGTGATGTTTTGTTCAGGAAATTTTCCCCAGCACCCATGTGATCAAGACTCACCACTTTTTCTTCTAGTAGTTTGAGTGTATCACTTTTGATGTGGAGGTCCTTGATCCACTTGGACTTAAGTTTTGTACAGGACGATAAGAATGGGTGAATTTGCATTCTTCTACATGCTGACCTCCAATTAAACCAGTACCATTTTTTTTAAAAAGGTATCTTTTTCCACTGGATGGTTTTAGCTCCTTTGTCAAAGATCAAGTGAACATAGGTGTGTGGGTTCATTTCTAGGTCTTCAATTCTATTCCACTGATCAACTTGCCTGTCTCTGTACCTATACCATACATTTTTTGTCACTATTGCTCTGTAATATTGCTTGAGGTCAGGGTTGGTGATTCCCCTAGAATTTCTTCTGTTGTTGAGCATAGTTTTTGCTCTCCTGTGTTGTTTTTTTTTTTTATTCCAAGTAAATTTACAAATTGCTCGTTATGAAGAATTGAGTTGGAATTTTGATGAGGATTGCATTGAATCTGTAGATTGCTTTTGACAAAATGGCCATTTTTATTATATTACTTCTGCCAATGCATGAGCATAAGAGATCTTTTCATCCTCTGATATCTTCAATATCATTCTTCAGAGACTTGAATTTCTTGTCATACACAGCTTTCACTTGCTTGGGACTATTGTGAAGGGTCTCACTTCCCTAATTTCTTTCTCTGCCTGTTTATCCTTTGAGTAGAGGAAGGCTACTGATTTGTTTGAATTAATTTTATATCCAGACACTTTGCTGAAGTAGTTTAACAGGTTAAATAGTTCTTTGGTGGAACTTTTGGGATCACTTAAGTATACTTATCATATCATCTACAAATACTAATATTTTAACTTCTTCCTTTCCAATTTGTATCTCTTTGACCTCCTTTTGTTTTCTGATTGCTCTGGCTAGGACTTCAAGTACTATATTGAATAAGTAGGGAGAGAATGGTCAGCCTTGTCTCATTCCTGATTTTAGTGGGATTGCTTCAATTATCTCTCCATTTAGTTTACTGATAACTACCTGTTTGCTGTATATGGATTTTACCATGTTTAGGTATGGGCCTTGAGTTCCTGACCTTTCCAGGACTTTTATCATGAAGGGGTATTGAATTTTGTCAAATGATTTCTCAACATCTAATGAAATGATTATGTGGGTTTTTTCTTTGAATCTGTTTATATAGTGGTGGATTTCCATATATTGAACTATCCCTACATCCCTGAGATGAACCATATTTGATCATGATGGATGATCCTTTTGATGTATTTTTGGATTCGGTTTGCAAGATTTTTTTTGAGTATTTTTGAGTCAATATTCATAAGGATAATTGGTCTCAGGTTCTCTTTCTTTGTTGGGTCTTTGTGTGGTTTAGGTATAACTGTAATTATGGCTTAATAGAAGGACTTGGGTAGTGCTCCAGCTGTTTTTATTTTGTGGAATAATTTGGATAGTATTGATATGAGGTCTTCTATGAAGGTCTGACAGAATTCTGCACTAAACCTATCTGGTCCTGGGCTCTTTTAGGTGGGGAGAAGTTTAATAACTGGTTCAATTTCTTTAGGAGTTATGGGGTTGTTTAGATGGTTAATCTCATCTTGATTTAACTTTGGTACCTGGTATCTGTCTAGAAAATTGTCCATTTCCTCCAGATTATCCAGTTTTGTTGAATATAGGCTTTGTAGTAAGATCTGATGATTTTTTAATTTCCTCAGATTCTGTTGTTCTGTCTCCCTTTTCTTTTCTGATTTTGTTAATTTGGATACTCTCTGTGTGCCCTCTGGTTAGTCTGGCTAAGGGTTTATGTATCTTGTTGATTTTCTCAAAGAACCATCTCCTGGTTTTGTTGATTCTTTGCATAGTCCTTTTGGTTTCTACTTGGTTGATTTCAGCCCAAGTTTGATTATTTCCTGTCTTGTACTCCTCTTGAGTATATTTGCTTCTTTTTGTTCTAGAGCTTTTATGTGTGCTGTCAAGCTGCTAATGTATGCTCTCTCCTGTTTCTTTTTGGTGGCACTCAGAGCTATGAGTGTTTCTCTTAGCACAGCTTTCATTGTGTCCCATAATTTTGGGAATATTGTGCCTTCATTTTCATTAAATTCTCAAAAATCTTTAATTTCTTTTTTTATTTCTTTCTTGACCAAGTTATCATTGAGTATAGTGTTGTTCAATTTCCATGTATATGTGGGCTTTCTGTCATTTTTGCTGTTATTGAAGACCAGCCTTAGTATGTGGTGATCTGATAGGATGCATGCGATTATTTCAATCTTCTTGTATCTGTTGAGGCCTGTTTTGTGACAGAATATATGATCAATTTTGGAGAAGGTACTGTGAGGTGCTAAGAAGAAGTTATTTTCTTTTGTTTTAGGATGAAATTTTCTATAAATATCTGTTACGTCCATTTGGTTCATAACTTCTGTTAGTTTCTTTATGTATGTGTTTAATTTCTGTTTCCATGATCTGTCCAATGATGAGAATCAGGTGTTGAAATCTCCTACTATTATTGTGTGAGGTACAATTTGTGCTTTGAGCTTTAGTAAGGTTTCTTTTATAAATATAGGTGCCTTCGTATTTGGAGCACACAGTATCTTTCTACAAATCCTGCCGCACAAAAGATAATAGATGTAAAATTCCAACACAAGGAGGGAAACTATACCCCAAAAAAAGCAAAAAAGTAATCACCTTGTAACAACATTAAAATAAGAGAGACACACAAACAGAATTCCAACTCTAGCAGCAAAAATAACAGGAAGAAACAATCACTATTCTTTAATATCTCTCAACATCAATGGACTCAATTCCTCCAATAAAAAGGGATAGACTAACTGACTGGATATGTAAAGAGGACCAAGTATTTTGCTGCATACAGGAAACACCTCAGAGACAAAGACAGAGACTACCTGAGAGTGAAATCTAGAAAACAACATTCCAAGCAAATGGTCCGAAGAAACAAGCTGGAGTAACAATTCTAATATCAAATAAAATCAAGCTTGAACCAAAAGTTATCAAAAATAAGGAAAGATACTTCATATTCATCAAAGGAAAAATCCACCAAGATAAACTCTCAATCCTTAATTAAATTCTTATGTCTTGAGAATGGTACTCACTACTATTTCTGAGGACTCAAAATTGTTCCTAGCACACATATGATGCCTCAGATGTCTTTTTAACTCCAGTTTTGGGAAATGTATTCTACCACACATGAGCACTGCAAAAGAGGAGCATATGCAAAACAATCATAAACATGAATAAAATAAATTAAGAAATCTTTAACATGCTGAAACTTATTATTTGTATCAGAGAATTGAGAAATTTACCGTTGAAATCTTTATGGTTATATCAAAGTTGTAAATTCACAGTTACAAACTGTTTCTGAATTTGTATTTTATAGCTGTTTCCATATAGGTTTTATGTATGTATTGGTGAATAAGGATGCCCTTAAGCTGTAGGAGTTTATAAGGACATTGCATAACACTTCTGCTTATAAATATTTCAGATAAAGGTTTTTATGTAGTCTTCAGATGAATGATTTTTATGAAATCTTTCTGATAATTTTTGAAACTATCTTTCTCTACTTTATAAATAACTAAATAGCTGAATGGATTACACTTTATTTGAGTAAAAGTACAACTTCAGTTGTCTACAAGAAACAATTTAGTTTATTCTATTATATACCCTTTCTGTTAAAAATAATCATCTAAATATATTTTATTTTATTTTATTTTTTTATTAACTTGAGTATTTCTTATTTACATTTCGAGTGTTATTTCCTTTCCCAGTTTCCAAGCAAACATCCCCTTAATCCCTCCCCTTCCCCTTCTTTATGGGTGTTCCCCTCCCCATCCTCCCCCCAATGGCCGCCCTCCCCCCAACAATCTAGTTCACTGGGGGTTCAGTCTTAGCAGGACCCAGGGCTTCCCCTTCCACTGGTGATCTTACTAGGATATTCATTGCTACCTATGAGGTCAGAGTCCAGGGTCTGTCCATGTATAGTCTTTAGGTAGTGGCTTAGTCCCTGGAAGCTCTGGTTGCTTGGCATTGTTGTACATATGGGGTCTCGAGGCCCTTCAAGCTCTTCCAGTTCAGAATATAGCACATACAGAGGCGAATGCCAGCAGCAAACCACTGAACTGAGAATAGGACCCCCGTTGAAGGAATCAGAGAAAGAACTAAATATATTTTAAATGCCTAAACCTTGAGCTTTAATGTTTTATAGTCTTTAAGTGAATAATTCCCATTTTCCCTATTTCCCACTTCTTTTTAACTTTAAATCAATGAACACATATTTCATTCACAGTCAGCATTTCATGTATATTTTCTTCCTCACTTGTAGGTTGAAAAGGAATAGAGACATATGGATCATGTACAAGTGACAATGTCATCTACAGAAATATTTGACAGATTTTCAAAACTCATGCTCTTCAAGACCAGCAAATTGTTGAGGGAATGATGATTTCTTCCAGATTGCTTTCCCCACAAAGGACAATATTCTTGATGTGTCAAGTTCACTTATAGTGCATTGATGTTTCAATTATAATTTTCCATATAAATAATGTATTTCTTCTAAATCCTGTCTGTAATGAAAAAGACACTAATTCTTCACAATAAAATGTTCACATACAACCAATCTGTATATGTTTAGGCAACCAATAACTTTTAAAGAAAAATGATTCTTATACGTTTAAAACTATTTTTGCTTGGTTATATAAATATAAAGCCAATCAGTCATACTAATTTCACATCGATCTTTTGAAATAAGAAATGCCCAATTTAATAAAGATGAATATATATATATATATATATATATATATATATATATATATATATATATATATATACAGGAAAAGGAGACCAGAAAAAAATGGCAAAATCTTTCTGACACAGTGCTGCTCAAATTGGAGTGCATAGAGCAGCTCTGGTACATAAAAATATATATAATAATTTTTGAGCAGATGGATAAAGTAAATATTGAAGCAAAAGTGACTATTAAGGATTAGTTTTTATTAAGATTTCCATAGGAGATGAAAGAAATTTCTGTACCTTATGATGCTACAAGAGCAAAACCACAGGATTCATACATATAAACATTTGTTTCTTTGACTCATGTGCATATTTGTGTATATGTCTGTGTGTGTGTATTGGAGGTACTTAGATATATTTTTTAGTTTTCTATTTTTATTATGAGGAAAGACTGTTTATTCTTTATTATGGAAACTATTCATCCAAAATTGAGGGATTAAGGGACCCATGGGATATGTTGATAATGATGAAATCCTAATACCTTAAAAACAGGGTTTTTCATACTTAGAGAAGCAGTAACTCAGAGAAGTCAGGGCTTTTGCAGCCCTATACCTGCTACTCTGAAATGTTATGGAAACAAAGAATTGTTTAAAATTCCTGGTTTATAATAAAACTGTGCTTAGAATGAGGGCACTTCTTCTACTGTGTTTGTCACAGTTGTGTGGAGATTGCTGAGATATCGGCAGTGTTTCAAAGCACTTTTATTCACATTTAATTCAGGTCCATACAAGTATATGAACTAATGTTACATATAAGAAAATAAATTATCAAAATTATACCTGTAAGTATTTCATAACTCATTTTAGAAGTAAAACACATCTCTAAGTATATAAGTACAATTTTAAGGGCTGTTTTTTAAACAACTTCTTTTTTCATGAAAAACTTATCTTCACACTCTTAGAAAGACATCATTCCTTTTCATGAAATATCCAAGGAATTCTTACTGCCTTACTGGGTACTGAAGGCTTGGCCACTATTAAAACAGAGTTAAGGCCAGTACTGATATCAAGCAATAGGTTTACACCATCAAACTTCTCCCTTTCAGTTAATGATTCCAGGCTGGCATTTAAGACAGTCAGAGAAATTGAAATTTAAACAGAAACTAGACAAAGACACAGTGAAACTAACAGAAGTTATGAACCAAATGGATTTAACAGGTATCTATAGAATATTGCATCCTAAAACAAAAGAATATACCTTCTTCTCAGCACCTCATGGTACCTTCTCCAGTGTTAGCCATATAATCGGTCACAAAACTGGCCTCAACAGATACAAGGTGATACAAATAATCCTATGTATCCTATCAGATCACCACGGACTAAGGCTAGTCTTCAACAACAATGAAAATGACAGAAAGCTGACATACATATAGAAGCTGAACAATGCTCTACTCAATGATAAATTAATCAAGAAAGAAGTAAAGAAATTAAAGACTTTTTTAGAATTTAATGATAATGAGGGCACAACATATCCAAAGTTATAGGACACAGTGAAAGCAATTCTAAGAGGAAAACTCATAGCTCTGAGTGCCTCCAAAAAGAAAGTGGAGAGAGCAAATATTAGCAGCTTGACAGCATATCTATAAGCTCTATAACATAAAGAAGGAAATACACTGAAGAGGAGTAGACCAGGAAATGATCTAACTCAGGGCTAAAATCAACCATATTGAAACAAAAAGAACTACACAAAGAATCAACTATATAGCTGGTTCTTTGAGAAAATTAACAAGATAGATAAACCCTTAGCCATACTAACCAGAGGGCACAGAGACAGTATACGAATTAACAAAATCAGAAATGAAAAGGGAGACATAACAGCAGGATCTGAAGATACTAAAAGCTCATCAGATCCTACTATAAAAGGCTATATCCAACAAAACTGTAAAATATGGATAAATGGATGATTTTCTAGACAGATACCAGGTACCAAAGCTAAATCAGGATCAGATACAGGATCTAAAAATTCCCATAACTCCTAAAAATAAAATGAAGCACTCATTAAAAGTCTGGCAACCAGAAAAAGCCCAGGACCAGATGCGTTTAGTGCTGAATTCAATCAGATCTTTATAACCTAATACCAATACTCAGCAAACTATTCTACAAAATAGAAACAAAAAGAACAGAACTCAGTTTGGTCTGTGAAGTCACAATTACACTTATACCTGAGTCACACAAAGACCCAACAAAGAAAGAGATCTTCAGACCAATTTCCCTTATGAATATTGATGCAAAAATACTCAATAATATTCTCGCAAATGAAATCACATCAATACAATGATTTATCATGATCAAGTGGACTTCATCCCAGGAAAGCAGGGTTGAATCAATATACATAAATCCATCAAGGTAATCCATGCTATAAAAAAACTCAAAGAAAAAACCACATGATGATCTCATTAGATTCTAAGAAAGCATTTGACAAAATTGAACACCATTTCATGATAAAGACTTGGAAGCATAAGGAATTCCAGGCCCATACCTAAATATAGTAAAAGCAATATACAGCAAACCAGTGGCCAACATTAAGCTAAATGGAGAGAAACATGAAGCAATCCCACTAAAATCAGGGACTAGACCAGGCTGCCTAATCTCTCTTTACCTATTCAATATAGTACTTGAAATCTTAGCCAGAGCAATTAGAAAACAAAATGAGGTCAAAGGGATAAATATTGGAAAAGAAGTCAAAATATCACTATTTATAGATCATATCATAGTATACTTAAGTGACCCCAAAATTCCACCAGAAAACTCCTACAGCTGATAAACAAATTCAGCAAAGTGGCTGGGTAAAAAATTAACTAAAACCAATCAGTAAGCCTTCCTCTACTCAAAGGATAAACAGGCTGAGAACAAAATTAGGGAAACAACATCCTTCACAATCGTCACAAATAATAAACAAATAAAATACAAGCAAATGAAAGATGTGTATGACAAGAACTTCAAGTCTCTGAAGAAAGAGATTGAAGATCTCAGATGGAAGGATCTTCCATGCTCATGGATTGGCAGGATTAATAATGGCCATTTTACCAAAAGCGATCTACAGATTCAATGCAATCCCCATCAAAATCCCAAGTCAATTCTTCACAGAGTTAGAAACAGGAATTTGCAAATTCATTTAGAATAACAAAAATTCAGGATAGCTACAACTATGCTCAACAATAAAAGAACTTTTGGGAGAATAAACATCCCTAATCTCAAGCTGTATTACAGAGCAATAGTGATAAAAAAAAAAAAACTATATGATATTGGTACAGAGACTGGCAGGTAAATCAATGGAAGAGAATTGAAGACACAGAAATGAACCTACGCACCCATGGTCACTTGATGTTTGGCAAAGGAGCTAAAACCATGCAGTGGGAAAGAGAGAGTAGTTTCAAAAAATGGTGCTAGTTTAACTGTTGTTCAGCATGTAGAAGAATGCAAATTGACACCTACATATTGCCTTGTACAAAGATCAAGTCCAAGAGGATTTTGTACCTCCACATAAAGCCAGATACACTGAAACTAATAGAAGAGAAAGAAGGCAAGAGGCTCAAATACATGGGTACTGGAGAAAATGTCCTGGACAGAAAACCAATGGCTTATGCTCCAAGATCAAGAATTGACAAATGGGACCTCATAAAATTGCAAAGCTTCTGTAAGGCAAAGGACACTGTCATTAGGACAAAACGGCAACCAACAGATTGGGAAAGGATCTTTACCAATCCTCTATCCAAAGAGGGCAAATATCCAATACATACAAAAAGACTCAGGAGTTTAGACTCCAGAGAATCAAGTAACCCTTTAAAAACATGGGCTACAGAACTAAACAAAGACTATCAACTGAGAAATAACGATTGGCCGAGAAACACCTAAAGAAATGTTCAACAACCTTAGTCAGCGGGGAAATGCAAACCAAATGATCCTGAGATTCCACCTCACACCAGTCAAAATGGCTAAGATCGAAAACTCAGGTGACATCATATGTTGGTAAGGATGTGGGAAAAAAGGAACACTCCTCAGTTGTTGGTGGGATTGCAAGCTGGTACAACCATTCTGGAAATCAGTCTGGTGGTTCCTCAGAAAACTGGACATAATACTACCTGCAGACCCAGCTATACCACTCCTGGGCATATACCCAAAAGATGCTGCAACATATAACAAGGCCACGTGCTCCAATGAGTTTAGAGAAGCTTTATTTATAGTAGCCAGAAACTGGAAAGGACCCAAATCTCCTTCGACAGAGGAATGGATACAGAAAATGTGGTACATTTACACAATGGAATACTACTTAGCTATTAAAAATAATGACTTCATGAAATACACAGGCAAATGGATAGAACTTGAAAATATCATCCTGAGTGAGGTAAACCAATCACAAAAGAATACACATGGTATGCACTCACTGATTTTCAGGTATTAGTTCAAAAGCTTGGAATACTCAAGATATAATTCACAAACCACATGAAGCTAAAGAATTTGGAGAGAAGAACAAAGATACTCACAGGATGAAATATGGAGACAATGTATGGAGCAGAGACTGAAGGAAAGTCCAATCAGAGACTGCCCCACCTAGTGGATCCATCCTATATACAGATGAACACCAAACCCAGACATTATTGGGGATGCCACGAATTGCTGACAGAAACCTGACATCTCTGTCTCCTGAGAGAATCTGCCAAATACAGATGCGGATGCTCACAGGCAATCTTTGAACTGAGAACAGGGTCCCCAATGGAGGAGTTAGATAAAGGACTGAGGAGCTGAAGGAATTTGCAACCCCATAAGAAGAATAACAACATCAACCAACCAGACATCCCAGAGCTCCCAGGAACTAAACCACCATCCCAAGAGAACACAGGGATTGCCCTATGGCTCCAGCCGCATATGTAGCTGAGGATGGCTTTGCAGGACATCAGTGGGAAAAGAGGCCCTTGGTCCTGCCAAGGCTTGATGCCCCAGTGTAGGGGATTGTCAGGGCGGCTTGGTGGGAGGGAGTAGATGCATGGGTGAGGGAGCACCCTCATAGAAGCAGGGAGGGAGGATGGGATTGCAGCTTTCTGGAGGGGAAAACAGGAAAGTGAATAACATTTTACATGTAAATTTTAAAAAGATCCAATGAAAGAAAAAAAGAAAAAATATTTAATATGAAATGGCCCACTCGTGTCAGGAAGCATGTTCTTAAAGAGAACACCTTTGAGAATATGAGCCAAATGAGATTCGTTAACTAGTTTTGGTTTTCTGGTTTCTACAAATTATATATTACAATAATAAATATTTTTAATTAAATATTGTCATTTTTTTGAAATGTAGCAATCACATTTTCCTCTCAATTAGAAGAATTTTTCTGGAGAATGAACTTCTTACATCACCTTTAATATCGTTCATTAATCCTTCACTTCTCAAATACATAACCATGCTTTTTAAATTTTCAGAAGGTGAATGGAGCTGATAAGAAAGTACCCTAAAGGGACTTGGCCTTATATTTATAATCATTTCTTTAAACTGAATATAGTTTTTAAAAAAGGGATTTGGAACAAACATGAAAGAGTAGAAATAACAGCCTAACCCCATAAGTTTGCATAGTTTAAGGTCATGTGTGTGTGTGTGTGTGTGTGTGTGTGTGTGTGTGTGTGTGTGTGTGTGTGTGTGTGTGTGTGTGTGTGTGCATGTGTGTGATATAATAAATTAACTAAGATTGAAGTGTGCATTTTCTAGGAAGGTTGATTAACTGAGCTGCCTGTGGTCATGGTGTTAAGCCATGGAAACTGGAGAGCATTAAATGCTCCAACTACTGAATCTGAAACAGCAGGGAGTCTGATTTCCTGCATCCTGCTTCATACACTTCCTTCATGCTTATCTGTCTCTTCTAGTGTATTTGAAAGCATGTCTGTTGGGAAATTCAATTCGTAGATTATAAATCAAAAGATGAATTTGTTCCTGGCTTCCTACGAGAAACTGAACAACGACAATCTCTGAAACTTAACTTCCTTAGCTATGTAGAAAGGGAATAAGTATCTACTCATGATTCATAAAGATGTATATAAAATTGAACCTGTATCGGTGAGCCATATAAACATGATCCGGTTTCAGTGTGATGGCGTCTATTAGCTTATTTATGTCTCTTACCATCTTTATTTCAAAAGGTAGAATCAGGCTACAGTCTGATCGCTCACTTACTACCTTCATGGCAGAAAACAGGCTGTCTCTGCATTCTCCTTTTTGAAATGGAAATGCAGCGTTTGTATTTTTTTCTGTCACAGTATTGTCCTTGGATTAAAAGAGACATTTAAAAAAAAATTCAACACGTTAAATAAATTTAATACACAATATAAATAAAATAAATGACAATAATCTCACAATCACTTGAATAAATATATAATCTTTCTATGATTAAAAAGTAAGAAAAACTACACAAGGATGATATATATTGATATTGTCAATTAACTGAGAAATTGACAGCCAATATTTTACAAAATGAAGTAAAATAGAAATTATTGATCAGGTCATAAATAAAACGATGGTGTCTTCTCTTTCCAAATACTGAATTTTATTCCATATTGTTATTAACCCAGTCAATTGAGCAAACAAAGAAATAAAGGTGGAATAATTAAGTCAATCTATACACACTTATAGATGATATTATCTTATATTTAAATGATTCACTGCTAAGAGACTCTTAGATTTGATAATTATTCATGGCAAAGCAACATAAGCATGTAAAAATCAGAAACTTTTCTATATACTGGCATTGGAATCATTGAAAACATATTAAGAAATATCCTCATTCACAGTAGAGTAAAAAAAAAAATCACACGTGCTTAAACTGAAAAGATGTTAAGTAACTCTGAAATAAAAACTGTGAAATGCTGAAGAAAGAAATTGCAGAGGTCAGTAGGAAAAGACTTTCTCTGTTCATGTATGGGCAGAATTAATATTATAATGTTTATAGATCCAGTGTAATTCCTATTATAATCTCAGTGGAATCATTCACTTAAATAGAAATGATGATTCTAATATTGATTTAGAAACAAAAAATATTCAGGATCACCAAAGCATTCCTGTGGGAAAGGAACAATATTGGAAGGATCTTGCTATCCAAGTTCTAGCTATACCTGAATCAAAATGAGCACACAAAGGCAGCCATGGAATAGCATAAATATTTTCTAAGTCAGCTCACACATCTACAGCCAAAGGTGTAAATAAATATTTTGAATAAAATTCTCTCTAAAAAGTTGTGGTTACTGAAAATTTAACCTTGACAATTGGATAAAATTCAAGTCAAAATGCATCAGACATTCACATTTTACCTATAACTTTTAAACTGATATTTTATGGCATAGACAATGACTTCATAAGCAGAACTCAAAGAGCTCAGAGAATTAGAAGATTTGGCAATAGTGTTTGCCTTGAACCACAAAGCTTTTGCAGAACAAAACCAGTCCAAACAAAATCAAATTAAATCAAACTGAACTCACAAAACCCAAACACTATTGCAACAAATCCAAAACTATCAAGAGGTGAAGAAATTTCAGAATGGAGAATGTCTTGGCCACCTATTCATACAACTGAGGGTTGACATCTATAATATATACAGAACTCAATAAACTAAGCATCAAAAGAGCAAGAACTTAACAGATAATTGAAAACAAGATGAACACTTTCAAAATAAATAGAAATGCCTAATAAATACACTCAGGATGTTCAACCACTTTGGACACCATGAATATGAAAATTCAAAAGAAAACCACATTGTGATTTCTTCTCCAGTCCCTGTGGCTGCTCTCAAGAAAGTTATACAAAGCCACCATTTGCAGGAATATAAGAGGAAAGGAATTCTACACTGCTGGATAAAGGGTAAATTACTTACACTGTGGAAAATACTATGTGCTTTCCTCTATAAACTAAAACATGGAAATACCATTTAATCTATCCAAACTCCTCTTGGATATATCCAGAGTCATCTAAGTCAACTACTACAGAACTATGTTATGTCTATGATCACAGCCCTCATCACAGGAGCCAAGTTATATAATAAGTCTGGTATCCGTCAATTGGCAAGTGAAGATAGAATAATATCTTCACAAAAATATGTGAAAATTTTAGAGAATAACCCACCCACAAGGAATGGAATTATATTGTTCTTGAGTTTCAGAAGAATTTTTCCTTTTAGTAAAATAAGAAGCATTTTTTTTTAATTTGTCAGGAGTTACCTTTTTAAAAAAAATGGATATTTTTTTTATTTACATTTCGAATGTTATTCCCTTTCCCGGTTTCCTGGACATAAGTCTCCTATCCCATCACCCTCCCTTTCTTCTATGAGGGTGTGAACATGGGTATTTTACAATAATTCCTTGCATGGCTTTTATGTACATTAATCATGAAAGCTCAGTTCATACTGCAGTGTTGTAGCAACTTCATATTCCTAGTGGTTTCCTAAACCAAATCTAAAATCATATTATAGAAATATTAAAAATATCATAGTAATATATTTTTTAAAAATGTTGCCTTACCCAATGCCATATAACATACTAAATTCCTAACTTAGCATGCCTGAAATTCTGCTCAAAAAACCAACACTATTCTTTGCTAAACTCATTAGTGCTTTCTTTTTTTTTTTTTCTTTTTTTTTGAGTGAAGTCATTTATTCTTTTTATTTATTTATTTATTTATTATTTTTTTTTATTATTATTAACTTGAGTATTTCTTATATACATTTCGAGTGTTATTCCCTTTCCCGGTTTCCGGGCAAACATCCCCCTCCCCCTCCCCTTCCTTATGGGTGTTCCCCTCCAACCCTCCCCCCATTGCTGCCATCTCCCCAACAGTCTAGTTCACTGGGGGTTCAGTCTTAGCAGGACCCAGGGCTTCCCCTTCCACTGGTGCTTTTACTAGGATATTCATTGCTACCTATGAGGTCAGAGTCCAGGGTCAGTCCATGTATAGTCTTTGGGTAGTGGCTTAGTCCCTGGAAGCTCTGTTTGGTTGGCATTGCTGTACATATGGGGTCTCGAGCTCCTTCAAGCTCTTCCAGTTCTTTCTCTGATTCCTCCAACAGGGGTCCTGTTCTCAGTTCAGTGGTTTGCTGCTGGCATTCGCCTCTGTATTTGCTGTATTCTGGCTGTGTCTCTCAGGAGCGATCTGCATTCACATTTTGATCATCCGTCTTGAGTTTCATTTGTTCTAGGCATCTAGGGTAATTCAAGCATTTGGGCTAATAGCCACTTATCAATGAGTACATACCATGTATGTCTTTCTGTGATTGGGTTAGCTCACTCAGGATGATATTTTCCAGTTCCAACCATTTGCCTACAAATTTCATAAACTCGTTGTTTTTGATAGCTGAGTAATATTCCATTGTGTAGATATACCACATTTTCTGTATCCATTCCTCTGTTGAAGGGCATCTGGGTTCTTTCCAGCTTCTGGCTATTATAAATAAGGCTGCGATGAACATCGTGGAGCACGTGTCTTTTTTATATGTTGGGGCATCTTTTGGGTATATGCCCAGGAGAGGTATAGCTGGATCCTCAGGCAGTTCATTAGTGCTTTCTTTGTAGCAAAAATAAACAATCTACTTTTGCCTGACTTTATATGAATCTTGTATTGGTGTTAGTTAATGATACTAGAGATGTTGAGCACGGGTAAAACTTTAGAAAATAATGTCACCGATTAAACCTAAAACAGGATGATAACTAGTAATCCAAGAGTTGCATATCCTGTAGAGAACTCTAGAGAGTACAGTAGAGAAAGCACAGCTGCTCTGAGTTCATTCAGAGTAGAAGTGTCTACATCATGTCAAAGCACACAAAGTCAAAATGCACACTTGGTGCAGCTTCCAGATGGCCCCACTTCATCAGTGATGCTCCTCTTGTCTACACATCTCCTTGTGACAACAGGGAAGAAATAAGTCTGCAGTGATTAGATATAAACCACTGCTAAGTCCATGAAACCGAGACTATGTTCATCTTCTCACAAGTGTGTCTGCAGGAAGACTTCTGTTGCCAGGAGTCTGTCTCTAGTGTAATGAATTAATGATATCATGCTGAAAGAACTTGACCAGCTCTAAAATTTTCATGTATATACAAAGAAAGACTCTAACCCATTCTGAAAGTTTGACACTCTATAAACACCCCTTGAGCGCCTTCATCTCCATCGTATTGGCTTCTTCATCATTCAAGGTCTGTAAAATGAGGTCAAACAGTAAGATTGCAAAACATCACAAAATTCAAATGCTCATTTTCAAAGTTTGCAGTCCTCAGAGGTCAAATGTGCCTATATCAATTTTAATTCAAAATAATAGAAACATTTTTGAAGTTGGATACAAACAATACATTCTTATACTCTTGATATTTCCCTGTAGAGTGTTACATGATAGCAGAAGGTTCCAAAAGATATTTAACCTTATCTTGTTGCTCCCAAGAAATAGTCATGGCAGAAACACTTGCACAAGGATCATGATGTACTCTATGTATTATGTTTACATTGAATGTAAAATTCACCTGTAATTTCTAGGCAGTACCTAACATATACAACCACTATAAATTTAAATTGAGTACATTGCCTTAGCAGACTATTATAACTATGTCTGTCACTCTACGATATGAGGGGTTTGTAATTTTTCACACAGCCTTATTAAAAATTGTGTGAGTACATAATATAATTTAGAAGGGCTTTCTTTTCATATGGTTGGCTTCTCCAGTGAAGTTAATATTTGTTCTAGGGATCAGTGAACACTAGAGATAAAATTAAAGCTAATGCGTAGATTTTTTTTTCATCTAAGAAATCCCTCCTAAGCCTCATTGACTGAAGGCCTAGTATACATGTCAGGATGTACAGAGCAAGACAGGAAAATAAAAATGAAAAGTCTAGAAAAGAGTCCTTCAATTCTATCACCCAGTGTGTGGTTTTATTTTAAACGCAAGTTTAATGTCCTCCTTAAATATGGAAAATTTTGGTTTCCATAGAATATAATTTTGAACCATACAAACGTATTTGAAATATGTTTGTATATTTAAAGTGCCTTGCAATATAAAAAACAGAATTTTAAAATCATCAACAGAGGTGTAGTGAAGTACTCAAAACATTACAATAAATTACTAAATCAAATTTCTATTTTAAAATGAACTTAGCTGCATGATCTAGTTTTCTTTCTCTTGCTGTGTCAATCATCATGCCCACGATTTCCCATAATGATTTGATTGGCTAATAAGAACAAGAAGCCAATCACTGGGAGAAGGTAGGGAGGCGGTTTTTTCTGGGTCCGAGAGAGTAGGAGGGGACACGGGAGAAAGGAACAGCCTCCCCTCTACACCCCCTCCCCCTGCACAAGGTGGAAAGCATGCAGATTGTAGGCTGGGGAATTTTCAGACCTTGTGGCGACTACCATCACTGGATGAATTTCCAACATAGAATAGATGATGAATTTAGGACAATAGATTATGTACCCAGCACTTGTGTCATTCTGGCTAGTTTTAAAATTAAGGAAGTCTAGTGTTTTCCATTCACGATCCAGGTGGGCTAGTGAGGGGTTTGGGGGGTGGTGCATAATTGGTTAAAGGAAGTGATACCTTCCTTCTCAGGAGGGCCACCTGAGGGACAGCTTAGCAAAGCCAGCCATAACAGGAAGCAGGCAAGGTCTCAGGCCATTGCACTGGGCTAGGAACAGACAGAGACCACAAATGCTGGCACCTAGCAAGAGAGATCATGGGCTTTTTAAAATTACAAGTTACAAAATGGTTTGTTGCCTCTTACTGCTTACAGGCATTCATTGTGGGATCCTAGGGCAGTTGTTCAAGACAGAAATCTAGAGGGAAAAACTGAGGCGAACCTCATGGAGGCACTCTGGTTACTGACTCCCTCTCAAGTTCATGTTAAGCTATATTTATTTTATAGCCAAAGCCTACCTGCGTATGTATGATACAACTACAGTAGGATAAGCCTTCCTACTTCAATTAGCAATCGAGAAAATAACCAATAGACATGTCCCCAGTCTAGTCTGATGGAGAAAATTCATCAACCAAGTTGACCTCTACCTGTATGACTGCAGGTTTGTGTCAAGATGACAGCTAAAGCTAAGTTTTAGAGTATGGCTAAGTTCAGGAAGTATTATCTTACACTCTAAGTTTTAACCACAGTTGATACTGAAAGATCCCCGAAGAGAGACCCTTACTCAAGTCTCGGGAAGTCGTGGACCCCAGACACAGAGAGACCATTTTGAATGTAATAAGCAAAGGCGAGGTTTATTACGGAGATCTCCGGGCCTACACGTATCCCATGCAGGAGACAGGTGTTGGCCCGGAGTGGCTGGGAGAAGGGCTTTTTAAAGGAAGAAGTCACAAGCTCCAGGAGATGAGGGGATATCAGAAGGAAATACCAAAAATGTCACAAGGGGAAACTCTCAAAGTCACAGGATTGTCCTCATGATAGTGTTTTATGGTCAGCTAGTTCCTGGAGCAGGGCTATTACTAAAACCTGAGGAAGGTCAGGTCGTTCTCATTGTTCCCAAAGCAGGCCTCTTCTTTGTCCTTTTAGGGTAAATGTTTGTTAGGGTTGATGAAGCTCCTGCACCTGATAAACATCTGGATAGGCTTTGCTCTGGCTCCCTGGAACTCTATCTGCAGGACACAATGACTAGAGCAGTATACAATAAGGACTTGGACAAACATCACAGGGGTAGGGCTCCTTGCTCGTTCACTCATGTCTGGAGTCATTTGGAGGACCAGTGAATGAGTCAGTACCAGATGCCCTGGAGTTTTTAATTTTCTTATCTGTCTTAAGATGCCATCTCTCAATACAAGTCAGAGACAAGTCTTGTGAACTGTATTTTTATTTTTGTTTATTGAAATTCCCGTTCATTGAGTAGATTAATGTTAAAATGTCACTGATAACATTTCCATGAGAATGTTACCAGTTTATCAATGAAAACTTTCAATATTTATACAGACAGAAAATAATCTCTGAATTGATGAATCTCTAAAATACAGTAATAAATATTATTTCTGTCTTTAAAGGATATTTTCTCTCAACCTCATAAAAACTGAGCTTAAAACCATGTATTTTTTAACTAATTTTATACTAATATACACACTTTTACTTTGGTTTTTAAATTAAAAAACATAATATGAGTTGTATTTTAGTAAAGTTCAAGAAATATCTAGAATAAAAATATTGGTCATAAAAAGTCAAGAAACATTCCTTAAAAATGTTTCCTTACCATCACTTCCACCAGTGGTCAAGATTTTATTTCTGAAACAAAATACTAAAGTTTCTAAAAGTATGTGGAGAGGACCAAGCAGGCAAGGGTGTTTACAAGCCAGCCTGAAACCTGAGTTTGATTCAAGGAAACAACATGGAAGAAAGTGAGAAACAATTCCTCCAAATTGTCCTCTGATCTCCATGTCACACATATGTATACATTCACATTCACACACACACACACACACACACACACACACACACACACACACACAAATGCATAAATGTAATTAAAGTGTTTATAATGTGTTAACACTGTAACTTTAGAAATTATTTTTACTATTTTCTCTCTAGTCCACTTTCCATTGTATACATGCATCGCATATATTTACAGGATTAAATTACTTTTTATACACATTGTAAATAAAGAAGGTGGCAGTGATGTGATATGAGCTTCTGAGTTGCTGGTACCATTAGTTTGGGAAACTAGTTGGGATTTGGAGGCACAGCTGTACCCCAGATATTTCTTTATGGATCAGTTATGGGTCTCATATGAAGTTAGATTTTAATACTCGCTATAGTGGTTTGAATATGCTTGGCCCATGGGCACTATTTAGATCTGAGGCCTTGTTAGAGAAGGTATACCCTTTCAAAGAAATTGTGTCTCGGTGGAGGCAGAGCTTTGAGCACTCCTAGTGTTCAAGTTTCCCCCAAGACAGAAGAGAGGCTCCTCCTGGCTGCCTTCAAATCAAGATGTGAAACTCTCAACTCCTTCTCCAGCCACGTCTGCCTGGATGCTCCGTGCCTCCCACCATGATGTAAAACAGTCCCAATTAAATGTTGTCATTTATAAAAATTTTTGTGCTGGCTCTGCTGGCATGAGTCAAATAGTTCTCTTAAGAGAAAGTGAGGATTAACGATAGAAAGGACAGAGAGAAGACACCAAGATAGAATTGGGAGGGGGCTGTCCCGTGAATACTGCAAACCTGAGTTTATTTCCTTTAGATGCTTTATACTTTACAGTGGCATAGGAAACAAAGTCACAAGTTAGAAGAAACAATGGCTGATGTACATAGGATATCTACTCTAATCCAGAGGCCTCCTTGTTCCTTCTGCAAATATTAAAAGAATGTTCAGCCCCTTGACTTAAGCCTCAAATGTATTCCCTCTTATCACTACACATATCAGAAGGCCAGAAAATCTAACAGCAGACCCTGACCTACTTTGACTCTGCCTGGCAGGCAGAGTTTCACAGAAGAAGGCAAAATAGATCCCAACATCTCTTCCTTTTTAATTTTCTACCACTCCAAAACTGTCTCAGCTATTGGCTCAGAAAGACGCTGCGTGTCTTCGGCATCCCCTCAAGAAATGTGGATCTTACTCACCATTAGCACATTAATCCTGGCATTCATGCCCTGTCTTAGGTTGGCCCACCTCTGACACACTGCGATGTGAGATGCAACCCATCAGGTAACAGTTTTGAGTCGTATATAATGGAAATATGCATAAATGTTTAAAAAGCAATGAAGGGCACACTTAACCACAGGTGGTAACAGGGATAATCCTATAACCATTAGCGTACCCAGAGCAAGTACAAAGAAGGTCAAATGAGTGTTTGCAAACCAGGAAGGCATGCTCTTTCTTTTCTTTTTTTTTTTTTTTTTATTAACTTGAATATTTCTTATATACATTTCGAGTGTTATTCCCTTTCCCCGGTTTCCGGGCAAACATCCCTTCCCTCCTCCCCTTCCTTATGGGTGTTCCTCCCCACTCTCCCCCCCCCATTGCCGCCTCCCCCAACAGTCTAGTTCACTAGGGGTTCAGTCTTAGCAGGACCCAGGGCTTCCCTTCCACTGGTGCTCTTACTAGGATATTCATTGCTACCACGTAGGTCAGAGTCCAGGGTCAGTCCATGGTATAGTCTTTAGGTAGTGGCTTAGTCCCTGGAAGCTCTGGTTGCTTGGCATTGTTGTACATATGGAGTCTCGAGCCCCTTCAAGCTCTTCCAGTTCTTTCTCTGATTCCTTCAACTGGGGTCCTATTCTCAGTTCAGTGGTTTGCTGCTGGCATTCGCCTCTGTATTTGCTGTATTCTGGCTGGGTCTCTCAGGAGCGATCTACACTTATGCACTTCTTTGCTTCATCCATCTTGTCTAATTGGGTGGCTGTATATATATCAGAGGCAACTTTTGCAGTGTCAAATTGTAAAAGTTTAGCATTCTTTACATTCTAAAGTTCTTGATGCAATTGGATTAGATCCAAGGAAATGTTAGCATCGGGCTAAACACCTTTAAGATGAAAACGCACCTGGTCCCAATCCCGTTGACTTTCATTCTACACTTTAGGAGTAATATAAATCCATTGGTATTCTACATGACATTCTAAACACGATCTCATGTTCAGACCTTGAAATTCTCTTAAATACTGTACAACTTCCTATAATGCATTTATCTTTTGTTCTGGGTTACTATCTATATTTTCTTGCATCCCCAAGGCTAAGGTGTCATTTTTTGGCAAATCATTAACAAAATGAGAAGTTTGATCGGATTGAGATAATGCTACTGTGGCTGTGGTAGCAGTGGCTATAATAGATACCGTAGCAAGAATTCCAGCAACCGATCAATCTGACTAATCTTTTAGGTCTACTCAAAGCCTTTTGAACTTCATCCAACACTTTCAAACCTTTATTTGTATACCAAGGTTCTGAAAAATGAACTGGAAGCATAACAAATGAAAGTTGATAAAGTCCATGTTGGATACACAATTAGTCAAGGTACAATCATAACAAGTTACATTGGATCAGGACCATACACAGTGATGTTACTTTTCCCTATCAATAGCACATATGGCAGTAAAATGCAGGCAAATACATTTCTCACTGATGTCAATCTGAACCCAGTCTTTCATCTCCATTTAGTAGCTGTGTTAGTTGACTTAACCTCTCCTAGGTATACATCTATGGTGATCATGAGCTAGACCACCACAGTCCTGAAATCAGTCCTTTTTGCCAGTCCTCTGAATTGGTTTGGGGACTCTTCCCCAGTTGACATCAGGAAGCAGTTCACCAGCATCAGCATCATGGATCTGGTCAGTTGCTTTCTCTGCATGGTGAACCAAACTCTTTGGAATCCACCTGTCACTTTCAGCATCCTGTAGAAAAACACAATCATGCCCTCTTCCTCATGTTAATATCTGATCAGGACCATGCTATACGTCAGTAAGCAGGTCCTTCCATTTCACCTGGGCACATGTATGCCAAGTTGTAGGGTACCATATTAGCATATAGTTTTAAAATCCACACTAAATCCAGCTAAGCACCTGCATTAGTGGTCTTATCCATTCCCTATGGCTAGCTTGGTGCCATGCCACTCTGTCCACTCTGGTCTGGTGGTAGTTTCTGTCTGTTCCTAGCTCAAGATCATGACCACTGCTGTTTCTCTAGTCAACACCTCTCCCACAAACACCCGCTCTACCTCTCCAGAGCTCTGATATAGCTCTCTTGCCAGTCCACTACCCCTCAGCCAGCTATGCCAAACTGGCAACTTGAATCATCATGAATAGAAGACACCAGACAATCTTAATTTTAAAATTAACAGATGACACAACTGTTGGGCACAAAATTCTATCATCCTAAACTTATCAGCTGTTCTACGTTGGAATTTTTCTGGTGGCAGAGGTTGCCACCAGGTCAAACAATTCCCGGTCTACATCCTGCACCTACTTGTCCAACAACCTGGTCATACTTCTCATCTTCTCTTCCTATCTTCCTGTCCTGCCTGGAAAATCCTGCCTCCTTATCTTCGCCAAGGGATTGGCTTCTTGTTGTTTTTATTAGCCAATCAAATAACTGGGGGAACTCCCCTATAGCATAGACACTCAGCAGCAGAGTCCCTTAGCATCCAAGGTCAAAAAATTCAAAATAAAAGTGAAGGAACACACAACTTCTTTTTTTTTATTTTATGTAACTGATTTGTAGAACTCCATGGGTTCATTCCACAATTCCCTGTCCTTGAGGACATTTGAAATTTACTATTATAACTCATATTTTATAGATTTAGCTCATATTTAGTTCATATTTTAACATATATAATCTATATTTAATGAATATAATTTTCATTTTGAGTACATAATTAATATTTAATGCATATAATTTTATTCACTACATATAGTATATATAAATGTATATAATATATATTAAATGTACATAATTTATATTTAACAGATATAGTCTGTATTTATCCTGTATAATTTATAGTTAGTATATAACTTATATTTAATGTGAACAATTATTATATATACAAATGCATGTGTGAATATTATGGAGTTATCATGGATGGGTCATCTTCTGAGGACATGAATAAAATATGTATTTTATAAGTGTTTCATTGTATGTAATTTCTGCCTTATATGTTATACGTTAATTCATGTAGTTTAAATTTGGGGCCACCTGTTAAATTGGATCATACTCATCTTGCCAGAGCTGGGGAGTCTGCAGGTTGTTCTCCACAATACTCTGCTCCATGTTGCTGTCTCTGCCAGCACCTGCCCCTCAGAACGGGTATCCTACTCCACTCTGCCCCCCCCACCTGTACATCACTCCCCTCCCTACATCCTAACACTGCTGCTGTCTCCACCCCTCCGGGGGTTGGTGGGCACTGTGTTAGCGAGCTTGGGGCAGCCAGGGTGGGAATAAGACTGGTAGGGTCCACTCCACAGCAGTCTAATGGTTGGTGATAGCTGCCCATTGCACCTTGACAGCTCCAAATTGGTTGGTTTCACTTTCTCCCTTTTCGGTTGAAGCATACCCTGAAGGGATATGCTACCATTTCTCCCTTTCATATCTAGGATCTAAACTACCCCTAATTAGGGTCCAAAAACTAAAAGTATCTACAGGCATTGGTCCATGCACCTCATAATGATCTTAGTCTTTCTCCAACCTTCTTCCAGGTCACTAAATTTACCATATCTTCCTCAGGAAACCAAGGACAACCTTTTTCTACAAAATCTTATTTTTTTTTCTAATTCCTGTTACCATATTTTATCAACTCTTTCCAGATCTAACTTTCATTTCCCTCCCGATTCCACTTTGTGTCTTTTTCCCCTTACCATACACAAGGCTTTTGTACAGCATATTAGATACTCAGCTTTAAGAAGAGTAATAGTCAAATAAATGAGATTGTGTTAAACACAACCTGTTGAAAATCAGATGTGTGTGGGGCAAGTAAAAAAAATCATAAACTATCACGAAATACTGTTCACAGTAAAAAGAATACTTTTTTTCAAAAAATTAGTACAATAGATATATTTTAATGAGAATAGATTGTTCCTAATCTGTTTTTAAGTTACCACTATAAAATGAAAAATCAAATATATATAAGGACAAAAATTCAAGTCAGTAAAAGTGGAGGATGCGTTTTTGATTCCGCAAATGTCTATGGATGGCCTTCTGAAGTAATATTAGCAGCAATACATAATATTCCCAGCAAGCAGCAAAGACTGACTGCCACAGTGACGAAAAGTATCACAAGAAAACTCACAAAATGTAGAATATCAAGCACATTAACTTATTTTATATTTCCTCTTCTTTTCTTCATTTTACTAGGAGAAGAGAGAATGAAGACAAGGTCTCAGCGTGTAGCTCAGTCTGTCCTGGAATTCACTATGTAGACCAAGCTATCCTTAAGCTCAGAGCTCCTCCTGCCTGTCTCCCAAGTGCTGGGACTAGAAGTATACACCACTATGCCTGGCTAAGTTAACTTATTTTAAACAGATGTTTTTATTTAACATTATTTTTTTGAAAAATAGAAAAATTAGGACAAAATTTAAATTATACCCAGGCAGGCCCTTTCTTGAAATGGGCCAAATAATATTTTGTCAAGTTGTCCAATTTTTGTAAGTCTCTGTTACTCATATTCCTGATTTATCAACTCAGTGAGATGGAGCTGACCTTTCTTAGTGCTTTTATCAATATTCTATTTCTATGTTGATGATCATACATATATGGGAATTTTGGATGCAGAAGTTAGAAGACTGCTATTTTTTGCCACAGAGCAAGCTTACTTTATACTTACATACTAAGTCTTTCCAGGCATGTGAATCTCACAATCCAGCCAGTAGAGAGGAGACAACGAGCAGGAGGCACATCTCACCAATATTCAGTGAAAATATGGCTTTTCACCTAACTCAGTAACCTAATTCAGTTTGACCTAACATAAAACATGTAGTTTCACTTTCCTGTTCTTTTGTCTCAAGAGCCACTCTCTTCAAGATGTCTTCTTGCAACCCCAGCAAGTCCTAGGTCTACACATTCCTCAAAGACAGAGCAAGAATTTTAATTTGGCAAGGATTACAGAAAGTAGTTCATTGTATAACACAGTATTTTAATTTTTTTAATTCCTGTAATTTGCATTAGGAAGAATCGTTGCATTTCACAGGTGTTTGCATATTACAGCTGGAGGATTACTAAAGGTAGCCTAGTAACAATGTTGGAATGCTATAGCACTGTGAAAACCTTCATTGCACACATGATATAATTACAATTCTTTTATATTTAATCCAAAGTAATCACTATAATTAGATGCTATTCACTAGTTTGTTATTTGCAATCTGAGATAGGTTTTTAACACCATGGCCATTTTACTCTACATTTGAGCATACTTATGTCAGTGTAACAACTTTAGAATATAAAACAAGATATAAATACAATTTACCTGCAGGTTTTATAGTTGAGCTTCGTTTGTAAATTTTTCTTCCACCAAAATAATTGAATTCTGAATCTAGTGGCTATTTACATATATTAGTCATGGTTCTGTTTTCCACATATTGAAAAATATCTATGAAAATTTTGTTTTTCTGGAGATATGTGCTGTTAAAATTTTTTTAAATAAAAGAAAACGAACAAAAAACAGAAATAAAAATAATCCACTCACACAAAAGTTGAAAGTAAAGGAATGGGAGAGAGAAAGAAGGAGTAAAGAGAGGGACTTAAGAACAAATGAGAGAAAAAAGTCATGTACAATCTTAATCATCAGCTTATAGACTGATAAATACATGAATATTAACAGCACACTTCTGGGCAAGTCTGTTGCTGCTTTTGGGAGGTTATTCAGATCACACAGTTTTGGGTAATCTGGTGAATACTTACTGTATTATTAAAAGTAAAAAAGACAGAAATTGGGCCCTCACTGGGGACAATAGGCCCCTGAGCTCTCTTTGCTTCTGTCTCTGCTATACATTTGGAGTAAAGAAGCCACTCCACATTCCTTTCCACCTTGACGAAAGCACTAACTCATGGACACTTGCCTACAAAACCAAGGAAAAGAGGTGGACTTATGCTGACAGTGCCTAATTCACAGGTTCTTGTAATAAATGCAAGAAAAGACCTAAATACATATACAGCTTCCACAGATACACACATTGACATACTTCAGACAGAAAATGAATGTATGGTTTATTTCCTATAGACAGGTGCGACCATCTGATATGTTTCAGTCTTTTGATTGTTATTTTTATTTTTTAGTGTCTTACTATTTTTATCGGTTTCATTATACTCGGAAATAATGCCTGACAGAAGCAACTTGAGGTTGAAATAATTTTCTTTGGTTTGTAGTTACTGGGTTCAATCCACAGTTGCATAGCTCCATGAGCTACATCAGAGGTAGAAGCAGGAGAATCAGGAATTTAGAAAAACAAGTTCTGTATATTACAGTGTCAGCTTTGTAATTCTACTTAATTCTATCAAATAAATATATAGTTTTTTTTTTACTGAAACATTAGATCAACCTCAACTTATCTGATTTTCATTTGCTCTCAAGCAAATTAAAATATTCTATGATAATTATAAATCGAATGCAATATGGAGTTAGAATTATTTCAATTCCAAAAGAAATTTTAGTAAATATTATTTTTATGGTCACTTAGCTATTGCTAGGTAGATACTCACAGCCAACCATTGGACTGAGCCCGAGGACCCCAGGGGAAGAATTAGGGGAAGGACTGAAAGAGCTGAAGCGATTGTAACCCCAAAGCGAGAACAACAGTATCATCTAACCAGATACCCTAGAGGTTCCAGGGACTAAACCCCAACCAAAGAATACATATGGATGTGTTCAGGCTACAGCTGTATATGTAACAGATGATGACTTTATCTGACATCAATATTGGGGACGTTCTTGGTCCTATGGAGGCTTTATGCCCCAGCCTACGGGATGCTAGAGCAGTGGGGCAGGAGTGCGTGAGTTGGTGGAGGAGCACCTCACAGAAGCAGGGAGAAGGGAGGATGGGATGGGAGGTATGCAGAAGGCAGACTGGAAGGGGGGGTAACATTTGAAATATAAACAAATGAAATAACAAATAAAAACGAAAAATAAAAAATAAAAAAGACCTAAAATGATAAACAAAATGTGGACTATCACACACACACACACACACACACACACACACACACACAAGAAGGCAAGCCCTCATTACACACTGAATTCACATTGACTAAAACTTTTTAAATCAAATCATAGCAATATAATGGTAAAAGGTTTCATAGTGAAATCTGAATTTATCATAGAAAAAAGTCTGTTTAATGTAAGTATACTACATATTTCCAGTTATCTCTGAGTTTTTTCTGGTTTTGTTTCTGTCTCTGCTCCAAGGCCACACTGGTATCATATCTACTTGAAATTATAGTAGTTGGGTTTGGGATTTCATGTCCTTGTTTTGATCATCTAGCAGAGGAATGGAAAAATTAAGCTAATAACAAAAACACAAATGAGGCAAAGAATGAAGTATAGGCTATCAACTGTCCTACTTTACATACATACATACATACATACATACATACATACATACATGCATCAATTGCATTTGTGTGTGTCTGTGTGTGTGTGTGCGCGCGCATGTGCGCACATGCACGCGCGTGTGTAAGATGATCTAAATGACCACTGGGCTTCCAAGGGAAGAAATACCAAGAAAACATAGAACCCACCACTCCACGGAGAGTACCTTGCTCTAATCAGTTTATAGGAAAAGTATTTCAACCATGTCCATTTAAAGGTGTCTAAAATACATAGTGAACTCACAGTAGTGTTGACTTCATATTATATCTCTGTAAGTGTCAACAGAAAATAAATTGAAGTATTTTAATGTACATCATAAATAGCAGCAAAAGCACCATACGGAAAGAGCATGTAACTTAGGAGAATGGGAATGAAATAGAATTCTTGGATATTACCCTGCTGCGGTTTCTGTGTACTAAGAGAAAATAGCGGCAAGTGAGACGAGGATCATTTACCTTTGTTGGTCATCATGTCCAAACTAAGAAGTGAACAAAGACGAATACAGAATATACAGAAGATGACAAGTAATTTTCAGAAAAGAATGAAATTGTAGCCATTTTATCCTAACATTTGATGGAAGAAGGAGAAGCAACCTCCACAAGTAGTTTCAAACTAGGGCAAAATACGTTCTATATATCAAAGAAAAGACATTGCCAGGAAAAATGTAAAGGCTACCAGTACTAGACCACTGACCTGAATTAACTCTAGATGTGCATTTATTCAGTACTCTAAAAACTGGCTTAACCTAGGAACCCATCCAAACAATGAGATTTCAACACAAAATTCAAGGTAAATAAAATATGCTTCATCTTAAGGAAAAAACAATTAAGTCAGAAGTATTTAGATCAGTTCCTTCTACAAGGTTCACCCCAAGGAAATTTACACAAACCAGGGACAAAATATAGTACATGAAAATCAGACATTTTTAGTAAATAAATCAAAATTTCTTAATGAAATTTGCAATAAGTACACGTTATAGAACCAAGAAAAAGAGGTTGACTTATGCTGACAGTATCTAATTCATAGGTTCTTCTAAGAAACATGCAAGAAAACTCCTAAATACATGTACAGCTTTCACAGACACACACATTGACATACATCAGACAGAAAAAGTAGCACATATGGTTTATTTCCTCATTTGGCACATAATAACAAACAAAATATACCTTTCCGCTAAAGAGTTTCAAAACAATGATCTAGGTTAATGTGTCATTAAAGTCAAGCTAAACTAAAGATGTTGCTATCTATCCAAAAGTAAACATTTGTCTGAAACATCCCAAATAACATTTTTAAATAACCTATAAGCACAAGCAGTAAATGGCTGCTGCACGCATGGGCATTCAAAAGTCTTTCTTGTGTATGGATGCTTATTCTTCATTTAGTTTTCAAAGACTTTTCAAAAGCCGCTCTACTCCTCTACAAGCCCCAAACCAGGCATTCCCTTCTATAGCTCTACTCCTCTACAAGCCCCAAACCAGGCATTCTATTCTACAAACAGTAAGTCTGGGCACATGAACAGTATGCTTTATTCCAAATATCCTGAAAGGATTACATACACATCAGGTTACCCAGTGTGCGTCTTGACATCTGAACACTCAATTATATGTCAGCTGCAACCAAGAAGCCACAGATGAAACAGACACAAGAAACTAGGAAATAGCCTGAAGATTCATCCATTTAATTAATTAATTAATTAATTAATTAATTAATTGTGGTTTTTAAGATGCTATAAAAATTGCAGGTGCTCATTGTAATCCCTTGGGAAATAGGATCTTATCTTAAACAAACAAGTATTGGCCTAACTGAAGGGCAGATGTGTGAGCCATGAAGACGGGTCAAAGGGTAAGAGCACTTACTACCACATCTGGTGATGCGGATTTGATCCCCAGGACCCACACTGGGTCTTACGCATTGTCCTCTGCCTCCCGCAAACATGTAGCATGGCCAAGGCTCATCCTCAGGCCGCACAAGCCTACACAGAGCAGAAAATGTAGATGCAGAAATGGAAAAAGTCATAGTTATTAGGACAAACCATCGAACAAAAAGCATAATGCTGACATTGCTCTGTTGCCCAATGGAACAGGAAGATAATACCTGATCACTGAAAATAGCACAAAATTTGGATACAAGATTCAAAGAAATCGGGTTAAAACTGATCTAAAGCATGCTCCCTGCTGCCTAGCTTTCATAGCCCCAGTGGTCCTGTGCTGGTTACTTGGGAGCAAATGTATTATAGCTATGTAAATTCTATAAACTAAAATACCAATCTTCCATTCAAGATACGTAATAGTGGCTTGGCTGTGGGAGTAACAGATTGGTCTCTGGTTGGATTTGAGGCCTGCTTCAAAGAAGGGGATGTCCAATATCTTAACCTAATCATAAAACTGACTGAGGACTTCTTTGAATCCAAGGACTTGGGAATAGTTTACCACTGCTTCTCAGTTAAATTGGCATATCATAAAACTGTTCTACTTAAATGCACAGAAAATGGCTACTTTCAAGAATAATCAGAGGACCCTTATTTGCAATGAAAGTAGGTGAGTGTAGGCCATGTGCCTGCACAAGATCTTAAGGACAAAGGATGTTGGAGGGCTCACTCCTAAATAAGATATTTATACCACTATCTCTAACCATGGTAAGGCATGGCATTCATAAACTCACAAGAGCTGCTGTTATTGGCACTGTACTCACTCAACTCAGGCCAAGACAACAATTCACTGTGGGTTGGAAGGGTGTCTCAAGGCCCTCTCACTCCTGAACTATAGGCAACTGACTGATTCTGGGTGAAGGGGAAGAACTGGAGACAGCTGTTGAGCCCATCAAGATCTATTAAACAGATCTAAAGCCAAGATCACACAGACAGCTGTAGATATAAATTTTTTGCAACCTAACTTTTAATAAAGGTTCAACCTCCCCTCTAGCTCACCACCCAGCAGAGGTAGTGGAAGAGAAAAGTTATTAGGATAAGGGGGAGGTGAACTTGTTCAGCAATAGCTCTTTTGGGGGTGAGCAGGATCTTCTTGGGCAGCAGTCAGTCTGGTAGCAAACACCAAATATGACTTGGCAGCTGCAGACCAGTCCTCTAGGTAGGCAGACCCCAGACAAGAACCAGCAGCTATAGTCTAGTCCTTTTAACAAGTAGACATCAGGCACAAACAGACAACAGTAGTTCAATCCTAGAGAAACAGCCATGCTCTCCAACCAGCCTGAGGTAAAGTCCCAGAAGCAGCAAACTGCCTCAGGAACCTCAGGAGCAGTTCTTGGTTGGGCAATTTTCTTCTCTCGATGGTAGTGTTATTATAAGTTGATCTCAACAATGCTAGGTAAAGTGAACCAGTACATGTGTGTCTTTAGCAAAGAATATCAAGGCGGAGCAAGCTAAACCAAGGCTCGGTGCTCACCTCCCACTGTCTGTGGGGTCATACTGTAAGTCCTTCATCAAGCATCCTTTTATGTGTCTAATATAGCCAAACATCCTTTCACCTGTTTCTGCTTCAGGAAAAGTCTTTCATGTGCTTGAGCAAGACATCCTTTCACCTGTGTGCCCTAGCAAATCATCATTTGGCATAACTAACTTTTCAAAGAATTAAAAGTTTCTACTTCAGACA
Source organism: Rattus rattus (assembly GCF_011064425.1). Lineage (NCBI taxonomy): Eukaryota > Metazoa > Chordata > Mammalia > Rodentia > Muridae > Rattus > Rattus rattus. The sequence continues at coordinate 127,209,142 of NC_046157.1, forward strand.
GCCCTACTTAAACTCTGTGGGATACCGAAACAACAGTCATGAATGTGGGGAATAAATCTACAGAAAGAAGGCTGGCCAAGGTAGAAAGGGAATAAGAGATACTATCTGAAGGAATAACTAGAATGCATAATATACATTTACAGAATTGTAAAATAAATAAATATGATTATTTTGTAAAAATTATTTTAATTAAATTAATTCTACAATTACTGCAGTTCTTTTCTGAATCAGATATGCTTCATGCATAATGTATAAGGCATTCCCATCTGACTGTATAAATACAATGGTTCATTGAATGGTAAAAATAGTAGCATATTAGGTTGCACCATGACAGAGGTGTGAGAAAAAAAAATTGAAATGACGCAATAGCTGAAGAGGTAAAGGCTTTTGTTACCCAGTTTCAAAAACCAAGTTTAATCATCCACAACCTTGAAAGAAATATACCCACACAATAACAGATAAAATATAACTAAATGATCTTTAAAGATAATATTACAAAAGATGCTGTCCTCTGTGCACTGGACCAATTCTGGGTTATGTGTGTTGGACTTAGCCTTCTAGAATAGGTTTATACGCTTTATTTGTGAAATAAATATATTTTCAATAAAGATATGTTAAGCAGATGTCAACAAAACAGCAGTAACTGCCCTAAAATTCCCCTTAGTGATTAGTAAATTGTAGCAGAGTTGATAAAGATCGCCCCTGTATCCTAGGCATTGTATATTTCTTCTGTCCTCATTTACAGAATTGCTGTTTGATTCTGCTTTCAACATGTACAACATAACTTCCTATATAAATGTACTTTTGAGTGTGTCTCTGTTTCAGTCATGTTATGAATACTTTATGAATGACAAATGCTGGTGTTAAAAACCCTTTTATTATATTAATAATGGAAAATTATGTCTTCTCTTTTATATAACTGTATTTTGGGAACTATTCTTCCTTGTGTATTTATGTGAGATATTAAAAATGGTTCCATTACTTTGTTTTTTCATGTTCAAAGAAGTATATGCATTCTTCCAGCCTCTGAAATTTATTGTTTATTTTGGAAGTGAGGTTTACAGAGAAAGAGAATTAAGCAGGTTAACTTACATCTTCCTGAAAACATTGACTGAAAATCAAAAAGGAACATCTTCCTATGAAGCCATTAAAACCTGGACCAACAATGAGTTCATTGTACACTTGACAGAGTTTATCATTAGATGGTGTTTTCAGACTGAAATTTAAAAACTTACTCTTTGAGACAGTGTGGGTTGTTCCATGGAGTCATTTTCAGGAATGGGACAGGTAAATACTTCTATTAGTTTAGACTCCAGTGCCATAATAGATTACCTAAGAGACATGAAGAGCACATGACATATACTTCTTTGAACAGATCTACATGTAAATATTAAAGTTTAACAACTTAGAAGCAAATGCCAAATAAAAATATATGAGTCAATCCTACGGAAATCTGTTTTATTTTTCTACATAAGAGTAGGCCAGTAACTTTGGAGAATCATTTTAACTTCCTAAATACAAAGGACAATAAGCCATAAATATAATTTTATACAAAAGAGGTGTTAGCCAACTCCTGTGTAATTATAAGAAACTATTTTTTTTCCTTTTATTCACACTGGTCTATGAAAACTCAACGCACGTCACAAAACTTTGATTAAAAGAAGTGTAACGTATCTTTATTTTTTCATAATATAGAACGCAAATATGGCATTGCTTATTACCCATGAATTTCAGCAAATGGTGTAGAGCGCTGTATGTATCTGATGGTCCTTCATCTTGGCAGTGGGTCCAGTGAACAGCTGAGAATCAAGCACCCTGGACACACCTCCAATCTGTCTGGAAAGCAGATACAGCTGGAATATTGGCACTGCGGTGGTGCTAAAATTTGTTTTGCTCTAAACACTGAACACTTTAAAAGATAAATTAATAATCTGTGACTTCCATGATTTATACATTCACAACTTTATTCTTGGTCTTCTGTGACCTACATTATTCTGCTTGTTGGGAGTGGGAGAATTTCTGAGCATTACTAACATTATAAACTACTAATCAGAATCCACTCATTTAGCAAGACGTTAGCATTAGGCTATTTGACTGCACTAACATTTCTGTATTAACATGTAAGCAGTGCTAGAGCTTCTGGTAATTCACACTCTGTAATTTCACAGAATGAAAGACAGCCTTTGATGCCTAACCATAGAAAATATTCAAAGATTAGAATGTGATTTAACTTTATAGTTATTTAAATGTGACTTCACAATTTTTCCTAATAAGCAAGGCATACATTTTAAAATAGTACATTAAATTCAAATATTATTAAAAACGATTAACATTTCTGAAACTATTTTTAGGTAGGTTTCAAAGCCAATTATTATTATTACTATTACTATTATTATTACTGTTGTTGTTGTTATTGAGTTTGCTGAAACTGTCTTCATTTGTGAGATATACAATTTGATGCATAGCTTACCTGACATTTGTGATACTAATAAGAAAGTCTCTGGTTGAGAGTCTTATGTCTTACTAATTTAAAGTTCCCTCAAAATTCCTAACTTTTGACCACTGTATTTACAACACAGAAAGAGCACTGGCAAAATACAATATTGCTTCTTCAGAAGAAATATTTTTGATGCAATTATGCAAAAGATTTTGTCATTTCTATAGAGGCAATTTGATCCCCAAAGTAATGATCTATCGGCTGTGCATGACCCAACAGCCAGTGAGCCATTATGATCTATTTGGCAAAATTAATTTTCGACTATTACTTTATCCTGCATTAACTTTTTGACATGATTGAGATACATTTGAAGTGATTTCAACTCTGCAACCTGTCAAACCACTAACAGTGAACTACAACTTATACATACATAACCCTATTTTCATTTATTTTGGAACTAGTTTACATTTTTATTGGATTTTTTAAATTTATATTTCCAATGTTATTCCCTTTCCTGGGTTCCCATCCATAAACCCCTATACCATTCCCCTTCCCCTTCTTCTATGAGGGTGTTCCCACCCTCAACTACCCACCCATTACCTCCTCCTCACCTTTACATTCTCCTACAGTGTGGGGGTTCAGCTTTGACAGGACCAAGGGCTTCTCCCCCCCATTGGTGCCCAACAAGGCCATCCTCTGCTACATAAGCAGCTGGAGCCATGGGTCTGTCCATGTGTACTCTTTGGGTAGTAGTTTAGTCTCAGGGAGCTCTGGTTGGTTGGTATTGTTCTTCTTATGGGGTTGCAAACCCCTTCAGCTCCTTCAATCCTTTCTGTAACTCCTCCAATGTAGACCTTGTTCTCAGTTCAATGGTTGGCTGCTAGCATTCGCCTCTGTAATTGTCATTTTCTGGCAGAAATTTGATTTTATACTCTATTTTATTTTTACTATGTCAACTTTTTATTTTGGGACTTTATTATTCATTGCACAAAATATAGAGACTTATTATGACATTTTATATGTTATAATATATTATAATACCGTGAAATGTCTTATTATCATACATACCTGCTTTCCCCCTCCTACTGTGTCTTCTATCTCCAGGATTTCCTTCTACTTTCCTTAATTACCTCTAAGTTTTCTTTTTCTCCTTTAATGCTAAATCAACTTAGTGTTGCTTATGTGTATGTTTTTATCTATGAACACTTGAAGTTAGATAAAATAATTAGATTAAAGTAATTTTTCTTACGTTTCATTTATTTGTCATAAAATGAGTGTAATATTGACACTGAACTCTTTCAAATGTTTAATTTTTATAGGGACGACCAACTTCTTAACAAATAAACACAGTTACTGTTTACCACTCTACAGATGGTAGGACATGGGACAATGGAGCCTATCAATGAGGAGGACTGGAGTCTCACATAATGATCAACTTTATTTAGAGCTCCAGACAATTTATTCTCTGAGAGTTATGATGCATCATTTGTGACCAAGCTAACTAATTGTACATTGACAGCTAGACAACAGGCAATTAGCTCCTCACCTCCACCACCATGTTAGCTTATTAGACAACTTATTCTCTAGTTAAGACTACAAAAAAAGAGGCATCATATGAATAAAATGTTTAATTACAAAAATAAGCTACACTTGGTGAGCAAGCAGCACATAGCAAAAACATGCTTGTCCATAGAGGCATATAAACATATTGCCAGTTGTAACGAAGTAAACTCACTCCTATCCATTACACCTGGGTAGGGCATGGAAACAAATTCCAAGAACAATTTTGTGTTTTTGAAGAAAATGGGATCATAAGACTTTTGTCTTGTTTTCATGAATTTTTCTCACAAGCACTCAGAATTCTCCTCACACATCTCCATTCTTGGACAGTGTTCTAACATCTGCCCCCCCTCCCTTTTTATTCTTAATAGGAAGATATTCAGAGTGGTTTTGATTTGAGATGTTGCAGATAACTTTAGTTAACATTTGGTTCATTGGTATCCTATAAGCAAACAAATTACAATATTAAATGAGTAGAAGAACTTTATGCAATACTCTACCAGCAAAAACAGTGATCCAAACTACATCCAGTATCAATGGTTACTTTATTCTATTGAATCAAAAATTCTAGACAATAGCTTGAAAATAGACCGCTAATATTAGTAGTTCTGGTCTCTTGTAGAATATAGGCCCATATTTCCCATTTAATAGGAACACAAATGTAATACTGTTCTATGCAATTGGGGATTTATTTAAATTCCATCTTAGAGTTTCTAGTGCTATGGGGAGATAACATGACCATAGCAACTCTTATAAAGGAGATATTTAATATGGGTTGCCTTACAGTTCAAAGGTTTAGTACATTCTAATCATGGCAGGAAACAGGATTGCCCACAAACATGGTACTGCAAAGGTAGTTCAGAGTTCTACTTCTAGTTCAGCAGACAGCAGGAAGAGAAAAAGACTGCATCTGGCCTGAGAATCTGAAACCTCAAAGCCCACCCTCAGGGAACATATGTCCTCCAATTATAAACTTACAGGGTCCATTTTCATTCAAACCATCACAAATCCCAAGTGAAAATTAAACCCAGTCCCTTCTTCAGTGAAACAATGAGTCTGTTATAGATAGTTCCAAGGTCCAGTCATAAACAGTCATTATAAAGGTAACAGGAGTTGGGTCCATTCAATGTACAAGATGGGTCAAAGGAGGGTGAAGACTAATGCACTCACTCAGAGGCATTCACCTCAGATGCACAGGTCAAAGCATCACCACAAAGAGACTCTTATGACACAGGGCTCTGTGTATTTCAAAGATTCACATCTCCCTCAGTACATAGGATTTCAACTTGTTCCTAGATGGGAGCCTTTACTTCTGATGATATAGTCAATTATCTCCTTTTGCCCTTTAACTGGAGGTTTGCTATCATCCTGATAACTTCTACAGTACCCTTACCTCTTACAGTACCATTGTCCTTGAAGATCTGGACGAGAGAAGCTGAAGAGGAAGCCAAAGGTTTCAGTGAATCCATCTGAAATCACAAATGCATACCCCTTCCCAATGTTCATCTGGAGATGTAAGAATGGGGCAGTTAACGTATCAGTTTGTTTATTTCCTTCTGCAATAAAACCAAGGAGGTGAGAGAGTGCAGGAGGTTCAATAGGCTATTGTTGGAGAAAAAAATACAACATAAGTAGAATCTCAAATGATATTTAAGTATTTTTAAATTAACAATAATAGATGAATCAAACAACCAGTTCCCTGCTTGGGCTGAATAAAGAGAAATATTAATAGAAGTTTGGCCATCTGGACCATGAATTCCTCCTGTATCTTTAGATAAGCCATTAATAAAATAAGTATCTGTGTATAGAATAAGAGAGAGTTGACCATTTTTTCTAATCACAAATTCAGTTTTCATGAGAAAATCCTACAGCTTATCAGCTAAATAGTGATGTCGTATCCTTCTAGAGTAATCTAGAAATAAAATTTGAAAATCCAGAATTCTGTAACAATCATAAAAGCTGATTGTTAAGGAAAATATAATGCAACAAGGATTAAATCTATACAATTGTTGACTCAGGCCCTTCCCTGATTTACTAATTTATCAAGAAGAATAAGGTTAAAAATTTAATATTTCATGTCTCATATGGTACACAGAAATCCATTCCAAAGGCTTAGCTTCTTTTGCCATATGTCTGTAGGAGACAATTTAGTAGGAAAAATAAGTATGTTTAATGGAAGTAAATGATTCACACACTACGCAAATGCTTTTTTAGCCTGGATTCAAATAGCTATAATTCTTTTCTTGCCTTTCAGGATAATATGTGAGGACTCCAACATCACTTCTGCTTTTAAAGTTTGAGAAGATTGATTAGGGCATTGAAGTGCATCCAGAAGTTACACTATGACTATCAAGCAGAGCTCAGGGGAGGAACTGGGAAACAAGTTCCTTTTCTAAGTAATATCCTAGTGTGCCTAGGGTGTAAAATTAGCATTTTCATGGGCTCTCCTAAATTCTCATTAGGAATAGGGAATTTAAGATTAGATTATTTATCAAGTTCCTCTCTGTAGGTTTTAGAATCATCTTTAGACAATGAAGAATACATATCTAAAGGAAATTCCAGTATGGAATCTGAGTAAACTGTTGCCAGCATAGCAGTACTGTATTTACTTTTGATTTTACCTGAATAGGAAATCTCTCTCTCTCTCTCTCTCTCCCACTGCCACCCCACCACTCCTAAGGTTTGATCATTCAGTTTCTATTCATTCAAAGAATTAGGTATCTCTTCATCTTTATAAATATCCTTCTTTGTTCCTTAAGCATTTTGATAACAGTCCAAATTCATCTCCAAGTTTATAAGCTTTTTCAATATTCTTTTAGATTGTTTTCTCCTTCGTATCTAAAGTTCCTTCTTCTGGAAAGCAAGGAATATAATTATAAACAATTTACAAGCAACCTCGGAACTGTGGTTTGAATATTTGTGTTTCTTTTTCTTTAAAATATGATGCCTAAACTCAATGGAAGGCAAAGTCTTCTCTGGTGTTTGCTGCATTATGCACACCCACTTCCTGTGAGAGTCACCACTCTATTATGTCATCGCTGATTTCAGTCCCTGATTCATGGTACAATATTTGTTTCCGTCTCTGGTTGGCAGTCAGACCTGAGAGAATGAACCTATAAATCAGGCATACTAAAATCGCATGCAATAGCAATTTTATTCTAAGAATCGGGCAATATATATTCTGAGTGTAAAGAAGACTCATTTGAGAGAAGTATCTAATCCCAAGAATTAGCCACACATGCCAAAAAAGCTACACTCTACAAAACATTTTCCCCCATAGAGACATATAAACAAACAACAATAGCCAGTTGTGTTGGCTAATCCGAAGTACAGTTGGTACTATATGTTATACCTGGGAGGGGCATACAAACATATTCCAAAAGCAATTCTGTGGTTTTGAAGAAAATGAGGTCATAAGACCCTTGTCTTGTTTTCTTGAAGTTTTCCCTAAAGTACTCATAGTTCTCACACAACCTTATTCTTTGACTGGGTTTCAATACTTACTCTTATCTGTATGGGGAATAGGAGCTGACACCAAAAAGTGGTGACATAATTAAAGCTGCCAGTATAGTGCATTGAATCTTTTATTAATTAATTTTCATAATGTAAAGATATCTTTCTTTTCTTTTTGAGATTTTTATTTAATTATTATATCACTTCTCCATTATATTTCCCCAAATTCTCCCATTTAGCTCTCTTTCCCTCTTTCAAATCCATGTCCTCTTTTTCATTAATTATTGTAGCATGTATATATGTTGTATATACTTGCGTTTTTAAGTATAAACTGTTCAGTGTATATAGCATTTTATTTATGCTTTCAGAGTTGAGCATCTGTTACTGGGTAACTAATCAGTTTGTTTTTCCTAGGGAAAACTATTTCTCCTTTCAGCATTACTTAATTGCTGATAGCTCTTTTCCCTTTCCACTTTAGTATGTCTGTTGGTGTCGTCCTTACTCATCTCATGTTGGGCAGTCATGATGATGGGTATTTATGGGTGTAGTGTCTGACATTGCAAAGACACAAGGTCTCAGAGCAAACTAATTTTTTGGAGGACCACTTTTCATCCTCAGAGAAAAGAATAAAACTATGAACATTAACATTGACATAGTTGGATGGTTTAAAGCTTTTCTTAAAAATAGATTCATTTTAATTTTAACACAAATATAAAGATGTCTCAACCTTAAAATCTGAGAAGTTTACAAAAGTTGCTTAGACCATAAGGCTACATGATGAAGTAAAAGAATACACCTATTGCTGAGTGCACTCTCAGAAGATAGCAAGGCTCTGACTATTAAGACTATCATGACTAAAATGTCATGGCCTGATTTCCAAACATACAAGTCTACAATATCTGACATTATTTCCCTGTGTTTTATTGCCGTAACAGCAAAGTGTTTTCTTCATCCTTGACTCAGTGCTCAACCCCAGTCACTGGATAGTGTGCCTTTTCTGTGAGACTGAATAAATAAATCTGGTGCCTTCTTTATGTAGGAGGAAATATGAAATCACTGAGACACGGGCCATGTCTCAGAAATTTACTTGTTCAAAAACATAATTTTGAACTAGGTCTTAAATCAGTGTGCTTGTTTGCAATCCCTGCCCTCCTTAATCACCAATGACAAGAATTTAGTAACTGAGAATCAAATGAGACTTTTCATTGTCATATCAAGAATTTTATTTAGGAAAAAATAAAATTTCCAAAAATCAAAGATACTACCATATATCATAAAATGTAATGGCATGTAGGAGTCTAACAAAAATTAAACTTAGAAAGTTGCTTTATTTATGTAGGATTGGCTTACAACCAAACTATTTGTTAACTAACAACTATAACATATTACTCAAAGTTTTCTATCTCTCATGACAATTTCTTGTGTCTGGAATAATATTTTGAAGCTTATGGTCTTTAATGACTTGTCTTAAATTTGGAAAGTCTATCAATATCTAAAGAGGAAAGTTATAGTTGCAAAGGTATGAGAATTAAAAATTAAATTTCTAATTAACATCAAAGGTAGATTTGGGAAGAAGATTCAGTAAAACTTTAATTAAGAGAAGCCCATAGCCAATGCTTCAATTAATCAAGATTTTCCTTAACTTCAAAAAGAAAAATATATTATAAGAAAATGAGCCAATGTTAATGGCTTAGTGAAAGCATAGTTTTAGAATAAATTTTGGTTTCTCCATTATGTGTTGTTTAAGAATGAGATAACCCTCTTATGGCATTAAAATCCTTAGTCTTTATGTTCTTAGGTAATCTAAAATGCAGGCAATCATTCCTTTTCAATTCACTTTCAAACAGTGATACCTCTTTCTCCTTTGTTAATGTTGATTAACTGAGCTGAGAAAGAAACACCATCTAGACATAAGTGTTCTCGGAATTACAAGCACAATAAGTCTCTGATTGCTGAAATGCAAAATTAATGTGAAATTATCTGGACACACTTCCATTAATTACATATTCAGATGGTAAAATAACATTTTAAGTCTTGAGAATCTTTCCATGCAGAGATAAGGAATTCATTGACCTTTGATAAAGCTATTTGTATAGACGTCCTAATTAAGTACAGAGCATCTGATAGTGAATTTACTGCTTTACTCAGAAAGTTTGGGAAGTAGATCTGTTTAAAACTCTGTACGTGTGCTGGTAAATAAAATAAAAAAAGAAAGTGCACTAAAGCTAGTGTTTTGATGACCAGACAGATTGAGAAACAGAGGGCTCAGAATTTCTAAAGAATTGACTAAGTTCCATGGAACGACTAAGGACTCTAAGCATCTGATGTAAGATGCTTAATGGCGGGAACCATGTTTCACACTCTCTGTACGTGTTCTGTGAAGCGCCTTTCCAAAAGAAAAAAAAATCACCCAAACTTTTCACTTATGTTCTAGGTTCCAATCTCTCCTATGACCTCTATTATTTTTCCTTGGTATATTTATTGTTGTCACAACACATGGATAACGCTTTCTTTTACATTTTAAAACACACCCGCCCCCAACACACACATGAACTCCTTGTAGTAACTGAAAATCTACATGCAAATGTGCAGATCATTTAAATGTGCAGATCATTTTGGGTTTCTCAACATAGGATGTGGAAAAGAACTTTGACATACCATTTGGCCTTCACTCTCGACCCACACACCAATGTCTCTTAGTTTTAATGTAACCATACTTATGCTATCGATCTTCCTGTGGAGTTGCTATCCCCTTTTAGGAACCACAAGGCTTCCTTTTATTCTTCCATAAGTCCCCTAGCTCCATCTACCATTTGGCTGTGGGTGTCTCTATCTAAGTCAGCTGCTGAGTGAATCCTCTCAGATGACACCATGGTCTTGTCTGCAAGCCCAACAGAGTATCATTAATAGAGTTAGGGAGTGATGCTTGCCTATGGGATAGGTCTCAAGATGGGTTATTTACTGGTTGGCCATACCTTTAGTCTCTGCACCCTCTCCTGTGCCTGCATTAATCCTGGACAGGATAAATTTTGGGTTGAAAGTTTTGCCAGTGTGTTGGTTCCTTTCCCCTAGGGGCTCTCAGAGTCTAAACCACCAACCAAAGAACATATACAGGCTAAACCTAGGCATCCCTCCTCATGTGTAGCAGTTGAGCAGCTTGACATTCATGTGGTCCTAAACAACTGGAACAGGGCATATCCCAAAAATTGTTGCCTATATGTGGGACATATTCTACTACATGGCTGCCTTGTCTGGCCTCAGTGGGGGAAGAAGCCCCTAGACTCACAGAGACTTCAATTGCCAGGGTTAGGTGGCAGATAACCAGGGGGACCCCACCAGATCAGAGGAGAAAGGGAGAAGAGATGGGAGAAGAATTTTGGGAGGGGGTGATGTGGAGTGGGTAGTGAGTAGGATGTAAAGTAAATAATAATAAATGAGTTTAATTTAATTTTAAAAAGTAGGCACACTTACATGGTTTGTTGTTGTTGTTGTTGTAGTTTTGTATTCATACCCACATTTATCCTTCCTGGTTTGCTCTCAAATCTATAGCTTTCTACTACTAGACAGCCTTCAATGTTCAGTACTTAGATCTCCCTGAAGGCTCAGTTCTCAGAAAACAGACACTGAGATAGAGTTTGTCATGCTGGACAGATTTGGACCAATACCAGGGAAGAGAAGCAAAAAATATCAGTGTCAGGCCATGGGGGAAACAGGACAGCAATGCAGAGTTAGGGCTCCGTGAGAATCAAAGGTGACACACATAGAGCTTATGGTGCTACGTTTACACTTCCATCTGAACCACTCATTAGACTCAACCTAGAAGACACAGCTCAGAAAAATCCCACAGGTGATCAGAGGCGAAAAGCAATGCCAGCCCCAGCTGGATCTAACAGCTCACTCTTCTAGTTACATGAAAGCTCATTATTTTGTTTATCCTCATGGATTTATTCCAATAAGTACATAAACTATTTTATTTCATGGCCAAGCCCAAGTAGTTTTAATACCAATGACAGAATGTACTCAAGCTAAGCTCTTCATGTGTTTCCTCAGCGTGCCTCTGGCACAGATTTTCTCATATCAATCATCAAATGTGATTAAGTTAGAAAATATATTTGTAGTTTTCAAATGTTTTTTTCTCATGAAGATACTGTTTGCCTCTTGCTCTTTATATGTAAATTATATGCAAAATACTCTGAATTTACTTTTAAAAATATATACTATCCACTTAACCACTCCATGGTTTTCAAAACAAAGTATCACAGTCTATTGTGAGCTTGGTAGGAAGAAGTTAGGCTAGTTGTGCTCTGTAAAAAAAGACTGCTTCTCTGAACAGTTCGATAGATTAGTACTGAAATGAAACTCATTGAGTTAAGAGTCAGGCAGAGTTCAGCTTGTCTGGCTGGCAGGAAATATAACACAGTGTCTCCACTAGCAGAAGAGGCATATTTAGTAGTAGCAGTAAAATTCACAGGCTTTGTAGCCCTGTAAGGCTCATTGGCATCCAGGTAGCACTTGGCACCTTAGACATTATAATATATCAGTCTGCCCAGTTTATCTGATCTAAGTAAGCCACAGTCACTGAAATATGTAGTCTCCAAGGATATTGCAGGTTCAGTTTCATGTGATACAATTCAGCAAATATCACAATAAAGCAACATAAAAATTTTGATTCTCACTGCATTTACGGCTCACAATTAAGTCTATTGAATCTAATATATGTATGTATACACACACATACATACATATATATATATATATATATATATATATATTGCTGAAACAGTCAATGATTTGATTGTATGAGCTGTTAGAAAAGCAATCTGATAGACCTAAACCCAGACTTGCCACAAGCCTGAAATGTGTGAAAAAGCCATAATCAACAAAGGGCAGTAAAGAAAAGTATGAAAATGAAGTGTGTCTGTCCTGGGCTAATTAGACTCAATAAAGCGATCCCAATTATCTTGTTAGAACGGAAGTCAGATCTTGTCATCCCATCCCCTACATAAAACCCTCCCAACCTTTCTTATTCCCCTCAGTATGAAAGGGAAAGCTCTATCCTGGCATCAAAAACCTCAAATTGTGTGGCTGGTGTAATCTCTGACGGGGTTTCCTAGTCCTCCCCATCACTGCTCTGTGGTAGCTCCACTCTGCCTTGACACACAGCACAGTCTTATGTAAGCAATCTGTTCTTGCCCTTATTTTGATCTGGATGTTTATCTTTTGAACTCACGTTTACTCATTCCTTTCTTTTGCAATCTCTGTCCACACACCATCTTATTTTCTGTAAACCTGACTTAATTCTGCTTATGGTCTCATTCTGAATATGTCATCTGCTCCGCACCACATTTCATCATCATGTGCTCCCCAGAACCAAAAATACAACAAAATTCATATAGCTATTCCATGAGTTGCTCTTCAATCTATTTGCTAAAATGTAAGCTGCTTGAAAAGAGGTTATTATTAGTTTACTCCCTGCTCTATCTAAAACAAGTATTTAGAAATTTTAGACTTACAATAGATAATTTTAATAAAACAAGGAAGCCTATTCTTGTTTCGCTCCTTGACTAGCTTTCTAAACCAATGAATTTACTGGGGTTGGTTACAGTGATTAAGTGAGTTTTCACTAACAGGAGCATGGGTAGTGCAAAGGTATCTCTGTCACTGGCAAACCCATGCCAGAATCAGTCTTTGCTGAGGAAACCTGTGTTGTTGAAGACACTAACCACACAGAGGAAGCTGTTCAGGCTAGAAGGCTTCCTCAACCTGTTCTCTATCCACCCACCCACAGACCCCTGGCTTCGGAGCAACAGTTTCTGCTTCTAGGACATTGGCAAAATTCTATGAAAACTATTAAGTTTCAGAAGTTTCTTGAGCCCTCTACATTTTGTTAACTTTCTGAACAAGGAAGAGTGCTGTGCATCGGGAGAAATTGCAAGATAATACACAGCTTGTTGTATATATGATAAAATACATTATTATAATCATACACTTAATGTAAGTTTGAGTATAGCTAGGATGATAAAATATAAAGATTTTGCAAGTCTTTTCTCTAGTATGCTCCTGACCACAGAAGTGTCAGAGTATATTCATGACTTTCTACTGAGATAACAACAATTAGATATTTTGAATCATTTTGTTGAAACAAATTTTTCAAAAATTAGTTTTTAGTAAATAAGTATAAGAGGTACAAAACTGAAAAGTGTTATTTCTAGCAAAGCAAACTTCGGAAAAATAGAGGAGCCAATGTAGCCAGACTCAAGAAATAGTCCAGAGAACTGAAGAGCAGTTCTGCCATGAGAGTTGCCAAGGAAAAAAAAATGCAGGGGTGGCAGGTGCCCCCATCTGTCTTAGAGAGTTGCACAGGAACAACGCTGACATAGAATAAATGTAGTAAAAAGAAAAATGCAGGCGAGATAATAGATTGCAGGTGATAAAAACGAATATAAATAGTGGATGGCATTCCTTCTGTATTCAGTGTAACTCTTACACTTTTACTGTCTTAGCGGAGATTAACAACTTGGCAAAAGCTATACTGGACAGTAAAATCCATGGAGCAAACAGTCGTGATTGCATTATTCATTGCTAGGCACCAGCACCTGTCAGATAGGATCCAACTCCTATCTATTTTGGCAATGGATGGATTATCTCAGAGGTTTCTCAATATTCCTTTCATACTATTATTGTTTTCTTTTATATTCTTTGAAAGTTTCATATATAAGTATGTATTTGCATCATTTTCATCCTATTATGTCTCTTCTCCAGTTCTTGCCATGTCTCTCCATACCTTCTCAACCTTGTGACTTCTCTTTTAATGTTAATTAATGTTAATGGTGTGGGTATGTGTGTATACAGGTGCAGGTGTGTATGTATATATGTGTGTGGTTGATTGTATGTGTGTGTTTGTGTAAATACTGCCTGCTCAGTTAAAGGGTTTCCTGTATAAACATTGATTCCTACTCACAGCAGATATTAATTTGTAACCTTTTTAAAAATATTATATTTTCATTATTTAAGACAATTTTCAATTTTAAATACATTCTATCATATTCTTCCACTCCTTCATATTCTTTTAAATCCTCTCTTCCTCCCTACTCACCTAACATTATGTTTTTATTTTTCCTTAAAAGAAACAATAACTCAATACAACAAAATTCACCAAAACCAAGAAAATAAAATAAAACCACACTGCAAAAGAAAAAAAAAGCCTGTAACCTAAAGCACACATTTAACAACTGGGGAGACCAATTATATGTTGCTGACTACTCCTGAATATGAGGTCTGTCCTGAGGTAGTTGGTACACCCAGTGTCAGTCTATTGGAGAGAACAGATTTTCCCTCTCCCAGCAAGTATACATGGCAGTTCAGTTGTTAACCTTTACTCTAGTGATTTTCATTAATTTATTCATTTTTAAAAGTATAACAAAATAAAACATGATAAAGTAAAACAAAAGCTATCATATTGAATTTGCAAAAGACAAACAAACAGAAGGAAGTCCAAGAGAAGAAATAAGAATTAGAGATCCAGGAGTTGGGGATTTAGCTCAGTGGTAGAGTGCTTGCCTAGCAAGCGCAAGGCCCTGGGTTTGGTCCACATCTCTGAAAAAAAAGAAAAGGAAAACAAAAAAAAAAAAAAAAAAAAAAAAAAAAAAAAAAAACAAGAATTAGAGATCCACTAATTCACACATTCAGGACTTCCAAAATATACCAAACTGAAAGTCACAGCACATACTCAGAAAACCCGGTCCAGACCCATGCAGGCTCTGTGCAGTACATACTGTGTCCGTCTCTGTGTGTTCATATGAGCTTGGCTCATGCTAATTATATGGCATCGGGTTTTATTTATTGTTTGTTTGTTTGTTTGTTTGTCTTCTGTTTTTGTATCTTCCATTGCTTCTGGCACCTACATTCTTCCTGCCTCCTTTATTACATGGTTTCCTGAGCTCTGAGAGGAAGAATTTAGTAGAAATAGTCCATTTAGGCCTGCGTATTCCAAGGTATCAAAGAGTCTGCATAATACTTTTAATTAAATATTTTATTTATTTATTTATTTTATTTATTTATTCTTACATTCCAGATTTTACTTCCCTCCCAAACTAACCCTCCCAAAGTTCTGCATCCCATACCTCCTCCCTGCCCCCGACAACCCGCTCCTGTGCCTCCACAAGGATGTCCCCCTCCTGCCCACCCCATCAGACCTCTAAACTTCCTGAACCCTCCAGTCTCTTGAGGGTTAGGTGCATCTCCTCTGACTGAACCCAGATCCAGGAGTCCTCTACTCTATAATTGTTAGAGACCTCATCTCAGCTGGTATATGGTGTCTGGTTAGGGATCCAGTGTCAAAGAGATCTCAGGGGTCCAGGTAAATTGAAATTGGTGGTCCTTCTACAGGGTTGCCCTCTCCCTCAGCTTCCTCCAACATTTCCCTAGTTCAAACAGAGGTGTCAGCAGCTTCTAGTCATTGGTTCGATGTATATATCTGCATCTGACTCTTTCAACTTCATGTTGGGTCTTTTGGAGGGCAGCCATGATAGGTGACTTTTTGTGAGTGTTCCATAGCCTCAGTAATGGTCTCAGATCTTGGAGCCTCCCCTTGAGTTGGTTCCCACGTTGGGACTGTTGCTGAACCTACTTTTCCTCAGGCTCTTCTCCATTTCCATCCTTGCATTTCTTTCAGAGAGAAAGAATTGTAGGTCAGAGCTTTTACTATGGGATAACAACTGCATTCCCTCACTTGATGCCCTGTCTTTTGTCTGGAGATGGTTTCAATAAATTCCCTCTCCCCAAGGTAGGGCCTTTCATCTAAGGTTCCCCCATTCGAGTGCTAAGAGACTCTCACTTCCCATGTTTCTGGTACATTCTAGAGGGTCCTCCCAAACTCCTTCCTCCTGAGGTTGCCTGTTTCCATTCTTTCTGCTGGCCCTCAGGACTTCAGTCCTTTTCCCCTACCCAATACCAGATCACGTTCCCTTCTCCCCTTTCCCTCCCCTATCCTTCTGTCCCGGCTTGGTTCATAACCTTTATTAGTTTTACTGTGTCTCTGTTTAGTTTCTGTTTACGTGCTCTGTCCATTGCTGAGAGTGGGGTGTTGAAATTTCCCACTATTATTGTGTGAGGTTCAATGTATGTTTTGAACTTTAGTAAGGTTTCTTTTATGAATGTGGGTGCCTTTGTTTTTGGGGCAAAGATGTTTAAAATTCAGACTTCCTTTTGGTGCATTTTTTTTGATGAATATGAAGTTTCCTTCATCATGCTTTATAACTTTTAGTTGAAAGTCTACTTTATTGGACATTAGAATGGCAACTCCCACTTGTTTTTCAGGACCATTTACTTGGTAGACTTTTCTAACTTTTTTAGGATAGAAACACTTCTGAGATAGTGTCTCTCTCATTAATGAGGTGTGTTTCTTGTATGTAGCAGAATGCTGGATCTTGTTTGCTTATCCAGTCTTTTAGCTTATGTCTTTTTATAGGTGAGTTGAGTCCATTAATATTGAGAGATATTAAAGACAGATGGCTGTTGGTTCCTTTACATTTGCTATTATAGGTAGTTTTATGTGCTTGTGGTTTTCTCCTTTTGGCTTTGTTGTGCTATGCTTATATCTTGTTTTTTTTCTTTTAGATAGGTAGCTTCCTTGTATTGGAGTTTTCCTTCTAGGATTCTCTGTAGGGTTAGATTGGTAGATACTGTCTGAGTTTGGTTTTGTCCTGGAATATTTTGGTTATTCCATCTATGTTGATGGAGAGTTTTGTTGGGTATAGTAGCCTGGGCTAACATTTGTGTTCTCTTAGAGTCTGCATGACCTCTGAGCAGGCTTTTCTGGCTTTCATAGTATTTATTGAGAAGTCTGGTACAATTTTGATAGGTATGCATTTGTATGTTACTTGGCCCTTTTCCCTTGTAGCTTTTAATATTCTTTCTTTGTTCTGTGCATTTAGTGTTTTGACTATTATGTGACAAGATTTTCTTTTCTGGTCCCATTTATTTGGTGTTCTGTAGGTTTCTTATGCCACTATGGCCATCTCTTTCTTTAGGTTGAGTAAGTTTTCTTCTATGATTTTGTTGAAGACATTTTCAGGTCCTTTGAGCTGGGAATCTTCATTCTTCTCTATTCTAATTCTTCTTAAATTTGGTCATTCAATTGTATCCTGAATTTCATGGATGTTTTAAATTAGGAGTTTTTTTATGTTTTGAATTTTCTTTGACCATTGTGTCTATCTCCTCTACCATATCTTCTACACCTGAGGTTCTCTCTTCTATCTCTTGTATTCTGTTAATGATACTTACATCTGTAATTACTGACCTCTTTCCTAGGTTTTCCATTTTTTGGTTTGCCACATTTGTGTTTTCTTTATTGTTTCTACTTCCACTTTTAGGTCTTGGACTGCTGTATGCAATTCCTTCACCTGTTTGTGTTTTCCTGTATTTTTTAAAAGGGATTTATTTGTTTCCTCTTTAAGTGCTTCTACCTGTTTACCTGTATTTTTGTGTATTTCTTTCATAAAGTTACTTATATCCTCCTTGAAGGACTCTATTTTGTTCACAAGATAGGATTTTAGGCCGGCTTCCTGATTTTCAGGTGTGTTGATATATTCAGGGCTTGCTGTGGTGGGAGAATTGGGTTCTGATCTCCCAATCTCATAGCTAAGAAATGTCACATAGTCCTCAGAAAACAAAGTTCAACGTCCTCTTTCTCCATAAGAACCCACATAGCATGTACCTGGGATTCCCAGAATGCCTCTTCAGGCAAATGAGGAATTCATAGAACTTAAAACTCTAGCCAGTGATTTTACATTCACCCTGAAATTTCCTACCCACTCTCCATGGTTCATATATCACTGGTGTCCACTCTGAATTTGTGTACAAGAAGCTGTTTAATTGAAGAATGCCTAAAAGTGTTGTTTCATTGAGCATCATCTAAAAGAACTATAACACTAAAATCCTTGGAGAAGGCTTTCTCCCCTCCAGCCCACACCACCTACACTCCCTCCCAGCTGGATGGAGGAGCCTGGAGACCCCATCCATTAGCATACCATACTGAATAAAGAAAATTTTTATTGCTGCTGTAGGAAAACACTATCCAACCAGTGAAAGTTTTAATAAAACAAGAAAAATGTTATCTATTTTAGAATAAGGAAGTATATTCAAGCTCAAACAGAAACATTAAGTCTTCTTGACACAGAGAGCCATCAGAATCCTGGAACTTTAAGAGCTGATTTACACTACAGACCCTCACATTTAAATTTATTATGGGGATGAATTTCTTACTGTGTCACCCTGGTCAGAGTGTCTCTTCACATTGGAAAAGTAGATGGTATGTATAACAAATTATTTAGATGTGTTTTTATAAATATCATTCTCTTACTGTGGGGGAGTTCTTATGTTTGCAGAAATATATGAATACATTCTTTTATGTTTATTTAATATATATGTTTATAAGGCTTCAGGGCTGACCACTGTCTACTGAATAACCAAAAGGCTCATCACTGGAAAAGGATACTTTTCTTTCTCCTGGCAGCTATTAATTGCCCATAGTTCTTTAAATAGGATTGATAATCTGTGATATTAGTTCTATGGATAATGGGAGTAGTGCAGTTTATGCAGCTATATCTAGGAGAGACTGTTTTGAAACAGACATTCTGATATTCTGATTTCTACAATCTTTCTGCCCCTTTTCTGTAATGTTCCCTGAGCCTTAGTTAAAGGACCTGTGATATCCATATATCTAGGAGGGCTATGTTCCCCACTGTCCTTCTATCTCTTCATCATATCCAGTTAAGGTGTTCTATGTTAGTCTTGCTTCTATGGTACCAGAAAGCATTATAGAAGCTGACAATAGTTGGTAGCAATTGATAATCCTACCCACTTGCAACATCTATGAAACACACAATGACTATAATGGTGTGGTATCTATAAAAGTGATGCTTGGTGGTAACCAACAGATATCTAATGTGAATTAAGGTGCAACCAGAAAGAACAGCACAACAGCAAGAAAATCATGCTCAGTGCCACAAACAAGTAACTTTAAAACGGGCATTACTTATTTTCATTTTATTTTTTGGTTTTCAGTTAAGTAGCAAAATAACTTCTTAGAGTATCCATATTGGAAAGAGTATGTGCATGACTCCTCAAGGGAGACTTTTGCTGATAAACGGCACAATTATCTTCACTAACTTTATAGTGTTATCACACTGTAACCCAATAAAATAAAATGACCCTTTTTAAATTTGCTAGCTTTTTTCAGTTTTATGAAAGCTTGAGACAAGCATCGTTTCAAGTTTGTTGACATTGCCAGTCTCTACAATTTTTTTCTCCTGGAAGCTGAAGTGTAAGCTTGCTGTAGCCTGAAACAACCACCACCCCATACCTGAGTTAGAATCAAAGGACCCCTACATTCACACAAAGAGACAGTTTCAGAGTTTTGTTTTCATGTTGCCCAAATCCCCATGCCTTCCTAGTCCTATGGGGTTTAGACATGGCCCACATTCATTGTCTTAACATGTAGAGGTTTGCACGATAAGAGCTAAAATGCATGAAAACTGAGTAGGGCCAACTTAGGAAGGGTAATCAGCAATTTTGTCAACAGATTTGCTTTATTTAAAGTATCCCTGTTGATTTTAAAATTAAATCATTAATCAACTCTACATTATTTCAGCTTAGCTTCAGTCTTTTCTTTTCTTTTAACCCTTAATCAAAACCTGACAGAGTCTTTGTAATTTTTTACAATAGTTCATAAAATTATTAAAAACAATAGAGCTTAGTATTAGAGATCAGTATAAAGTTAACAAGACATTTTCAAGACAATTAAATTGTTAGTATTAAATGAATATTTGCGGTGGCCACAAACTCATACATTGAAATCCTACTTAGAATGTGCAATCTTTTGGTTCTTTACTATTTAATAAACAAAGATGTTAGTTCTATTTTTCTCATTTTGTTTTGGTTAAAAAGTACAGATAAATTAGTCTGACTCTAAATCACTAAAAATTGTTGAGCTACCATTAGATACAGAGCTACAAGCAAAACAATGGTACCTCATAAAACTGGAAAGTAATTGTTTGGCAAAAGACATAGTCCATAAGACAAATAGATATCCTACAGATTGGGAAAAAATCTTCACTAACCCCACATCTGATAGAGGGATGATATCCAAAATATATAAAGAGCTCAAGATGCTAACCACCAAAAAACTAAACAACCCAATCAAAAACTGGGGTGTAGAACTAAACTGAGATTCACAGCAGAGGAATGTCGAATGGTTGAGAAGCACCTAAAGAAATGTTCAAAGTCATTAGTGATCAGAGAAATGCAAATCAAAAGAACCCTAAAATTCTACCTTACACCAGTCAGAATGGCTAAGATCAAACCTTAGGTGACAACATATGTTGGTGAGGTTGTGGAGAAAGGAGGAATACTCCTCCATGGCTGGTGGGATTATAAACTGGTAAAACCACTCTGGGAATCAATTCAGAGGTTCCTCAGAAAATTGGAAATAGACCTACCTAATGACCCAGAAATACCACTCTTGGGAATATACCCAAAAAATGCCCCACCATGCCACAGGGGTACATGTTCCATTATTTTCATAATGGCTTTATTTGTGATAGCCAGAAACTGGAAACAAGTCAGATGTCCAATGACAGAAGAATGGGTACAGGAAATGTGGTTCATTTATGAAATGGAATACTACTCAGCTATTAAGGACAACTTGAGTTTTGCAGACAAATGAATGGAAATAGAAAATATCATCCAGAGTGAAGTAACTCAGACCGAAAAGGACATGCACAGTATGTTCTCATTAATAAGTGGACATTAGTTTTAAAAAGTACAGAAATACCCAAGATACAGTCCACAGAACTCAGAAAGGTCAGTAAGTGGAAGGGCCCAAGTGAGGACTCCTCGGTCCTACTTGGGAGGGAGGAGAAAACAACCACAAAGGGAGAGGGAAGGACAGGGGAGGAAAAGGGGTTGGTAGTGGGGGGAGAGGGGAACATGATCTGGTATTGGGTGGGGGAAAAGGACTGAAGCCCTGAGAGCCAGCAGACAGATTGGAAAGGAAGGAGTTTGGGAGGACCCTCTAGAATGTACCAGAGACCCTGGAACTGAGAGACTCTCAGCACTCAAATGGGAGGACCTGAGATGAAAGGCCCTACAGTGGGGAGAGGGAACTTATTGAATCCATCTCCAGTCAAAAGACAGGGCATCAAGTAAGGGAATGGGGTTGTTATAACTTTGCCATTTACACTCATTATAAGCATATTTAGGAAAAAAACCAGAAGATAATGGGAACTTTGTGGCAGGTTGTACATTTCAGTACATTAAAACACTATCTGCCTGCTTGAGGTTTTGTTATTGATCAAAAGTTTTGTTTTCTTATGCAGTATTTTTATCATTTTATGTCATTTTCGAGCACTATATTATCTCTCAGGCATTAGGTATCTACTACTTCCAACACATCATCTTATTCCTAGAAGTATTTCCCAAATAGATTTTTTCCATTACAATGATTTCACTCCTTTCTCTTAACCATCTGTGCATGAGCCTTTACAATATCTCCTCCAGGTGGGTCTCAGTGCCCACATTGGCATCTTCGTGACCACCTTCAAAATCAAAGGCATTACTGGGAAGGGGGATGACATTTGAAATGTAAATAAGCAAAATAACCAATAAAAAATTTTTAAAAAAGAAACGAAAAAAACCAAAGACATTTCTAAATGTTGGCTTGCTATTACATATCAGCAATTAGAAGTAGACTTTTCTCTTTCTTTAATATCAATTTATTCTGTTTCAATAGAATGCTGATTGAAATTAAAAAGACATCGTCAAATTTTCAGGACAGGATATCAGTTGATAAACTTGTTATTGTTATCTATATTCAGTATTTTACATTGGCATGCTTGAATACATGGCAAATACAGAAATGAATGGCCCTTGAATGCAACATATTAAAAAAAGGGAGAAAAAAGTCCTCAGCTCCAAAAAAACTTGAATTTAGATTGTATTATGAATTTTTTTCCAGAAAGCTGATGAGTAAATTTTGGTTTTCTTTGTTTGTTTATTTATTTCTGAAATTTTTGATTACATGTTTTACATTCCACTTCCTTCTTCAAAACCTCCAATATACGACTCCCTGCTCTCCTTTAAATTCATGTGCATTTATTTATTTTTTAAGAAACCTGCAGATACCTAGCATTTTGCTTTTCCCAAGAGGGTGAATGCCCACCCACCTCTTCAGTTGTGTTTGAAAAATTTCCTTTTTTATTGGATTTTTTTTATATCCATTTCAAATGTTATCCCCTTTCCTTGGGGTTTCTGGTCCATAAACAACCATCCCATTTCACCTCCCTCTTCTTCTATGAGGATGATCACCCACCCATCCACGCACACCTTCCTGCCTCCCACCCTGACATTCCCCTACACTGAGGGGTCCAGTCTTGGCATGACCAAGGGTTTCTCCTCCCACTGGTGTCCAACAAGGTTATCCTCTGCTACATATGCAGCTGGAGCCATGGGTCTGTCCATGTGTACTCTTTGGAAGGTGGTTTATTTAGTCTCTGGGAGCTCTGGTTGGTTGTTATTGTTGTTCTTATGGCGTGGCAAATTCCTTCAGCTCTTTCAATCCTTTCTCTAACTCTTCCAATAGGGACCCTGTTCTCGGTTCAAATGAGACAGCTCTATCAGCTTCCTGTCAGCACACACTTCTTGGAATCAATCAGCAATATTGTCTGGGTTTGGTGGCTGTATATAGATGGGCTTGATCCCAGGTGGCATAGTCTCTGGATGGCCTTTCCTTCAGTCTCTGCTCCAAACTTTGTCTCAATAACTTCTCCTATGAATATTTTTGTTCCCCCTTCTAAGAAGAACTGAAGCATCTGCACTTTGTTCATCCTCCTTCTTGAGCTTCATATGGTCTATGGATTGTATCTTGGGTAATCCGAGCTTTTGGATTAATATCCACTTATCAGGGAGTACATATCGTGTTTGTATTTTTGTGATGGGTTACCTCACTCAGGATATTTTCTATTTCCACCTACTTGTCTATGAATTTTATGAAGTCATTGTTTTTAATAGCTGAGTAGTACTTCACTGTATAAATGCACATTTTCTGAATCCATTCCTCTGTTGAAGGACATCTGGCTTCTTTTCAGATTCTGGCTATTATTAATAAGGCTGCTTTGAACATAGTGGAGCATGTGTCCTTGTTATATGTTGGAGCATCTTTTGGTATACGCCAGGAATGGTATACCTTGGTATGACTCTAACCAAGGAAGTGAAAGATCAGTATATCAAGAACTTCAAGTCTTTAGAGAAAGAAATTGTAGAAGATCTCAGAAGATGGAAAGATCTCCCATGTTCATGGATTGGCAGGATTAATAATGTAAAAACAGCCATCTTACTAAAAACAATCTCCAGATTCAATGTAATACCTATCAAAATTCCAACTCAATTCTTCATAGAGTTAGAAAGAAAAATTTGCAAATTTATTTGGAATAACAAAAAACCTAGGATAGCAAAACTATACTCAACAATAAAAGAACTTCTGAGGAAATCACCATCCTTGACCCCACTCTGTATTACAGAGCAATAGTGAGAAAAACTGTATGGTATTGGTACAGAGACAGGTAGGTAGATCAATGGAATAGAATTGAAGATCCGGAAATGAACCCACACACCTATGATCACTTGATCTTTGACAAAGAAGTTAAAATTATACAGTGAAAAAAAGATTGCATTTTCAACAAATGGTGCTGGTTTGACTGGTGGTCGACATGCAGAAGAATGCAAATCAATTCATTCTTATCACCCTGTACAAAGCTCAAGTCGAAATGGATCAAGGACCTCCACATAAAACCAGATATACTCAAACAAGTAGAAGAGAAAATAGGAAGAGCCCCAAACACATGGGCACTGGGGTGTTCCTGAACAGAACACCAATAGCTTACACTCTAAGATCAAAAATTCACAAATGGCACTTCATAAAATTGCAAAGCTTCTGTAAGGCAAAGGACACTGCCACTAGGACAAAACAGCAACAACTGATTCGGAAAAGATCTTTACCAATCCTATATCCAATAGAGGGCTAATATCCAATATATACAAAGAACTCAAGAAGTTAGACTCCAGAGAACCAAATAACCCTATTAGAAAATGGGATACAGTGGTAAAAAAAGAATTCTCAGCTGAGGAATAGCGAATGGCTGAGAAGAACTTAAAGAGTACTAAGGATGTTCAACATCCTTAGTCATCAGGGAAATGCAAATCAAAATAACCCTGAGAATCCACCTCACACCCGTCAGAATGGCTAAAATCAAAAACTCAGGTGACAACAGATGCTGGCAGGATGTGGAGAAAGAGGAACACTCCTCCATTGTTGATGGGATTGCAAACTGGTACAACCATTCTTGGAATCTCTCTGGAGTTTCCTCAGGAAATTGAACATTGTACTACCTGATAACTCAGCTATACCACTTATGTTTATTTTTTATCACCTGTTATTACCTGAATGTTTATCTCTATATACATATATTTTTAAAACATATGCTAAAATAATATTTAACTAAAATATTTTTGATATGAATTTTCAAATGCCCAGCATAACTTTTTATATAGTGTGCTCAGCATCTCCCTTCCTTGCACTGGTACACTAGCTGAATGTTTTTCTTCAGTTACAGTTAACACACAAGAAGGACACACAATGACATGAGCATATTTCAGCTTTGACCAGATGAGTTTCACGTACCTGTTTACTTTAGTTAAGTCTTAAGGAATTGTAAAGAATTACAATGCCTTCTGAAAAGTGGGGGAGGGAAAAGTAGATAGATAGATAGATAGATAGATAGATAGATAGATAGATAGATAGATAGAGATATGTGTGTGTGTCACGATTCATATATATAGGAATTATAGTATCACATATGAAGGAGTTATTTTATACTACCATTTAGTCAGGATTGTAGATTACAGTAGATGATGATACTAGACATGGAAAAACCTTATAATTGTTCTGCATATGTATGTTTGCAAATCTATCTCTATCTCCATCTATATCTATATAGACACATGCATGCATTATAAATGCATATCTTTTTACCTACAGATAATTGTAGATCTCATGCCTCATTCAAAACAAGACTTCTTTGCAAGCAGATGGATGCTGCCATTTAAGCCATTGTGTGATGCCCAATTTTTAATGGATGCATCGACAACACTGCCAATGCACCTAAGGCTCGGGGAACATCACAGAAGAAAACACATAAAGAAACAAAGGACCAAGAATCCTTTTAGAATGTATGGGAAAGCTGTCATCATTTTTAATTAGTGCCATTATCGTTATTCTTGTTACTAATGGCATGGAGAAGTCAGTGAGAATATATAACCTTGGTTTCCTGACTGAATCAATAGACTAGATGCTTGTGTCCTTCCATAACTTGTATATTGAAATCCAATTCCTGTTAGAGATGGCTTAGGAAATGATTAGGTCATAAAGAGACAGCCACATGAATGGAATTAGAGCACAGATTATATGAGGGCAATTGGATTGCTGTATCTATTGCCTCATTGTTTGCCGGAATTGAGTTGGCTAATCTGTCTAACTAAGACAGGTGTCCTCTTCCTTATGCACCCTTCCTTATATATGTGTGTAACTCCAAAAGCTATGCATTTGGTGGATAAGGGCATATTCTCAGAGAGACAGGATTACTCTTCAGTCAAGAGTATATCAATGACTGTAAGCCTTTGCTGAAACCTACAACAGACAGCTCTGAAATGCAACCCAATGAGAGTCCTCCCTGCTCCCTGTGAAGGCACAGTGGGAAGATGATTGTGTTTAGCAGTAAAATGCCTTGCCAGACATAGGATTCACTAGATTCTTGCTCTAGTACTTCCAGCCTCCAGAAGTGCAAATATATTTGCTTCTTAAAGTGGTATAATATATGACTTTTGTTATTACCATACAAGTAAATGGAGATACTTGGACATAAACTGACTAGGGATGCTGAAATCATTCAAATAAGATTATTACCATTTTTATCTATGCATAAATAGCAACCAGAAATCTAAATTGTCTTTAGATGTACGAATGGACTATACAACAAAGGTTAGTACCAGTATGAGACATCTAGATGAAACACAGACAAGTCTGACACATCACTCACTGCTTTCAGCACAGCTGCATACTGCATTTACTAATTGCTGTAAAATCAGGGAAACATGTTCTGTAAGCGTCAACTTGGCATATATTTTATGTAATCACACATCTGAGTTATATAGTTGTTAATGTCATTTTATAATCATACTAATAATTACCAGAAAACAAAATTATTCAGCAAATTACAAATGTTATATTTAGTTACTCTCTGAATTTTTTCATGTTGCCATGGAGATTAAATTGCTAACTCAATCCATCAATTCAATTCCATTATAGTAATTTTCTTCTTTTCCAATAGAAATGGAGTATGAATTAATAAAGCCAAGGAACATGGGTAAATAAGTTGGTTTTTTCCTGTTTTTTTTTTCTCTTCATATCCCTTCTATACGATGCTGTGGAAATTTATCAGGTTCTCTCTCAAATCTTCAAAGCATTTCCACACTCTGAATTAAAGGAAGAGGAATCAAATAAATTTTCAGATGATATAATTTCTACCTTCTGTCAGAAACTAATTGATTAGAAACTACTTTATATGTTAAATCAACCATTAAATTGTATGGTTCTCTGTATATCTAAATATAAGAATACAATTTTCTTACCAGAAACCATTCCCATGTAGTAAACACAGGCATGCCCAGCAACAGTTGTAACAGTTGGTCGTCTATTTTGTTTTGCAACAGTATCCTCTTTGCAGACAAGAAAATTACCCTTAGAATCTTCTTGCATCTAAAATTATTTATAATTTAAAACAATCTTATGATAAACACTAACTATTCTTCCAAAAAGTGTCAGGCTTCCCTCTTTGCATCTTAATGCAAAAGACTTGAGTCATGGGTCTGTAGAGATTTCTTAGAGTTTAAGAGCACTTGCTGCTATTACAGAGGGCCTGGGCTTGGTTTCTAGAACTCACTGAGCAGCTCATAGCTGTCTGTAACTTAAGTTCCAGTGTTTCTGATGATCTTTTCAGGCATAGACATGCAAATTGTATACATACATACATACATACATACATACATACATACATACATACATACATACATGAAAGGAAAACACTTTTACATATAAAGTAAAATAAAATTTTTTTTAAAAAATGGAAGATCTTGAGTCACTAAAATAATCCCCATTTCAGGCTGAAGATGCTAAGGATTCAGATGAAGCATGCAAGGCTTTAAAATTCTCAAAATTTTTAGTGTGTCAAGGTGTAGTAGAACTTTATTCGATGCCAAATGTACAGTTCTAATACTAACATGATACTAAAACTTCAAATGTATAACTAAAACTAACATCAGATGTATCACCCTTTGTAACTGTACAGTCCTGTAAAGTTCCAACAAATCAGAAAAGGGCATTTGTAATGTAAAACTCAGCATAAACGGTTGACTGTTCTGCATGTGATAACATATATAGTGTGCTAAGTTAATCAAATAAATTGACATTTAAATCTTTTCAAGCTCTTAGAGATAGTGTCTTCTTCATATTGGTATAGAATAATGAGACAGCATGTAATTATCTATGCAGGTAGCTCACTGGAGACAACACTAAGTTTTCCTGAGCTATTGTCAAGGGCTGCTACCCAGTTTTTCTTCTTCTAGTGTGCTGCTTTCTAGAGGATGCAGAAACAGCTCAACCATTAAAGGATGATGCTCCGAATTCAACTAAATTCCAAAAAGAAATAAAAAGCATCTATCTAGCTTGCATATTATATATTCTACCCCTCCACTTATCATCCAAGATTTTCCTAGAATTCTAACACCATCAACATGGTATTAAAGTTGGTAATTTGCTTAGCTGTCAAGCATCTCCTTTGATACTTTTCCCATACACACTAACTACTGACTATATTTAATTTAAGATTTTATTAACATATTTCCTTTACATCTATATCTGTTGTTCTTTCTTGCACAAACTATAACTCCCTTGGGAAAGAGTCTTAACATCTTACTCCTCTCAGAGGAGAGATATTGGAATTTGACTGGAAATTGCTGACTTCTGTGGGAGGAAAAATTAATCTCCCCTTGACAAGTGGCTGCAAGGGGATGGCTACACACTCACACACATATGAGCAATACTAATTGCTCCTAGAGAGTTGGTAGAAACAATAAAATGCAGGACATAAATTTGGGAAGGAGATATTATGGAAGCACTAGAGGAAGTTGGAGGGAAGTATAGGTAGCTAGATATGATCAAAATGTATTTAATAAATCATGAAAATTTCAAAGAACAAATAAAACTTGTATTAAGGTATAAAACTCACCACGTCATTTCCTTTATAGTTCCTGGTCCACATCTTTTCTAAGATTACGTGTCACTCTTTAAACACATAGTACCAAGCAGCTGACTGAGACACAGCAGCTACTTACACTAAATCATTGAACTGTAATCGAGGAACCTATGGTTGAACTAGGGGAAGGATTAAAGAAGCTGAAGGGAAGACAGACCCCATAGGAAGACAAGCATTCTCACTTAGCCAGACCCCAGGGAGCTCCCAGAGACTGAAACACCAACCAGAAGCATACATGGGCCAGTCCAAGGCACCTGGCACGAATGTAACAGAGGTCTGCCTAGTCAGGCCTTCATGGGAGATGTGCTTAATCTTCAAGAGAGTTGAGGTCCCAGGGCAGAGGAAGGTCTAATGAGAGAAAGCTCTAGAATGGTTGTACCAGCTTGCAATCCCACCAACAATAGAGGAATGTTCCTCTTTCTCTATATCTTCGCCAGAATCTGTTGTCACCTGCTATTTTGATCTTAGCCATTCTTGCTGGTATGAGGTGGAATCTCAGGATTCTTTTGATTTGCATTTCTCTGATGACTAAGAATGTTGAACATATTTCTCAGCCATTTGATATTTCTCACATGAGAACTCTTCAGCTCTGTACCCTCTTTTTAATAGGGTTATTTGGTTCTCTGGAGTCTAACTTCTTGAGTTCTTTATATATATTGGAAGTTAGCCCTCTATCAGATATAGGATTGGTAAAGATCTTTTCCCAATCGTTGGTTGCCGTTTTGTCCTAATGGCAGTGTCCCTTGCCTTACAGAAGCTTTGCAATTTTATGAAGTCCCATTTGTCGATTCTTGATCTTACAGCATAAGCCATTGGTGTTCTGTTCAGGAAATTTTCCCTAGTGCCCATGTCTTCAAGGTTCTTCCCTATTTTTTCTTCTATTAGTTTGAATGTATCTGGTTTGATGTGGAGGTCCTTGATCCATTAGGACTTGAGTTTTCTACAGGGTGATAAGAATGGATTGATTTGTATTCTTCTACATGCTGACCACTAGTCAAACCAGCACCATTTGTTGAAAATGCTATCTTTTCCCCCAAATGATTGTTTTAGCTTCTTTGTCAAGATCAAGTGACCATAGGTGTGTGGGTTCATTTCAGGATCTTCAATTCTATTCCTTTGATCTACCAGCCTGTCTTTGTACCAATACCAGACAGTTTTTTGTTTTTTTTTTTTTTAAATCAGGATTGCTCTGTAATATGTCTCGAAGTCAGGGATGGTGATTCTCCCACCAGAGTTCTTTTATTGTTTAGGATAGTTTTTGCTATCCTTTTGTTGTTGTTGTTGTTGTTGTTGTTGTTGTTGTTATTTCAGATGAATTTGCAAATTGCTCTTTCTCACTTTATGGAGAATTGAGTTGGAATTTTGATGGGGATTGCATTGAATCTGTAGATTGTTTTTAGCAAAATGTTCATTTTTACAATATTAATCCTGCCAATTCATGAGCATGGGACATCGTTCCATCTTCTGTGATCTTCAATTTTTCTTCAGAGGCTTGAAGTTCTTGTCATACAGATATTTCACTTTCTTGAGTCATACCAAGGTATTTTATATTATTTGTGACTATTGTAAAGGGTGTCATTTCCCTAACTTCTTTGCATCCTGTTTATCTATTGAGTAGAGGAAGGCTACTGATTTGTTTTTGTGAATTTTATATCCAGCCACTTTGCAGAAGTTGTTTATCAGGCTTAGGATTTCTCTGGTGGAACTTTTGCGGTCACTTGAGTATACTATCCTGTCATCTGCAAATAATGATATTTTGACTTCCTCCTTTCCCATTCGTATCCCTTTGACCTCCTTTTGTTGTCTGATTTCTCTGGCTAGGACTTTGAGTACTATATTGAATAGGTAGGAAGAGAGTGGGCAGACTTGTCTAGTTCTTGATTTTAGTTGGATTGCTTCAAGTTTCTCTACATTAAGTTTAATGTTGGCTATTGGCTTGCTGTATATTATTATTTTAATTGTTTATTTTATTTATTTACATTTCAAATGTTATCCCCTTTCCAATCTCCCCTCTACAACTTCCTATCTCCTTCCCCTCCCCATGCCTCTATGAGGGTGTTACCTACATGCCCACCTACTTCTTCCTCAGTGCCCTAGCATTCCCCTACACTGAGGCATTGAGCCTCCACAGGACCAAGGGGCTCCCCTCCCAGTGATGCCAGATAAAGCAATCCTCTGCTATATATCCAGCTGGAAACATGGGTGCCCCCAAATATGTAGGGTTCTTAAACACTTAAACCTCCCTTCTATCCCACTGACCAGAGATAGGAGAGAAAGAAGGATAATAGTAAAAGGCAGTTGTAGACCTATTTAGAAGTCCTTCCTTAGGGTAATTCCAACCTTTATTGTAAGATAGCAGCATCAAATTCAATAGCAAAAACCAAACACATTTCAACAGCAGCAGCAGGATCAGGCAGTAACCACAAGGCTTCACGGAATCAGCTGGAATACTATGGGAAATTCTTTTGTGTATTTCTCTATGAAGTTAAGGTCAAGGAAGACCAGTACAGACCAACAAAGACCAGTGAAGACAAGAAAAGCCTTGCAATGCAAGAATGTCCTCTCTTTGTTTGTGGGGTTCTATTTATATTCTTTCTAAACACCACATACCATCTCAAGTGTCTGTTCTTAGCATAATATTACATGCCTTTTCACAAGACAGCTTGCAAAATAACATAATATGACATAAATGAGTTATTAAAGAAACCAGAAATTTCCACTTCAACTGTGTTCTACTTCTAGTATCTTTTATCCAGGAAGATATTCTGTATGCTACCAAATGAGAAACATAAACACCAATCCAATTTCAAACCCGTTGTTCTATCATGATATACTGCCTACAAATAGGCCAGAGCACAGTGGCACAAAGCTGTCAGAGTCACCAACCAACATCTAATCTGACTTAAGGCCCACACCATAAAATACAACTCTTAACTGACACTGCTTAAGTGACCAAGAATCAAAGAATAGCTAACTCAGAGACTTACAGTAAAACCAAATACCACTGGTCTAAAATCAAAACAGCAACAAAAATCCCAACATAATACATGGCAATAAAATGACTACTAACAACATT
This sequence comes from Rattus rattus, assembly GCF_011064425.1. Taxonomy (NCBI): domain Eukaryota; kingdom Metazoa; phylum Chordata; class Mammalia; order Rodentia; family Muridae; genus Rattus; species Rattus rattus. The sequence continues at coordinate 127,241,093 of NC_046157.1, forward strand.
CTGCTATTCTTACAGATCAGTACTTTGACAGCTATCATCAGAGATGGAGCAAATACAGAGACCCACAACCAGTTAATATTCAGTGAGTTAGAAACATGGAACACTTAATCCTAAAATAGGATGTCTCCATCAATTCTATCACTGAGGGCTCCAGGAACCCCACGGAGGGGAGGGAAGATAAAATGTTAGAGCCGGTTGGGATGGAGGACATTAACAAAATAAAGCCCTCTAAATTAACAGGCTCACACTTACAAAAACTGTCCAGTACTGAGGTAGCATGCGCAGGGCCATGACAGGTCTGAATCAGGTCACTTCTTTGCCTATATAGCATGGCTTCCAGTTCAGTGCTGTTGTGCAGTTCCTGAGTGCAAATGAGTGAGTCTCTATTTCTTTTTTTTTTTTATTTATTTTTTATTATTATTAACTTGAGTATTTCTTATATACATTTCGAGTGTTATTCCCTTTCCTGGTTTCCGGGCAAACATCCCCCTCCCCCCTCCCCTTCCTTATGGGTGTTCCCCTCCCAACCCTCCCCCCATTGCTGCCCTCTCCCCAACAGTCTAGTTCACTAGGGGTTCAGTCTTAGCAGGACCCAGGGCTTCCCCTTCCACTGGTGCTCTTACTAGGATATTCATTGCAACCTACGAGGTCAGAGTCCAGGGTCAGTCCATGTATAGTCCTTGGGTAGTGGCTTAGTCCCTGGAAGCTCTGGTTGGTTGGCATTACTGTACATATGGGGTCTCGAGCTCCTTCAAGCTCTTCCAGTTCTTTCTCTGATTCCTTCAACAGGGGTCCTGTTCTCAGTTCAGTGGTTTCCTGCTGGCATACGCCTCTGTATTTGCTGTATTCTGGCTGTGTCTCTCAGGAGCGATTTGCATTCACATTTTGATCATCCGTCTTGAGTTTCATTTGTTCTAGGCATCTAGGGTAATTCAAGCATTTGGGCTAATAGCCACTTATCAATGAGTACATACCATGTATGTCTTTCTGTGATTGGGTTAGCTCACTCAGGATGATATTTTCCAGTTCCAACCATTTGCCTATGAATTTCACAAAGTCATTGTTTTTGATAGCTGAGTAATATTCCATTGTGTAGATGTACCACATTTTCTGTATCCATTCCTCTGTTGAAGGGCATCTGGGTTCTTTCCAGCTTCTGGCTATTATAAATAAGGCTGCGATGAACATAGTGGAGCACGTGTCTTTTTTATATGTTGGGGCATCTTTTGGGTATATGCCCAGGAGATGTATAGCTGGATCCTCAGGCAGTTCAATGTCCAATTTTCTGAGGAACCTCCAGACTGATTTCAAGAATGGTTGTAGCAGTCTGCAACCCCACCAACAATGGAGGAGTGTTCCCCTTTCTCCACATCCTCGCCAGCATTTGCTGTCACCTGAGTTTTTGATCTTAGCCATTCTCACTGGTGTGAGGTGAAATCTCAGGGTTGTTTTGATTTGCATTTCCCTTATGACTAACGATGTTGAACATTTCTTTAGGTGTTTCTCAGCCATTCGGCATTCCTCAGCTGTGAATTCTTTGTTTAGCTCTGAACCCCATTTTTTAATAGGGTTATTTGTCTCCCTGCTGTCTAACTTCTTCAGTTCTTTGTATATTTTGGATATAAGCCCTCTATCTGTTGTAGGATTGGTAAAGATCTTTTCCCAATCTGTTGGTTGCCGTTTTGTCCTAACCACAATGTCCTTTGCCTTACAGAAGCTTTGCAGTTTTATGAGATCCCATTTGTCGATTCTTGATCTTAGAGCATAAGCCATGGGTGTTTTGTTCAGGAAATTTTTTCCAGTGCCCATGTGTTCCAAATGCTTCCCTAGTTTTTCTTCTATTAGTTTGAGTGAATCTGGTTTGATGTGGAGGTCCTTGATCCACTTGGACTTAAGCTTTGTACAGGGTGATAAGCATGGATCGATCTGCATTCTTCTACATGTTGACCTCCAGTTGACCCAGCACCATTTGCTGAAAATGCTATCTTTTTTCCATTGGATGGTTTTGGCTCCTTTGTCAAAAATCAAGTGCCCATAGGTGTGTGGGTTCATTTCTGGGTCTTCAATTCTGTTCCATTGGTCTATCTGTCTGTCTCTGTACCAATACCATGCAGTTTTTATCACTATTGAACTGTAATAGTGCTTGAGTTCTGGGATAGTGATTCCCCTGAAGTCCTTTTTATTGTTGAGGATAGTTTTAGCTATCCTGGGTTTTTTGTTATTCCAGATGAATTTGCAAATTGTTCTGTCTAACTCTTTGAAGAATTGGATTGGTATTTTGATGGGGATTGCATTGAATCTGTAGATCGCTTTTGGTAGAATGGCCATTTTTACTATATTAATCCTGCCAATCCATGAGCATGGGAGATCTTTCCATCTTCTGAGATCTTCTTCAATTTCTTTCTTCAGAGTCTTGAAGTTCTTATTATACAGATCTTTCCCTTGCTTGGTTAAAGTCACACCAAGGTACTTTATATTATTTGAATCTATTATGAAGGGTGTCATTTCCCTAATTTCTTTCTCGGCCTGTTTCTCTTTTGTGTAGAGGAAGGCTACTGATTTATTTGAGTTAATTTTATACCCAGCCACTTTGCTGAAGTTGAGTATCAGCTTTAGTAGTTCTCTGTGGAACTTTTGGGATCACTTAAATATACTATCATATCATCTGCAAATAGTGATATTTTGACTTCTTCTTTTCCGATCTGTATCCCCTTGACCTCCTTTTTGTTGTCTGATTGCTCTGGCTAGAACTTCAAGAACTATATTGAATAAGTAGGGAGAGAGTGGGCAGCCTTGTCTAGTCCCTGATTTTAGTGGGATTGCTTCAAGTTTCTCTCCATTTAGTTTAATGTTAGCAACTGGTTTGCTGTATATGGCTTTTTACTATGTTTAGGTATAGGCCTTTGAATTCCTATTCTTTCCAGGACTTTTATCATGAAGGGTGTTGAATTTTGTCAAATGCTTTCTCAGCATCTAATGAAATGATCATGTGGTTTTGTTCTTTCAGTTTGTTTATATAATGGATCACGTTGATGGTTTTCCAGATATTAAACCATCCCTGCATGCCTGGGATGAAGCCTTCTTGATCATGGTGAATGATTGTTTTGATGTGCTCTTGGATTCGGTTTGCCAGAATTTTATTGAGTATTTTGCATCGATATTCATAAGGAAATTGGTCTGAAGTTCTCTTTCTTTGTTGGGTCTTTGTGTGGTTTAGGTATAAGAGTAATTGTGGCTTCATAGAAGGAATTCGGTAGTGCTCCATCTGTTTCAATTTTGTGGAATAGTTTGATAATATTGGTACGAGGTCTTCTATGAAGGTCTGATAGAATTCTGCACTAAACCAGCCTGGACCTGGGCTCTTTTTGGTTGGGAGACCTTTAATGACTTCTTCTATTTCCTTAGGAGTTATGGGGTTGTTTAACTGGTTTATCTGTTCCTGATTTAACTTCGGTACCTGGTATCTGTCTAGGAAATTGTCCATTTCCTGCAGATTTTCAAGTTTTGTTGAATATAGGCTTTTATAGTAAGATCTGATGATTTTTTGAATTTCCTCTGAATCTGTAGTTATGTCTCCCTTTTCATTTCTGATTTTGTTAATTTGGACACACTCTCTGTGTCTTCTCGTTAGTCTGGCCAAGGGTTTATCTATCTTGTTGATTTTCTCAAAGAACCAACTTTTGGTTCTGTTGATTCTTTCTATGGTCCTTTTTGTTTCTACTTGGTTGATTTCAGCTCTGAGTTTGATTATTTCCTGCCTTCTACTCCTCCTGGGTGTATTTGCTTCTTTTTGTTCTAGAGCTTTTAGGTGTGCTGTCAAGCTGCTGACATATGCTCTTTCCTGTTTCTTTCTGCAGGCACTCAGCGCTATGAGTTTTCCTCTTAGCACAGCTTTCATTGTGTCCCATAAGTTTGGGTATGTTGTACCTTCATTTTCATTAAATTCTAAAAAGTCTTTAATTTCTTTCTTTATTTCTTCCTTGACCAGGTTATCATTGAGTAGAGCATTGTTCAATTTCCACGTATATGTGGGCATTCTTCCCTTATTGTTATTGAAGACCAGTTTTAGGTCGTGGTGGTCCGATAGCACGCATGGGATTATTTCTATCTTTCTGTAGCTGTTGAGGCCCGTTTTTTTACCAATTATATGGTCATTTTTGGAGAAAGTACCATGAGGAGCTGAGAAGGACGTATATCCTTTTGCTTTAGGGTAGAACGCTCTATAAATATCCGTTAAGTCCATTTGGCTCATGACTTCTCTTAGTCTGTCTACGCCTCTGTTTAATTTCTGTTTCCATGATCTGTCCATTGATGAGAGGGGTGTTGAAATCTCCTACTATTATTGTGTGAGGTGCAATGTGTGTTTTGAGCTTTAGTAAGGTTTCTTTTTATTTATGTAGGTGCCCTTGTATTTGGGGCATAGATATTTGGGATTGAGAGTTCATCTTGGTGGATTTTTCCTTTGATGAATATGAAGTGTCCTTCCTTATCTTTTTTGATGACTTTTAGTTGAAAATTGATTTTATCTGATATTAGAATGGCTACTCCAGCTTGCTTCTTCTGACCATTTGCTTCGAAAGTTGTTTTCCAGCCTTTCATTCTGAGGTAGTGTCTGTCTTTGTCTCTGAGGTGTGTTTCCTGTAGGCAGCAGAATGCAGCGCCCTCGTTGCGTATCCAGTTTGTTAATCTATGTCTTTTTATTGGGGAGTTGAGGCCATTGATGTTGAGAGATATTAAGGAATAGTGATTATTGCTTCCGGTTGTATTCATATTTGGATGTGAGGTTATGTTTGTGTGCTTTTCTTCTCTTTGTTTTGTTGCCAAGACGATTAGTTTCTTGCTTCTTCTAGGGCATAGCTTGCCTCCTTATGTTGGGCTTTACCATTTATTATCCTTTGTAGTGCTGGATTTGTAGAAAGATATTGTGTAAATTTGGTTTTGTCATGGAATATCTTGGTTTCTCCATCTATGTTGATTGAGAGTTTTGCAGGATACAGTAACCTGGTCTGGCATTTGTGTTCTCTTAGGGTCCGTATGACATCAGTCCAGGATCTTCTGGCCTTCATAGTTTCTGGCGAAAAGTCTGGTGTGATTCTGATAGGTCTGCCTTTATATGTTACTTGACCTTTTTTCCTTACTGCTTTTAATATTCTTTCTTTATTTTGTGCGTTTGGTGTTTTGACTATTATGTGACGGGAGGTGTTTCTTTTCTGGTCCAATCTATTTGGAGTTCTGTAGGCTTCTTGTATGCCTATGGGTATCTCTTTTTTTAGGTTAGGGAAGTTTTCTTCTATGATTTTGTTGAAGATATTTACTGGTCCTTTGAGCTGGGAGTCTTCACTCTCTTCTATACCTATTATCCTTAGGTTTGATCTTCTCATTGAGTCCTGGATTTCCTGTATGTTTTGGACCAGTAGCTTTTTCCGCTTTTACATTATCTTTGACAGTTGAGTCAATGATTTCTATGGAATCTTCTGCTCCTGAGATTCTCTCTTCCATCTCTTGTATTCTGTTGGTGAAGCTTGTATCTACAGCTCCTTGTCTCTTCTTTTGGTTTTCTATATCCAGGGTTGTTTCCATGTGTTCTTTCTTGATTGCTTCTATTTCCATTTTAATTCCTTCAACTGTTTGATTGTGTTTTCCTGGAATTCTTTCAGGGATTTTTGTGACTCCTCTCTGTGGGCTTCTACTTGTTTATTTATGTTTTCCTGGAATTCTTTTAGAAATTTTTGCAATTCCTCTCTGTAGGCTTCTACTTGTTTATTTATGTTTTCCTGTGTTTCTCTAAGGGAGTTCTTCATGTCTTTCTTGAAGTCCTCCAACATCATGATCAAATATGATTTTGAAACTAGATCTTGCTTTTCTGGTGTGTTTGGATATTCCGTGTTTGCTTTGGTGGGAGAATTGGGCTCCGATGATGCCATGTAGTCTTGGTTTCTGTTGCTTGGGTTCCTGCGCTTGCCTCTCGCCATCAGATTATCTCTAGTGTTACTTTGTTCTGCTATTTCTGACAGTGGCTAGACTGTCCTATAAGCCTGTGTTTCAGGAGTGCTGTAGACCTGTTTTCCTGTTTTCTTTCAGCCAGTTATGGGGACAGAGTGTTCTGCTTTTGGGCGTGTAGTTTTTCCTCTCTACAGGTCTTCAGCTGTTCCTGTGGGCCTGTGTCTTGAGTTCACCAGGCAAGTCGTTTGTAGCAGAAAAGTTGGTCTTACCTGGGGACCCGAGGCTCAAGTTCGCTTGCGGGGTGCTTCCCACGGGCTCTCCGCTGCGGCAGCAACCAGGCAGATCTGTGCCGAGATCGGAGGAGCACACGTCTGAATCCAGTCCCGCCAACTTTTGTTTTCCTCTGGGATCAGTACTGTATGCAGCGTGCAGTCTCTTCTGGTTTCCCAGGGGTGTCCGCCTCTCTGAAGGTTTAGCTCTCCCTCCCACGGGATTTGGGTGCAGAGAACTGTTTATCTGGTTGGTCCCTTCAGGTGCGGTGTCTCAGACGCAGTGGACCTGCTGCTCCTGGGCCCTCCTCTACGGGTACCCAGAGGCCGTTAACAGTTTCCTCCTGGGCCAGGGATGTGGGCAGGGGTGGGCAGCGTTGGTGGTCTCCTCCGCTCTGCTGCCTCAGGAGTGCCCGCCCGACCAGGCGGGGAGAACTCCCCTCCAGGGGGCCTGGGAGCAGAGAGCTGCTGAGGGCAGGGATCCTCCGCTGGTCCGGGACTCTGGCCAAACACCGGAAGTGTGAGTCTCTATTTCTTATGCTTTCTGTAGAGTTCTTTTCATTGTTTGTGCATGTTTTCCATTCCAGTGTGTTAATTTTGTTTGGTTTAATATTTTATCATAATGTGCATTTATCATCATCATCACATCATCATCATCCCCTAGATTTGTCTCTTTGTATTCTAATCACAAACAAAAATGGTTTGGATCTGGATGGGCGTGGGATGTGGGAGAAACTAGAGAGTAGAAAGAGGGGATATATTATGTGAGAAAAAAATTTACTTTCAAAAAATGTGAAACCTCTGTTACTAGCATGATTTTCCATTTTAGTTTTATCATATATATAATTTAGAGAAAATTAAGCAAATTTTCAAGAGAATGAAAAGCCACTGTCATATAGAATAAAGATCAATGTGTCAGTTAGATCAGTTGAAATCCTGTGGCTCCTTGCAACACTATCTGTATATACATTATAGGAGTGCTGATTAAATTTTGTTTTTTTTAAAAGGACCTAGTAAATTACTTCCCAATTCTAAATCATTCATCCTAATCCATGTCTTTTATTCAATATAGTTCATTTCATTGTTTATGGAAAAAAAAAAAAAAGAACGAAGATGCTGTTACAGTGCCCCTGGCCAGAGTCTTCTCTATGGTGTGTGGGCAGACAATCTCTCAGCTTCCTTAGAACTTTGATATCGCTGCTTTTCTCTAGGGGCTGCAGGGAAGATAAATTACCAGTTGTCATTTTTTTAAAGCATGCCTTTAGCACTTCAGACTACAGTAAATGAAGAAAATTACTTAAAATAGTAACAAATGGCAGTTTATCATTAATGCCATTCCCGCAGTGGCGTGTCACTATCAAAGGGCATACCAGCATGGAAAACATCAGGACTAAACTTCAAACTGAGATGCACACAATACTCATGTGTCTTGTCTAACAACTGACAGAAGAAGAAAAAAATCAAGTACCACATAGGGAATAGAACGTGACCAGCAAGAAAATTAAGGGATGAAAAGGAATGGGGGAAGACAGGCAAAGGTGTATTCGCAAAGGCGAATTCTCGTTAAACTCTGAGTTAGGCCAGGGAGGACTTGACAATCCAAGGGCTTATACTAGGTTGAAAGCTCCTGACACGGATCTAATTTGTGCAAAGTTATAACAGTTGCATAATTGGTTCCCAATTCATCCTGAAATAACAATCAGCTCAGAGTCTCAAGTCCTAGCACAGGACTTGGCAAAGGTCTTGGTAACTTCATTTAACTAACAGACATGAGTGACCACGGCCCCAGGACACTGATTTAAATTGCCCCAATTCTATGTTCCTAGATAGCAAAAGTTTCATGAAATTATTGTAGTAATAGAACAAAGAAATTCATAAATCAATGCACTTTCCAGCTACATTGGTAGAAACAGGTAGATGAAGGAGGAGAGGAGAGTTTACAAAGAGGAGAGGTTACAGTACCAATCCTCTAATATTGTCTGACAGCACTTTTAATTTTGTCACTGGTGAAAGTGAGAGGTCTGTTCATACGTTCTGAATGATTTATCCATGAGACACACAATGTTTGGTCACATACTGAATCAAGCAATAAATAAATGGAGGAAGTTAATATTGTCCAAGAATATTTAGATTAGAACTTTCCACATTTTAACCCCCAAACATTGTGAAGTTCTCATTAATCCATCGATCTCAGTAAGTATAGCTTCTGTCATTCTTTCACTCATAGTTCCTTAGAAAGAATCAACCACTGGAGACCAAGATTCCATGGAGATATAATTTATTCATCAGACACAAGAGCTACAGATAGGAATAAAGAAGGTTGTTTCTGTAAAAGCTCAGTGACAATAGTGACACCAGCAAAACTCTTTGGATCTAATATAAAGCAAGAAAATCAAGAAAGACAGATTATTATCACTTCAGTGGAAATACTACAATTTGTGGATATCAAAAGCCCCAGAACAGAGAATGTACATTTGACATGCAATGTGTCCACAATTTCTTTTGAGAAATTTAGGGTATTTGTGATTCATTTTAGGCTGGGAAACCAGACTTGACATGGATAACTAATGCTTTGCAATCATTGAGAGGGTTTAAGGTATGTGAATTTATCTGGCATGTTCTTAAAAAGTACTGCATGATACTTGCATTACCACATATGCTCTTTATAAGCTCATTGCTGTCAACATCACCCTTTCTTCTAGCTGCAAATGCTCTGTTCATGCTCTCAGTGCATTGTGTGGTGCCAAATCCCATCCTTAACCACAGATTTCAAGTTACTATCGATGAAAAATGTAAAAAAAAATAATTTATTGTCATTGGGTGGTAGTGAAGAGAGGGCATCTCTCTGACCAGTAGGAGGAGTTGAATACAAATGACTAAATAGAAAAGGTAAAATCCAATGATAATCCAGTGGTGGTAAAAAGAGGATTTCAGATTAGAATATTTTTGGGAACAGGTTAGACAATAAAATTCTAGAAGTCTAAACTAAAGCTTGGGTTCAAATTGGTTGTGCTGAAAACAAAGGAAAAAATGACCATATTCAAAGGTTGAGAGTCCAATAAATAAAATTATTAGGTAGATAAAATTATCAAAAGTAAGTTAATGATACCAACATACTTCAAAAAGCAAGAAGGCAATCACTAGGCCATATTTACTTCAGGGATGTGTCCTAGAGAGGCAACATGTGCTCCAGTAGTTGACTCTATACACATATACATAAAGGTTTCATCAAGCAGACTCTGCAGGACTAAAAACAATGCACGAGAAATTAGGAAGGGAAAATGGTGGACCAGATTGATGAGCATAAAGAGCATGTGAGGAATTATAGAGGAGTGATTGGGGGTAGGGTTTAATTGAAACATATTACTAGCTTATATGAAATACTAAAGTGTAAAAATAATCTTAAAACAGAACTGTCAGGAGAATGTATTTATTGCTCTAGAAATCAAGAAAAAGAAGGTGATAAAGTTCAAACAAATGTTGCTCCAACCAGAAGATGGTTTCTGGCAACAATCACTGATGTTAGCAAGGTAAATCATCACCTTAATAATTTCAAACAAGTGTTATCTGTCCTATGCAGCACACTGGTGTAAATTTTAAAACTGCATTCACCATGCAAAGAGCTGAATCCAAGTGCATTATGTATGCACTATCCTGGAACAGTGAGGATATACAGAAATATAAGCCAAAGTCACTTACATAAGAATTGGTGTGGTGGTATAGTGTTATAAGCAGGTAAATGGTTGGGATGGAGGTACAGAAGATTATACTTTTGAGATCTATCATGGATGCTGACAAGATGCCTGCATACTCACCTTCCCACAGCACATCGATGGCTTTGATGTACCGTCTTCCCTGGCAGACTATACTGAGTCATAAGAATGACTTTCTACAAGGTCCCTGAAGGAAGCCTCACTCACTTGTCATAGGTGAGATTTGAGAGGTCAGCACACATGAGTTCTAAATTTTCTTTATATGCCCAATGTTCAAACTCATGAATCTTTATATGCTCTGTCAAAATAATCTGTTCTGGTTTATATTGGAACAAACTATTATAAGCCTATACCAGGAATTATCCAGGTATTCTGTTAACTGACATTTTTTTCCTCCACCTTCATATACACAGACTAAATTATATGCATATGTAATTTTCTTTTTCTTAGCAAACACAACATTTATTTTCCTGCATCAATATCTCACTGAGTTTGGAATCATTTTGCTCCTCGCTCTTCTCTGACTGTTATGATGTAATCGTCAATGGAATGTGAAGAGTGGGATGGAGGCAGGTCCTGGGATGCCTAGAAAGCACTTATGGATGGAAGATAAATTCTATCATAAAACAAGTATTTTCCATTTCACCAGTCTCTCTGTGAATAAACTTGTTGCAGGCAAACTGAAAAATTCTCCAATAAAAGACAACCTCATAAGACACAAAACTATAAATTGAATCAAATTAACTCAACATTTTACTAATAGACGCAGCATATAAAAACCTGTATTTTATGCATGGGCACAGCAAACTGAAAAATGGAAAATTTTAAAGTGCATATATGTAGGCACATACAATGAAATGTTATGTTATATATTTCATTAATAGCACAGGTTACTATATTTTCTACAAATTTCAAAAGTTTCTATTAATTTCCAAAATTTACAGAATTGAATACATATTAGAAAGTATTTAGTATTTAGGGACAGGCTAAATTTTATTTTTAATTACGATATCAACCCATTTACATAAAGAAAATAAACATTAGTTTTAAAATTTAATTTATCAGACTAATTAAAAAGTCATTTCATAAAAATTTAAACAGTACCAAGTTTATATAAAATAAATAAAAAAGATATTTCATAAAAATATAAACAAGTATCAAGGAAGGCACTTTCAAATATAAATATTAAGTTAATATAATTAGTTAGTATTATATGTATACAGTACAAAATTCTTTGGGTGTGTTATGAAACTAGGATACAGTCGTTAACCGTTAATTGAATTTTAGTTTCCCCCCACCCCAACACACACCTTCTTAATTTAAATAAGACATGTTTTAACATTGCAAGTTTGAATAAAGTGGTGTATTATTTCTATTGTATTTAGTCAAATAATTAATTATGAGAATACTCCTTTTGTTATTGAGTATTTATAATGTTGTTACCTACGTGAAAAATAATCTCTATTATACCTCTATTAAATACTTTTATAATACAAAACACTCACAGGAAGATTATCAACTCACTTCTGATAGATAATACCTTGTACTTTATTTTAAGAAAATATGGCTCTAACTTAGATGCAACTGATGGGACCAATTAGTTTGGTAAAATGCATATTGGAATAGCCTCAGTTCAAGGTTATTTCCTTCCCTCTATCCTTTGCATCTTCCTTTACCCGGGAAGAAAATGAAAAGGCATTCTATGATTAACTGGTGTGTGTGTGTGTGTGTGTGTGTGTGTGTGTGTGTGTGTGTGTGTGTGTGTGTGTGTGTGTGTGTGTGTGTGTGTGTGTGTGTGTCTCTCTCTCTCTCTGTGTGTGTGTGTGTGTGTGTGTGTGTGTGTGTGTGTTGCTTTTTATCCATGGATCCAAGGGAATCTGTGTGGGAGCTTGTAGCTAGCTCTGTCCAGAACTTAAAGCAGGGTAGTAAAAACTACACACTACAAGGTAGGTCTGCTGTGGATCGCCCTTTGCTTTCAAGTTTTAAAATCCTACTATGTGAAAATATTCTTTTTCTTTGCTAAAAAGTTCTTATTCTTCTGAATGCCTTTTTTGTAATCTGCATTGCCTAGAAAAAAACCTTCAAAAGCTAAACAGTGAGGCAGGCAGTTGGTATCTTTACTTTCTCTCACATGTTGATTAGGGGCTGAGAATGGGGCAATTCGTTACATCGTCTTCTTTATATGAAGTGCACAAAAAATATAGTAATTAAACTGTGTCTTATTCTTTTTGTATTACTTTAATCATCACTAGTTTCTCAAAGATAAGAAAGAGAAACTAGCTTACTATATTGCAAACTATTATTATTGTTTTATATAATGCACTCTTAATTTATTTCCTTCTGGAGCTTTTATTTTTTTTTAAGTTTTTTGTCTGCTACCCCGAAGATGTTCTACTGTACTAAATGTGCCATTGTGTTTTATCTGACCATTTAAAACACTCTGAGATGCCATTTGAGAATATTTTAAGTGCACAAACATTAGTTTGTTAACAGAACATTTTATCTCATACTTTAGCTATTAAACATTGTCTTCTTAAAAGTTTTCAGTCTTATTGAGCCCACATTTAGACTGTACTAACACTCTCTTGATGTTTTCAAAGCATATACCAAATAATTTTATTGAAAGAGTGTTATTTCAGTAACAAAAACTTACTTCCTTGTATTTCACTTTTTCTGCCTTGTTTGACAAATTTACAGTCAGATGCCGATAAATATCATGCTTTATAAATAAAAACAGGCTAAAAGTCTATAGAGAAATGGCAGACCTTACTGGCCAAAGTGTTTTTATTTCAATTAAAAGTAAATGTTTTTCAAAGAATGAGTTTTCCAAACTTCCTGGCTCTATCAAACTGCTGAGTTTTCCTAATGGTTACACTACATGTATCACTTGTGAAAAGCCTTGAACTTCTAATTTTGAGTTTTAATATTCATTCAATAAGTATTATATTTTATTTTTCAGAATTGTTTTTGCTTCTTTTTCCTCCTGAATTTCTTGTCCATACTCAAAGAAACTTCCCATCCTCTTGAAAGAAATGTCCCATTGGCACGTACAGTGAAGATGCTCTCCTGTTGCTTAGCTTTGCTTTATTTCTGTCCTGAATGCTTCGTGTGAACAAACTGAACGATTTATACTTTGTGGATATTGTGTTTATATTTGACTTATATTTATTCTTTCACTATTTTTGATATAGTTTTATAGCTGACATTGAAGTTTTTTAATTCATCTGAGTGATAGAGCATAAATTGGTAAGTAAGATGAGGCAAGATGTTTTATTCACATGTTCTACTCTCTTCTTTGTATGCTGCATTTTTGTCTTGCTGGGGTGTGTGTGTGTGTGTGTGTGTGTGTGTGTGTGTGTGTGTGTGTGTGTGTGTGCCTGCACATGTGGGTGTGTGGTGTGTATGTGTGTTCTAAGAAAAATATTTATTTTTCCATGTGAGTTATAATTCAATTCCTTTGTAGACTCTTGCGTTAAATAACCACAGAGAACACTGGCCCAGTCAGGACTTGCCCTGTGCTGTAAAGGAGAGAATGAAAGCTCTCAACTCTCTGTTCAGTAGCCACATTCAGAGGATTCTAAACATTCTACAGAGGACAAGTGATGGTCTTTTGGAAGGTAGAACACCAGGTCGGAATCAAGAGAGACATTACCAACACTCTCAAGTAAATGCTGAATCAAGACTTCAACACAACCAACAAAACATCATGGAGCTGAGGACTCTGAACCAGTTGGTTCTACATAGCACGCCTGCTAACAGAGAGTCACTCATTTATTGATCACAGTGGCAGACACTGACTATAGATGTTCTTCTGTTGGCATCAATGAGAAGAACCAATTATGGTTCTTTATTTTTCAGATCACCAGAGACATGACATTTTCAGAGGACTGAATTGTCCTCAGCCATGACCCAGAGACTTCTGTGGCTAGAGAACAGAAACTTACTAGGGAGTTAAAGGTTACCTTTTCTCACTGGATGAAGGAAGATATCTGTTCAAGAAGTAAATATTTAAAAAAAAATTACCTGAATGAAGTTTAAATTGTAAGTTTTGTTTACAGATTTTATTTGGCAATATATTCTTCACATGTGTGCATCATCTCTTCATAATCTCAGACTGTGTGTACTGCTCAAATGTATATATTTGAAAAGATAGCCAGAATACAGCAAATACAGAGGCGAATGCCAGCAGCAAACCACTGAACTGAGAATAGGACCCCCGTTGAAGGAATCAGAGAAAGAACTGGAAGACCTTGAAGGAGCTCAAGACCCCATATGTACAACAATGCCAAGCAACCAGAGCTTCCAGGGACTAAGCCACTACCCAAAGACTATACATGGACTGACCCTGGGCTCCAACCTCATAGGTAGCAATGAATATCCTAGTAAGAGCACCAGTGGAAGGGGAAGCCCTGGGTCCTGCTAGACTGAACCCCAGTGAACTAGACTGTGGGGGAGGGCGGCAATGGGGGAGGGTTGGGAGGGGAACACCCATAAGGAAGGGGGGGGGGGAGGGGGATGTTTGCCCGAAACCTGGAAAGGAATAACACTCGAAATGTATATAAGAAATACTCAAGTTAATAAAAAAAAAAAAAAAAAAAAAAAAAAAGAAAAAAGAAAAAGAAAAGACATGAATTTGAGGAATGAAAAGGTAAATTAAGGAGAGGGACTAAAGTACTTTTAAGTATTCTAGAGCCCCTGAAACTTCATTGAGAAAATAACGCTTTATGTCAATCAGCATACCCCCCTTTTTACCCCCCAATTTTTTTTCACACAAATTGCCAGAACTATCATTTGGAGTTGGTGACTCTGATGGGAGAGATCCTGACGCTCCTTAGAATAAACCATTAAAGTAAAAAAAAAAAAAAAAAAAAAAAGAAAGAAAAGATAGGTAATTTTTAACATTTTACTTCAACTATAACTTTATGCTAGCCCTTATTTTATGTTAATGTATATATGGTATGTGTCACATATATCAATATATAATATATATTTCTATTTCTATCTTAATGTAAATATATATACATAATTCTACACATATGCATAAAATTTAACTTTCATGTTTTCTGACTTGCTCTTTTTATATTTCTTGTATTCTTATCCGTTATTTTTGCTTATTTTAAAAATAACTGATCCATAATATCGTATAATATCCAAGTTATTTATCTCAATAATGTTGACATTGGAGGTTATTTAAGATCTTATTAGGGAAGGGATAAGATTAACCTATATTTAAATAGGTGGGAAATAAAGTAAATGGTCTTCAATAATATGGGATTTAATTAAAGCACAGTTATAGATGTTTTAAGTTGGAGTTTCTCCCCTCCATCTTTCTCCACTTGTTCATACACATTTATACACATAAATAATATACTCTATCACACATAATTATATTGCATCTAAGTATTATACTGATTTCATAATTCTTAGTAGCTTTTGATTTTGAATGTAATATTTAGTGGTCCTTATGTAAAAGCTCACTTGGATATTCTATTAGGACAAATTTATATTTAATAAAGTCATTTTTGTTGATATTTAGATATATCACATAATTACAAGTCAAAATATATTGAGAGAATATCTTACTGTTGGTTTGAAAGGATTGTTTCTCTTTTGGCTCTCATATTTCTAGTTTCTAACTTGCAGCTTATCCATTTTGCTATTGTCTTCAGGTTTATTTTTTTCTGTTCAAACCGAGCTCCAGATGTGTAATGGTATTGGACATGTGGTACTGTTAGCCACCATGTTGTTGATGTGTATACCCCACATCTTTGCTCCTAGACTTCCTCTGAGCTACACAGTCATATACAGTGAAAAACTGCAGCAACTGCAAGAGGCCAGTTATAGGATGCTGTTTTTTCCACCCACTCCACCTTTTTCAGTTTTTAGCTTCAGCCATTTCAGTGTTAGTGTTTGTCCTTCTAAGATTAGATGTATGGCTGGAAAGCTAAGAAGACTTAAATGTTCAACTGGCCTTACTATTTACAAACCTGATTTAGAAGCATCTTCATACTCCAGTCTTTGCTGAACTCTGGTCATACCTTTTCCATAATCAACATGATCCATGTGCTATGTCTAGCCGCCCTGGGATTTATTTCATTATTTGTAATGTAGAAACAGCCACTACCTCAGAAACAGATGATTATGAAATGAGTATCACTGACAGACTCAAAATGAGTTAAAATGAATGCATAATAAGTAAATAAACGAACATGATCACATTTGCACTTTATAGTTGTTAAGAGAGAGGATGATGGGATACAGTAGGGAGTGAGAAATCATTATAATTTGACAGCTACATAGGATATGTTTTACTGTGGTGTGTTTAAAGAAGAATTAGTGCAGAATGTGGGTTTTATGAGCTATGTGAAGCAGTGAAAAAGAGGAATGGAAGGAAGATAAGAAAGCAGAGCTCCTTTTACTATATTTACTGTTTATATTAGTAAATATTTATTATGTAGCTTTGTAAAAGTTTGCTATGTGAAGATTTGCTTAGGTAGGTATTTCTGAAGTTATAAAGTCTGTATTTTGACAATGGGAAAAAAGTTTTTTTCTAAATTAGAGATTTGGAGTTGTTTTATAGTAATTGATTTTCTTTTCCTACTTCCAAAGAAAAGACTGGAAAGACTATCTAGGATGAGACATTTATATCATATTGATATTAGCACCTTCCAAAGAAAATTAAAAGAGATGCCATTCACACCCTTCAGACTTGGAAATAAACACTTTCTAAGCATTAGGTTGTCATGAAACTATTATAAGCTAATTAGTTATGGGAAGATAAGCAAACTATAAGCATCTTATATATTGTTGTTTTTGTATTCCTATTTTCTCCAGAAATATGCATCTCCTGAAAGTAGAGAAGGTTAAATATTTGACAGGATGAAAAGTTGCATGACTGCTTCTTCCTGTTTTCATCTGCACTCAGGGCTAACCCTGTGCACCGCAATCCAGTCCAGAGAGAGCTTGATGCCCAGGACTGCTGACACACCTAAGATCACAGGCTCACAGGCTCATAGGCTCACAAGAGGGACAGGCTCCAGTCAGAGACAGCAAGACCAGCTAACTACAGAGATAACCAGGTGGCTAGAGGCAAGCTTAAGAAGGAATCAGAGAAAGGACTGGGAGAGCTGAAGGGGCTTGAGACCCCATATGAACAACAATGCCAACCAACCAGAGCTTCCAGGGACTAAGCCACTACCCAAAGACTATACATGGACTGACCCTGGACTCTGACCTCATAGGTAGCAATGAATATCCTAGTAAGAGCAGCAGTGGAAGGGGAAGCCCTTGGCCCTGCCAAGGCTGGACCCCCAGTGAACGGAATTCTTGGAGGGAGGGCAGTAATGGGGGAGGAAGGGGAGGGGAACACCCATATAGAAGGGGAGAGGGTGGGGTTAGGGAGATGTTGGCCTGGAAACCGGGAACAGGAATAACATTTGAAATGTAAATAAAAAATACCCAATTAAATAAAGATGAAAAAAATAAGCTACAGAAGACAAGGCTGCTTGACATTCTCAGAACCTACCACAGCAAGCCCCTGGATACCACAACACTCCTGAATGCTTCCAAAAAAAAAAAAAACCAACCAACCAAACAAACAAACAAAAAACCTGAAGAGAGCATACACTACCAACACATCTGGTGGTTCTAGAACAAAAAGAAGCAAATACTCCCAAGAGGAGTAGATGGCAGGAAATAATCCAACTCAGGACTGGAATCAACCAAGTAGAAACAAAGAACTATACAAAGAATCAACAAAACTAGGACAAAACTGTCAAGAGGACAAAATGGCAACCTACAGATTTGGGGAAGATCATTGCCAATTCCACATCCAAGAGTGGACTAATATACTATATATACAAAGAACTTAAGAAGTTGAACCTCTAACATGTCCAGAATCACGGGTGAGGAGGCCACAACTTCTGCCCCAACCAGAATAACTGAGACCCCTGGGATCCAGGGACACTGGAACCCTTGCCCAGACCTGGAGTACTAGTTCTGTATCCAGTCCTATAACACCAGAGAAAGCCTGACTCCCACGTGCTCTAACATACTCAGGATCACAGGAGAGGCCACAATATCTACCCCAACATCTGGAGTAACTGGATGGCCCAGGATACAGGAAGTCAAGGGCATAGGTTCCTTCTGGTCTGAATCTGCACCCTGAGCACTGGAGCACTGGAGCTCTGACACACTCAAAATCACAGTTGAGGTCACAACGTATTTCCCAACACCCAGAGTAATTGGGACCCCCACAGGAACCAGGGAAACACCATCTGCTAAGCCAGAGCACAGGTTCCTTCTAGCTTGCACCGTTGCCAGGAGCAAACACAGGCCTCTGACTCCCCATCCAGTCCTGTAAAACACAAAGAAAGTTTGACTCCTAGGAGTTAAGACACACACGGAATCTCAGGATCACAGGATACCAGAATCACAGGATAACAGAGACAACTGGACTCAAAGGCATTCTGACACAATCAGGATCACAGGAGGGACAGGTTCCAGTGAGAGACAGTGTGGGCAGGTAGCACTAGATATAACCAGATATGTAGCATCATCAAAACCCAGTTTTCCCACTACAGCAAGTCCTGGATACACCATCACATCAGAAGAGCAAGATTCAGTGTTAAAATCACATATCATAATGAAGATAGAGGACTTTAGGAAGGACATAAATAACTCCCTTAAAGAAATACAGGAGAACCCAGGTAAATAGATAGAAGCCATTAAAGAAGAAACACAAACATCTTTAAAGAATTACAGGAAAGCACAACAAGACAGGTGAAAGAATTGAACAAAACCATCCACAATCTAAATATGCAAATAAAATCAATAAAGGACTCAAAGGAAGACAAAACACTGGAGGGAGAAAACCTGGGGAAGAGATCAGGTGTCATAGATGCAAGCATCACCAACAGAATACAAGAGATAGAAGAGAGAATCTCATGTGCAAATATTATAGAAAACATTGACACAGCAGTCAAAAAAAATGAAAAATGCAAACGATCCTAACCTTAAATATTAAAGAAATCCAGGACAGAATGAGAAGATTAAACCTAAAGATGATTGGTATAGAAGAGAGGGAAGATTCCCAACTTAAAGTGCCAGTAATATCTTCAACAAAATATAGAAGAAAATTTCACTAACCTTAAGAAAGAGATGACCATAAACATACAAGAAGCCAACAGAACTCCAAATACACTGGAACAGAACAGAAACTCCTCCTATCACATAATAATAAAAACACTAAATGCACAAAACAAAGACAGAATATTAAAAGCAGTAAGGGAAAATGGTCAAGTAAAATAAAAAGGCAGACCTATCAGAATTACATGAGATTTCTCACTAGAGACTCTAAAATAAGACCCTGAGCAGATGTCACACAGACCCTAAAAGAACACAAATGCCAGCCCAGGGCTACTATACCCTGCAACACTCTCAACTAACATAGATGGACAAACCAAGGTATCACATGAAAAAAATTTACACAATTTCTTTCCACAAATCCAGCCATACAGAGGGTAGTAAATGGAAACCTCCAACACAAAGAGAGGAACAACACACAAAAGAAAGCAAAAAAGTAATCTCCTTTCAAAAAACCCCCCAAAAATATAGCTACACAAGCATAATTTCACGTCTAACAACAAAAATAACAAAAAGCAACAATCACTTTTCCTTAATATTTCTTAATATCAATAGACTCAACTCTCCAATAAACATAGCTTAACTGGCTGGATATATAAACAGGACCAAGCATTTTGCTGCATACAGGAAATGCACCACAGTGACAAAGGCAGACACTACCTCAGAGTAAAAGGCTGGAAAATTTTTCCAAGCAAATGATGCTAAGAAACGAGCCAGAGAATCCATTCTAATACTGAATAAAATCGACTTTTAAGCAAAAGTTATTTTAAAAAAGATAAAGAAGAACACAATACTCAACAAAGGAAAAATCTACAAAGAAGAACTCTCAATTTGGGACATCTATGCTCCAAATGCAAGGGCACTCACATTCATTAAAGAAACTTCACTAAGATTCACAGCACACATTGCACCTCACACAACAATAATGGGAAACTCCAACACGTCACTCTCTCCGATGGACAGACCATGAAAACACGAATTAAACAGAGATACAGTGAAACTAACAGAAGTTATGAACCCAATGGATTTAACAGATATCTATACAAAAATTCATCCTAAAACAAAAGAATATACATTTTTCTCAGCACCACATGTACCATCTTCAAAATTGACATAAAATTGGTCATAAAACAGATCACAACATATACAAGATGATTGAAATAATCCCTTGAATCCTATCAGATCGCCACAGACCAAGGCTGGTCTTCAATAACAATAAAAACAACAGAAAGCCCACATATACATGGAAGCTGAACAATGCTCTACTCAATGATAAATTTCTCAAGGAAGAAATAAAGAAAAAAAGATAGACATTTAGAATTTAATGAAAATGAAGGTAAAATATAACCAAACTTATGGGACACAATGAAAGCAATGATAAGAGGAAAACTCATAGCTCTGAGTGTCCCCAGAAGAAACTGGAGAGAACATACACTAACAGCTTGACAGAAACCCTGAAATCTCAAGAACAAAAAGAAACAAATACACACCCAAGAGGAGCAAAAGTCAGGAAATAATCAAGCGGAGGGCTGAAATCAGCCAGGTCGAAACAAAAAGAACTATACAAAGAATCAACAAAACATAGAGCATGTTCTTTGAAAAAAGTCAACAAAATAGATAAACACTTAGCCAGATTAACCAGAGGGGACATTGAAAGTTTCAAAATTAACAAAATCAGAAATGAAAATGGAGACATAAAAAGAGAAACTGGAGAAATTCAAAAAGTTACCAGATCCTACAAAAGCCTTAACTCAACAAAACTGTAAAATCTGGAGGAAATGGATCACTTTCTAGACAGATACCTGGTACCAAAGTTAAATCAGGATCATATAAGCCATCTAAATAGTCCCATAACCCCTAAAGAAATAGAAGCAGTCATTAAAAGTCTCCCAACCAAAAATAGCCCAAGACTAGATGGGTTTAGTGGAGAATTCTATCAGACATTCAAAGGAGACCTAACAACAATATTCTTGTAAACTATTCCACAAAATAGAAACAGAAGGAACACTACCCAATGTGTTATATGCACCCTCAATTAAGCTTCTTCCTAAACCACACAAAGACCCTACAAAGAAAGAGAATTTCAGACCAATTACCCTTATGACTATTGATGTAAAAATACTCAATAAAAGTGTCACAAACCAAATTCAAGAACACCTCAAGAGTATCATCTGTCATAATCAAGTAGACTTCATCTCAGCAATGTGCAGATGGTTTAATAAAAGGAAATCCATCAACATAGTCCACTGTATAAAAAAACTCAAAGAAAGAAAAAGAAAGAAAAGCAAATGTTCATCTCATTAGATGCTCAGAAAGCATTTCAAGAAATGCTTTCACTCCTTCATGGTGAAAGTCTTGAAAAGATTAGGAATTCAAGGCCCATACTTAAATATAATAAAAGCAATTTACAGCAAACCAGTAGCCAACATCAAACTAAATGGAGAGAAACTTGAAACAATCCCACTAAAATCAGGGACTAGAAAATGCTGCCCACTCTTTCCAGAACTATTCAATATAGTACTCAAAGTCCTATCCAAATCAATTTGATAACAAAAGGAGGCCAAATGGATATAAATTGGTAAGGCAGAAGTCAAAATATCACTATTTGCAAATGATATGATACTAAAAATACCCCCAAAATTCCACTGTAGAAACCCTAAATCTGATAAAGAACTACTGCAAAGTGGCTGGATATAAAATTAACTCAAACAAATCAGTAGCCTTCCTCTACTCAAAGGATAAACAGGCTGAGAAAGAAATTAGGGAAATGATACCCTTCATAATAGTCACAAATAACATAATACACCTTGGTGTGACCCTAAGCAAGAAAGTGAAATATCTGTATGACAAGAACTTCAGGTCTCTGAAGAAAAAATTGAAAAAGGTCTCAGAAGATGAAAAGATCTCTCATGCTCACTGATTGGCAGGGTTATTATAGTAAAAGTGACCATCTTGCTGAAAGCAATCTACAGACTCAGTGCAATACCCATCAAGATTCCAAATCAATTCTTCAAAGAGCTTGAAAGAGAAATTTGCAAATTCATTTGGAATAGCAAAAAACACAGGAAAGCAAAAGCTAGCCTCAACAGTAAAAGAACTTCTTGGGGTATCCTAACCCAAGCTGTGTAACAGAGCAACAGTGATAAAAACTTATGGTATTGGCACAGAGACAGGCAGGTAGATTAATAGAATAAAATTGAAGATCCAGAAATGAAACCACACACCTATGGTCACTTGATCTTTGACAAAGGAGTTAAAAAGTGGAAAAAAGATCACATTTTCAACAAATGATGCTGATTCAACTGGTAGACAGTATGTAGAGGAATGTAAATGGATCCATTCTTTCCTCCTTGTACAAAGCTCAAATTCAAGTGGATCAAAAACCTCCACATAAAACCAGATACTCTGAAACTAATAGGAAAAAAAGATGGGAAGAGCCTGAAACACATGAGCACTGGGGAAAATTTCCTGAACAGAACACAAATAGCTTATGCTTTAAGATCAACAATAGGCAAATTGGGACCTCATAAATTTGCAAAGCTTCTGTAAGGCAAAAGACATGGTCAATAGGACAAAATGGTAACCAAAAGACTGGGAAAAGATCATTACCAATCCTCCTACAGATGGAGGGCTAATATCCAATATATACAAAGAACTCAAGAAGTTAAACTCCAAAGAATCAAATAACCCTATCAAAATATGGGCTACAGAGTTAATAAAGAATTATCAGCTGAGGAATATTGAATGATTGAGAAACACCTAAAGAAATGTTCAACATCCTTTGTCATCAGGGAAATACAAATCAAAACAACCCTGAGATTCCACCTCAAACCAGTCAGAATGGATAAGATCAATACCACAGGTGACAGAAGATATTGGCAAGGATGTGGAGAAAGAGAAACACTCCTCCATTGTTAGTGGAAATGCAGACTGGTACAACCATTCTGGAAATCAGTCTGGAGGTTCCTCAGAAAATTGGACACAGTACTACTTGAGAACCCAGCTACAACACTCCTGGACATATACCCAAAGATTCTCCAACATATAACATGGACACCTGCTCCACTATGTTCATAGCGGCCTTATTTATAATAGCCAGAAGCTGGAAAGAACCCAGATGTCCTTTAACAGAGGAATGATACAGAAAATGTGGTACATTTACACATGGAATATTACTCAGCTATTAAAACCAATGACTACATGAAATTCTTAGGCAAATGTATGGAACTAGAAAATATCATTGTGAGTGAGGTAACCCAGTCACAAAAGAACACACATGGTATGTACTAAGTGGGTATTAGCTTAAAAGCTTGGAATACCTAAGAAATAATTCACAGATCATATGAAGCCCAAAATGACAGAAGACCAAAATGTGGATGCTTCATTTCTTCATAGAAAGGAGAACAAAATATTCATGGGAAGAAATACAAGGACAAAGCGTGGAGCAGGGCCTGAAGAAAAGGTCTTCCAGAGACTGCCTACCTGGGTACGCAGTCACCAAACCCAGTCACTACTGCTGATGCCAAGAAATGCTTGCTGACACTAGCCAGATATGGGTGTCCCCTGAGAAGCTCTGCCAGATATCTAATGATACAGATAAGGATGTTTGCAGCTAACCTTTGACTGAACAAGGGGATCCCAATGGAGGAGTTAGAGAAAATAGTCAAGGAGCTGAGGGTGTTTGCATGGATGGTCCCTTGACTTCAGTGACATATGTAGCAGAGGATGGCATTGTCCAGCATTGATAGGAGGAAAAGCTCTTTGTTCTGTGAAGGCTCATTTCCCCAATGTAGGGTAATGCCAGGGCATCGAGGTAGGAGTGGGTGGGTGGGAGTAGGAGCATTGTCATAGAAGAAGGGGGAAGCAGTATGGGAGAAGAGGAAAAGGGGATAACATTTGAAATGTAAATACATAAAATATCCAAGGAAACTAAAATTTAAAATGAAGAACCACTATAGAAATCAATCTGGCAGTTCCTCAGATTATTGAACATAGTTCTACCAGAGGGCCTACCTTTTCTACTCTTGGTCATATACCCAAATGCATATATCAAGGATAGATGCTCCATGAACACGATATGCTCATATCAGTCTTGTTTATAATAGCCAGGCCATAGAAACAGCCCAGATGTTCCCCAACAGAAAACTGGACACAGAAAATGTCCTACATTTAGACAATAGAGTAGTACTCAGATAATAAAAACAGTGGCTTCATGAAATTTGCAGACAAATGGATGGAACTAGAAAATGTCATTCTGACTGAGGTAACCCAGTCACAAAAGAACACACATGGTATGTACTCACTGATAAATAGATATTAAGCAAAAAGCTCTGAATACCTATGATAAAATTCACAGACCATATGAAGTTCAAGAAGAGGGAAGACCAAAGTGTGGCTGTTTCAGTCCTACTTAGTAGGGGGATCAAAACAATTTCAAGAGGTAGACTTGGGAAGATAAAAAGAGGGGGAGGGGAAAAAGAGAGGCAGGGTCATGTGTGGGAGGAGACAGGGGAGATGTACAGAGGGTCAGGAAACTGAACAGATGGTTATATCAATGATGTATGGAGAACTGATGGTAGCCTCCAGATAGTCCAATATGCCAGGAAAGCAAGAGTCTTTCAGAACCCAATGTGCATGACATTATCTGAAATACCCAACAAAGGAGAGGAAGAACCTGAAGAGACTATATCCAAAAGTTAGTCATGGCAATGATTGAGTGATGGGGCCACCCACCCATCTCAAAAATTTTAACCCAGAATTGCTCCTTTCTAAAGGAAATACAGGGACAAAGAATGGAGCAGAGACTGAAGGAATTTCCATCTAGAGACTGCCCCAGCTGGGGACCTATCCCATATGTACACATCAAACCCTGACACTATTGCTGATGCCAAAAGTGCTTGCTGACAGAATCCTGATAGAGATTTCTCTAGAGAGGTTCTCAGAGCCTGACCAATACAAATTCCAATGCTCACAGTCAACCACTGGACTGAGATCGGTGACCCCAATAGATGAGTTAGTGGAAACACTGAAGGAACTGAAGGGGTTTGCAACCCTTTAAGAAGAATGACAACAGCAAACACCCAGACCCCACAGAGCTCCCAGGGACTAAACCACCAACCAAAGAGTACATAGGGAATGACCAATGGCACTAGCTTCATATGTAGCTAAGGATGGCTTTATCTAGAATCAATGCAAGGGTTGGCCTTTGGTCCTGTGAAGACTCCATGCCCCATTGTAGGGGAGTGCTAGGGTGTTGAGGCAGGAGTTGGTGAGTGGATGGGGGAACTCCCTCAAAGGGCAGGTGAGATGGGATAGGGGGTTTGTGGAAGGAAAATATGTAAATAAATAAGATAACCAATAAAAAATAAATCAAAAATTCAGAAAAAATGTTTCATGGCTTAGATATTGAAACGGACATCAAAAGGATGACTCAATTAGGTAGTAATGAATCTATAAATCCATGACATCATATGACAGTTTGAAGGATCAGACCTTGTAATGAGGTAGGAAGAATAAGAAACTTTAAATTGTGCTGCACTGATTTTATTCCTCCTGTTGAGTAGTTACTGTACAAAACCCAAATCAGTGCAGCTCCGTCTTCTATAAAGCTTGCTTCTCTGTATATATGGATACTGAGGAAAACAAAGGTATTATTATTAATTATTAAATTTGTTTATATTTAAGACTCATACAAAACCAAGCTTAATTTACTGTTATGAATTGGTCCATGAAAGTTATTAGGAGTAGAAACAAATTTTATAGATTATAAAAGATATTGGGAGAAAATCATTTAGTGAACATATAGATGGTTAAAGACTTCTCAGTTCTGGTACAGAAGGAAAAAAAATCTTAGCTAACATTGCCCATTGTTCTATCAAGGAAAACAATCTGAGCAAGCTGTCCTTCAGCTACAGAAAATTAATGTCATGGAGCAAACTAGCCAAAACTAGACAGAGAAATGTAGGCAGAGACCCAGCTTTTATCAGGATCAGAAGCTAATGAAAATTATGGAAGAGTTGGTATTGGTAACCCACATCCAAAACACGAAATAATGTATTATTGTGGATTCAGGGAAAAGTGGAATAAAATTCTGAAAAGATCCAGAATATGGGGAACGCATGTTTTTACTTTTCGCATCAGAAAACTTAATGGGCTTTCTGCAGCAATAGTAGAGAAGAATACTTTCACACTCTGGTGTACGGAAAGAAAATATGATCATTAAAAACAGTATCTAGGGCTGTCTCTTCTCTCTAGCACAACTAGCCTCAGGGAAACAATTTGATTAGAAACTAACCTATTGAGGGTGTTTTTTTCCCACAGACTAGGCAAACTAAAAAATAGAAAATGTACAATTTGAACTCATTTTAAATTAACCTTAAAGACCAGAGTCCACCCTCATCTCCATACACTAACAGCATATCAGGAGAGCACCAGGATAATAACACAACTTTGGGGTTAAAGATGCAGAGACACTTGTGGAAAACCCCAATACAGCAGTATAGTCACACACACACACACACACACACACACACACACACACACACACACACACACAAAAATCATAGGCCCTTACAGAAAACCTGCAGTAATCAGCAGAGTCATTTCTACCCAAATAAAGGAAAGCTTCACATGGCAAACCTATTCTCATTCATCTACATAACTTAGAATTATAAATACAGAGTAAGTCAATCACTTTAAATGCAAATCCTCTAAACATATCAAAGAAGATGGACTCATAGTATACAGAGTCACGTTTAACTATAAATTCTCTAGAAAAAATGTAGAGCTCAAAGTGTGAAAGGAAAACTTCATTTCTTAATATTTCTCTTATTAGCTAATGAGAGATACAATAACTCAACTACAGATATGTCATGCCATCCACTAAAACTTCCAGTGTAAAGAATAAGCTTGTTGAACCATTGGACAAGGGGTCTCATGGAAAGTTTCCATCAAAGATCATAGGCTATTTTCAAGGCTATTGATTGCTTTTCACATCCTAAGGTTGGGCCCAAAGACAAAGGCAACACTTACTTATGTCACCAAATACAAAGAAGTTAAACTAATGCCTAACTACAATAACAGATGAGGGTTGAGTGAAATAGATATTGGAATATACCATCATTTTCTTGCTATATTCCTTTATCAGTAAAACAGTAATAGTATTTCCTTCAGGCCAATCAGGTGCCTAACTTTAAGACCTTGACAAGCATTCATGATATTGGAAGATCCTTATCAATATCATCCAGCTGCAAGCACTATAACTATGATAATGACCTTCCTAAGATATACTAGTAGATTTTCCAGTACAATAGTGACACAGATGCAATGCTAGTAACTAATCACTATAGTTGAATTTAAGGTCTACATCATGTGACACCGCAAAAGTGACCAAGATCTTAAAATTAGGCACATGATTAACCTAAAGGAAATCCTATTACTATTTTACTGATAAAGGAATATAGCAAGAAAATGATGGCATGTTGCAATATTTATTGATCAGTGTTTCACTTAACCCTCATTAGAAAAGATTCTTCTTGCAATAGGTTAAGAATTACACAAAAACCCACAACATGCCCATGTACAGGGAATGACCAACTAGGAATTCTCCATACCAAATGGGATGTCTTTATCAAACCTCTTCTCTTAAGGATCAGGTATCTCAATAGAGAAGAAGGCAGAAAGATCATAAGAGCTAGGAGTGAGGGACAGATGACTTGAAGCAGTGTCTCCTAAATACAATAAAACTGATGCATATATAAATTCACAAACACTATGGCAGCATAAACAAGACTTGCAGAGATTCAAATATATTTGCAACTGACAACTGTTTGCAAAGGAAAAATCAGTTTCTCCAGTAGAGTGTCAAGTAACCTTTAATCTTCTCCTTCCAATACCAATCCATGAGTATTATCCACAGTTATGTATCAAACAACTTGCTGTAGCTGCTCCTTTCTCTCTATTCACATTCCTAGGGGTTATTAAATATCCTGGTGGCATACCTAGCTTTCTTCCCTCTTGAAGACATCTCAAGCTCTGCTCTAGACAACTCCACTCCTTAGTGTCAGCTCCTAATGCCTAGAAACACATAACACTTATGACTCCCAGTGAAACAGAAGCAGTAATTAAAAATCTCCCTATCAAAATAAAATTCCAGTGCTAGCTGTTTTAACACAGAATTCTACCAGACTTTCAACAAAGAGTTAACATCAATACTTCACAAAGCATTCAATATAATAGAAACAAGGAATCTTCTCAAATACTTTTTGTAAGGACAGAACTATACTGATAGTTCAACCACATAAAGACCCCTATAAGAAAGAGAATTACAGATCAATTTCCCTTTTGAACATAGATGCAAAAAATAAATAAAAACAATAAACATAACCTATCATATAAAAAGACTGAAATAGAAAAACACATGATCATCTCAAGAAAAGCACAACAGGATTTTGAAAAACTCCAATGCACTACATATAAAAGTTTAGGAGAGATTAGGCATATAGGTGCATTGTATAATAAAGGCAATTTGTAGCAAGAACATATCTAACATTATGGAAAGAAACTCAAAACATTAACCCTAAAATCAGAAAAAAGGCAAGGTTGTGCTCTTGCACCATAATTAATACATATAGTACTTGAAGTCTTAGCTGGTGCAATAAGACAACAAAAGGAGACAACGTGTATAGAAATAGAGAGGGAAAAAGTCAACATACCTTATTTGAAGATGATGTGATTGTCTACATATGTGACTCTAACATTTCTACTGGGAAATATCTACAGCTGATAAATGTTCAGCATTGTACCAGAAAAAAAGTCAACAAACAATATTGATAGCCTTCCTATAGTACAGTCAAATAACTAAATTAAAATAAGAGCAACAACACATTTTAAAATAGTCTTGGTTATTATAAAATATTTTGGGGGTAACTCAAATCAAACAAATAAACCTCTTGCATGATAGAAATTAAAAGACATTGAATTCAAGAATATATCAGAAGATAAAAAGTTTTCCCGTGGAAAGTTTTCTCATACTCATGGATTGTTTGAATTAATATAGGAAAAATGGCCATACTACCAAAAGCAATATACAAATCAATGAAATCCCTATCAAAATTCCAACACAATTAATCACAAAATTTAAGAGAACAATTTTCCATTTCATATAAAGACACACACACACACACACACACACACACACACACAAACACCTGGGTAGATAAAACACTCTTAAATATTAAAAAGAGGGGCTGGAGAGATAGCTCAGCAGTTAAGAGCACTAACTGCTCTTCCAGAGGTCCTGAGTTCAATTCCCAGCAACCACATAGTGGCTCACAACCATCATTAATGGAATTTGAAGCCCTATTCTGGTGTGTCTGAAGACAAGAGACAGTGTACTCACGTATATAAAATGAATAAATAAATAAATATTTAAAAAATAAAAGAACAGCAGGAGGTATCACTGTCCCTGCTAGTAAATTATACTACGGAGAAATAATAATAAAAACAGCAAGGTATTGACACAAGAACAGACATATTTAATAGTGGAATCCAACTGAAACCTGGACATAAGTCTACTCACTTATGGACAATAAATTTTAATAAAGAAATCAGACAAACACGCTGGAAAAATACAGCATCATCAACAAAGGGTGCTTGTCAAACTGGATGACTGCATGTAGAAAAATGTAAATAGATTAATACCTATCCATCACCCCACACAAACTCCAAATGGATCAAAGGCCTAAACAAAAAACTAGAGATACTGAACCAGATAAAAGGGAAATTGGGCAACGGTCTCCATTACATTGGTACATGAACAAAATACTAACAGTGCAGGCACAAATATTACCTACTAATAAATGGAATTTCATTAAACTGAAAAGCTTCTGTAAGGCAAAGAATACCATCATTAATACAAAGTGGAATGCTACAGAATGAGAAAAGATTTCTGACAATTATATATTTGATAGGCAGCTAATATATATGTATTATATATAATATATATGTATTATATAATGCATATATTTCACAGATGAGCAAGATATAATCCACAAAGCCAGAGATTAAGTATAGAGTAAGAGATGACTTTGTGGAGAGGGATGGATATCCCTAGGAAGGGGGAATAGACAGTTAAGAATGGATGGGTTTGAGGGCTACAGGTATGGGAAGATCAAATCAGAGTGGGAAAGAGTGGAGCACATGAATGGAACTAAAGGCCAATTAAGAGCTTTTGTTGAAACATAAATCAGTAGAAACTTTCTAAAATAGATGCCTATCTTAAGATAATCTAAATGAAATCGCCTAATAAGAGGGGCAGTAGATCTCCAACTGGACATCTCTCATCACCAAATGAAGCTTCCTACAATTACATCTAAAGGAGTTGTTGCCAAAGTGGTTTCATGATCCTTCCTCACCCAAACAAACAAACCCAATGCTGTTAGTTCTTCTCCAAAAGCATGTAAGACCTTATTGTTGAAGATAACATCTGTGCAACTCATTGACAAAGAGAACTTGAGTAGTGCTTACATAGAGTCTTTTCCTCTATGGACTAATGTTCCTGGTAATGAACAGTATACTGTATGGTTTCAGCCATTAAAGATAAATACTGACCCAACTGCAGACTCTTCAATCTACAATGATGGCCGCCATCTGCAAGATGTACTAGTATAATAGTGCCACAAAGATGGTGTGCCTACTTAACCATGATCTGATTTGACTGAGGCCCACTTCATGAGATGTAACTCATACCCAATACTGCTTGGGTGGCCAAAAACTTGAGACCAAATAAGCCAAGGACCTAGGGGAAAACAAATGCTGCTGTTCTGCTAAAGGAAATTAGCAACAGAATTATTCCTAATGATACTCTGCAATACTTATCAGTGCCTTGCTCAGCCATCATCAAATACAGACACACAGCTGAACACTGTGGAGAATGTGAGTAACTTTGGAACACTCAAAACTAAACAGAATCTCTCCATCAAATCCTCCCCTCATCACTTAGGTAACCCTGTAGATGAGGGTGAGAAAATACTGTAAGATTCATAGGGGATGAAGAACACCAAGGAAATGCGGTCTTTTAAACACAGCAGGACTCACAGAGACTGTGGCAGCATGCATAGGGCCCACACAGATCTGTGACAGATGAGGTCTCAGTGCTGAGAGATATGAACACACACTCCCAACTCTAACTCTGAAGTTATCTCCAATTGATAACCACTCACAAAATAATTATTTCTCTCCAGCATATTCTTACTGAGGATGCAAATCACACTTAAGGGCAGGACTCATGCCCAGAAATAAATAGTGAACACAAACCAAACTCAATGACCTTTTTGGAAGTCGTTTGTCTCATAATGTTTGCCCAGGGCATTTTTTTTAACCTTACACTTCTGTTACATACAGATTATAGCCTGTATTTTTGTGTTTTTCTTGTATTTCTACGTATGAATGTGTAAGACTCCATATCTATATGTGTTTCTTGTGCTTTTGTGGGGGGATCCTTTTGTTCTGTTTTGTATATGCTTGTCTTATTCTGATTTGCTTTGCTTTTTTATTTATCTTATTTCATAATTATTCCTTAGATGTCTGTTTGGTTTTTTTATTGAGTGACAACAGGGGTGTGGATGGAGATATGAGGGGAGAAAGAGAGGATCTTGGAGCAGTTTGGGAGATGAATCCATAATCAGAATATTTTTCTGAAAAAAAAACCCTATTTTTCAAAACAATAAAAATAGAAAAATTATTTAAATATTTAAATGTTAGAAGTTCATCTACCTACATAAACAATGACATAACAAAAGACTAAGGGACACTAACCATCCTTTTATTAACTACTCCTGTGAGAAATCAATATGAGTTTAAATGAGAAGATACACAAAATCAAGGGCATTCCTCAAATTTTTCTTAATATCTAATTTTTGCCATCAGTAAATGAATAGCCTTCATCAGTATTTTAGTATAATACTGCCATGTGTGCTGTTAAAGTTATATTAGTAATAATAAAGCTTTCACAAACAAAATATGAAGAACAATTATAAGCAATTAAAACAATAGAAACAACTCTTGACATTTTTAGAATAAGAATCATGTTTTCATCCTCTTCTCCATTTTCATACAAAGAAGTTAAATAAGATTGGTTACTACACTTCAGATGTTTTAATTAAAACATCTTGCAAAAGCAAAAATAAACAAATAAATATGAAGGAAAAATGGAAGGTAAACATGTTTTGTCATCTATATTCTTTGATCAAATTAATTGACTTCTTAGAAGACCTTCTTTGTTCCTAAAAGGAAGGAGAACCTGGTTTTATACTCTAGACCTCCATTATTAAGCGGGGGGAGAAAAAGTTAGTTAAACAAAATATCCTGAAAACTCTTTAACTCAGAAGTATACCCAGAAGTATGAAAAATGTGTATCCTTCCCAAAGCCTGTGTTGCCTAAGCATATATAAACTTTGGAGAAAAAACAACATTTTACTTCAAACAGTTATGTTATCAAAATATTTTAAATAACCCAATCTTTCCTATGAGGATATGATGTAAAAGACTTGCTGGTTCTTTGTATACGTGTTGAGAATTAAACTCCATTCCTCAGGCTTATAAGACAAACATTTTGCTGACAGAGCTACCTTCCTAGTCATTCTGACTTTGTATTTTATTCCTGGCTTCTGAATAAATCCTAGCATTGGCAACAATTTAAGTTTTAGAAATTTATATTTAATAATTCAATATATTATAACTAGTGTTTAGCTTCCAAGACCTTAGTCTATGTCTTACAAAGATCTCAAGCTAGATTTTGATTGCTCATTGAGAGTTTGGATTTAGTGATTGCCAGTGGGCTGGCCACAGGATATAATTTATTGTTTCACAGAGAGCACCATGTAGGTGCTGTTTTCTTCATTTATACTCTCTCCTACTCTCAATTATTTGAATAGTTGCCCTCTATGATTCATAATTATTAGAACAATATTAACAATCTTCTGGGGTCTTGGAGGATAACTGACAAACTGTTAGTTGTATGTTGCTGTCTTCTAGTAAAACAGATAAAATGGTTATTCTGCAAAATATGGCTTCCAGGAATCTAGTGCTAGTGGAGAATGGTAATACAAAAGAGAACAGAGGAAGCACACCATTAATCCCATATCTTCTTTGTCTTGGCAGTTTTAGTAGATTTTTTTTAAAGTGGTATAATGTACATCAGAACACAACTTCAGTTTATAATTATATTCAGTAAGCTCAGAAATTAATATCCATGTCATGACATCTTAACCCCTAACAAAGTATGACAGGTAAAGGAGTAAAGTGATGAGCAGTAGAGGTGGACTTCTGGAAGGAAGGGCACACCAATGGGCTATCCAGCGCCAAATGGGGAATTTTGAAACTATGTCTATGAGATGCATTATATGGACTCAGCAGGTATTATTTACAAATGTGTGTGTGTGTGTGTGTGTGTGTGTGTGTGTGTGTGTGTGTGTGTGTGTGTGTGTATGCAGTAACAATTGATGAAAAGAGAGGACATGAAATTGAAGGAGAGTTGGCATGGGTATATGAGAGGATTTGAAGGGAGAAGATAGAAGCAAAAATGTAATTAAGTTGTAATCTCAGAGATAAACATAGAAATAATTTTATGTAAGTACTATATTTATATCACCATTTCTTCCTTCCTTCTCCCACCTGTAACTAAGCCCATGCACCCATTCTTAAATCCACGATGCTGTCTTCTACAATTATTTTTATTGCATACACTCACACACCCAGACACAGAGCTCATCTGCGTTTTTGTAATGTACAAGTGTCATGGCTGAGCCTTTGGAATTGGATTTTTTTCTCAGAGGTCTAGTCTTTGGGGAAGGCTGATTTTTTTTTGATATCTCAGTAGCCACTGATTTCGTTTAAGTTCCTCTTAGGACTAAGACCCTGTGGAATGTACCCTATTACATTGTCATGTCAACTGCTTTGTCATTATGCAGGTCTTGCTTCTAAAAAAAAAAAAAAAAAGAAGTCATATTGCTGAGATTTCATGGGCTCATGACATTTTCTGTAAGGTCAAGAAGACATCTTTTAGAAGCAGGTATCCTTGTTCTTCTGGCTCTTCTGCTCTTCTATGACGTTCCCTGAACCTTAGTCAAATAATCTCCAGTCAAGCCGACCATATCATTAAAGGTATATTTTTATTTTGGCGATGAGTAAACAATGGAAAGTTGTGTTACTTAGAACTATATTTTTCCGTAATAGGAGAAAGGCATATACCTTTATATTGATACCCATGAGGGAAGTAAAATTAAAACAAATTTCTCCTAATTTTAATTTTGTAACATCTTACACACATTACTTATACAGTCATTGTCTCTGATAGCTGTTTCCATATCCATTAACATGGTCCTTATATTGCTATTTAATTTCCTTCATATATTCATCTAATTTATTTATTTATTTACTTGAGCCAATGCCTCATGCTAGGTAAGCATCTACTCATCCATTAAGCTGTATCTGAAGCCTTTAAATTTTTTCCAATTGGAAATGCCTCACTCTATTGTCCAGGCAGGACTGCAGCTTTCTGACCACATACTCAATCTCTGTAGATGCTGAGATTGCAAACATGCAGAGTTTTGTCACTTTTTGCAAATATGTTTTCACTCACCATGCTAAAAATTGGCAATAATCTTTTAAAATTTTCTATTTGCAATTTATTCATTCATTTATTCTGTGGTGACTGGAAGTATAATAGCTCTGTAGAACAGATCAAGCAGTGTTTGATCGTGTGCAAAAATTTAGTTCTAATGATTTTTATATGCTTGGCCCAGGGAGTGACTCTATTAGAATGTGTGGCCTGGTTGCAGTAGGTATGTCGCTGTGGGTGTGGGGTCAAGACCCTCACCCTAGCTGCCAGGAAGTTTGTCTTCAATTAGAAGCCTTTAGATGAAGATGTAGGATTCTCATGCTTTATTAGATGCTTCCATGTTTCTGCCTTGATGATACAGGACTGAGTCTCTGAACCTGTAAGCCAGCCCCAATTAAATATTTTCTTGTATAAGACTTGCCTTGGTCATAGTGTCTGTTCACAGAAGTAAAACCCTAATTAAGACAGAAGTTGGTACCAGGATTGGGGTATTACTGTGATAAGCCTGGCCATGCTTTTGTTTAAAAGAATGTGGATTTGGGAATGTTGGATTTAGAGAGCAGTGGAATGCTTTAAAACGGGGCTTAATTCCTAATAGGAATATGCAAGACTTTGTTACTGAGAGTGATTTGAATTGTGAAGACCTGGCCCAAGAGGTTTCAGTAGAGAAAAATTTCAGAATGTGGCCTAGAGACTTGGTTTTGTGGTATTTTGGTGAATAATGTAGCTTTTCTTTGACTTTCCCTGGAGAGTCTGCCTGAGGCTAAAGTGAAGAGATGCAGATTAATTGCATTGATGAAGGAAGTGTCAGAAATGTCTGTCATAGATTTTGTTCTCTGGTTAAAACTCATGAAGAGCATTTTGAACAAGCATAGTAAGCTTCAAAAAGAAAAACATAAAATATATGGTTCAAGTATTAAAGGGACACCCTGAAGTGAAATGGAGCTGAATCCTGTGTTCTAGGAGAGAGAATGGGACTTTGGGGCAAGATCCTACACACCTTTAATCCCAGGAGATAAAGTCAAACAGATCTCCAAGTTCAAGGCCATCCTGAAAGAGAAGAACAAGTCCTAGGTAAGGAAAAGCTTAAGTCCATGTGTGATGGTACACACCTTTATTGCAAGGAGACAGGCATGCAGAACTCTGAGTTCAAGGTCAATTTACAAAGCAAGATCTAAGACAGCCAAGCTTAGGCAGTGAAAGAGTTGGGAAAAAAATGGTACTGATGACGTGATAGAACAAGGGGAACATATTCCAGCTCCTGCAAACGTCAGAACTCAGCAACTTTGGCCATGTGGCTCTGGTTTTAGAATGAAAAATAGAAGGGACTACTGGGATAAGTGATGTTTCTTAGCTCAAGCTAAGAAATTAGTGATGATCACTGAGGTGAAACCTTCTGAGAAGTGTTTTCTGAAAGCACAAAGAAGCTGTGTTCCAGAGATAGCCAAGGTTGTACTTGTGCTGCAGCTGTACTTGGTAATGTGTAAGAGTCACCCAGGTGGTACTGGTTTTGAAGGCATGAAGGGGTCATGAAATGCAGCTGACGCTTGGCACTGTGAGAGGCCATGGAAGGACATTGGTGAAGGTTTAATCTCAGTTGCAGTTGATGGCCCAGGACTGAAGAAGTCATGCAAAGGAGTTGAAGTTTGACACTAAAAAGACAGCCCATGAGAAGCTATTGATGAAGCCTAGTTACAACTGAAGACCTAGTGTATTGGAGATGCCAGCACCAAGGGATGATCATCAAGAGCAGCAGCAACAGTGAAGTGGATCAATCTGAGCTTAGAGTGCTAAAGTGGGCAGAGCTGGAGAAGTGACACTAGCACTTTGGAAGAGCCCAGAAGATCATGTGTGAATCCCAGACATTGAAACAAGAAGCTGTAAAATTGAAGTTGCCTTAGAGACCCAAGATGTTTGAGATGCCAGAGACATAGGACATCTGCTGAGGAATTCTGCTAAGAAAGAATGGAAACAGCCCAGGAAAGGAACTTTGCTGGAGTCAACAAAGGTGAAAAAAGAATTGGCGATCTGAGGACCACTTTGACATCAGACATGGAGATGCAGAGTTTAGAGTTTGCCCAGTTGGTTTCCTTTCTTGATTTGGGGATTACAATTAAGTGATCAGATGTATTTCAGAAGAGAGTTTTAATATTGTTGAGACTGCTATAGACTTTGGAAGTTGGACTAAATATACTTTTATTATGCTATGGCTAGGTATGGCCCCCATAGACTCATGTGTTTGAACGAGTTTATAGGGGCCATGGAGTGAAATGTGATGGTTTTATATGCTTGACCCAGGGAGAGACTCTATTATAATGTGTGGCCTTGTTGGAGTAGTTATGTCACTGTACGTGTGGGGTTAAAACCCTCACCCTATCTGCCTAGAAGTCATTCTTTCACTAGCAGCCTTCAGATGAAGATGCAGAACTCTCAGCTCCTCCTGTACCATGCCTACCTGGATGCTGACATGCTCCTACCTTGATGATACTGGACTGATCTTCTGAACCTGTAAGCCAGCCCCAATTAAATATTGTCTTTTCTATGACTTGCCTTGGTCATGGTGTCTGTTCAGAGCAGTAGACATTAGTAAATACCAAATTTTTACAACTTACTTTCAGAAAAGATTAACACACAGCAAGATCATTAAAGTTTGAATGGGAATTTTAATCACAGGATTTTCTTTTCAATCAAGGTTCAGGAAATATAAAAGTCAGTGAAAGTCTTAAATAGTCTTTCCATTTTCTTTCAGATAAAAACCACCTCAGAACCAGGCAGAACAAGTCAGAGTATGAAATAGCAATTCTTGAATTCTACAAAGCTCTTGGGACAGTTTTCTTCCAAAACTTTTCCCTAGCTGAGAAGCCTCATGTCTCTCACAAAGACAGTGTGCAACACACAACATTCACTTCAGTTGGTCAACAATTCTGGTAAGTTCAAAATATATTAAAGGTGCTGTAATCCACAGCTTCTAAACAATACTACCTTGAGTAGATTATTTTCGTTTTATGCCCTAGGAGTAACCATTAAAAAGCTGTTCTCCATTTCTAATTTCAGTTTGTATTCGGCTAAGACTAACACACACACACACACACACACACACACACACACACACAAACACAATATCTGTCTACATGCACATATGTGTGTTCATGTTTGTTTTGTCAAATATTAACTACTGTTAGTGTTTATATTATGATGGAAGGGATAACTCTTCTGGAAACATTTGTTTTCTCTGACCGTATACAGATACAAAAATGGCAAAAATTGAGTATCTCATAAGCAACAGAGTCTTATTTCTCACTGCTCTGGAGTCTGAGATGTACAAGACCAGGTCTCAAGCATATGGGATACATAGCATATCCTGGTTCATGGATAGTAACTTTTCCAGGCCTTCACAAGATAAAAGCTTTAAGGCCCATGGGCTTCTTAAATAAGGCCATTCATTCCCTTTAGGAGAACCATGACATTATTACCTGATATCTCCCAAAGAACATAATGATCTAATCCCATCAATAAGGGGTAGAATTCATTGTGCAATGGGGGTCGAGTGAAGATATTCAGAGAATAACACTCATAGAACTTTCTAGGAAGCAGCTGTCCAGACAAGATATACTTTCCTTAACCCTCATTAGAAAAACGTGAAAGAAAATGATTGGGTTTTTCTAGGCTGAGATGATTGATAATCAGTGCTTCCCACGCACTTCCATCCACAATAATTATGTTAGAAACCCCCAGGACCCTGAGACCCCAGAAGATTGTTAACTCACACAGCAGAAGATGATAGTTTCCTTAGCTTTCACACTGATTCTATAGATATAAAATATAAATTTGTATTAGGTTATGCTACTGAGCCTCGGAGTTTATTATTAGTGACAGTCAACACCAGTTCTGCAATAGAAGATGATACAAGTAAAACTACTATTTGATAAACATGTTCATATATAAATAACTTTAAAACATGTCTTGTTAAATGTCTAGTACTTAAACTATTTCAATATTCTAATGCAATTCACATATAGCACTTTTTATCTAGTAGCTGAGATTTAAATTCAGGTATCTATTTTTACACAATGGATTTGTTTATATGAGCACAAGTTGAATATGATAGTTTTGATACGATTTATTTATTTAGGAGCATAGTGTTGAATGATTGCTTATTTAAGGGTTACTGATGTATTCAAGATCCAATCAGGAGAGCAATATCAAGTTTATTGAAATTCTATGCTTTGAATGTAGTCTACAAATAAGATATTAAAATGAATTTTTAATTTTTTCAAAGCAAATTTCACTTTGGAGTTCTTTCTTCTCCCAATTCTGAATTTTAACCTTATGTTATATCAATTTATAATGCATTTATAACATGTATTATATTTTTCTCCTCAAATCTAATATAATTATTACATATCTTAAAGTAATATAAAAGTTTGGTTGATTTGTATAGGTTTTCTTGCTACATAGTTATTATAATTTATAATTATTACTATTTTAATTAAATGTATATACTATTTTATCGATTTGTGTAAACACAGACAGATCTAATAATAATAAGCTTGAGATTTATTATAATTAAACTTCAATATCATATTCTGGTACCGCTACTTTTTATAGTAATTTGTTGTGTACATTATAATATACTTGATGATACAAACATATTCAACAAATTGTCTTGAATTATCCTTCAGTAAACAACTTTTTTGCGTTTAGATGTTTCTTCCAAATTTTTTTATAAGAAGCTAATAGTCTTTGTAATATAAAGTCCATTGGATGACTCTAGAACTACTTTATTTCTCTAAAATTAGTACAGTGATTTGGTGCATATAACTTATTCACTTGGATAAAACTACCTGTTTAATATTCTGTCAAAAGCAATGTAAATGCATAATTCATAAAAGTCTTAAGTAGTCCCCTAAACAGTCTTTTAATAGAATAAAAAAAGCCTTTAGAGCTATTCCTTGTATTATTTTAAAAATGTGTTCATAGTCTTTTCATTTTATTCCCATGTGCTTCAGTTTCCCAAAGGCACTAAGTGATGAGATTCATTTAACACTAGTACAAAATTATTTCGGCTAAAGAATAGCAATCAAAATTTTGTACATGATTTCTAGACTCAAAAATTTCTTTTCAGATAAAATTGTAACCCTGATAAATCTAGGCATTAAAAAAATGTTGTTTTAGCCATGTAAAACTCGGTGGTCGGCTTCATTTGGGATCAGTCATTTCACTCTGGATTGGATCGGGAGAACTGCTATGTAATACCAGGACCCCGTTCCTTCCTGTTTTTGATATTCCTATCATACTTAGAGAAACTGATTTTGTGATCAGATATCAAAAATATGAATGCACTAGGACTGGTAACATCTTAATAAATCACAAATTGCATTGAAGGACAGTAAAAAAAAAAATCAGATGTTTAAATGCCATTGGAAACTAAATGGCAGTTATAAAGCTTTGTATGTGAGTTAAATATAAAGGAGTACGGGGCTGGGAGAGGTGAAGTCTCAGACACAACTTTTTATTTCTTCAATTATGAAAATGGCTTAGCTCTACCCTGATGGGATGAAGTTGGTACTATCCTTTCTCTCAGAAACAGACAGCAATGTTCGTTAGTTGCTGCATTATGGTCTGTGAAACCTTCAGCAGGAGATCAAAGCAAATCTCTCGGCAACTTGAGT
Source organism: Rattus rattus (assembly GCF_011064425.1). Lineage (NCBI taxonomy): Eukaryota > Metazoa > Chordata > Mammalia > Rodentia > Muridae > Rattus > Rattus rattus. The sequence continues at coordinate 127,281,453 of NC_046157.1, forward strand.
CTGATATTAATACAATATATGGTTCATGTTTTGTAAATAATTTATAGAATGCTGTCATGTTGGTTGTAGTGTAGAGCAAGATTTCAGAGAGAAATCAACTATTGAACATCTATATAAGTGATAACATCAGGAAATAAATACCAGTTGTCCTCATTGTCTGCTCTCATCTGTCCTTTCCACCTCTACTTCCTAGTTAGGGTTTCACTCATCAAAAGTCCTTAGCTAGCTGTTATATTTGTTACTTTACTCATATTTCTGATAAATTTGAGTTTTTTTCCTACCAGTAGACTAACTTCAAAAAACACACAGGTGCGACTGCTTTACACCTAGATGATACCAGTCTTCTAGTCAGTCTTTCTGCGTTGCATTGTCTTCTTGTTGAAGGGCAAAGGACTAAAAGTCACAGACTATGAATCTGGTTTTTAATTGTAAAGTCTTTACACGGCATACATTTGGATGCATGTTTTTTTCCTCAGTCCAAAACGAAGTGTGTTGCTTTGTTTTGAATGTGGATTGTGATCCCCAGGGCATACCTGGATTCAAGGTAGTACTTGTAGAGAAGTGAGTCTTTACAAAGTGAAGTACAGAGCATAGACTACTTTCCTATGTAGGCTGCCATCCAGAGGTTGATGGTGTGAAATCTGTCTCTCTCATTCCCTTAGCAATTCACATTTAATCCACTGGTAGTTTTCATAAGAAAGTCATAGAAAGAAAGGAATGCCGGGCTCTGCCTACATTCTTTCTCCCTGCTCCTAAGTTATAACCAATCACCTCCTAAAATTCCAACCATTGTTACTGGTCAGGTACAATCCAAGCATGAACTAAGGCACACAGAACTTCAGCCACATTGATTCAAAACATGAGCAAAATTACATTTTAAAAAATTAGAGAGCTATAAAACTCAGCTATTCCCTTGTAATACTGAAAAGCCAACTCCCACATTTTGATAGAAAGATTCTGAATAACACCAATGCAAAGTTCATAATAGAGTACAGATAGTTCAGACCTGGTATAAAATTCATTATAGTGACTTCATTATAGTGCATGGGTGTTTAGAGCCTGGTGCACAGCTTACAACAATGCATAGGTAGTTAAAGTCTGGTGCACGTTTCACAAAATTCATGGAGAGTTAGAACCTGTGCACAGTTCCCAATTGCATTAGTACCTAATTACACTTTGTGAACCAAATCAAAGAAACTAGCATAGAAAGGGATACTAATGAAGTATCAAATATACTTAGGGCTTGTTGATGATGTATTTGCCTAACAGCTTTTTATTTATTAATTGCCTTGCTGTCAGCTTACATAAAATTCTGTATAAAAATAAGCTCTATTATCATCACATCCTAAGTTATACAACAACAAATTTTGCTTTGCTTTTGCTGTACAACAATGAATCAAGATGCAGGTCAAAGTGATACATAATGTGTTAAAGATACTGCATGGGCACTGTGGCCAAGACACCCATTTTGTGAAGTAAAGTATATTTTCCCAAAGAAGTAGCACTTTTCTGATCTCAGCGGAGAACAAGTCATAGTGTCAATGCAGAAGATGGCACTATCAAACTACATTGTAGAAATTACACATTTGCAAATACATATTAAAAGCAATTGCTCAGTGCTATGCTTTCTGGGAAACAATCTGCCTTAAAAATTGAAATTAATGAACTTGTAGTTTTGTACTTTCCCATCAACTAGCTTATTTCTTTTCTTCTTTGTTTAGAAGCTGTATTGATTTTTTAATCTATAGTATTTATATGTCCACCACCATTCTTCTACAATCTTGCTATACACTCTGAAATTATATCACCAAAGATATAAGAGGAACATACTACTTCTCAAATTTTACCTAAATAGATTTTCCCTTCCAGGTAGGCTGCCTTCTAGTGTAGTGTTGCTGTCTCTTTATGACAAAAGGTTTCTCATCAGGACCAGGTTTCTCTGTTTATGCTAAAATTTTCAATAAGTCCTCATCAGTACTAAGTTATGTGGGGTTTGAGATGTAGTTGTTTTCTGTTCCTCTGTTTTATCTTGCAAATATTTATTTGTATGTATTTCTCTAATAGAACAAGCCACTCTGCCTTCTATCAAATTATTTTAGTGAGAACTCCATCTGTCCTTCTAGTGGGAGTGATGTATCTGTGGTTGTGCATTCTGTTTCAGGTGCACCTTTGCTTTAGTACAACTAACATTTGCATTTTCTGAGTACCTGAGTTTCATGCATCTTCATGATAGCTAACTTGAATGTCCCAAGGCCTTGCTTTATTAACTTTAACACTTCAATTTCATAGGTTTGTAGAATCCTCTTATTCATTATAAACAATAACTCTAATTATTCACCCTCTAATATATTAGGGATTATAGATTTAAAAAATTAAAACATCTCAAATCTCAATTTCAATAATCAAGAGCTATTATTGTCAGAAAATTCTCTAAATTACATTATTCATTACACTGTTGCCACCATAGATGGGAAAATATACGTAAGTATACAAATTAAAATAGATTTATTACTATTGCAGCTTCCCATCTTTTCTAAATTTATTATGATTTTCTGCTTTATGTATATTTTCAGATGTTACTTTTTAAATATAGCATAATACATGCTATATGTGCTCATAAATACATGGAAATATAAATATGTTCTATACATATTGTTAAAAATATATTTTATAAATATTCATACAATAATAATAATATTTAACTGGGAATCCTTCCATCATCTTGATAGCTAATTTGTATGGAGTAAAGACTTTGGGTAGCCTTTGTCCTTGGTTTCTGGAAAATAGCTAATAAATCCTAAATGTTCCTCATGTGACAGGATTATATTTGTTATTCAAGGAGGATCCTGAAAGTCCCTATTAATTAGATGATTCAGGACAACTACTGATCTTGGCAGAAAGACCATGCTGCAATTAAAATGCTGAGATCCTGAGACACATTATCCTACTCTGACCTTTAGGAACAAATAGTGGCTGGGGATAAAGTCTAATAGAATAGCTAATGATTCAGTGATGTATGCCTATGTAATGAAGCAACTCCTGGACGCCAGAATCCATGGGAGCTTCCATGTTTTGCAATGGGCTAGTTTGGGTTACCTGTCTTAGTTATTTTTCCATTGCTGTGATAATACACTATGACTAAAATAATAAGTAAAAGAAGGTGTTTAATTTGCTCTATCAGTTTCAGAAGAATAGAGTTCATATGGTGGGACAAAGGCATTGGGGCAAGAACAGCAAGGATCTTACATCTTGATCCACAGTAGAACTCAAAGAGAAAGAAACACTGGGAATGACAAGGGCTTTTGAAACTCGAAGGGAATACACACACACACACACACACACACACACACACACACACACACACACACACACACACACCTCATCCTAAAAAGCAAACCTCTTGGTCCTTCCTCCAAATTTCCACCTACAGAAAAACAAATGTTCAAATATATAAACACATCTATTAGGGACATCACCCACAGACTGTTCCCACCTGGGGAGGCATCCCATATGCATCTACCAAACCCAGTTACTATTGCTGATACCAAGAAGTACTTGCTGACCAGAGCCGGACATGGAGGTTCCCTGAGAAACTCTGCCAGCGCCTTACTGATACAAATGAGGAGGCTTACAGCTAACTGGACTGAGCATGGAGACACCCAGGGAGGAGTTAAAGAAAGGACTGAAGAAGCTGAAGGGATTTGCAACTCCGTAGGAAGAACAACAATATCAACAAACCAGACCCCCCCAGAGCTCCCAGGACTAAACCACGAACCAAAGAGTACACATGGACAGACCAATGGCTACAACCTCATATGTAGCAGAGAACAGTTTGTCTGGTATCAATAGGACAAGAAGCCCTTGGTCATGTGAAGGCTATTGTCCCCAGTATAGGGTTGCCAGGGTGTTGAGGTTGGAATGTGTGGATGGGAGTGGAAGCATCTTCACAGAAACAGGGAAAGGGGGAAGAGGGTTAGGAGAGGGCAGAGAGGGAATAACATGTTAAATGTAAATACATAAAATAGCCAATAAAATAATCAATCAATCAAAGTGCCATATTACTCACTTACCACTGTGTTAGGACAGATGTATGCTCACTACAATCTTAAGAATGCTGCTTAAAGATGAGTTTTTATAACATCATTAAATTATATACAAATGCCTTAAAAGTAGATATAGGTTTTGTTGAGTATCGGCTTTTGTAGTAAGATCTGATATTTATTTTGAGTTTCCTCAGTTTCTGTTGTTATGTTTCCCTTTTCATTTCTGATTTATCTATCTTGTTGATTTCTCAAAGAATTAACACCTGGTTTTGTTGATTAACACCTGGTTTAGTTCTTTTTGTTTCTATTTGGTTGAGTTAAATCTGGAGTTTGATTATTTCCTGCTGTCTACTCCTTTTTTGTGTATTTGCTTCTTTTTGTTCTAGGCCTTTCAGGTGTGCTGTCAAGTTGCTAGTGTGTGATCTCTCCAGTTTCTTTTTGGAGGCATTCAGGGCTATGAGTTATCCTCATAGCACTGCCCTCATTGGGCCCCATGAGTTTTGGTATGTTGTACCTTTGTTTTCATTAAATTCTAAAAAGTCATTAATTTCTTTCTCTATTTTTTCCTTGAGTAGAGAATTGAGTTATCATTGAATAGAAAATTGTTCAGTTTCCATTTTTTATGTGGGCTTTGTGTGGGTTGTTTGTTCGTTTGTTTGTTTGTTTGTTATTGAAGACCAGCCTTGGCTTCTATAAAGCAAAGGATACTGTCATTAGGACAAAACGGCAACCAACAGATTGGGAAAAGATCTTTATCAATCCTACATTCAATAGAGGACTAATATCTAATATATACAAAGAACTCAAGAAGTTAGACTCCAGAGAACCAAATAATCCTATTTAAAAATGGGGTACAGAATTAAACAATTCTCAACTGAGGAATATCAAATGACTGGAAAGTACTTAAAGAAATGTTCAACATCCTTAGTCATCAGTGAAATGCAAATCAAACAACCTGATATTCTACCTCACACAAGTCAGAATCACTAAGATCAAAAACTCAGGTGATCGCAGATTCCAGTGCAGATGTGGAGAAAGAGAATCACTTCTCCATTGTTAGTGGGACTGTAGGCTGGTACAGCAACTCTGGAAAATAGTCTGGTTGTTCCTCAGAAAATTGGACATAGTACTACTTGAGGACCCCGCTATTCCACTCCTGGGCATATACCCAAAATATGTTCCAACATATAACAAGGACACATGCTCCACTATGTTCATAGCAGCCTTGTTTATAAGAGACAGAAGCTAGAACTAACACAGATGTCCTTCAACAGAGGAATGGATGCCGAAAATGTGGTACATTTACACAACGGAGTACTACTCACCTATTAAAAAAAATGACTTCATAAATATTTTAGGCAAATAGATGGAACTAGAATATATCATGAGTGAGGTAACCCGATCGCAAAAGAAAACACACGGTATGCACTCACTGATAAGTAGATGTTAGATTAAAAGCTTGGAATACCCAGGATATAATTTATTGGCTACATGAAGCTCAGGAAGAAGGAAGCCCAAATTGTGAATATTTCAGTCCTTTTTAGAAGGGGAAACAAAATACTCACAGGAGGAAATAAGGAGACAAAGTGTAGAGCAGAGACTGAAGGAAAGGCCATCCAGAGACTGCCACACTTGGGTATCCATCCCACATGCATTCACCAAACCTAGACATTATTGGCTCCTGCTGACAGAAGCCTGATATTTTTTTTCTCCTGACAGGCTTTGCTAGATTCTGACAAATACAGAGCTGGATGCTTACATCCCACCATTGGACTGAGAACAGGGGCTCCAATGAAGTAGTTTGACAAAGGACTGAGGTAGCTTAGGGAGTTTGTAACCCCACAGGAAGAAAAACAGTATCAACTACCTAGGTGCCCCAGAGCTCACATGGAGTAAACCACCAACCAAACAGTATACATGGAGTGACCCCTAGCTCCAGCCACATATGTAGCAGATGATGGCCATGTCGGACATCAATGGTAGGAGAGCCCCTTTGTCTTATGAAGGCTTGATTCCCTGGTGTAGGGAAATGTCAAGGCAGGGAGACATGAGGGAATGGGTGGGTGGGTGGGGAGCACCCACATTGAGGCAGGGGATGGGGGAATTGGATAGAGTGTTTCCAGAGGGGAATTCAAGCAAGGGGATAATATTTGAAATGTATATTTTTAAAAAATCCAATAAAAATGAAAAAAGTAGGTATACAGAAATTTGTATATATTCCTTATATATGCTATATACATTTTCAACATTTCTTTTTTTTTTACTTTTTGTATAGTAATATTTTGTGTGCATAATGTTTTAGCCATGTACCACATATGTATCTGGTGCCTACACAGACTAGAAAATATCTTCTGATCTCTTAGAACAGGAACCCACAGTTGTTACACTGAACAACTTAAGGAAGAATAACCAATGTTCTTAAACACTGAGCCATATCTCCTACCTGTCTATCATTTCTTTAAAATCACTTTTTTTGCCTTAAATCACAAAGGCAAACAAATAAAATAAAGTAAAAATAAAATAAATATTTATTCACTTAATGAGTTTTTAAATGGTGTTGGTTAAATAATATTGACCTTCAGAAACTAATAGTGAGAAATATCAATACCCAACTCTCACCAATAGACAAGTTGTCCAGACAAAAATTTAATGAAGCAGTATTGAAGCTAACTGATGTTTGAACCAAAAGGACATGACAGATATTTACAGAACATTTTATCCAAACACAATAAAGGCTACTCTATAAGGCAAGTTCATAGCACACACACACACACACACACACACACACACACACACACACACAGAGAGAGAGAGAGAGAAAAAAAAAGAAAAAAAGAATAGAAGAGTAGAAATCCTAATTGGAATGTAAGAGCACATCTGAAAAAAACAATAAAACAATACAAAGTATAAATGAAACAAAAAGTTGATTTTTTTGAGGAAAATCAATGAACTAGACACAGTTTATCTAATCCAACTAAAAAGCACAGAGAATATCCATAATAACGAAGTCAGAAATAAAAAGGAGGACCTAACAGCAGATACTGAGGAAATGCAGAGAATCATAAACACATACTATAAAAACTGAAGTTCACAAAATGGGAAGATCTAAATAATAATAATAATAATAATAATAATAATAATAATTTTTATTAATAGGCACCAGTTACAAAAGTTGAAACAGTACATGATAAGCAATTTAAACATTGAAATGAAAATAGTCATTAAAACTCTCACAACCACAAAAGAACAGGACTAGATGCTTTTAGTGCAGAATTCTACCAACATTTCAAAGAATGTTGATGCCAATACTATTTAATTTTTTTCACAAAATAGAAACAGAAGAAACAGTGCCTAATTCATTTTATGGTGCTATACCCTAAAAACCAAACCACATAAAGACCGAACAAAGAAAGAGAATTACTGACTAATTTTCTTGTCAACATAGATTTGCACTTTATCAGAAAAGAAACGTAAACACCAACTAGCAAGAAACACTTTATCTGAAATTGTGTACTACCCCCAAGATACACTATGCCCATAATGGCAAAAAGCTTATGAGAATCAGTCAGTAACTGATTATACTTGAGACCCACTCCACAGCATAGAACCCACACCCAACACTGCTTTTGTGACCAAGAACCTGAGCCTAGATAGCCCAGGAACCTAGGGTAAAACCAAATAATACTCGTCTTAAAAACATAAAAATAATGTAGAAATAAAGTGACTGGTAATTATATTATGCAAATTCAGAAAATAGGTAGAGAGTAAGAAACTTAGGAGCACTCAGCCCTAAATGGAAAATCTTCATTCAATCCCTCCTCTCAGAGCTCAGTGAACCAATTGAAAGAGGTGGGAGACAAGGAGTAAGAACCAGAGGGGATAGAGGACACCAAAACCAACATCTTCTAAATCAACCTGAAAAAAGTTCATATGCACTCACAGAGACTGGAGAAGCAACCATGGGGCCTGTATATGTCTGCGCCATGTCCAATGCATATATATGATGGCTGTCAGTTCAGTGTTTATATGAAATTCCTGAGTGTACACATAAGTGAACCTCTGATTCTCATATCTTTTTTGGGGGAGAGCTCTATTTTCTTGTGTTTCTTTGTCTAGTCCAACTTTGATGTGATGGTGTTTGCTTAATATCCAATATCAAAAGAAAACTGAACCACACAGTTAATTTAATATACAAGCTATAATATTCAATTTTTTAATGGAATAAAGTTTAGTGGTCTGGCACAGCATTTTTACATTTTTTAAGAGGAGGTTAAATTCAGTTAAGAGTAAAGAAAGAGTAGATGAATATAAATGCCCTCATGTAAGCGTGTACAACAAATTATATATTATATTTATATGTTACATCATTTTATTATGTATTACTCTTAATAATTCTAATTAACTAACTACACACTAATATTACTTTAAAAAATTCAAGTAAACTTTGGGACCTCACTGTGTTTATTGAGGTTTTTCATATCCCAGGACTTTCCTTATTTTTCTTCTGAGATATTAAACTCACACATCCATAGTACTGTCCCTGTTGCATTAATGGCTACAGTATCTTAGTCAATCTTTGAGAATTTTCTCTGATTTGTTTTCTTTTCTCATAATTTTTGTACAATGGGAAAAGACAACAAACTAACAAAAAAAATCTAAAAGCATGCCAGCCAATATTGTTCAAAAGAGAGTGCTGACAACTGGTAAGATCACTGTTCTTCTCATTGATTGTTTGAAAATAAGCAGGGCAGGTTCTCAGGGTCCAATTTTCTCTTCCTTTCAAGTCCTTCAATCTTGTGTCAATGCCTTGAAAGCTTCGAGTTCATAGCAATTATTCTGCAAGTCACTCTTTTCAAGCTGAGTGATGCTAGGTGTAAGAGGCCCTTTCTAAAAGCAAATGTTGACTGTGATTTATTTTGCTTTTGTCTGCCTCTAAAAGTAACAAAAAGTAAGTTATAGTATACTTATTGTTAAGAAATATAAACAGTGAAAGTGAAAAACTGAAGTTAAAACATCCAAAAATCAATAAGTTAAAATCAAGAAAAATATAGAGTTATTCTAGCATACTAGCATTTCCTACATTCTCACCCATCCATAATACTTATGATGTTGGAATACCACTTGCTACATGTATCATTTGGGACTATGACATTGTCAAAAGAATAATGAACAGATAAGGGTATTTTGAAGCAGAAGAAAATAATCTGAAATGATTTAACATTATTTCCCATCTACCCAAGGTTCAACTAGCTTTGCCACACACCCACCATAAAGAAAATGTAAAGTATGAGATGAAAAATTCACATATTTAAATGTATTAACTGGGAACTAAATGCTTGATTTTATATACTATCCACTATCCTGACAAAATGAATTGTAAACTCTCAATATATATATATATATATGTATAAAATCTTGAAGCTTCTCGGAAAGCCCAACCATTCCTAATTAATACAGTCAGCATATCTGAAATGATTACACAATAGTACAGCAATAACTGGAGGGGTACAAATAAAATATTTAACTTAATTCGAAGAGAGACAGACACAAATTGATATTTTCTTTCATTACAGAATCTCATATCTCATATCTGCTGTTGTGCCCTTTTACATTTCTGAAAAATTCTTCTGACAAGAAAAATTGAAATTCTTTGGGCCAGAGTGATGGGCCATTGGGTAAGAAGACTTGCTGCTCTTCCACGGAACCCAAGTCCGAATCCAGCACCCATGTGGGGCAACTCACTCCTGCTTGTTATCCCAGCTGTACTGAATCCATAGCCCATGTCTAGGCTCTGAAGGCGTTTGTATACAGGTTCTAGACGTGAACACATACACATATCCATAACATTAACAATTATAAAATTATGACTTCTATAGGAATATAAGGCAGGAATATAAGGTATAAGGAATATATACATTTAGTCATGTACACATAATATTTTGGTCACTGAAAGACCTCAAATATATCACATATGCAAATATGCCATGTTCATTTTGGTTCCCGTGAAAATGGGTTGAGGATGCAAATAAGTAGGATGCTTGTTTAGTGTGTGCGAGTTTGATCTCCAATACTAGAAAAATGAAACCATTTTTTGGTCTTGTTATTTATATGGACTTAAACATTTCATGTTCTATGTATCTGTTTAACCATACCTTTCTATATTTATATACACAAATACCATTTGTAATACATTTGTCTATAATACTTAATATGACACCATAGAATGGTTGTAGCCTTGAAGCATTAAAACGTACAATGTACCCTAGGCATGCAGCAGGCTATACTGTGTAGGTTTGTGTATGTATGTTCTGTAATATTTACTTAAAGATGAAATGTACATTTCTCAGAAAATATTTCTGTCATTTTAACAACACATGATTGACATTTTACAGAACAGATTTGAAATATCAATAAATTTCACTGTCATCATTCATATTGCCAAGGCTTGTATGCTGATGCCAACTCTTGCACCTGTGCAGAGGCTGGGATGGACCCAGGATTTTCAGCTACCCAGAACTTAAAATGTGACAAACTGAAATATTATTTCTGGTAGGCAGTTTCAAATAACCAACTCTTGTATGAGTACAACTTTAGCACATCAGAGATCCTTTCTTTTATTTTATTTCTTCTTATTAAGTGTCTTAGTTAGGGTTTTACTGCTGTGAACAGACACCATGACCATGACAACTCTTATAAAGACATTTAATTGGGCCTGCTTAGAGGTTCAGAGGTTCAATCCAATATCATGAAGGCAGGAGCATGGTAGCTCTTAGGCAGGCATAGTGCTGAAGGAGTTAAAAGTTCTATATTTTTATCTAAATGCAACTAGGAGAAGACTGGCTTTCAGGTAGAAATAGAAATATTGACACATTCAATCTTAAAAACATTAAATTGAAGACAGGGGGTAGGAAGCATAGCCTATCTCAGGATGAACGTGTTAAAGCCCACGTCCTCAGTGACATATATAACATGTAATGTATATTACCCCATTTTAAGGTCCAGGCACACCACACTACCATATTCCACCCTGGTTCCCTTGGATCCTTGGATATGCAGATGAAAGACACACACACACACACACACACACACACACACACACACACACACACACACACACACACACCACACACACACACACACACACACACACACACACACACACACACACACACACATACACACACACACAGAGTGCAAGACTATTAATTTAGTAATTCTTGGATGGTATATATACACACAAAAACGATAAAAGTCTGGGGATGGGGGTGAAGTTTGTTCTCAGTCTATTGAGAGTCACATGACTCCAGCTCCTGAAAGCTAGAGCAAAGTAATAGGAACACTGCTAGCAAGTGCTTAAGTCAAGAGACTGGGAACTCCTGCTGAGCAGCAGGCTGACTATTTCCCTGAATGCTAGGAGGGAGGCAGTAAGAAACAAATAATAAAGCTACCTGTCTCTAGCCAGCAAAATACCAAAGGATAGGTTTTAAATTTTGATTTAACTGTTTTTAGGAACAGTAGTATGTATAATACTAATTGTTTAAATGTTCTTGAATATACAGATGTTAAGAGTTGCAGAAGAGAGAAGTTAAGGGAGAGTGATACAGTAAGGAGGAGGAAATTTAATTAAGTTAATTACAGAGAAACAGAAATATTGACACATTCAATCTTAAAAAACATTAAATTGAAGACAGGGGGTAGGAAGTCTAGCCTATCTCAGACAATAAAAATTTAGGCCTCGAGAATTATATAAAGAGAGAGACTGGAAATGGGCTTATACAGTAATCAGAAGGGAATTTAAATTTATATTTATAAATAATTTAATTTAGTCCATGATCTCATGAAGGTCAGGACAGGGGAAAGAAGAAGCACTGTCTCATCAGTTAATATTTGTTTAGACTGATTTATTACTTTGAAATGTTTTAGGTATCAAAATGAGTATGATTATGAGTTTGGTGGTTATATTAAAATTCATCTAGGAATTCCTCAAGGTAAGCATTTAATGATTTTCAGTAACTGGACCAAGGATAGGTTATTTTGGGGGAGTGACTCTGTGTTTATGCTAACAGAATAAGAGAGAGGGCATTGGAGTCATGTGGATCAGATATGCCATGGAGAGACCCCCGCAAAAAAGTAGAAAACTTCAAGAAAATCCAACAAGGCAGTTTAAGATTAATCATGTCATCCTTCACATGATATGAATTAAGACTTATTAAAATGGGTTATTGATGAAACTAACTCATAAAAAATGCTATCTTTTACCTGCTCAAACAAAGAGCAAAATTTCATCCTTAACTAAAATGTGAACCCTACACAATCCATATGAATATCTTTTATCCATTTTTATTCGATATTTTCTTTATTTACATTTCAAATTTTATCCACTTTCCTGGTTTCCCCTCCAGAAACCCTCTATTGCATCCCCCTTTCCCCCTGCTTCATAAGAATGCTCTCCCACCCATCCAGTCATTCCTTCTAGTCTCCCCACCCTGGTATTAACCTACACTGGGGCATCCAGTCTTCACAGGCCCACTGATACACAAGGGTGCTACATATGCAGCTGGAGCCATGGGTCACTCTATATAAACTCTTTGGTTGGTTGTTTAGTTCCTGGGAGCTCTGAAGGATCTGGTTAGTTGATATTGTTGTTTTCTTCCTATAGGATTGCAAAACCCTTCAGTTCCTTCAGTCCTTTCTCTAATTACTCCATTGGGGACCCCATTCTCAGTCCATCTGTTGGCGGCCAGCACCCAGCTCTGTATTTGTCAGGCTCTGGAAGAGCTTCTCAGGAGAAAATTATTTCAGGTTCCTATCAGCATGTACTTCTTGGCATCCATAATAGTGTCTGGGTTTTGTAACTGTAAATGGGATGGACCCCAGGTGGGTCAGTCTTTGGATGGTGTTTCCTTCTGTCCCTTCCCCACACTTTGTCTCCATATTTCCTCCCATGACTATATTGTTTCCCCTTCTAAGAAGGACTGAAGCATTCACATTTTGGGCTTCTTTCTTCATGTGCTTCATGTGGCCTGTGAATTATGTCTTGGGTATCCCAAGCATTTAATCTAGTATCCACTTGAGTGCCTACTATGTGTGGTCTTTTGTGATTAGGTTAGCTCACTTATCAGTTAAGTTATCACTTATCAGCTCAGTTAACTTAGGTTAACTGATTTTATCTAGTTCCATCCATTTGCCTAAAAAATTTATGAAGACATTGTTTTTAGAGATGCTGAACAGATCTGATTAGCCCCCTGCTTCCAGTTATTGCCCAAAACATTTTGGAACACTGCAACTGATTACAAGTCATCTTGCTTCATCCGACCTTGCAGACAGATCTGGCAAAAACTTCAGTCAAGCTCTGAATCTTCCAAAGATGCAGAGACTGGATAACAGATGCTAAAGCTAGCTTTCTCAAGTCTAACCAAATTTTCTAATATTCCCACACTTACCCTCCGCTTTAGAGAATTTCTTGTCACACCTATTCAGCAGAAAGAAGCTATGGAGAGACATCAGTCTAATTACCTGGGTTTGGCTGTCTAGAAACAGTTATTTTACCAATTAAAGAAGGTTGTCATGTTAAAGAATAATCTGGAAATAATCATAATTTTGAACATGGAGGAAAAAGAAGGGAAGGATTATTAAATTTTATCCTGAACAAAGCATTGTGTAACCATAGCCTTATATTGATAAAAATCTTTGAAATTGGTGCAAAATTGAAGTTAAAATTTCTTATATTGGTATAGAAATTATATACTGATAAAATTAAAGTTTTCATTGGTATAAATCTATATATTGATACAAAATTTGAAATTAACATTGCTATTCCTAGGTAGGCATTGTGCCTATGCAACCTATTTAAAACCTTATAAAAGGCTTTGGCTCAGTCCTTCTAGTAGCTGCTTTACAAATAATTTAAGATGATTAAGTAACACAGGTGTAAGGGTCAGATAACAAAATCATGGTTATGATAGATTTGATTAAATTATAATAAAGTATTTCTAGTTTACTCAATAGAAATGGCTAAGAGTAGTAAAGGTTTAACAGTTCAGAGATAAGTTAGTCTTCAAAAGCATCAGAAATCTACAGAATGTAGCATTTAATTTTATTTCATTATTATGGATCTTTTGACCATGAGACATGCCTATCTCTTAGCAACTTACCATTCCTCTTCAAAAAAAAATAGAGCATCTTTACCTCTGGACAAGGTTGGTCTTATTGTGACTTGGTAGCCTCTAGAAAGAAATTGCTTATATCATCTGCAGACAATATACTGTCCAAAATGACAACAACAACAACAACAACAACAAACTCATTGGTGGGATAGTTTACTACTAAGCTCTGCCAACACAGGGTATGCTAGTCCTTCATATTTCTTGCCCTATAAAAAGTCTGCCAGGTGGTTCTCAGCCAGAAGGCTGAAGACAGATATCCCAGTATTATAAGAAATTAGGGGCTTTCCAGCTAGTCAGCTGTCTCTATAACTGTTTAAGTTTTGGAAACTATGTTTGGAGGTGCCTATATACTCAGGCAATACGTAAATCATTATTAGATTCCTGATGGGGTTGAAGACTATAGTTCCATAATCAAGCTCAAGTTGTTTACCATTGAAAGACATTTTATAGAGTAAAAGACATGGTATTCAGATGGTGTTACAGGCTAAAATCTAAACATAATTCAGGGATAGAATTATAACTCTTTAAGTTAGGAATGATGCAAAAGTACTTTATCTAATTGAAAAATATGATGGACTGGATGTTAATTGTATATCATACTTTGTAATTTCCATGATTGTTATAGTTTTGTTCAATTTGTGTGTGAGAGAAGAGTTTGTTTTTATGTTTTATTTTCTTTTAATTGGACATTAAAAGTGAGATGTAGGAGGTAGCTCTGATGGTTTGATCAGGAATCTGCATGTGAACACCAAGGGTCCTGTTTTCCAATTGGTTCTTGATTGATCAATAAAGATGCTAGTGGCTAATGGATAGGTGGAAGAGGTGGGACTTCCAGGTTCCAGCTAGCTAGGAGATGCAGAAGGGGAAAGAAAATTCACCATGCATCAGAGGGAAAATCACCATCTATGTGAGAGCTCAGATGGAGTGGCCACTGGCTGCTTCCCCAGGTGTGGGATTAGAAGTGCAACAAAGCTGAGGGCAGATGTAGGATATTGAACAAAGGGAAGGTAGCTGGGCAACTAAGCTAAGGGCATATTTTGAGTGTTGAGATAGGAGTAAAGAAAATGCTAGCCAAAGGATGCTTAGAATATCCTAGCCATTGGCCACTCTCATCTTTATGATTGATCAAGAGCCAGTTGGGGAACAGGACATTCACTGTTCACAGACAGATTCTTATCAAAGCATCAGAACTACTCCCTATAAACATACTTCTACCAACAAGGCCATACCTCCAAATAGTGCCATCCACGGGACAAGCATAGTCAAACCACAACATCAGGCTTCAAATTAATTTAGGAATTCATACTACATTTTCAGAGTTGTGATCTGACTGGTACCCAGTCACTCACCTATCGCCCATACCACTAAGTTTGATTTTGTTTTCTGAAACCATAAATGACACCTCTTTAATTTGAAGCAGATAATTTCTTTACTCAGAGATAGCATAAGTTGCTAAAGAGCAGGCTAGTTCTACTCTGTTATTTTTGTAGCTTCTACTGAAAATATGACCTCTTTGGAATTAGAACTATGAAGGTAGAGTACACACATAGTATGGAAACATAAGTTTGCTGTTGTAGACAAGGAATATGTATGACTTTCAAACCAGAATAATATCTAATTAAACTTAACTAGTTTCTTTTATTTTGATATTTTTATTCACAAATCTTTATGTTGTTGAAAAGATAAGGGAACATTGATACAATGAGAAAAGTAATTTCCAAACTAGGTCCTTTTTAAAATCATTTATTATTGTCACTATGGCTTTAATGCTCTACCAATGCTAAAATTAATCACACTCTATATACAATGATTCCATGTTTATAAAATAAAATTTTGTGTTCTGTGAACCACTTTTCCAATAAAATTCCAATCAATGCAAACTTATTGGAGTGAGTAAACTAGCACTATAATTCTCCTTCAGTGAGAAAATTTCTATCATGAATTCTTCACAGTGAATGTTTTTATTTAGTTAACCTTATCTTGTTCTTACCTTTTTAGAATTAGTTTGTGTGTTAACTTTCTAAATGATTTTGCTAAAATTTAAGTTTTCTTAAAAAGTATAATCTGGTAAGAAATTCCATGTAGTATTGTTTTATTAGTAATCTGATTTTTATTTTACCTGATTTCAATATAAACATCTAGAAACTTATGCATCCTGAGTGGGGTTGTACCAATCAACCGTAAGCTGATGGTGCTGTGTTCAGAGTGCTGAGACCTGTGTGATAACTTACCACAACTCCCCCCATGATGGCTAAAGAAAGTTAATAAGGTATCAGGCATCCCTTAAGTACTGTTGACCTTTGTTGTGGAATGCCTGTAAGATCCCTATGGCTTGAAGTGAGATAAAAATAAGATAGTGATGTTCTTAGTCTGAAATATTTAATCATTTTCTTTCTGCTTTTAAAGACCTGCTTATTGCTGTGGACTGAGGAGGAATGGTCTTTTTATTGCTATCCAAAGAGAAACAACTAAAGGAAATAAAACAATTTTCTTGCTCTGCAGCAAATTTCATAGATAATTATAATGTACACCTTTGATGTTCACCTTTATAAACCTTCCTTTAGTCCTTTCAGCACTGGTCTGCTGTCTGGCTCTAAGGCTGCTATCCTGCTAGTAGTTAAGAATAAATTTATTTAATCTAAATTTGAATTGAGCCTAAGTCGTTGATCTTTCCCAGTAGATTCAAGTACCACAATGCCTGGCTCTTTATTCTCTGCTCTTTTCTTCTCTGTCTCTCTCTCTCTCTCTCTCTCTCTCTCTCTCTGTCTCTCTGTCTCTCTCTCTCTCTCTCTCTCTCTCTCTCTGTCTCTCTCTCTCTCTCTGTCTCTCTGTCTCTCTCTCTCTCCTTTTTTTTTTTTATTTATTTATTCCCAGAAATCCAAGTTCTATATGACAAAAATTTCTTAAAAATATTTCTTGAGCAAAGAGGAGGGGAATGGGATGAAGAACTCATAGAGAAGGAGACTTGGAAGGGGGCAACATTTGGAATGTAAATAAATAAAATAAATTAATAAAACATATTCCTCGAATCTTTCTAACCTGAAAATGATATTTTTTTGGTCATAATCATTTCTCTAAAGCACCCTATTACAAAGAATCAAAGCTGCTCCTTGCCTCCCAAACTTATCTCTTTTCTCTCTTAGGGAGATTTTGTTTATTCAACAGTTCCTAATTATATTCTATGTAAACTATTGTATGCCATCCTGGGGGTGCAACTTTGGTGACACATTTTCATTATGACAGATCTTTCCAAGGTTTGTGCCAGGTGCTTATGAATACAAATTAATAAATATACTCTGAAAAGAAAAATTAAGCAATGATTAAAAGGATAAATAAAAAGCTTCTTGGAAAATATACAATTTAATTCCATTTCTTTCTCTCCTTCTTTCTATCATTCTTTCTTTCCACTTAGGAAATGTGATGGGAAAGATCATCTATTCGGGACAGCAGGACCACCATTTGTAGATGCTTGGGTGTGGACATCACTAGTGTTGCAGTAGAAGACTCACGTAAGAGCTTCCAGTCTGAGAAAGGCACTTTCATATTTTATCCTGGGTCATAGTACACTAGGGCTTTGAGACAGAATAATGAAAATTATATTTGGTTTGTATATAATTAGCGTTTACATAATGAAAATAATATATCTAAGAAGAAGTTAAGGAGTAGAGATTCATTGGGTATTTCTCGGTTTGAGAGAAGATGGTATCGGATGTCAAAAGACAGCAGGAGAGTAAGAGGCTCATTCAACCCTCCAAAAGGGCCATGACTCACAGGTTGAAAAATTACTTATTTATTTATTTAGTAATATATATACACATATGAATATATAAAGTCCTAAATGAATATATACTCCTAAATATGTGTATATATGCATCATATATTGTATATTAATTACATTATATTCTGAACAAATATTTTAGAAAAACACATAATAGGAAAAGATTGTGAAAGTGTCAGTATAGTTAGAAGAAAGGGATCCAAAAGCAGGCAATGTAGTCAGAGACCCCTGCTCCCACCTTAGGAGTCCCACATGAAAACCCAGCTGCCCAAAATGTTACGCACAGAGGGCCTATGTCTATCCCAAGCATGTTTTCTGGTTGGTAGTTCAGCCTCTATGAGCTCCTTTGGGCCCAAATATTTCATTCTATAGGGTTGCTTATGGTGTCCTTGACCCCTCTGGCTCCTTCAATTCTTCCTCCCTGTGGGACAGTAAAAGGTAGCCTGGTTCCTGATTGAGCTAAGAATACAGACTCTGGTGTCTGTAGAAGAGACAGGATGGTAGGCATTTCATCTGACTCATGGGGAACCAGGCACTGTCATAAGTCACAGCCCTCCATAGATTTATGGCCATCAGTCTTCTAAGGGCAACTCCCCAAGCCCCTCCACAGGTAGAGGATGTAACCACAGGTACCTAAAAGCATGGAGACATAGCCAATAAACGTTCCTTCCCAGACACTCCTCTCTACAAAAGTATTTAATCTCAGGCCCACATTGAGAAGTGGAGTACAGTTTCATTCATCCACCTTCTGCCATGACAATAAATGTCTTAAAACCATGGACTGCCTCCTTTCATTGCGATCAGCCGTGGGAAACCACAAAGAAGGGCTTCACCTACAGAGCTGCTGTCTAATCTGCTGTAGAAGGCCTATCTGTGCTCCCAGCCACAGCTGCCACCAAGCCACCACCACACATTCACCAAGCCTTCAACCTATACTCAAAATGTCAAGGACTCCCCACAGGACCAGCTAGAGTCTCCCTTCTTTTCCCCCTCAGGCCCAGGCTAGATGAAGCACACAGCCCCAATTCTGTCATTCTCAGTTCTTCCGAGCCTTTCAGTGGTACCTAGATGCCCTAGAGCCTGAAAATCTGAAGGCCCCAGGAACTGCTTAGGCAGCTCAGGCAGTCTGTGCCTCAGACCACACTTCAGCACTCCCAGAGCAGTGTCCTGAAGCTTCCCTATAACCTGACACCTGCCTGGTGAGAACTTGTTGGGGTAAGAGTGGTCAAACTTCCTGTGTCCTGCCTCCCTGAGCGGCTAAGCCCTGTGTCAGAGCAGTCATGGGACCCCATGACCCTATAGTCTCTGTCTTCCATATGATTCAGTGTCTTCCACTGAATGTTTGGCTGGGCGTCTTTGCCACAGTGTCTGTCCGTTATGAGTGAAGCCTTTCTGATGACAGTTAAGATAGGTCCCTATTTGCAAGAATAGAAAGTATAGTGTCAGAGGTAAGCTCCCTCTCATGGCATGAGTCTCAAGTGGACGAGTCATTGGTTGGCCTGTTCCCTAGATTCCTGCTCTATCTTTACCCCTGCATATCTTTTAAGCTGAGTAAACTGTAGGTCTAAGTCTCATTTGCCTGCTTGCAGGGTATGGTCAGTTCAGAATCTAGAACCCCCATGGTTAGGACTCTTAGCTAAGTTTACCCTAATAGATTCCTAGTTTTCATTGTCCTAGGTTGCTAGCTCCTCCCAGAAATTCCCACACCCAGTACTCTCTCCCTCGGTTACCTCATCTCTCCTGTTCCCATCCCCATGCCCTCTCCATCCAGTCACCTCCAGCAAACCCCTGTCTAATATGTTTCCTCTTCTCAGTAGATCTACCTCAAAAAACAGCTATACCACTCCTGAGCATATACCCAAAAGAAGCTTGTCTATACCACAAAGACACTTGCTCAACTATGATCATATCACCTTTATTTATAATAGTCAGAAACTGGAAACAACCTAGATGTCCCTCAGCCAAAGGATTGATAAAGACAATATGGCACATTTACACATGGAGTACTACTCAGCTACAAAAACCAATGACATCATGAAATTTAGAAGCAAATGATGGAACTAGAAAAGATTGTCCTGAGTGAGGTAACCTAAGCCCAGAGAGACAAACATGGTAAGTATTCAGCTAAGTGGATATTAGTCATAAAGCACAGGAAACCATGACATATGCCACAGACACAAATAAACTAAGTTATGAGGAACACCCAAGGGGAGATGCTTGACTGTTATGTTCTCTTTGGTTGATTGTGCTTTGTCACATCTTGGCTACTTCTTGATGACTCTGATTGGCTCTTTAAAACCAGGTTCTATTTTTGTTTTGTGTGTACATGTATGTGCAAGAATATAATGTATGTGCAGATATATAATCCAGAGTCAGAGATTAGATCTTTCTGCTTATCATTCTCTGCAGTATTTTGTGAGATAGGGTCTCTCATTCAACTTGCAGCTTACCAATTTGTTGAAGCTGGCTGGGTTGTGAGCCCCAGAAAAATGCTCTAGCACTAGGTTTATAGAACTACAATGCTACACCCATCTTGTAGATGGGATGTAGGAATCTGAACTCAAATCCTCAGGTTAACACAGCAAACACTTTATCCACTTACTCCATCTCCACAGGTCCCAAGGCTCCAACTATGTTTATTTTTGTCTCATACACACATTTGCAGTGTCCACACCTATACATATACATGTACATATACATATATTTCATATACAAACATACAGAAACACGCGTGCACACACACACATATATTCTGGGATTTAAACTCGAACTCTGCATGTTACATAAATGAGTTTTACAATATAACATGGTGGGTTGGTTTATAGCCTAAACACAAATATATTTTTAATTTAATGCCATGCTCTATTTTTATCAATAGTGAAGAAAATGAATTAATCTTCCTTTATCTGGCAAACAAGTCAGTAAGTGAGCTACTGAATATGTATCCTATGGTCCTACAGAAGAATCTGTGAAATAGCACATCTACCTCATCTAATCCCAGATGCTGATGATGGAGAGAAATCTACAATATTACTTCTTGTCAGGTAAGAAGAAAAAGATATAAGAGCATGCATTTCCATATTTATTACAAAGTAATAACTTAGGGATAGTTACATCTCCTATGAGACCCTCTAGAGAGCTATTGAACTTTAAAAATTAGCTGTCTGCTATAATAAATATCCAATTTCAATGTAAATGACTCCTTCACAGACTATCATTTTGAAAATTTAAAGAGTCCTAAAGTCCTGGAACAAGAAATGTGTTAACAGCCAATGTAACAGGATCAGTATCTACGGAAGAGGTAGTATATCCACGTGATCTGGACTTCATTATCTAATAGGAGCTATTTAGGTCTGAGACCACTCACTGCAAAAATGTACCAATACTGAATTCTAACTTTGAAATTAGAATTTAGCATTTTGGGAACAGTAAATGTAAGATGATGGGGTCATGGCTCAGTCAGCAAAGGTGAAGTGTTCTCTACATAAGCATAATTAGCTGAGATTGGATCCCCAGCACAAATGTACAAGTTAAAAATCCAATAGCTAAAAGACATTCTCAAAGTAAGATAGAAAGTTTTCATCTCAGTTTTTGACTATATATATATATATATATATATATATATATATATATACTAGTACCTAATAATTTCAATCTATCACACAGTATGAATGTTTATTAAATTAGGTATGTCAAAATACAGGCTATTGAATTGTTTCAGTGTTCACTCACAGTTGTTTAAAGTCAGTAGGAGTAATGTATGTATAGAACTGTTTAAAGAAAAGTATATTTATATTCTATCATATGTTCACAAATTCAAAAATACTTAATCTTAAGGAAATTTTTATACATAGAATATGTTGAATAAATTTCTAGGAAATGTGGCCAACTAAGGTGATGGAGACAAATATACCCTCAAACACAAGTCAATGTGACAGACTAGGTTCATTTTTTTTAATTAGCTATAAAGGAAGAATATGATAGCCCTACAAAATGAGATTAAACTAAACCCGAATCATTGAGGAGCATCTCTTCCTAATACTTATGAGATATGAGAGGTAAAAATAATCATAGGAGAGGTTAATGTGTTCACCATAGCCAATAACTATACTTCCTTATGCAGAATTAGGGTCCACACTTAGATTACATGTGTGTCACACTTATCTAAACTTAAGGATGAGAAATCATTTCTCATTGCCTTTCTTGCTTTATTCTGTCATTAATACAACTGGGTGTATATGTGTATTACATATAAATTTGTGTATAAAGTAATCTAACAAATCAGTAGAAATAGAATTTGAATATTTCATATGAAATTCTTACAAGTATAAATAATTATGCAAGTATTTGTGCCTTTAAAAAGAATAATGTGGACAGGAGAGATGACTCAGCAATTAAGAGCACTGTCTTTTCTTGCAGAGGATTCAAGATCAGTTCCTAGTACCCACATCTTGGCTCACAGCTATCTATAAGTCCAGTTTAAAAAAATCTGATGCCCTCCTCTGACTTCCGTTGTCAGCAATCATGAATATAATAGATGCACATACCTTCAGATAAAATCTTATACTATAAAATTGAATAAATAAATCCTTAAAACTGGGAATAATATAACATAATACAATTAATTGATATGTTTATAATGGTAATATTGATTGTGATTAGAAGTGCATTATACTATCAAAATTCATGGTTACTGTAAGACATTTAATACTGACCATTAGTTAAAATAAAGATATAAAATATATTAAAGATTTCTAAAAATAACATGGACATTTAACAAGCTCAGAGGCAGAAGTAACATCCCCACCTTTGTAGGTCTCACGATTTTTGGCTATGATACTCACTCAATATTTCACTTTCATTAATTGACTTTATTTTGATATAAAGAGATAATATTTATACAGCAATGGGTTTCAAATAATTTCCAATCCTTAAGATAAAAGCAGTGTGGTTAGAGAAATGACTTAACAGTCAAGACTGTTTAATGCTTTTCCACAGGGCCTGAATTCATTTTCCTGTACCCACATCAGCCTCTGACAATGATATCAAAGTCCAGCTTAAGTGGATCTAAAATTCAATTCTGGACAGTGAGAGCATTACAAACGTGTGTTCTACATACTCACAGGCACATATATACACATAAGTCTAAAAACCTTTAAAAATAACTTACTGTAATTTTCATACGTTATATGTTATTTGTTGCTTTCAAAACAAGTAAATTAAGAAATTACAATGAGCAAAATGAGCTCAGTGGTAACTATCTGGAAATTCCTAGACTGCATAAAATCCATATTTCTTTTGCATATGACATCATTCATAATCGACTAACCAAAAAACAATGATTGAAATACCATAGAAACATGAGTAATAATCCCGATTCATTTGTGGAAAAGTAGCCATGTCACATAATCTTAATTATTTTCTCCATTGAATTAGATAATTCATGGTCTAAGTGAATAAACTAGAAGCTATAGATTTGTATTTTATAGAGTTGAAATAATGACTAAGAATTTTTATTTGAAAAAATGGATTAAATTTTGAGCTAACATTTCTTTTTTTTACAGTCTTTTTTTTTTCTTCCTGAGCTGAGGACCAAACCCAGGGCCTTGTGCTTGCTAGGCAAGCGCTCTACCATTGAGCTAAATCCCCAACCCCCTAACATTTCTTCCAATAAATAATGACAGACAGTACTCAGCTTCTGCAGACAGAACCAAGCAATCAGCCAAATTGATGTATGCCACAAAAAAGAGTAAAGTTATGCTAGCTCCCTGAACTCTAGAATCTCCTTTCTCTGATTATTTCTGTCCTATAATTTGGAAATAGAGTGGTACTTTATCAACAAGAGTATGTGTTGAGGTCTCTACTAGTCACCAGAAACAGTTCAAACAGGGTAATTTATTCCTTTTCCATCTGAACTAAGAATATATATATATATATGTGTGTATGTATATGTATATGTATATGTATATGTATATATGTATATATGTATGTATGTGTGTATATATATATCAGTTATGCCTTCTGCAGTGTGATAGAAACTTAGCACAACTTTCTAATTCACAATTCTTCATATAGATTTATGAGTGTAGATATCAGCAAGCTCAGTATAGGTATCCATTTTCTTTCCTTAGGTGAAGTACTTTTTCTTATTTTCTGAAAGGAAGATATTAATAGCTTCTCTTTGGCATATTTAAATTAACAATATCAGTTTGAGGCTAGTATTGGATAAAATAACACAAGGATTGCAACATTAGTACAACATTTATAGTATCTAAATTGATCACTAAGTGATGTAGTATAGTATAGAATGAGGTAGTACAGCACACTAAACAAAGTAACTACTTACCTTAGTGTTAAGAACATTGCACTACCTGAGGATCCAGCTATACCTCTCCTTGGCATATACCCAAAAGATGCTCCCACATACAACAAAGACACATGCTCCACTATGTTCATAGCAGCCTTAATTATGATAGCCAAAAGGTGGAAAGAACCCAGATGCCCTTCAACAGAGGAATGGATTCAAAAAATGTGGTACATCTACATAATGGAGTACTACTCAGTTATCAAAAACAATGATTTCATGAAATTCATAGGCAAATGAAATGAACTAGAAAATTTCATCCTGAGTGAGGTAACCCAATCACAGAAAAACACAATTGGTATGCATTCATTGGTAAGTGGATATTAGCCCAAAGCTCGAATTGGCCAAGATGCAATCCACAGACCACAGGAAGCTCAAGAAGAAGGATGACCAAAATGTGGATCCTCCCACTCCTTCTTAAAAGGGGGAAAAATATCCATAGGAGATATGGAGGCAAAGTTTAGAGCAGCAACTGAAGGAACGGCCATTTAGAGCCTGCCCCACATGTGGCCGGTGTATATACAGCCACCAAAACTAGATAAGATTGATGAAGCTAAAAAATGCATGCTGAAAGGGACCGGATATAGATCTCTCCTGAGAGACACATCCAGTGCATGTCCAATAAAGAGGTCAGTGCTAGCAGCAAATCACTGTACTGAGAACAGGACCCCGTTTAGGGGCATTAGAGGAAGGATTGAAGGAGCTGAAGGGGCTTGCAACCCCATAAAAACAACAATGCCAACCAACCAGAGCTTCCAGGGACTAAACCACTACTGAAAATGTATACATGGACTGAGGGCTCCAACTGCTTTTGTAGCAGAGAATAGCCTTGTTGGGGCACCAGGGGAAGGGGAAGCCCTTGGTTCTGCCAAGGTTGGAACGCCAGTACAGGGGAATGTCGTGCGGGAGCAGGGGTTAAGGGAGGTGAATGGGGAGAACACCCATATGAGGGAGGGGGTGGGGATGCGGGCTTATGGACAGGAAATCGGGAAAGGGAAGACCATTTGAAATGTAAGTAAAGAAACATATCTAATAAAAAATATTTAAAAATAAAAGGAAGTGAATGTAGTCTATTTTACCAAGTTTCTCATAATAGTATTCATAGTTTCTCATAATAGTATTAATTCTTATGAATTGCTTTGTTGTTGTTGTTTTGGCTTGCTTTGTTTTTTTTTTTTTGGTTTTTTGTTTGTTTGTTTGTTTGTTTGTTTGGTGGTTGGTTGGTTGGTTTGCTTTGTTTCTGTTTTTTAAAGACAGGATTTTCTGTGTTGTCATAGCTGTGCTGAAACTCTCTCTGTAAAACAGGCTGAACTCAAACTCGGAGCTTTGCCTGCCTCTACCTCCTGAATGCTGGGATTCAAGACATGTGCTATCACTGCCTGGTTATGAATTGTTTCTTTCTGGAATATACACAATAATTTTAGAACATGGCTGACTTCATGTTACAGAAACCATAGATAATAAATTTTCAGAAGAATGACTCCTGTGTCAGGAATTATTTCCTTCTTGTTGAGGAGGTCTAAAACTCCATTGCAGAACAGTTGGAAAGTGCCAAGGTTTGTGTGCTACCACTGCCCCCTTACTACTTGTTACTATGCAAGTAGCCTTTGAGGTTCATACGTGCTGTAGCTGGATATGGGTATAGGTTTCCTTCCTCCTTTGGAAATCTATGTGGAAATGTCTAATACCCTAAAAGGTATCTGTCATAAAGGAGGCTCTCAAGTTAGTTCTAGCTTAGGGGACTTTGGGTCCCGTGTCCGAAGTGATGGTATCTTCAATGATAAGAATTTACCTTCAACCTCTGGGGAGAAACAATTAGCCCCT
Organism: Rattus rattus; assembly: GCF_011064425.1. Classification (NCBI taxonomy): domain Eukaryota; kingdom Metazoa; phylum Chordata; class Mammalia; order Rodentia; family Muridae; genus Rattus; species Rattus rattus. The sequence continues at coordinate 127,307,628 of NC_046157.1, forward strand.
GCTTGGGAATCTTTTGGACAACCCTGGCAAACAACTTGAAAGCATGTTTCTCATGACCTCTGTTTGAGTTTTTGGTAGACTATTTATTGCTCTTGGAAGAAGCATTTTAAGCCCAAAAGGGAAATTTTCATTTAAACAATGTATAGATATTTATACAGTAATTTACAAATATTTTAGGTATTTTTAGGCACATGGTTAATCATATGATTTATTGTGCCCTTACTGTTGTGGTACTGGAAACCTAGCCAAATACCCAGGGTATCTTGGAGAAGAAGCTAAAATCACAAATTCATTAAACCAGCACAATCCATAACTACATTTGTAGATGGTTGTCCTTATACTCACATATAAGGTCAACATTTTCTATTTAAGGAAAAGTTTCCTTGTAACAGAGTAAGGGCTACACAACCAAACTGCAGAGTTAGAGTTGTGGATCTCAGTCCCAATAGTACAAGTGCAGGTAAGGTACCGGGCCAAAGGGACAAGGATAACTTTGAAAGAGAAGATGAAAAGACTGTAAGATCCAGAGGATTAGAGAGTTCATTTCAGATTTTTGTCCACTAGGAATGTTAGAATCTACATCCATATAATCTCATGACTCCCAGAACATAAGCTGAGCAAAGATGACTCCAATAGAAAGGCTAACGTAGACTGGGGAAAGTTCCCAAAGCTTCAACCCTAATAATTTTAGATTGACTTTATGTTACTGAAACCATAGATAGTACATTTTCAGAAGGACTGTAGCAATCCATGGATGCTGAGACTCAGAAAATAGCCTTTTCCATGGAAGAGCAAAGCAATTCGTTTTCAATACTAATCATCCATGAAAATGTATAAACACAAGTTATGTTACACAGAAGGAGAAGTTTGTATTTATGTACTTAGGATCCAAGATACACATTCTCACACAGCACTTCGGAATTATTAAATGAGTATGGAAAACACAACTCCAATTCAATATTTTAACTGTTCTATTTTTTTTACAGTAAACAAGAAAAAAATAAGATCACAATAGCATTGAAACTCATAAAGTAGTTAAGAATAAAAATTAAAAGGTTAAAATAAATGTACATGAAACTACAAAACATTGTTTAAAGAAATTTAAAAATTCTTTAAAAACGGAAAGGTGCCCCATGTATGTGGATGTATATTACAAATAAATATTCTATCACCATGAGAATGCAAATTTCTGAGATCAGGGATTTTATTTAGCAAATATTCACACTTAACTCAAAAAGGCCCTTTCCTAAGCATTTGTTATACTTGTTAAGTGGTTTAAAACCTGACAGAACACAGTAGGCACAAATATGCAAGGTTTGTTCAAGGAAATTCCTTTTTTAATTTAATAAATTCTTTGAGAGAACTGTCATTTTTCTATCCAGTTTATGTAAGAACCTAAAATAATAATTAAAAAAAAAAAACACTGCCCAGTGCCATTGAGCTGACAATTTTGGTTTTAGGCTGAAGACTATGACTGGTAGCTATTCAGAAATGCTATAAACTGCTTTGTGGTTAGCCTTGTGACCATTTATGACAAGTGTGCTGCACAAGAGGTTGGGGGAATTCATGAAAGGTAAATGAAAATGCCATTACTGCATTGTCCTGCCTACGCTGTTACCATGGAAAAATATAAGAGATGGACTAACAGACAAGGTGATCTAGTGAATAAAGATAGGAGCCTCCATACCTGATGGCCTACATATGGTTTCCAGAATCCACAGGGTGGAGGACAAAACAAATCCCTAAAAAAACAGTCCTCTGATTTCTGTATAAGTACCATGGCATGTGTGCTTACATATGAATACTAATACACACACAGGAATCACTCCATAAAATATAAGCAACCAAACAAAAATACAAAATCTGCTGTAGAAAAAAAAAGATTGGTTGCAAAAAAAAATCGTACATTATCCAATTTACTAGACTACTGGTTCCTATAAAGTGGACTGATTTAGTTAATTTAAATCTTGAAGCAAGCAATGAATGGTGGTACCTCCCTATAACTCCAGCACACTAGAATATAATGCAGGTAGATCAGTAGTTCAAATCCAGCCTATGACATACAGTAAGATCCTACCTAAATATAACAAATGATTTGAAAAATAGAAATATCTGTTAGGCAGAATTTGAATTTTCTTTTCAGATGCTTAAAAAACAATCCCCCTTTTCTCTAATTCAATAATAAATGTATCGTGTACTTATTTTAAAATATTCTATTCCCCCACAATGTACAGCATATTTAGGGTTTTCAAATATGTCAGTTTGATTCTTCAAACAAGTCTGACATTTTTTTCTAATTTTATTATAAAACACGTAATACTTATTTTAAGTGAAGCTGTTGAGAAATGTTAGGGCCCCCATCCCATGGTGAGGTTTGATTGTGTGTTTAAGATTTTGAACTCTTACACAGCTTACAAATCCTAACTACTGACTTAGTTGACATCATTTATATTACTACCATTGCAACACTAGAAAGGGATCTTGAGAAGTCATTCAAGCATCCATCTCAGCATCTAACTTCACTGTCCCCAACAAAAATGCATGCATTCTACTTTCCAAACCATGCCATAAAGGAAGTTCTCATAAATCAATGACAAACGTAGCTCTAGAAAGTGGAGCACTGAAGATGACACTCTTGACAGAACCAATCTGACTCCAACTGCTTCTTCCTTGTAAATCAGTACTATGTTAAGGAATCAGAATTATTATACACTTGTGAAGATATACACGTCTCCTCGCAGTTTTTTTTTCCCAAGCAAAACCACTGAGGAGCCCAGGTAAACACAGTGGCATAGAAGATAAGTGAGCATTGAGTATACAATAGACCTAATGCCAAGTGATTCCTTAAAATAGAAATCTATAAAAGCTGCAGCATGTGGGCACACACAGATGCATTCTGCTATGTGTGAGCAAACACTGATAAAGACTTTCCCTACTGTAATTTTATGTGGTCTTTCACTGTGGCCTTCTCCTGCTGCCCACATCACTCATTAGATTATAAAAACCATTAATGTCAAGGAGCAGAACAAAATGAATTCACTAAGGGACTGCTATTAGCATATCAAGCAGCTATTTCTCACTAAATATTCTTGACAGCACTCATTACAGATGATGGATGAGCTTTCTATGTAGTAGTAGTTTTCGAGGAAAATAGAATCCTTAAGTGCACTGTTATGCACGGCTGAGGAACTGGATAACTGGATATCTTTGTTCAGGAGTTTATACTTCTGTTTTTTAACGATAAAATGTTATAAAATACACAGTAAGTTAAGGCCAGAGTCAAAATTCTGCTAGGCACTGAAAGTATAATTTATGATCTAATATCACAAGAGTTTTAGTTAAGATATATTAGGGCTGGTTTTCCAAATAATCCTCAAACATAAGATACCAAACTGACGGCATCAGAACATGGAGAACTCCAATCAAACAAAGGAAATAAAATGCAAACATATAACATTAAGTGCTCTAAAAAATACCATAAGCCTTAAAAGATGTCAAAAAAGAAGGGAAATAATAATAATTTAAAAATGAATATGTAGGATCAAAGAAAATAACTGTGTTATGAAAAATTAAATACCTTCAAAACCACACTTCAAAACCTACAGCAAAATTTAAACTAGCTTGCAGAGTTATTTTGTCTTTACAGTATATTTTCAAAAATTGAATTAATATTACCATTTAAAAAGTAAAGGAAGGCTAGGGAGGTATCACACAAAGTGATGGTTGTGTATAAATTAGATCCTGGGTTCAGATGCCCAGGAGAAAGGTGAATAGAAACATAAGAATTAATCTCTCCTTTTGAATTCAACTTCTTATCTCTATAAATAAAAATGAAAATATAATTTGCTTATCTACTTTGGGAAATTATCAAAAGTAAAACATTTAGAAATAGGATCTAATACTTTATGAATTATTTTCGTTTTTACTTTTTTCATTTCCAAACCACATCACTCAGAAAATTTAATGATTTCCACTTTTTCATATTATAAATCAAATCATAAATTGGTGTATTATATAACAAAAGAATCTTCTATTAGCCAATATCTGAACATCTAGGATGGATTTTATTTGTGTATCCAATATAATATTAGTTATTTTGACATTTTACTCAAACTTTATGATCTGCATTTGGGAAGTCATCTTACATTAACACTAGCCTGAGACAATAGCCCATCTGACAGTCGTAGAGCTGCTTTTACTTTGAGTATGATTTTCTCCTAAGTTTCTTTTTTGCTGAAACTTTCCCACAAATCCAATCCTTCATTATTCATTCATCAAGTGCAAAGTGAATGACATGCAGATGATACCACAGGAGTTAAAAACACACCTGAGTTATTCTTCCCGCACTCAGGAACATGACATGTGCACACAGGTTACCCTAGTGTGAGACCCAGACCATTAAAGGCATGAAAGGGGTCTAGGAGTTCATCCACCCAGGAGGCAGTTCCAACAGCAGGAAGTTGGATCACAGCAGTGTGTAAAAGCAGGTGTTCTGCTTTATCCAAAGGCTCTGTTCTTCTCTGACCTTACAAAAATCATTCTTCTGTGTGGTATTCGTTCACCTATGCTGTGAACCAAGAATAGTGCCAGTGTGCCTAGTTGAGGTTACTGAAAGAAAATATTGCATGTAAACATTTAAAATATTACCATAGTTTACATTTTGAATGTGTTTTTTTTTCAAATGACAAATATTTGTATGGACTTTCTGTTAATGTAGAATTAGGCAAGAGTTCTGGACAAGCCATATGTCTCAGTTCCCCTATCAAATATTACATGAAATTTATTAGTCTTTTTTTAACAACATGTACAGAACATAACCAAGAAGTTAAAATCATGTTGCAAGTAAACCTGATAAACCCCAGCCAGGCATCCTAGCTGTGTGGGAAGGTAGGTAAGTGGGTTCACAGGTTTGTGACCTGAGAATTGTTTTGTATTCAAGGCCATCTTTTTGTTGTTGTTGTTTGTTTTTGTTTGTTTTTCTGTTTTTTAAATGCTTACAGAGGCATGCTGAATTCTTACAACTATTCTTTCCTGATAGTTCATTTTTAATTAATTTCATGGATAACATCAGATGACCTCTATAAACTAGACTAGGAGAAAAGGCATGAAGATGCTTGGAGCCCTCTGGGGTTTTTCTTGGTGCTGATAGTTCTAAAAATCTCTATTTGTCATGCCTTGAGAATCCTTTCCACTGTCACACACATATGCACACCCTTTGTGGAGTGCAGGTGACTAAGTTGTGAGCATGGACAACTCCTAAGATGCTTCATCATCAATATTTGCTAGAACAGCTGATTGGAGTTTAACATCCAAAGACTCCTGTACTGAATCAAGGTTGACTCTCTCCAATACACATCATCAGTTTGTGACTCTCTCCAATGTGTGCCAGTTTGCTGTCATTTAATGGCCCACAAGGCCTTGATGATATTTCTTAAGAGAAAGTGAGGACAAAAGGATTGTTCATAAGAACATGTCCCCATGATGTGCTGGTCTTAACTGAGCAGCTTGAAATCAGTAGAAGTATTGTACCTGTTTTTTGGATCCTTACAAGCTCTGCTAACAGAACTGGACTAAAAATAATGTTGACTTGTAAAAACAGAGCCCATGAAGGCAGGAGGAATATATTGTGTTTGAGACTATCTGCATAGTGAGTTTATGTTTTAAGAAAAAGGGGAAGCATTTTTAAGATATTGGATTAAGGTAAGCATATTTATAATTGCTATATACAACAAAATACTTGACAGTCATTTGCTTTAAAATGTTGGGTTTTCCTTGCTTTAACTGATTTTAAAGACAACTTAATGGATTTTTCCACCTGAGCAATTTTGAATGTCCTCAGTACTTTTCAACATATTTAGAAGCATATGCTTCAGAATCCATTGTAAGTTTATTGAGCAATTTAATAAAAATGAAGCAAGGAAAATAAACCAGTTGGAAGACTTTTAGCTTAAAACATTATGTTTAAAGCATTATATCTGCAATAGCCATGCATATGTGATGGCTTATTCAGCTGTGCTCATAAATCTTAAGAGTCTAGGAAACTGAAAGGAAATGATATACTGCTGGTAATTACCTATAAGGGAGCTCTCTCTCTCTCTCTCTCTCTCTCTCTCTCTCTCTCTCTCTCTCTCTGTCTCTCTCTCTCTCTCTTTCTCAACTAACCAATCTGAAATTGATGACTGGAAAGTGTAGTATATAGGTAATTCACTCACTTATTCCTAACTTTTCCTGTGGTTTAGGTAATAATTTCATTTCATGACTTTCAGATGCCACCAATACCTTTTACTCTACCATGAAACAAGTGTGTACCGAATATTGGACAATGATAATAACATATGAAATCAGTTCACCCTGTCTTGTTCTTAAAACCAATCCAGGGAGAAACAAATCTCAAGGACCACTGTAGCAAGACTTTCAGACCATTTTATTGACAAGGAAGAACACCAATCTCTTCAATGGACTCCCTCCCTACCCTTACCCTTGTATTGTCTTCCTTCTTTTGGTATTCACATTCACATCAATAGATTTCCACTTTATTTCCTATAGCTAGTGTAACATCAATAATTTGTATGACTGTTGCTTATAAAAATAGAGAATAGATTATATGTTGCCTCTGCCTGGGACACACAGAATTGTGTTACACCAGCTGAAGGAATATAAACACACTTCTAAGTCTTTAAACCACATTACCCACAAAGCTTCTCCTCTAGTTAAACTCAGTGATATAATGTAATTTGTCTAAGGTATCTGGTACTAAATGTATCATATACTAAATTAATATTCTTTCTCTCTAAACTTTCTCCTAATGACAGGCACCCAATATAGAAATGTATGGTTAAGATCATATACTTACATATATATACTCAATACTAAATGCATAGATTTCCAAGTCCCTCCCTATCTTTACACTGAATGTTCAATCTGTAAATATATTTCTTGAACGCACTCAAAACTCGTATCTTATGTGTTCTAACTTAGAGCAGAGGAAACCCTGTGATGTGTGACCAGGGGATCTCTGTCTCAGTCCAAGTCCCATTTTCTAGCTGAACCAACTGAGTGTTCTTAATATTTCTTCCTGCAAATCTCACTCTTTAAATACACTGAAAATGATCACTCAGACAGCATAACCCTTGAGATAACAAAACACTTATTTTGTTTGCTCAGATCATTGGTAATAACCAAGTTTATTTAATGATCATGTAGTGATTTTATATAAATTGAATTCAATATACATGTATATATATGTATATATATGAATGGTGTTTCTATCATAATTACACACTTAAATATGTTAAAATTTTTCTATGAGTCATGTTTAATCATTTTTCTAACATAAAATTGCAGCACTGATTTAAGGAAAGTAAAAGAGGCACAAAAGCATATAATAATTTCAGTAGCTATTTTTCTTAATCAAATCATGATTTGAAAATTCACATAGGCTATGTCTATAACAGAGACACAAATACATAAATGTACCGTGTATTTTTTAGTGTTTTCAAATCAAAGAATGTACTGGCAACCAAAGAATTTCCAAACTTTTCAAGTTAGGTGAATTTAGCTCTATCTGCTTTCTTTTGATTCTATTTTTAAGACTTCTGTAAAGCCTGGTCCCATAGGCAAATTTGTATATGGTCCATAGGGTATTAGTGTACTAGCCCCAATCTTCTCTGAGGTGCCATTATAATCATCTTTGGCTCCATAGCAGCTCTCGACTGTGTGCCTAAGACACAGGTAACTATCACTTACTGAGCTATTAGAATAAAGGCTTTTGAACATCCTCTGGTGCAGACCTGGAAAGAAGCCCAGAAAGCTGGAGGGCTTACCTGTCTGGCTAAGTCCTACAATCTATCAATTAAGCAGAGTGTTTTATATCACTAATGCTCCATGTAATCTAATTCCTCTGTCTAGCTTCTCTGTACTGCAGTCTATACCTTCTGGATTCTTGCTATTAAGTCTATTTGTTGCTGGGCTTTGTTTCTTCCCCTTGAGTAGTACTATATAATTAATGGATTCTATTGTCTCCCAGATTCTCTGTGTTGGCACTTAATCATTTTTACTGTGAGTTCTAAGGATAAAAAGACCTAGAAATGTTATTAAATTGATATGACTCTATACTATGGCGGAGTGTTACAAGCAGGTTGAGAAGTTTAATGACAGCAGCTGGTGCATATCTTTACCACAACTAGAAGGCAATATCTCTGGAATTAATCCATCTGAAGGCTGCATACAAAGAACACTCGGGAACTTCTCTAATACATTTGCACAAATATAATTTGGAACAAATATTGTCACAGGCAAGATTAAAAAAAAAAAAGAAAGCATGCACTTTCTGTTTGAGTAATAGCCAGCTACTCCAAGAAAATCTTCATTACATTAATGTGCAAAAGGGCTTGGGACATAGCTACAAAAGGACAGGAAACAAAATTAAATGTAAATAAACAGAATCCCATCAAACTAAGAGGCTTCTGTGTGAGATAGGAAGCAAGCAATGAACTGAAAAGACTGCATGTGGAAAAATACTTAGAAACACTATATCCAACAATAGGTTATTATCCAAAATATACAACAACTCAGACAACTAAATAAGGAGAAAAATAAATATTCTGATTTAAAACAGAACAAATAACTAGGATAGATGAAGACATGATATGTGAAACACCCAATGTTAACTAACGTAGAACAAAAGTACCACAAGATAACTTCCGCACAACTGTTACCAAGGATGAAAGATAAGAAGTGGGGAAGAGACATCCAGAACAAACTTTTTCAGTTGTTGATGCACTTCAGTACCTGTCATTCTCAATAACTAAGATATAAATTCAATCTAAATGAACTCTAATAAACAAATGAGTTTTTAAAAAGTACTCTCTGAAGCAGGGGTTAGAATAAAGCTTACTAGAGCTGGAGTAATAATGCATTATGAATATGGAAATCTTGGCGCATATATATATATATATATATATATATATATATATAATATGACACTGGTAAAATGACTAAGTTCAAAAGAATTTATTGTGAAACACTTCTCTGTAGCCAGAAAATATTTTATTCTTGAAAATCCTGATAAATTGACGGTAAAATGTTCACAATACAAAATATTAACTATGCAATATAATTCACATTAGTTAGGTACATTTTAATATTCCACAATGTACAAATACATCAAAGTAACACATATTAAATATATTTTCATCAATTAAAATTATTATTTAAAATATCTAAATGTAGGAAAGTTTGATAGCTTTGTAAGTTGTGTGTATGTATATATTTGGTAATCTATGAGATTGTCTTATAGGCTATAGACAAGGTAGTTTAACAGTGGCTGTTTCACAACAGAAATATCAAGAATTCCTGAGTTCTTCAATCCATGAGGCTGAATGTCTCAGAGTCTTTAATTCTATAGTTCTGGAAGATTTCTGGAGAGCTGTTGCTGCTCAATCTACAGTGGATTCCCAACAAAGTTACTTCTAATACAGTCAAAAAGACTATGAAACAGGGGAAATGGACATGTTCCCCTCAAAGAACCTCCAAAAACTGTGATTTCATTAGCCCTAGGTAACTGGTTAGGTATTCAATATTATGCATTGAGTGGGTTTTTAGTACAATTAGGAAGTGACCAAGATATACCTGCCACTGCTGTACCGTTAGGGTTATCGTGCAATGATAAAGACCATGACAGAATCACAAACAATATAAATGGAAAGTTGTGCCTTCTAGTTTCTATCTGTGCATGGGACCTTGTCTTGCACTACAGTCCTCCATACCCCAATCACTTCCAGAGAAAGCATGTCCCTCAGGAGTGTTGATACACCAAGCTCACAGGTGAGACCACAACTGCTGCCACAATACCTGGCCCAAGTAGGACCCACCAGGGGACCCATAATCAAATGAACTGCAATACAGCCAGTGACAATATCCTCCCAGATTCCAAATATGCCCTGGAGCTGACACTATACAACAGCCCTCTCAAACTCAGAGAAAGCTTGATTCACCAGGACTGCTGACACAACCAGGCTTACTGGCTCAGTAAATCAGAAACAACAAGGACAGCTATCACCAGAGATAACCAGATGAAGAGAGGCAAGCACAAGAACATAAGCAAGAGAAACCAATGCCGCTTGGAATTGCAGCAACCCCTGCATAGTGCAAAACACCGGAAAACCAAGGTTGTGGACTAAAATCACATCTCATGATGATGATAGAGGACTTTAAGAAGGACACAAATAACTCCCTTAAAGAGATACAGGAGAACACAGGTAAACAGGTAGAAACCCTTAAAGAAGAAACACATCAATCCCTTAAAGAAATACAGAAAAATACAAACAAACAGGTTAAGAAATTGAACAAAGCCATCCAGGATCTAAAAAAAAAAAGTAGAAACATAAAGGAAAACACAAAGGAAGGCAACCCTGAAGATGGAAAACCTAGGAAATAGATCAGGCGTCATAGATGCAAGCATCACCAATAGAATACAAGTGATAGAAGAGAGAATCTCAGGTGTAGAAGGTACCATAGAAGACATTGACACAACAATCAAAGAAATTACAAAGCACGAAAAGCTCCTAACCCAAAATATCCAGGAAATGCAGGACACAATGAGAATGTTAAACCTAAGGATAGTAGATATAAAAGAGAGCAAAGATTACCAACTCAAAGGGCTAGTAAATATCTTCAACAAAATTATAGAAGAAAATTTCCCTAACCTAAAGAAAGAGATGCCCATAAACATACAAGAAGCCTACAGAACTCCAAATAGATTGAGCCAGAAAAGAAATTTCTCCGGTCACATAATAGTCAAAACATCAAAAGCACTAAACAAAGACAGAATATTAAATGCAGTAAAAGAAAAAGATCAAGTAACATATAAGGCAGACCTATCAGAATTACACCAGACTTCTCACCAGAGACTCTAAAATAAAATCCTGGGCAAATGTCATACAGACCCTAAGAGAACACAAATGCCAGCCCAAGCTAATATATCCAGCAAAATTCTCAATTAGCATAGATGGAGAAACCAAGATATCTTTCCACAAATCCAGTTTTACAAAGAATAATAAATGGAAAACCCTAACACAAGGAGGGAAACTATACCCTTGAAAAAGCAAGAAAATGATCTTTCAACAAAGCCAAAAGAAAAAAGCAACACCAACCCAATTCCACCTATAACAACAAAAATAAGAGGAAACAACAATCATTGGTTCTTAATATCTCTTAACATCAATGGACTCAATTCCCCAAGAAAAAGAAATAGATTAACAGACTGATTATGTAAAAAAGACCTAACATTTTGCTGCTTAGAGGAAACACACCTCAGTGACAAAGACAGATAATACCTCAGAATAAAAGGTTGGAAATTATCCCAAGAAACAAGCTTGAGTAGATATTCTAATGTCGAATAAAATTGACTTTCAAGCAAAAGTTATGAAAAAAATAAGGAAGTATACTTCATACTCAACAAAGGAAAGGTCTACCATGATGAACTCCCTATTATGAACATTTATGCCCCAAATGCAAGGGCGTACACATTTGTAAAAGAAATGTTGCGAAAATTCAAAGCACACACTGAACTTTACACAAATATAGTGGGAGTTTTCAACACTCTACTCTCACCAATGGACAGATCGTAAAAACACAAACTAAACAGAGACACAGTAAAACTAACAGAAGTTATGAACCAAATGGATTTAACATATCTACAGAACATTTCACCCTAAAACAAAAGAATATCCCTTCTTCTCAGCACCTTATGCTACCTTCTCCAATACTGAACATATTATTGGTCACAAAACAGGCCTCAACAGATAGATAGAGACTAAAAGAATCCCATGCATCCTATCAGATCACTACAAACTAAGGCTAATCTTCAATAACAACACAACCATAGAAAACTCACATACACATGGAAGCTGAACTACTTTCTAATCAATTATAACTCAGTCAGGGAAGAAAAGAGAGAGAGAGAGAGAGAGAGAGAGAGAGAGAGAGAGAGAGAGGGAGGAGGGAGGGAGGAAGGAAGGAAGGAAGGAAGGAAGGAAGGGAAGGAAGGAAGGAAGGAAAGACTTTTTTAGAATTTAAACTAAAATTAAGGCACAAAAAATCAAAAATTATGGGACACAGTGAAAACATTGCTAAGAGGAAACTCATAGCTCTGAGTGCCTCTACAAAGAAACTGGAGAGATCACACACTAGTAGCTTGACAGCACACCTGAAAGGTCTAGAACAAAAAGAAGCAAATACATACAAGAGGGGTAGAGGGCAAGGAATAATCAAACTTGGGACTGAAGTCAACCAAGTAGAAACAAAACAAACTATACAAAGAATCAACAAAACTAGGAGCTGCTTGTTTGAGAAAATGAACAAGACAGATAAACCCTTAGCCAGACTAACCAGATGGCACAGAGACAGTATCCAAATTAACAAAATCAGAAATTAAAAGGGAGACATAACAACAAAAACTGAGGAAATTTGAAAAATAATCAGGTCCTACTACAAAAGTCTATACTCAGAAACACTGGAAAATCTAGATAAAATGGATAATTTTCTAGACAGACATCAGGTACTAAAGTTAAAGAAGGATCAGACAATCTAAACAGTCCCATAACCCTTGAAGAAAGAGAAGCCATTATTAAATGTCTCCCACTCACACTCCCCCCAAAATAGGCCAGGACTTGGTTCAGAATTCTATCAGACCATCAAAGAAGATCTAGTACCAATACTCTTTAAACTATTCCACCAAATAGAACCACAAGGAACACTACCTAATTTATTCAATAAAACCACTCTGGGCATGGGCTTTAAGACCCTACTCCTAGCTGTCTGGAATCAAGTCTTCCACTAGCCTCCTTCAGTTGCAGATGTAGAATTCTCAGCTCTGCCTGCACCATGTCTACCTGGATGCTGCCATGTTCCTTCCTTGAGGAAAATGGACTGAACTTCTGAACCTGTAAGCCAGCCTCAATTAAATGTTGTCCTTATAAGAGTTGCCTTGGTCGTGATGTCTCTTCAGACCTATAAAACCCTAAGACAGTAACCTACAGATTAAGAAAAGATCTTTACCAACCTTATATCTGATAGCTAATATCCAATATGTAAAAAGAACTCAAGAAGTTAAACTTCAGAGAACCAAGTAACACTATTAAAATGGTACAGCATTAAATAATAAAAAGGAATACCATCCAAGATAGCAACTGTCCATCTCGCTAAGTTCTCATGGCAGGTCACTGTCATGTCATCCCCACGTAATGACTGTCTACCTTGTGGTTAGCTGTCCCAAATCCCTGTAACCCATCAAAATCAAAACTCCAGAGGCTTTTAATTTATCAATCAAATTTATATCAGTAAATTCTCACCCCACAAAACATCTACACAATAAACTCAGAGCCAATTAATATTGATATCGTCTTATAAACTACTCACATAGATAACACAAATTGTCTTATAATTATTCATTTTTATAAGATATTCATAGCCACCTGTGGCTATTTAAAGCTACATGGGTCTGGGTCATCATTCTCTTCCCTACCTTCTTTCCTTCCTTTTCTCCACACGCTCTGTCCTGACTCTAAAATTCTCAGCCCACCTTTCTTTTTCACTGCCCAATCACAAGCCTTGCATTATCTTGTGCTTGCCTTCACCAGAATAGACATCAACCCACAAAATGGGGTACTGACCTAAACAAAGAATTCTCAACTGAGGAATCTTTAATGGCTGAGAAGCACCTAAACAAATGTTCAATCTCTTTAGTCATCAGGGAAATGCAAATCAAAACAAACCTGAGATGCCACCTTATACCAGTCAGAATGGCTAAGATCAATTACTCAGGTGTCAGCAGATGCTGGTGAGGATGTAGAGAAAGAGGAACACTGCTCCATTGCTTGTAGGATTGCAAGCTGGTACAACTGCTCTGGAAATCAGTCTGGCAGTTCCTCTGAAAATCAAACATAATATTACCTGAAAACTCCGCTATTCTATTTGGGTATATTCTTGGGCATATACCCAAAACATGCTCCAACATATAACAAGGACACATGCTCCACTATGTTCATAGCCACCTTATTTATAATAGAAGCTGGAAACTGCTTCAGATGTCCCTCAACAAAGGAATGGATATAGAAAATGTGGTACATTTACACAGTGGAGTATTACTCAGCTTTTAAAAACAATGATTTCCTGAAATTCGCAGGCAAATGGATGGAACTAGAAATTATTCTGAGTGGTGTAACTCAGTCAGAAAAGAACATACATGGCAGGTACTCACTGATAAGTAGATATTAGGAGAAAAGCTGAGAATACCCATCATAAAACTCACAGACCATTTGAATCCCAAGAATGAAGACCAAAATGTGTATGCTTCAGTCCTATTTAAAAGGGGGAAAATAATCATGGGAGGTGAAGGGAGAGACCTGGAAGGACAGAGGAGATGAAGGAAAAGGGGGGAAGGGGAGCAGGATCAATTGTAAGAGGAGATAGGGGAGAAGTACAGAAGATCAGGAAATTGAACAGAGGTAGGTAGCAGTAAGGGATGGGAAACTGGGGGAAGCCACTAGAAAGTCCCAGATAGCAGGAAAGCAGGAGGCTCCCAGGACCCAATAGGTATATATATATATGAGGAGAGAGAGAGAGAGAGAGAGAGAGAGAGAGGAGAGAGAGAGGGAGGGAGGAGGAGGAGGAGGAGGGAGGAGGGGGAGGGAGGAGGAGGGAGAGAGAGAGAGAGAGAGAGAGAGAGAGAGAGAGAGAGAGAGAGAGAGAGAGAGGAGCTAGAACCTAGAGACCATACCCAGTGGTTAGGCACCATCCCCAGTTGAGGGATGGGGCCACCCACCCATTTCAAAAATATTAACCCAGTATTGCTCCTGTCTAAAGGAAATTCAGAGACTGAAGGAAAGACTGCCCCACGTAGAGATCCATCCCATCTGCAGACACCTAACCAAGACACTATTGCTGATACCAGGAAGCACTTGCTGTCAGGAGCCTGGTATAGCTGTCCCCTGAGAGGCTCTACCAGAGCCTGACTAATACAGATGTGAATGTAAGCAGCCAACCATCGGACTGAGCACCGGGACGCCAATGGATGAGTTAGAGAAAGGACTAAAGGAGCTAAAAGGGTTTGCAAGCCCACAGGAAGAACACCAATATCAACCAACCAAACCCTCAAAGTTCTCGGGAAATAAACCACTAACCAAAGGGCCCATGGCTCCAGCTGCATATGTAGCAGAGGATGGCCTTATCTGGCATCAATGGGAGAAGAGGTCCTTGGTCCCGTGGAGGCTAGGTGCCTCAGCATAGGGGAATGCTAGGGCAGTGAGTTCGGAGTTGTTGGGTAGGTAGGGGAACACCTTCACAGAAGCAGAGGGGATAGGGATAGGTTAGGGAGTTTGTGGAGGTGAAACTGGGAAGAGGGGATAACATTTGAAATGTACATAAATAAAATAACCAATAAAAAAATCATAATCTCAAAATATGAAGAGAAAAATAATGATAATATATCTTTAAAAAGAAAGTGGCATTTATATAACATAATCCTGGCTTGGTGTACCATATTAAAATGTGTAATTTGTATGGTTGTAATTCTTTTAGCATCTTTTGATTACACATTACATATTGTAAATGACATGTGTAAGTAATCAAATATTTATTAAGTATTATTTATTTGTTAGCCAGGCAAACATTTGACTAGAGATACGTTTGCTGAATAAATTCAAGAAAGAAGTTGGCCAAGTTTTTAAATCTACTGTTACCTATGATAATACAATACATTTTACCAGTTATTTGGAAAAGTTCATCAGGTATTAGAAATGTTTGTGCTGGGGTTGGGGATTTAGCTCAGTGGTAGAGCGCTTGCCTAGCAAGCGCAAGGCCCTGGGTTCGGTCCCCAGCTCCGAAAACAAAAAAAAGAAAAAAAAAAAAAAGAAAAGTTTGTGCTTTATTTATTTGATATGTACATACATACACGTATATACATTCATATATATATATATATATGTTAAATAATGATAAAACAGGACATAATATAAATACTGACAAAATAAATGAAATCCTCACAAAATTAAATATCTTTGCTTTTAATGATTAAAGAATGATCAGTAGTCACACTAAACAGCCTATATTTTATTTATATTTATATATATTTATATTTATTTATTTTATATTTATTTTTGCAAATAAATATTTCCCATGGGGAAAAAAGTAGAGAGTTATAGAGCCCCATCCCAGTAGATACTTCTATTAAACAACTCCTACATCCAAGACATGGAGAACATGGTAGAAGATGAGATAGAAAGGTGATAAAAGCCAGATGACCAGAAAGTTTGCTATAAAACTGTGACTCCTAGAAAGTTCAGAAGCCATATTACTGCTGAACAAGGAAAACAACAGCACAGAAGTACAGGCAAGTAAGGAATGCTGAGAACAGGAGAAATAGTCTTCCCAGGGAAGAAGAGCACAGCAATTGCTTGTCTATGGCCAACTGAGAACCCTGGAAACATGCATACGAGTAATAGTATACAGACTGAGGTTGTATTTGTGTATTTAGAAATATAAATGTAATAATATATATTTGTATGTATTAACAAATAAGGATAAAAGAAGACATGAATTTCAAAGATAGCAAGAAGTATATGGAAGAGTTTTGAAGGAGGAAATGAAAGAGCAAAGGTTATAATTATATTATAATCTCAAAAAGAAGTATTTTTATTTTTATATTTATTTATTTATTTATTTATTTATTTATTTATTTATTTATTTTACACTGCAGATTTTATTCCCTGCTTGGTCCACCAAAAATGTTCCACATCCCATAACTCCTCCCGGCCCCCCATGTCTCCAGGAGGATGTCCCCATCTCACCCAGCCCACCAGACCTCTAAAATCCCTGGGGCCATGAGTCTCTTGAAGGTTAGGTGCATATTCACTCACTGAACCCAGACCCTGCAATCCTCTTCTGTATATGTGTTGGGGTCCTCATATCAGCTGGTGTAGCTGCCTGGTTGGTGGTCCAGTGTCTGAGAGATCTTGGATGTCTAGTTAATTGAGACTGCTGGTCCTCCTACAGGGTTGCCCTCCTCTCCAGCCAGCATCTTCCAGCCTTTCCCTAATTCAACCACAGGAGTCAGCAGCTTCTGTACATTAGTTGGGTGCAAATATCTGTGTCTGATTCTTTAAGCTTCTTGTTGGGTCTTTCGAAGGACAGTCACGATAGGTCTCTTTTTGTAAGTACACCATAGCCTCAGTAATAGTGTCAGGCCTTGGGGCTCTCCTTGAGCTGGATCCCACTTTTGGGCCTATCACTGGATCTTCTTTTCCTCAGGCTGTTCTCCATTTCCACCCCTGCAGTTCATTCAGACTAGAATGATTGTGGGTCAGAGTTTTTGACTGTGAGATGGCAACCACATCGCTCACATGCTGCCCTGTCTGCTGGAGGTGAGCTCTACAAGTTCCTTATCCCCGCTGTAGAACATTTCATCTAGGATCGCTCTTTTTGAATCCTAGAGTCTCTCACCCCGCAGATCTCTGTGTACATTCTGTCGGGTCCTCCTAACCTTCTACATCCTGAAGTTCTCTGTTTCCATTCTTTCTGCTGGCCTTCAGGGCTTTACTCCTTCTCCCTTACCCAATACCAGATCAAGTTCCCCTCCATGCTTCCCCAATCCCCTTTCCCTTCCAGTTCCCTCCCTCCCCCATTGTCATTATTTTCTTCTCCCTTCCAAGGGGGACTGAGGTGTCCTCATTTGGGCCCTTCAGCTTGTTGACCTTTTGAGTTCTGTAGACTGCATCTTGGGTATTATACATATACATATATATATATATATATATATATATATATATATATATACACACACACACAATATCCACTTATAAGTGAGTACATACCATGCATCATGTCCTTTAAGGTCTGAACTACCACACTCAGGATGATATTTTCTAGCTCCATCCATTTACCTTCAAAACTCAGGATGTCCTCATTCTTACTAGCTGAGTAGTATTCCATTGTGTAAATGAACCACACTTTCTGTATCCATTAATCTGTCGTAGGACATCTGGATTTTTTCCAGTTTGTGGCTACCACAAATAAGGCCTCTATGATCAGAGTGGAACACATGCCCCTGTGACATGTTGGGGCATCTTTTGGGTATATGCCCAAGAGCTGGTATTGTTGGGTCTTCAGGGACATCTATTTCCAATTTTCAGAGGAACCTCCAAATTGATTTCCAGAGCAATTGTACCATTTGCTATCCCACCAGCCATGGAGGAGTGTTCCTCTTTCTCCACATCTTCACCAACATGTGTTGTCACCTGAGGTTTTGATCTTAGCCATTCTGATTAGTGTGAGGTGGAATCTCGGGCTCATTTTGATTTGCACTTCTCTGATCACTAAGAACTTTGAACATCTCTTTAGGTGCTTCTCAGCCATTCGAGATTCCTATGTTGTGAATTCTCAGTTTAGTTCTATACACCAATTTTTGATTGGTTTGTTTGATTTTTTTGGTGTTTAGCTTCTTGCCTTCTTTATATATTTTGGATATTAACACTCTATTAGATGTGGTGTTAGTGAAGATTTGTCATATTAACTATGCCCTGTGACTTACAGAAGCTTTCCAGTTTCATACCATCCTATTTATCAGTTCATTTTTTATTTTTATATTTTCTTTTCTTTAATTCATTTTTATTGGATATTTTCATTTACATTTTAAATGTTATTCCCTTTACTGGTTTCCTATCCATAAGCCCCCTATCACATCCTCCTCTCCCTTCTTTTATGTAAAAGTATTCCAACCTCCCCAATCATCCCCCTGCCTCCCTGCCCTGATATTCCCCTACACTGAGGGGTCCAGCCTTGGCAGGACCAAGGACTTCTCCTCCCATTGATGCCCAACAGGGCCATCCTCTGCTACATATGAGGCTGGAGGCATGAGTCTGTCCATGTGTACTCTTCGGGTAGTAGTTTACTACCTCAGAGTTCTGGTTGATTGGTATTGTTGTTCTTATGGGGTTGCAAGCCCCTTCAGCTCCTTTGATACTTTCTCTAACTCCTCTAATGGGGACACCTTCTCAGTTCTCAGCGTAATGGTTGGCTGCTAGCATTCACCTCTGCATTTGTCATGTACTGGCTGAGCCTCTCAGAAGACAAGTGTCAGTATGCACTTCTTGGCTTCATCAATATTGTCTAATTTTGGTGGCTGTGTATACATGGGCTGGATCCCCAGGAGGGGCAGGCTCTGAATGACCATTCCTTCCGTCTCTGCTCCAAACTTTGTCTCCACATCTCCTAGTATAAATATTTTCTTCCCCCTTCTAAGAAGGACTGAAGCATCCACACTTTGGTCATCCTGCTTGTTGAGTGTTATGTGGTCTGTGGATCATATCTTAGGTAATTTGAGCTTTTAGGCTAATATCCACTTATCAGTGAGTGAATACCGTGTGTGTGTGTGTGTGTGTGTGTGTGTGTGTGTGTGTGTGTGTGTGTGTGTGTGTGCTTTGTCATTAGGTTACCTCACTCAGGATGATATGTGCTAGTTCCACCCATTTGCCTCTGAATTTCATGAAGTCAATGTTTTTAATATCTGAGTAGTACTCCATTATGTAGATGTATCACATTTTCTGTATCCATTTTTCTGTTGAAGGGTATCTAGGTTCTTTCCAACTTCTGGCTATTATAAATAAGGCTGCTATGAACATAGTGCAGCATGTGTCTTTATTGTATGTTGGAGCATCATTTGGGTATATGGCCAAAGAAGTGGTATAGCTGGGTGCTCAGCTAATGGAATGTCCCATTTTCTGAGGAACCTCCAGAATGATTTCCAGAGTGGTTTTACCAGCTTGCAATCCCACCAGCAATGGAGGAGTATTCCTCTTTCTCTACATCCTCCCCAACATCTGTTGTCACTTCAGTTTTTTATCTTAGCCATTCTGACCAGTGTAAGGTGGAATCTCAAGGCTGTTTTGATTTGGATTTCCCTGTTTTGATGACTAACGATGCTGAACATTTCTTTACATACTTCTCAGCAATTCAATATTCCTCAGCTGAGAATTCTTTGTTTAGCTCTGTTCCCCATTTTTCATAAGGTTATTCGACTCTCTGAACTATAACTTCTAGAGTTCTTTATTTTGGATATTTACCCTCTACCAGATGTAGGATTGGTAAAGATCTTTTTCCAATCTGTTGGTTGCCAATTTGTGCTAATGACATTGCCCTTTGCCTTACAGAAGCTTTAGAAGCTTTGCAGTTTTATGAGGTCCCATTTGTCCATTCTTGATCTTAGAGCATAAGTCATTAGTGTTTTTCTTTTCAGGAAATATTCCCCAGTGCCCATGTGTTTGAGAATATTCCCCATCTTTTCTTCTATTAGTTTCAGTGAATCTGGTTTAATATGGGGTCCTTGATCCACTTGGACTTAAGCTTTTTGCCCGGCAATAAGAATTGATTGATTCTCATTCATACATGCTGACCTCCAGTTGATTCAGCACCATTTCTTGAAAATGCTATTTTTTTTCCACAGGATGGTTTTAGCTCCTTTGTCAAAGATCAAGGGACCATAGGGATATTGGTTCATTTCTAGGTCTTCAATTCTATTCTACTGAACTACCTGCCTATCTCTGTACAAATACTATACAGTTTTATCACTATTGCTCTGTAATATAGCATGAGATCATGGATGGTGACTCCCCAGAAGTTCTTTTATTGTTGAAGATAGATTTTGCTATTCTGGGTTTTTGTTGTTGTTGCTGCTGCTGCTGTTGCTGTTGTTGTTATTATTGCTGTTGTTGTTATTATTCCAAATGAATTTGCACATTGCTCTTTCTAACTGTAGGAAGAATTGAATTGGAATTTTGCTGGGGATTGGATTAATGTGTAGATTACTTCTCACAAAATGGCCATTTTTATTATATTAATCCTGACAATCCATGAGCATGGGAGGTCTTTCAATCTTCTGAGATCTAATTCAATTTCTTTCTTCAGAGACTTGAAGTTATTGTCATACAGATCTTTCGCTTGCTTATTTAGAGTTACAGTGTATTTTATGTTATTTGTGACTACTGCGAAGGGTGTCATTTCCCTAATTTCTTTTTCAGCCTGTTTATCCTTTGACTAGAGGAAGGCTAGTGATTTGTTTGAGTTAATTTTATATCCAGCCACTTTGATGAAGTTGATTATCACCTTAGTAGTTCTCTGGTGGAACTTTTGGGGTCACTTAAGTATACTATCATATCATCTGTAATAGTGATATTTTGACTTCTTCCTTCCCTATTTGTATCCTTTTGACCTCCTTTTGTTGTCTGATTGTTCTGGCTAGCACTTCGAGTACTATATTGAAAAAGTAGGGAGAGAACGTGCAGCCTTGTCTAGTCCCTGATTTTACTGGGATTGCTTCAAGTTTGCTCCATTTAGTTTGATGTTGGCTACTAGTTTGCTTTCTATTGCTTTTACCATGTTTAGGTATGGGCCTTGAATTCCTGATCATTCCAAGACTTTTAACATGAAGGGGTGTTGAATTTTGTCAAATGGGTTCTCAGCATGTAATGAGATGACCATGTGGTTTTTTTTTCTCTTTGAGTTTGTTTATATAGTTGATTAGGTTGATGGATTTACATACATTGATTCATCCCTGCTTTCCTGGCATGAAACCTTCTTGATCATGATAAATGATTGCTTTGATGAGATTGTGGATTCCGTTTGTAAGAATTTTATTGAGTATTTTTGCATCGATATTTATATGTGAAATTGGTCTGAAATTCTCTTTCTTTGTTTGGTCTTTGTATTGTTTAGGTATGAGTGTAATTGTGGCTTTATAGAAAAATTGGATAGTGCTCCTTCTGTTTCTATTTTATGGAATAGTTTTGACAGGATTGGAATAGGTCTTCTATGAAGATCTGATAGAATTCTGCATTAAACCCATCTGGTCCTGATTTTTTTGGGGGGTGGGGTGGGGAGACTTTAAATAACTGTTTCTATTTCTTTAGGAGTGCTGGGACTATTTAGATTGTTTATCTAATCCAGATTTAACTTTGGTACCTGGAATGTATCTAGAAAATTGTCCATTTCATCCAGATTTTCCAGTTTTGTTGAATATAGGCTTTTGTAGTAGTATCTGATAATTTTTTTTTAATTTCCTCAGATTGTGTTGTTATCCCTCCCTTTTAATTACTGATTTTGTTAATTTGGATACACTCTCTGTGACCTCTGGTTTGTATGGCTAAGGGTTTATCTATCTTGTTGATTTTCTCAAAGAAACAGTTCCTGGTGTTGTTGATTATTTGTATAGTTTTTTTGTTGTTGTTGTTTTTGGTTTGTTTGTTTTGTTTCTACTTGGTTGATTTCAGCCTTGAGTTTGATTTTTTCCTGCCCTGTACTCCTCTTGCATGTATTTGCTTCTTTTTGTTTTAGAGCTTTTAGGTGTGCTGTCAAACTGCTAATGTATGCTCTCTCCAGTTTCCTTTCGAAGGCACTCAGAGCTATGAGTTTTGCTCTTACAACTGACTCATTTTGTCCCATAAGTTTGAGTATGTTGTGCCTTCATTATCATTAAATTCTAAAAAAGTCTTTAATTTATTGCTTTATTTCTTTCTTGAGTAGACAATTGTTCAACTTCCAGGTATATATGGGCTTTCTGTCATTTTTGTTGTTATTGAAGACCAGCCTTAAGCCATGGTGACCTGTTAGGATGCCTGGGAATATTTCAATCATCTTGTATCAGTTGAGAGTTGTTTTGCGACTGATTATATGGTCAATTTTGGATAAAGTACCATGAGGTGCTGAGAAGAAAGTGTGTTCTTTTGTTTTAGGAGAAGTGTTTTATACATGTCTGTTAAATCCATTTGGTTCATAACTTCTATTAGTTTCACTTTCTCTGTTTAGCATCTGTTTCAATGACCATTGGTGAGAGTGGCTTGTTGAAGTCTACCACTATTATTGTGTGGGGTTCAATGTATACTTTAAGCTTTAATGAAGTTTCTTTTATGAATGTGAGTGCCCTTACATTTGGGAATTGAGACTTTCTCAATGTTCCTTTTCATGAATATGGAGTGTCCTTCCTCATCAAGCTTGATAACTTTTGGTTGAAAGTCTAATTTCTTGGATACTAAGATGGCAACTCCACCTTGTTTGTTGGGATCATTTGTTTGGAAGACCTTTTTCCATCCTTTACTCTAAGATAGTGTTTGTCTTTGTTACTGAGGTTTGTTTAATGTATGAAGCAAAATGCTGGATCTTGTTTGCATATCCAGTCTGTTAGCTTATGTCTTTTTATAGGTGAATTCAGTCCATTAATGTTGATTAAAGACAGATGACTGTTAGTTCCTGATATATTTGTTTTGTAGGTGACTTTATGTGCTTGTGGTCCTCCCCTTCACTTTGTTGTGAGATGCTTAATGTTTTGTTTTTTCTTTGGTGTAGGTATCTTCCTTGTATTAGAGTTTTTCCTTCTAGGACCCTCTGTAGGGCTGGATTGATAAATAGATACTATTTGATTTTGGTTTTGTCCTAGAATATTTTGGATTCTCTATCTATATTAATTGAGAGTTTTGCTGGATATAGTAGCCTGGGATGGCATTTGTATTGTCTTAGAGTCTGCATGACCTCTGAACAGGTTTTTCTGGCTTTCATAATCTCTATTGAGAAGTCTTGTATAATTCTTTTTTTTCCCATTTTATTAAATTGGGTATTTCTTATATACATTTCAAATGTTATTCCCATTCCCTGTTTTTTGTCCATCAGCCTCCTATCCCCTTCCCCTCCCCATGTATAGGTGTTCCCCTGCACACCCACCCCACCTTATTCCCCCCCACAACAATCCCCTACACTGGGGGGTCCAATCTTGGCAGGACCAAGGGCTTCCCCTTCTACTGGTGCCCCAACAAGGCTATTCACTGCTTACCACAGAAATTTTAGTCTATGAGCAGATTAATCCAGGTGATTCCTGACCAGTTCTTTGTAATAAATATTATATTGTGAGGAGACGTCCATTTCACCTTCAAATACATCTGACCATCAATGTTAGTGTTATAACTTTGACAAAAGGAGAAGCATTTCAAGAATATATCATAATACAGAAGTAGTTGTAACCTAGAACTAAGGGTAAAACTACCTAAATGCATCACTTAAGTCCTATTCAGTCTCAATAATTAGTTGCATTAATTGATAACATTAATTAACATTCAGTCCTGTCCATCATCCTTGACTATAATGAACATACTTTCTCCAAGGGAGTTGTTTTTACTGAAGCTTCCAATAGTCATTAAATCACAAAGAATTCCAAAAGCAGAGATAGTCTTAGCCTCACATGACATTGCTCTTTCAAGCAACATGTATAATTTAAATAAAGTACAGTATTATTCTTGCTTAGAGTCTCATGTCATAAATGTAATGCTATTTATGTGTTTATTTTTCCTCAGCTATCATTGCTTCTTTTCTTCATTTATTACTTAATTTTACTCAAATATATCTGCCTTCATAAGAAAAGAATGGGATGCAAAGAGGAATTAAATAGGACTTGCTTTTCAATGGGGAGTATTTAAGGAAAGAGTGCATAAGAAAAAGGTACGGAGTAGAGGTGATATATGTCATTTCTCCTCTTCCTACCAACAAGTAACAGGACATACACATGGAACCAGTAACAGCACATACACGTGGAACAAGTACATGATTTGGTAAGAGGTTTCATGGAAATTTAGAAAATAGAAATATTACTACAAGAAACCTTTTTAAAGACCCTTAATCCCTAAAACAGGACCACAGTTATATTTAAAACATTTGTGAATGTTGAAGTGATACTAAATGTCAGGCCCCAGAGATCCTAACTAATACATCACAGAAAGGTATTAGCTTTCTGAACTGTTTATTTTGTCCATTGTCACTACTCAGATTCAACATTTTAAAATCTATTTTTACCATTTGTTCATGTTGGTAAATTTCTTGTTTATATTGTGTTCATTTAAAGTTTACTTATTATTTTCTTTTGTGTATTTTAAGAATTTTTCATGTACTCTACATGGAAACTAGCATAATCTCCTTCCCAGTTTATTTAATGTATATGAACTGGAGTTATGATAATATTACTGGGTAAAATTTTTGTTTTAATGTAACTTCAATCTGTTTCTTTTCAGAAATTAATCTCTCTTTAGCATTCATGGAAATGTTTGTGTCCTGTAGAAAAAAAATCATTTAAAGGTATTTTCTACCTTAAAATATTTAAACTATTTGGATTTATTTTTCTGTATGAAGTGCAACTAGAGCATAAGTGTACCTTAACCATGTGTAAAGTTGATTGTACCTCTGTAATTTATCAAATACTTGATAATGTACCTACCAGATCAATTATTTACTAATATATAAACCTAATCCATTGTATGCTTTCATTTTAGGATTAAAATTATCATATAATTTACCTCATCCTTATACTAGTATTGAATAACACATACCCAGTTTCACAAATGCCAACATATTTGATTTCATGACAGAAATGCTACTTAATCATAGTCTGTAAATATGAAGATTTATTTTGCAAGACTTAGTAGGATATAGTTAAAATTTTTACATCTATTTTCAGGATGATCCATATTATAATTTAAGAACATAAAAAATATTCTGGCTTCTGAAGTATTAAATAGTAATTTTAAAAAACAGAAACAGACTGTCAGAACTCTTCAAAGTATTTGAGACTTAACTACCTAATAAGAATGCTCCATGATTCTATGTCTATTTAATTATGCATTTTGAAGCTCTATCATTTAAGCCATGGATCATAATAAAAAGGTTAGTTTAATATTATCAATGATACAACATAATATAGGTTACTAAACTTATTCTACATTTACTAAAATTAAACCATTAAAATATTTTGTAATGAGTTTTTGCAAACCACTTGGAGTCATTTCTTCTATATTTATATTAAACAGAATTGTAAATAGTTTTTATGTAATATATTGAAAACAAATGTAAATTGAACACGATTTTCAGTGGTAATGCTTCCAAATGTTTTATAATACATTCAAGTTCATACTTTGCCAAAAAAAAAATAAGGTGTATAAGTAATTCGCAGATGTATAAAATGAGTCACAGATGATGACTTAATGGAATTTTTTTCTAAAGTAGTGTAAACTAATAGGCATTCTTTTCTGACCTTGTCTTTAGCCATACTACAAGCTTCACGTAGTGGGCCTGAGCCAGGAAACACTAACCTGACTGGACTAATGTTCTGAGATAAGGGCACTAAGATAGGTGCAAATAGCCTAGGATTCAGGTAAGTCATCAGACTAGGTCTGGGCACAAGATGAGCACGCCAGGTCTAGATATGATGCTGAATGTGGTAACAGTGACCAGAATGAAGTACCATCACCAACTCCTGGCTCCATTGCCCATGCATAGAATTTGCAACTGGGACCAAACCTCAGTATATAAAAAGTTCTTAATGTGTTTTTATTACAATGTTATCATTAAGATAATGAAAGTTCTAAGAGAATTAACCATTTTCATCACATATCACAAGTTGTTTTATTCTACATGCTGCAAATATGTTTTTACCAACTCACTTACTTACTTTTGGGAGATGACTGCATGTGTGTGTTCATGTAGGTATGCATACACATGTCTGTGTATATGCATGTGCCCGTGTGCATGTGTGCATGTGTGTGTGTGTGTGTGTGTGTGTGTGCCTGTGCCTGTGCATGTGCACATGCATGTGCTAGTATAGAACTCAGAGGAGACAATCATGGGAGTTGTTTCTGTCCTACAGTGGATGTCACAGGGCTGGAGATCAGGTCACGAGACTGGGCATCTAGAGCCACTGACTCATATCTATAGCCTGTGCCTATAGCACATTTCTTATTGACAACAAAGACTTCTAACCAAATGAGGGGTATATACTAGTAGTATAATCTAAAATATAATCTAAAAATATCTAGAAAGATGTGGATATAAAAGTGAGATACTCTGAATTCTAAATTGTAGTGGTTATTCAGATTCAGAAAGTTGTCTATACTAATTACTTTCCTGTAAGACCCCTTGAGAAACAACTTGTATGTCTTCTGGATGAGTCATTTTAGATCTTTTGATAGCATCAATAGAATTTAATGTCATACACATGAAAATAAAAATTGCATTGGTCCTTTAAGTTTCTTCCAGTCCAAAATATGAACTGCATCTAAAAAAAAAGATAAAAATCTGTGCACCTATACTATCTCCAAAGACTTTTGTTTCTTATTGCTTGTTTGAAATGTTTTTGGAAGATGTCACAGTATTTCACAGAGAACACCTCAGGGCCCCTGTTGTCTAAATTATGGCATTTCATTGCAAGAAGTGATCCAATTAGTTGATCACCTTACCTGCTTTCAGTAACATTTGGAGATTCTACAAAATGTCATGTCTACATCATTATCATCTTCAAACACTACACTAGGCATTCAGCTTTGGTTATCATGACATCTAACCTGATCCTCTGAAAGTCTTCCTTTACTCAGATTCTTAGAGATTCCTACTAATCTTGTGTTATCAGTAATTTCAAATAATTTTAGATATCCACTTCAACTTACTGAGTTCAAGTTTTAAAAAAGCAAAATAAGTATTTGACAACAAAATAATAAAATGAATATGTTTGCATGTTATCTTCTGATCTTTTAAGGTTTTAAATTAAATATGAGGAAATAAGATACAGTGATTTAAAGTATGCTCTATAACTAAGTGATCAACAATATTAGCTATAATGACAGCTAAAAAATAAATTTATTTTATTAAATTACAAGCAATCAACTTCTAAACTGTGACCGAACCCACTCAGTGTAAGCTGTCAGTACATTCAAAATATAAAAATTATAAATAGGGCCATTTTACCAGTCATAGATTCTTTACTCATTAAATAAATGTCTATTCACAACTACTGAATTGAAATACACACACACACACACACACACACACACACACACACACACACACACACACAAGCTTCTGGGTCTTTCAAGCATAGTAACTATAAACTTTAAATGTAATGTTAATCATCACAAACCACTGAAGGCAACATTCACGTATTTCATTGAACACAGAGAAATATAGATGCCATACCACTACTGGCTAGTGTACTTAATACTAGAATATACTGTACATACTACAAAAGAAAAAATGTAAATAGTAATGCAGTTTTGAATCTTATAGTCCAAAATGGTGACCTGCCTACATTATATACTGGTGCAACAGTGGCACAAATTTGGTGGGAGTAACCAACCTCTACCTTATTGGAATTAAGGTCCACTTCAGGAGATGAAATCCATAGCCACAATCCCAAGATTAGATAGGTCACGGACCTAGGGGAAAACCAAATATGACTGTGGTGGTCATAATAAAAATGACTTCTAACAAAATTCTGTGACCCCATCGATCAGTGCCTCACTCAACAGTCATCAGAGAAGCTATCTCTTGCAGTACAACGGAACGAAGACTGACCCATTACTTACAAAAGTACAGAAAGTGAGAGCTTTCAAGACACTCAGTTCTAAATGGGATATCTTCATCAAACTCCTCCGTACAAGGCTCAGAAAGCCATATGGATGGGGAGGGAGAGAGAGATTATACCTGTCAGAGTGGATGGATGACACCAAGGAAAATGATGCCTTCCAGATATAACAGGACTAATACACGTATGAATGCACAGAGACTATGGCAATATGCACAGAGCCTGCACAGATTCAAACTAGACAAGGCCCCAGTCAAAAGGTGGGCAAGTGGAAACAAACACCAACCTCAACCAAGAAGATATCTCCATTTGACACACACTGGCAGAGGAAAAACATTACTTTTTTCTAATGGAGTTTCAATGGGTATAATAACCACACTTAAAGGTATGCTCTATAACTAGCAAGATGCTTAATAGAAAATGAACTCAATGGTATATTTGTAAACATGCAATCTCATATAGCTTTGTTTAAACATTTTTCTGTCTTTTTTATCTTTTTTAACGAGAGAGAGAGAGAGAGAGAGAGAGAGAGAGAGAGAGAGAGAGAGAGAGAAATGGTGTGGGGTAGAATGAGAGAGGAATTGGATAGTATCTAAGAGAAGTTGGAGGAAGTAATCCAAACCATGATCAGACTATATTATATTAATTTTTAAGAAATAAAGGGCAAATATAAAACATGAAGCAAATTACTTAGAAAATATAAAATGAAAGGAAATATATGATCAACAGATGAACATTATGCACATTTTAGAAATTCAAGAATACATCATATCAGAATGAATTAATATTTTAAAGATTTTATGAAATTTAAAATAAAAAGGCATGTGCAGAACTTGGAGGAATATAATACATTATGTGAAAGTTTAAGATGATCAAAGAGATACGAACCAGAATGAGTCAAATGAATACCATAAACTTAGAAAAGATCAAGTTGAGTAACCCACTGAGGTGACCCTAAAAATAACACCAGTAAAGAAATGAGATTCCATATAATTGTTCTGACAGCTTCCAGGATCATAGTAGCAGTCGTTATATGACAGGTTAATGAAACTAAGGCATGTTTCCTAGTATTGTCTTCCCTCATAAAGAAGAGAAAGGTGGCTGGGAGTAATGGGTGAAAAGTAGAAGTACTAGGCCAAGGCTGGGCTCACAAACCTATCTGTTTTCTTACTCTGCAGCTTTCTTCCTCTGACTACAAGATCTTAGTGCAGTGAAGAAAAACACTTAGACAAAACTAAGAAAATTCTGACTTCTATGTCTGAAGCATGTACTGATAGCCTCCTAGTGGACATATAATATTTATGTCTACAGTGTTCTACCCAGTACACAGATGGAGTAATCCTCTGATGAGAAATTCATTATGGGTATAACTATTGATCAATAAACAGACAGTTATGTATGAAGAAATAAAAATAGCCAACAGCATATTCGTATAATGAATGCATGCATTAAGACTAGGCATGGGATCTAAATAAATACAGACCCTAAATTAAACCCAGGAAAAGCAAAAGCAAATGAAAAATGAAAGTTTTTGAACCAAGTGATGAGTTATAATGATCCTCTGTAAATTCCCTGTGGCCTCAGACGAAGAACAGACGTGAGACTAAGGAAGCACAGAGCCTTGTTAGAGAGCATAAGGAATCCCAGTTGGAAGCTTAGGCACTAGCTAGGTTTCAAAACACTTTAGGAAGTTATTCTGCATCCAAATGCTGTAAGCATCTAGATAGTCTAGCCAAGGCCAAGACCTTTCATGTGTTTCTCCCTTCCAGCAACTCTTAATGGAACACATTTAATCCAATTTAATTATTGTTTTGCTTTTGTTGTTTTTTATTTCTTTTTTCTAGACAGGTTTTCATTATGTAGCTCTAGATGTTCTGGAACTCACTATATAAACCAGGATACCCTTGGACTTGAAGAAATCTGCCTTCTACTGCCTCCGAAGTTCTGGGGTTAAATATGTGAACCCTATTCCTGACTAATTTCAGCTGTCCAATGTTTATTAGTTCACCACCGAATTCTTTGTAGATAGGCAAAAACCACACACACACACACACACACACACACACACACACACACACACACACACACAGGCATGGACACAAAATTTCTGCACATGTACATATATAACATTAAAACAAAAGAGACTCTAATCAAAGAAACAAGGTTTATTTTACCTTACAGTATCTGTCTAGACAGAAATAGTCTCTATATAAGTACAGACAGTCTATAGAGAATTCACAGATTAAGACACTTGAGGTAGTTCTCACATTGCACGTGTAGTCAAGAATTAAAGAATATTTAACACATGTGTTCACGTCTCCTTTCTCTTTTTTATAAAGCTTAGGATCTCAGCCCAAGAAATGGTGCAACCCATAATATGCAGGTTATCATCACTTAATTGCCCTAATCAAGATATTCCCCCACTGGCTTTCCTAGAAGCTTGTCTCCCAGCAGATTATAAATCTCATTAAGCTGACAACTGAGGCTAATCATCACAGTAGGAAAGAAGTAGAGATCAGGGAAGGGAGCCAGGCTACAGGGAAAGAATAGGAGGTGGTGAATATGCCAAATGCCTTTTATAAATTCTACATGCAATTTAGCACCATATAACAATAATACTATAATAACTGCATGGAAAAAGAGAGAAAATCTTTTTTGCATATCTAACTATAAATATGCATAAGTATGCATAGAAGTAAGCATATATTTATATTAAAATAGGTATTTAATGGGAATTTTTAAAAAACTAGAATAACATAAAATGAAAAAATGTTATATTGAGCCATAAATTTTAGTACAATTTAAAACACACAAAAATTCATATATTTATTAACATCTGAGTAACATTGTCACACTGACATATTCTACTAGAACCCTGAATAGATTTTATTTGTAATTATTCTCCTCTGGAAGCATATTTTTGTGTAAACTGAAAGTACGAAAAGAAAGTTGGGAATCAAATGCTAATGCCAAGGAATGGACAAATGAGTAAAAGACAGAGTCAGAAATAGAGAAACTATAAAAAGGAGTCAGGTTTGTAGCTAGGGAAAGCACTCTTCACAGGAGTCCCTACTGAATTCCAAATTGTCATTTTAAGGGGAAAGTCCTATTACACTCTGTTAAATTTTCCCATTGACAATATTTAATTATAGCAGTAGTTCTCATTAGACCTCAAAAGAGTGTTAAAGCAATTAAATAAGGGACACATTAAACCAAAGAAAATGGGTATAGAAAGACAGTCAAAGTCAAATGTGGAAGTGTACAAGGCCCCAGAAGAAGAGAAACGTTTGGAAAACAAGAGCAAGAAACATCCAAAACCCATATTCTGAATGAAAACCAAGGTGCCATTTTTTGATTGGTCTAACCAAAGGTTTACATTTATATTCCTCGACACAGGTTTCCCAGATGGAATCTATTGACACTCAAAACACTTAGAAGAGGAGTGGATGTTGAACACTCAAAACACATGAACATAGTCACAGAAAACATAGCTTTGTGTGGGAAATGCTTTAGAGTTCGTGTTATAGGAGAAAAGTGGTTTCTATTTATATTTACCTATTTCCTTCTGCAACAGTTTTTTTTATTGCACAAAGATTGTGCATGTTTATTCATATTACAGGATGTTTAGATATGAATATGTCAAAAAGCTCTCATTAAACTATTCCTACGCTGCCTACATGAAACTTTCATCCTTCAGCAAACATTGCCCAGTACACCGTGCACACCTTCCCAGGTTCTAGGAATCACGATTTTGTCCTAAGTGCTTTTGTAAGTTGCATATAAATATATATGTAAATAAAATTCAACAGTCTTGTCTTTTCCTTCTAGCTTAATTGGTATACCATAAAATTATTTTTGGCACAAATGACAGCAAATGCTTTTGTGTTAAAATTACAACCAAATCCAAGCTGTGTTATTAGTTCTCGCTTCTACAGGATTTGAAATTGATGAACATTTCTTTGATAGTATTATCCATATGATACATTATAAACAGTTACTTCCCATGAATCCTCAAAGGGTGGTGCACGAAATATCCATGTTTGCTCATTGCTTGGGTGTGTGTACCATATGTCCTCAAAAGTTTCTTGATGTATACACCATATTAATGCTGGTATTTTACTGCCGCAGTGAAAAACTTTTGGTAGAAAAAACAAATTACTTCACAATATGAGTCCCCATCCGGAGCCCAGGGAAACAGAATGTATGAGGTTTGAAAACCAATAATCTAGCTGCTGTTTTACTGGTTCTGCACAACTTTGCAGACAGTTGGTTGACAAGGCACAAATTGAAACAAGTAGTTTTTTTTCACATGTCTAAAATTTTAATTTATTCCTCCAATTTCCTTAATACTCAGTGTAATCAAATACATATTTTAAGATTTTTCTTTAATTTTCTGAATTTAATTAAAGCTTTTTTAAATTGTTAAAGAGCTTTTGTGGCAATTTTGATATTTAGATCACACATTTCTATTTTTTCTGATTTTTATTGTACACAGAAATATATCATCTTCTACATACATGTATTTGGAATATTCCAAAATTATTTTGGTATAGTGGAAGAAAATATCCTGTTCATTTTTTGATGATGCTACCATTCAGTGTTCATGATCACCACAGATTCCATTAATCAAATTAGCATGGACACTGCCCACTAAGTGATGTGTGACTTTCAGGGAAACAAAGCTAAAACATCTCCACAAAGATCCTCTGTTTTCTAAATGTTTCTGTTACTTTGTGTTCACTTAATACATTACTATTAATGGTTTCTATATGAAGAAAACTTACTATACTGTAAAAATAAATTTAAAATATATTTTATGAATAACGGAATAGGATTCAAGAATAAAACATCTTATAAAGTGAAGAAAAATGAGGAGATGAAAATCTATATTATTCATTTTCATTTGTATTATATTGGAGAAAAAACATCTGAAGGTAATTAATTGAATTCTCTGTGGAAAGACTTTTGAAATGGGTTGCATATTGACCCAATGTTCATCTCATATTGTGAGCCAGTTAAGTGTTATTGTCAGGATTCCCAGAAACTTGGAAATTCTTCTATTCTTTATGAATTAATAGAACTTAAAAAATAAGTCATGACTTTAAAACATAAGAATCAGAAAAGTGAATCAACACTGAATCGTCCTAAAAATATTTTAGAATAAATCATGCTTGACATTGAGCAGTAGGCTTAACCACTGTACAGACACAGACAAAATACACTGTAGTGAGTCAGAGAACATGGATGAGGTATTCATTTACAACCCATTCAAGACCATTTCAGAGATGACTAAAACAAAATATACTAATGGCTTGATCTAGTATGTGGACCATTCCAAACTTTACTGGTGTGATTAGCCTCTGTGATAAAAAAGAAAACTTAGATTTAAAAATGGGAAAACTGGCATGTAAGATTGAAATTACAGATGCACTCAGGAAGTCAAGTAACAAGAGATCAATGTCTGAAGACATGCAATGAAACCTTGGAGTGACCGTGTGTAAGTTGGTCACTAATCTCAAATGGGAACGGTATTCTGGCAGCTGGGAGGAACAGAATACCAGAAAGTCACTTAAAGAGATTTACTACAGGGGAAAACCCAGGACTGTGGCTGCCTCTGCTGGGAATGTCCATTACAGCTATTAGAGACTAGCCTTTAGAGCCATTAAGGAAGTCTTGGGTAGGGACAAGCCCTGGCAGTTGGAGCTCCTCAAGGGTAGCTTGCCCACTAGTACACCTCAAGGGGTCAGGTCTGGCTGCTAGAGTAGTCTCAAGGTAGACCCTGGTCACTGAGGGTATTCAAGAAGAGATCTTAAAGGAGAAAGGAAGGCAAAGCAAGCTTCTCCTACTGCCAAATTGGCAAGGATAGCCAGCACGCGGAATCCTGCATTTTCTGATTAGTTATCCCTTGAACATGGCATAGTATGGAAGGACAAAAATGAGCAAACAAAATCTACCGTGCAAAGTCTTCAGGACAGTTGCACCAAGAAGAATTCACATGAAGGTCTCTGGTGCCCAGGTTTCCAGGACTCATACTAGACTGCTCACGAGACTAATACAGGGCAAGAGGTGAACTCCAGCCCTCTTACAAAAAGGCTCTAAGATGTTCTTGAATGCAAAGAGGAAAACATGTCTTTTGAGGACCTTCCTTTGCAGACATAGCGGACTATGCACCTCACTAATGCCCACTGCAGACTATGCTCTTGCTCCCAGCTCTTCTGATGATACCCCAACAGCCAAGGTGTCCTCATCCTGCATTCTCTGTCATTGAAGCTAGCTGACTTTCCTACTTGTCTTGAGAATGTACCTCATAATTCTTCAGTAAGTAGGCAAAAATTCTATTCACTATTTTTCTTGTCTTTTCTTTTTTTATACATTAAATATTTAACATATTTACATTTTATATGCTATCCCCTTTCCTGGTTTCCACCTCTCCCATCTGCCCTACCCCTGCTTCTATGAGGATGCTTCCCCTCCCACCCACCCAGTCCCAAACTCAACACCCTGGCATTCTCATACACTGGGGAAACAAGTCTTCACAGGACCAAGGCTTCTCCTCCTATTGATGCCAGACACTGCCATCCTCTGCTACATATGTGGTTGGAGCCATAGGGGTTCCACTGTATGTGGGAGGTCTGGAGTGTCTGGTTGGTTGATATTGTTCTTCCTATGGGGTTGCAAATCTCTTCAGCTTCTTCACTTTTGTCTCTAACTCCTCCAATGTGGATCCCATGCTCAGTCTGATGGATAGCTGCAGCATCCTCATCATTAATCTATATCATTAAGGCTGTGAAGAGCCTCTCAGGAGACAACCATATAAGGTTCCTGTCAGCAAGCACTTCTTAGCATCAGCAATGGTGACTGTGTTTGGTGGCTGCATATGGGATGGATCCCCAGATAGAAGAGTCTCTGGATGGCCTTTACTTCAGTCCACTCTTTGAACCTGTATTTCCTCCTGTAAGTATTTTGTTCTCCCTTCTAAGAAGGACTGAAGTATCCACATTTTGGTCTACCTTCTTCCTGACCTTCATAGGGTCTGTATTATGGGTATTCTAAGTTTCTGTTGTTATGTCTCCCTTTTCATTCCTGATTTTGTTTATTTGTCTTCTCTCTCTCTCTCTCTCTCTCTCTCTCTCTCTCTCTCTCTCTCTCTCTCTCTCTTTCTGTCTCCCTCTGGTTAGTCTTGCTAAGGGTTTATCTATCTTGTTGATTTTCTCAAAGAGCAAGCTCCTGATTTTCTTGATTCTTTGCATAGTTCTTTTTGTTTCTACTTGGTTGATTTCAGCCCTGCGTTTGACTATTTCCTGCCTTCTCCTCCTCCTGAGTGTATTTGCTTCTTTTTGTTCTAGAACTTTTAGGTGTGCTGTCAAGCTGCTAATGTATGCTCTCTCCAGTTTCCTTTTGGAGACACTCAGAGCTATGAGTTTTTCTCTTAGCACTGCTTTCATTGTGTCCCATAAGTTTGTGTCTGTTGTGCCTTCATTTTCATTGAATACTAAAAAGTCTTTGATTTCTTTATTTCTTCCTTCACCAAGTTATCATTGAGAGAGTACTTTCCGTATTTTGTTTTTTTTTTTTTTTGTTATTTTGGTTTTTTGGGTTTTTTGTTTTTTTGTTTTTGGGGTTTTTTTTGTTGCTTTTTTTTTTTGTTAAAGACCAGCTTTAGTTCGTGGTGATCTGATAGGATGCTTGAGATTATTTCCATCTTCTTGTACCTGTTGAGGCCTGATTTGTGACCAATTATATGGTCAGTTTTGGAGAAGGTACCATGAAGTGCTGAAAAGGTATTTTTTTGCTATAGAATGAAATGTTCTATAAATATTTCTTAAATCCATTTCATTCTTAACTTCTGAAAGTTTCACTGTGTCTCTGTTTAGTTTCTGTTTCCATGGTCTGTCCATTGTTGAAAGGGGGTGTTGAAGTGTTCCACTATTATTGTGTGTGGGACAATGTTTGCTTTCAGCTTTAGTAAAGTTTCTCTTATGAATGTATGTGCCCTTACATTTGGATCATAGATGTTAAGAATTGAGAGTTTATCTTTGTAGATTTTTCCTTTGATGAGTATTTTTCCATTTCCTTTTTGATAACTTTTGTCTGAAAGTCAATTCTATTCAATATTAGAATGGCTACTCCAGCTTTTTTTCTTGGGGCCATTTACTTGGAAAATTATTTTCTAACTTTTAAATCTGAGGTAGTGTCTGTTTTGTCACTAAGGTGCATTTCCTCTCTGCAGCAAAATGCTAGGTCCTGTTTATCTATCCAGCCTGTTAGTCTATGTTTTTCTTTTAAACTAGGGAATCGAGTCCACTGGTGTTGAGAGATATTAAGCAATAATGATTGTGGTTTCCTGTTATTTTTGTTGTTAGAGGTGGAATTATGTGTGGCTCTCTTCTTTTGGGTTTGTTGAAAGAAGATTACTTTCTTGCTTTTTCTAGGGTGTAGTTTCCCTCCTTCTGTTAGTGTTTTCAATCTATTATCTTTTATAAGGTTGGATTTGTAGAAATATATTGTGTACATTTGTTTTTGTCATGGAATATCTTGGTTTCTCAATCTATGTTATTTGAGAGTTTAGCCGGATGTTGTAGCCTGGGCTGGCATTTGTGTTCTCTTAGGGTCTGTATGACAGCTCCCCAGGATCTTATTTTAGAGTCTCTGTTAAGAAGTCTGGTATAATTCTGATAGGTCTCTCTTTATATATTACTTGACTTTTTTCCTTACTGCTTTTAATATTCCTTCCTTGGTGCATTTGGTGTTTTGATTATTATGTGGTGGGAGGAATTTCTTTTCTGGTCCTGTCTATTTTGAATTCTGTTGGCTTCTTGTATGCTCATGGGCATCTCTTTCTTTAGATTAGGATAGTTTTCTTCTATAATTTTGTTGAAGACATTTGCTGGCCCTTTAAATTGGGAATCTTCGCTCTCTTCTGTACCTATATTTGTTAGGTTCGGTCTTCTCATTGTGTCTCAGATTTTCTGGATGTTTTGGCTTAGGAGTTTTTTTTTTTTTTTTTTTTGCATTCCGCATTATCTTTTGACTGTTGTGTCAATGTTTTCTATGGTATCTTCTGCCCCTGAGATTCCCTCTTCTATCTCTTGTATTCTGTTGGTGATGCTTGCATTTATGACTCCTGATCTCTTTCCTAGGTTTTCTATTTCTAGGGTTGTCTTTCTTTGTAATTTCTTTTTTTTTTTCTCTTTTCATCTTTAGATCCTGGATGCTTTTGTTCAATTTCTTCACCTGTTTTGTTGTGCTTTCTTGTAACTTTTAAAGGGATTTCTGTGTTTTCTCTTTAAGCGTTTCTACCCATTTACCTCTGTTTTCCTGAATTTCTTTTAAGGGACTTATGTGTGTTCTTCTTAAAGTCCTCTAGCATCATCCTGAGATATGATTTTAAATCCTACTTTTCCAGTGTGTTGGTGTATCCACTATTTGCTGTGGTGGGAGAACTGGCTCCTGATGATGTCAATTAGCCTTGGTATCTGTTGCTTAAGTTCTGGCATTTGTCTCTCACAATCTGGTTTTCTGTGATGTTACTTGGTCTTGCTGTCTCTGACTGGTGTTTGTCCCTCCTGTGGGTCTGTGATTCTGTAATATTATGAGTGAGAGTACTTCTGGGAGATCAGCTTTCTCTGCAGAGTATTGGGTATGGAGGGCTGTGAAACAGCCTTAATTCTGTGAACAGATGAAGACCAGAAGTTTTCCTTTTCTTTTATTGGATATTTTCTTTATTTCCATTTCAAATGTTATCCCCTTTCCTGGTTTCCCCTCCAGGAACCTAGCCCATTCCCCTTCCTCCTGCTTCTATGAGGATGCTCCTCCACCCACCAACCCTCTCTCCTGCCTCCCCATCTGGCAATCCCCTACACTGGGGCATAGAGCCTTTACAGGACCAAGGGCCACTCCTCCCATTGATGCCAGACAAGGCTATCCTGTGCTACACATACAGCTGGAGCCATGAGTTGCTCCATGTGTTTTCTTTGGCTAGCTTTTCTCTGAAATCTATGTGGTCTAACTAAAATATTCTTCAGCAAAAAGAAAAACTTCTGGAAACAACCACTTCCTAAAGAAAGTTCAAGTGCCTCCTCCCAGAATAATTAAGTATAAGAAACATATTTTTGTACATTTATATAATGTCACTTTCTGTAGTCCAGTGCAATTTCTTTGAATAAACTTCTATTGTCATGACAATGTGAAAATAATAACCCTTTCATTAGATACTTCAGAACTAAGCTTCTGTTTCCTTAATTGAATCCTAAAATGTCTTGCTTTCCAAAAATAGTTCAGAGTGAATATTCAGGAGGTTTTTTCTAGCTAAATGTGCCTCTGAAATTTAACTTAATTCTAGTCACTGTCTTATACTTCAGCCCATACTCCTCCTTCACCCTAGATCAATGCTCAAATATGTTTTATTTTATATCTAGATCCAGAGAGTTCACCAGTCGCAGCACATACTATTCTATAAAAACCCAACTGAACAAGAACAATGCATCTGTGAGTAGAAATTATAAAACATTCCCACAGAAGATCTCAGGGAGTCCTAAGTATCACAAAGTGCTGACAATAATTTTTAAAATGTCAGATTTCCAACTACAATGAGGGAATATTTAATTAGCCAGAGAAAACAAAGATCATGGCTGACATGTTAAATACACTTTGTATTGATTTTACTCTCTACACTGGAGATTTCTATTACTCTACCAAGAGTTTGGATCAAGCTGCCTAAACATGATGTTTTAACAGAAATACAAGAAATCAAAGGTCAATCCCCATGCCCTATGTCTATTGTCTTTTTCCATATGATTGTAGGGTTTTCTTCATACATTATATTGACTACTAATCTGCCAATATTCACTCTAAAATTATATATATATATATATATATACACATATGCATGCTCAGTAAAGTCTTTCTACTGCTATGCTTTAACTAAAACCTCAACTTCTTTGACATGGACATTGTTTTGCTTCTAAACACCCCATTCTGTTCAATTGCCCACAATCCAATAGCATTATTTACACCAAAATTCCCCAAACCCACAACTGAAGTTTGCAGTTGTGTGAAACATGTACAAAGTGCAAATATCAAATGATAATTATTATAATAAAATTAAATCACAGATAGCCAAGCATGTGGCACTAGTACCACAGTCCCTTCTGCTCTCAGTTCTCTCCATTTGACCAGAACCTAGATTCTGGCTCATTAGAATCCTTTCCTTCCTGCCTCTATATTTCCAGCTCACCAAGGACTTTGTCTTAAATATCTTTGACATCTTGATGCTCAACAAACTCTCCTCACATTCCTTATGAGAACAGCCCCCCCCTTTGTAGCTCTCTGGAACTTATCAGCTTACAGATGAGCTGGCAAAACATTGAAAACACAAGTCAGATTTCATGTCAGTTGCAGACATAAAATTCACAGAATGTCCAGTCTATGAAAGTGGCATAAATTCAACTCAAATTTCTAACCAAATTAGACACAATATTTTCAAGTTGTTCCTTTTGAATTTGTGGCTCTTTAGCTCTATAATTTTGACCTATATATTCTAATCCCTATCATTCTTCTCTTATGCAGTTACTCCTATCACTTTTATAACATTATAAATATTATGGCATCATAACTATTTAGATCTTACCCTATTATATTATATAATATTAGTTTTTAAATATCTGGTTTTTTCTAATCAAATTTAGTATCTGTGATATATAAGTTTTACTATTCTGTGATATGCTTTTTCTCTCTAGGGCGACATAAAGAAATGTCTCTTTATTCCAGATAGGGACCTGACAAATCACAGAAGTAATTTAATCTGATTCCAGTAGGTAAATGAAAAAATGTATTAGAGTCATAGGAGCATGAGTATGGGAGCATGAGTGACTGAAAAACAATTGCACCACTGAAGTCCCACTGTAACAAGAGTGACAAATCATATAAGCTCAGCATAGAAGTCCCAACTTTACACCAACTCATACATCCTGTGTATTCTACATCACACAAGACCACGTGCAACTACATACAGCAAGGAATATCAGGTAACCTGCCTCCCAACAAAAAGATGTTGACAGAGAAAATATCAATACCATAGCCCACTGTACTCTTTCACAAATACCAATGCATTATTCCTTAAACCATTGCAGTGATCTGTGTTTCATGCCAGCCAGTGATTATTTAAAACCCAGAGGAAATAGCTCCAGTCTACTAAGCATTGTACTTTTCAAATAATAGTGTTTGGTGTCACCAACCACAAATCTTTTAATATACAAAGACACCTTTTCCCCAGTGATTACTGTGTATGTAGTGAGTGTGTGTGTGTGTGTGTGTGTGTGTGTGTGTGTGTGTGTGTGTGTGTGTGTGATTTCTCCACATGTGACTGTTGAAGTGAATAGACAACTGTTAGGAGTATGTATTCTTCCTACAATGAGAGTACCAGAGTACCAGTGATAGAACATATGTTGACAGGTTTGTTGGCTGTGTCATGAGGCTTTCTCTCTCTCTCTCTCTCTCTCTCTCTCTCTCTCTCTCTCTCTCTCTCTCTCTTTTTTTTTTTTTTTTTTTTGTGTTTTTTGCCTGCATGTATGATTCTGCACCATATGTGTACCTGGAGCCCTCATCAGCTAGAAGAGGGAATAAGATCCCCTGAAACTGGGATCACAGACACTTCTGAGTTAGCACGTGGTTAATCAAATTTGGCTCCACTGGGCAAAGATTAAAACAGAGGCTGAAGGAACACCCATTCAGAGCCTGCCCCACATGTGGCCCATACATATACAGCCACCAAACTAGATAAGATGGATGAAGCAAAGAAGTGCAGGCCGACAGGAACCAGATGTAGATCTCTCCTGAGACACAGCCAGAATACAGCAAGTACATAGGCGAATGCCAGCAGCAAACCACTGAACTGAGAACAGGACCCCTGCTGAAAGAATCAGAGAAAGGACTGGAAGAGCTTGAATGGGTTTGAGACCCCATATGAACAACAATGCCAACCAACCAGAGCTTTCAGGGACTAAGCCACTACCCAAAGACTATACATGGACTGACCCTGGACTCTAACCTCATAGGTAACAATGAATAGCCTAGTAAGAGCACCAGTGGAAGGGAAAGCCCTTGGTCCTGCTAAGGCTGAACCCCCAGTGAACGTGATTGTTGGGGGGAGGGCGGTAATGGGGGGAGGATGGGGAGGGGAACACCCATATGGAAGGGAAGGGGGAGGGGTTAGGGGGATGTTGGCCCGGAGACCGGGAAAGGGAATAACATTCGAAATATAAATAAGAAATACTCAAGTTAATAAAGAAAAAAAGAAAAAAAGAAATC
Organism: Rattus rattus; assembly: GCF_011064425.1. NCBI lineage: Eukaryota > Metazoa > Chordata > Mammalia > Rodentia > Muridae > Rattus > Rattus rattus. Next base: position 127,349,374 of record NC_046157.1, read on the forward strand.
TTAAAAAAAATTTGGCTCCACTGAAATAGTAAAACCAATCTTAGTTTTTGAGGCATATCACTGGTCTATGCACCTTCGTTCTGAAACATATAATAGGACAAGAATAATGTTCTGGGATTTTTTTTTTTCATGGAAGGCTCCTTCTTGTCCAGCTACTTAGTTACTCTCCAAGCAGTTTTATTACACTGAATAAGTGTAATTAGTTTCCATATATCAGTTCCCACATTCACTTTCACATACTAATGAAAAGATGCCCCAGATAGACCAGTTATAGTTCTGCTTTATATTCATATCTCTATGCTTGTCTCTAAAATGATGCCTTTATGTTTTCCTTAACTAGTCAACTATCATAAGTGGATGGGTTTATAAAAGGATACTTCAGCATAGCATACACAGTGACACAGAAAGTCTTTGCCTGTGGAGCTTACTGAACATTTTCTCAGTTGTTTCTGAACACAACAGAACTAAAAGGACCCTAACCCAGTCTGAATGAAAAGCAAGATCAGATTACCATAAGAGTGGTTCTACTCTCTGTAGAAATCTTCTAAATGACTTGCTCCTAAAAGAAAGGAAAAGCTTAATGTAAAACTAATAAGCTAATGGCCTCAACTTACCCTGAGAACAATTCAGGGAACGCAGCAAATAAAACACTGACTTGGTTATCGGTGGCTTTCATCCTGACAAACGCAGTAACCGTCTATGTCTTCCTTTTCTCTGTAGTGCTGGGGAGGGAACCCAGGGCTTCATGCATTATAATTGGGTAAGCATTCCATTATGAACTATATCTTGTTAGATCACAGACCTTTCAGAGGCCTTGTTGCCTCTCTGTCTCTCTCAATCAGAAGTCTGGCTAAATCTCAATGTAGCATGAAAAGTGCAGCATTCTCTCTCTCTCTCTCTCTCTCTCTCTCTCTCCTCTCTCTCCCTCTCCCTCCCTCCTCCCTCCCCTCCTCCCTCCCTCCTTCCTCCTTCCCTCCTTCCCCATCTCTCTCCTGGGTAATTCTATAAAATTAATAACATGCTGCATAGGTTGTATAACTAGTTGAGAAGCTATTTTATGGGAAAGACTATTTCCCAAACTCTCAGGATTCTTTGATTGCCTACAGTTCTTTGTACAAGGTTAAAACCACATGAAATTTTCCCCTTTTATGTTAGCATATCTATTGGTGTCATACTTGTTCAGGCCTTGTTTACACAGGTATGCCGACAAGACTTTATGGGTGTATCTTCTCTGCCAAGTAGTCATCCCTCAAATTATATACATAGAAGTAACATCATAGGTACTGAGCAGGTAGTATTTATATATTTTTGAATATATATATATATATATATATAGAGAGAGAGAGAGAGAGAGAGAGACAGTCAAAAGCAATGAGAGAAAACATGATTATGGATTTGAGAGAAAGCCAAGGGTTATATATAGGAAGTTAATAAGAGAAAAGGGAAGGAATAAAATGATAAAATTATATTTTATTTCAAAAACACAAAGGTAATAAAAATATTAGGTGAGAAATTCTGAAAGCAAAGAAGATGTTCTGTGCTGCACATTTGCAGGATTCATCTCTCCTGAAGCTATATCCCCATCCCATAGTCCAAAGATTACGTTAAATTACAACCTGTGTTTTGATCAGTGCCTTCTGAATTTTGGTGTGTTAAACTGGCCTAACTAAGGCACATAATGTGAAGTATTTCTCCAACCTGTGAAAGCCTCTTCCAGTCAAAAAGTTCCTCTATTCTCAAGAACTGAAAGTGATCTCTCATGTCTTAACTCCCTTAACATTCTGATACTTGAAGGATCTCTGGTCCTCTCTGAGCCACGTTATAGCTTCCTATGAGTCTATGCCTTCTTATTGGTCATTTAAGGGTCTGACCATGACAGTCTGTGGTTGTGAAGCTCTCTTCCCTTAATAAGGATTGACTAAGAGGAACCTCACATCAACCTCTCTACAAATGTGCACCTTTTTCTTTCTTCCTAAAAATCAATCCTTTGATTTTTAGTTCTGTGAAAGAGTTTGAGAAAGTTGCTTGCACTGACCTTGAATGCATTCTGTAATGTGTAAAAGCCTGTGCTACTGGATGTCAAAAATGACAGGTCTCAGTTCAAATTTACACTGGAAATGTAAATGGTCAGGGCCCAGAAAGACAGATGAGATTATGGCGAATGCAACATTTCAATGTGGTAACAGTCTCATACATTTTCACAGTAACAACAAAATAAAAATCACAAGGCAAGGTTATGAATTGTTAGTGAATAGCTTTAAACCTATAGACCTGTAGTCAATCCTGGCTAAAGTCAGTTCACCTCAAAACATAACAAAAACACAGGAATGTGGACTTGTAGAGAAAAGCAAAAGGTACTGAGGGTGAAATGAGAAGGTAATTGAGGTGAAAGATAGACCAGAGAGGGTATGATGGTTACTGTAATCTTAATATTTTATATACATGTATGAGGTCATCAAGAGTGAATTCAGTAAGAGCTATTTATAAAATAAAAAATGTCTGGTGATAATGTCTGGGAGGTGGGTAACAGCAAAGCACTGAAGTCTTTCCTTTGAGCCTCAAATGACTTTCTTAGCTTTTCAGTTGGCATAAGCTAAGGGGTCTGTTTCTACATTGCAAAAATAATTTTCCCTGATGGTTTTGATAGAAAGTCAGTTCAAAGACACAGGTAGGAGATAAAGACAGCTTAAGATAACTTGTTTTCAAACCTGTAACATTCTAGCTCTCTACAATCAGAGTTTTAATCAGCTGACCAGACCTGTGGAAGGTTTGACATAGATTCTTTTTTTATTTGTTTATCTAGGAACGTCAGTTCACACTTCAAATTTGTTATTCTCCTACCTCAGACCCCTAGGAAGCTGGAATTATAGGTCTGTCCCTATCTTCTTTTATGAAGTGAAGGTTTTAATCATTCAATTTTCAATGAGTAGTCATATAGATTTGCTCCACATAAGGGTCTACATATTTGGACAACAAAAGAACCCACACCACCAACTGCTTACCTTATGGGAGTAGAGAAAGCAGCAATGAAATAAACAAGTAATAAATAATTTGAATCAATAAATTTAGAATATGATAAGGAAGGGCAGGAAATATGGCTCAATAGATAAGAGCACTTTGCATACAAGAATGGAAACCTGAATTCAAATCTCTATCACCTAAACAAAAAGTCAAGCAGGTTCGCATATGCCTATGAGGCCAATCTTTAGCAATTTGTAAGTGATACTGATCCCAGTTCCACAGTGGGAGATAGTACAGTTCAAGAGATCATCAGAACTCAGTAATTGGCTCTTTAAAATGTTTTATAATCTAAAGATCAGTTAGCATTAATTATGAACTAACAGTGGTTACTTAAGCAAAGAACCTTTTGAAGTTATTCATATCATACAAATCGCAATGTGGCTCAAATGCCATGAAAATTAATTTTTATCTAATTTGCTTAACTAAAGGGCCTTAATGCTTATCAATCAGCTTTTATGTTAAATTAGCAGAGCTTACAATTTTGGTGAGCTTCATATATTCGTTAATCTTCCACGTTTATTGGATCTGTCTTTATTCCTTGATGGTTGTTACACTTATTACCTGAAACAAAATAATAACTTCCAAATTTTATACATTCCTTTGCATCGCTTGCATAACTCACTACACAAACACAGTAGACCTATATTTCAGACACAAAGAAATTAATGGAGAGGGGGTATTGAAATTTTTAAGCAAGTTTCACAGTCCCTTACTTGAGATCTAGCTTCCTGGCCTGATCTTTCTGAATTAGCTAACAGTGTATGCAACATACTTTAGTATCCTCAGACCTTAGACAACTTCAGATAAAAAGCACAGGCTGCACAGTGGGACCTTTCAGACACATTGATCATATTAATAGCAACCCTGAGAAGTTCAGATATGAAGAACAGTACTGCTGGGCATAAACTGAGGTATCCACAGCTATTAATCACATTATAATCACTTGCCATTGTAATCCTAATTAAAATTATACTTGATAGCCCCCTTGCAAATCTCCAATTCACACAAAGGAAGGTTAAGAAAAAAGAAGGCATTTTATTGCTTTCACGTTTAAGCTAATAAAGTAGCCAGAACGTCCAACAGAATAATGTATACTCTTTTCAGGAGCCCATAATGCCAGGGAGAACACAGTCCTTGAGAAGTGAGGGGGGAAAAGTCCAAATCAAAAGGATTCTACTGATCATTTGGCTATTTTACTCTCTGCTGCGGTTCATTTGCATGAAAGTCTGCTGAAATTAAACAGAAGCCAACTGAAAGTCATCCACTATTACAGAAATGAAAGACTCTCCATGGGAATGTCTATGGCTTATAAGAACAAAATGAAGTCGGTATTTCAGTGAAGGCAGAGCAGGTTAGATAAGAGCTGCTGCCTTTCCTCATGACAGATGTTTCAAAGCACAATGTTAGGAATTTACATGCCCTCATATTTTAAAGGATGTGATCTCTCATATTAATTTGTAATAATAAGCACTTTCGTCTTGGGGTCCCAGCAAAATGAGGAGACAGTACTCTCATGCCCTATGGTGCAACCAATATTTGTTCCCATGTAGTCCTTCCACAGGCCTGCTTTCTCCTCAGCATCTTTCCTGTCAAAGTCTTGTCGAGAGTACTCTCAGTGCTCTCACCACTCATCTGTCCTGCGTGTCCTGCAGTCTTCTTTAACTGAATTTTAGTTTGCACCCTTTTAAAGACCTCCACTAACACCGAACACATGCAGGGCCGACTGAAGAACAACTTCTCCAGGAAGTCATAGGTTTCATTTCGCTGGCAGCTGCTGCAGCAAGTGCTCAAAAGATGAGCATAGGCAACTTCCGGGAGGGAAGCAGCTTTAAATCCATTGTGAACAATAAATAGCATCTCAGAAGGCTGGGAGAGTAACTTAGGCTCTCTATACTTACTTGTCTCTCTGTGTCCATACCTGTGAGCAGTGACTATGCACATGAGAATCACACAGATGGCGAACAAGCTGAGAGATTGTATAGAACAATCTATACACTCTCACTGGCAATCCTTACGTGTCTAATTAGCTTAAGCTATACTAATAATGGATTTGTGGAACCATGAAAGGCAGCCTGGTTCCTCTCGTTGAGCTAAGGCTAAAATCCCAGGTGGCTCTGAAGGGATGGTAGGTGTTTTGCCTGACTTCCTGGAAATTGGGCCCCATCACTAGCCACAGTCCTCCGTAGATTCGTGGCCATCAGTCACCATTGGTCACCATCAGTCACATAAGGGCAATGCCCCATGCTTCTCCACAGGTAGAGGATGTGACCACAGGTCCTGTAAGCTGAGGACAGATCTCCATTATAATGAGATACCTAAAAGCCTGGAGGCTTAGCCAATAACCTTTGCTCCCTGCAAAAGGTATTTAATCTCAGGCCCACCCTAAGAAGTGGGGTAGGATTGTACTCATCCACCTTTCGCCATGACAATAAACGCCTTAAAGCCATGGACCGCCTCTTTTCATCGTGATGCACTATGGAAAGCCACAGAGAAGGAAACCTACAGAGACACCATCTAATCTCCCTTAGAAGGCCTCTCTGCACTCTCAGCCACAACCACCACCAAGTCTTCAGCCTACACTCATCAAGCTGACTTTCCCAGCAGGTCCAGCCAGAGACCCTTTTTTCCCCTTGGCCCCAGGCTAGATCCAGTCCGTGGGGACCCCACTCCATTCTCAGTTCTTCTTCCGCTTCCAGTAGTGCCTGGATGCCCAAGAATATGAGAACCCAAGGACCCCTGCCTCCTTGCAGGCCTGAGGACCCCAGAGCCAGCTCCAGATGTGTCCTGCACTCAGACTGCACTTCCCCACCCCAGGAGTGGTGTCCTGCAGCTTCCCTACAGCCCAGCACCTGCCCAGCAATGGCATGGGGTAAGCACAGTCAACTATCCTCCTCCTGCCTTTCCAGTGGCCATGTCCTGTGGCAGATCAGACATGGACCCCCAAAACAACCTTACAAATATTCCCCTCACTAGAAGCCCCATCTCTTGCCTGTTAACTGTGCTCGTTCGCTTTCTTTTTTCTTTCTTCTCTTCTTTTTCTTGCAATTATTTGAGTAGAAAACACTGAAAAAGCTTGAGATCTACACTGCCTTTCCATGTGTTTAGCTATAAACTTTCTCTATGCAATGCACGCTCATTTAATAGATCTCCAACTGCACATTCGCCATACGTTTGTTAAATTACTGAAGAAACTTTAATTGGGCATTGGGGATTAGTCGCACTATTCCCCAGTCTCTTTACCAAATGTACATGAGAACTGTGGGCAGTTTATTTATAACCTTGTTACTCTGGGCCTCATTTAAGCCTCTTTATATTTTTAATATGGCATATTCAAAATTCAATTCACAGCGTCATTTGCTAATGTTCTATCAAGTAGCCTACAGCAATTATAAGTTAAATACAGTGTATCCACCTGCTAAATTTGGAAGGGAAAAGTAGTTGAGTTCCTAGAAAAGCTGTGATAAAGCTGCAAACAGAATGCATAATCTGTCCATTCATTACTCATGCAAAGAATTTTCAACGTTATATTTCTCTGTAAAAAATACAGTATTAAACTATCTTGCTTAATTATGGGATATTAAAATTAACAACTAAATTATTCCCAATGGGAAAATATTCATCATCACTGTAACAATAGCCTTGAGTTTGTATCATTCCCATGTACAGTAGGACATTACAGGTAGAATATAACATCTTTTCACTAAGAACATTATCTGTAAGGCTTGTTCGATGCTTGTGTCAGGGGAATTACTTGCCATATGACAACAAGGAAGGTGTGAGTTCAGGCTAGCCCAGTCCCTGGCTCCTATTAGGCAATAGTGCTGAAGGTGAGCATGACCCATCATCTCAGTTTTCAAGCACTGTGCACTGTGGTCTATACATTCAAATTGCCTGTTAAGTGCACAGGACAGTGTTTCTTTAATGTGCTATTGTTGAAGTGTTTCTCTCTAGAGCTCATTAAAGCAAGCCTGAATCAGTCAACCTTTTCTGGAAGGGGTGGGCGGCGGTATCCAACATTATATGCATCATGGGTGTAGTTGCCCAGTGGGAAATAGAGACTTATCAACAGTGTGACACAGAGACTTGTCAACGACTGAGCTTTCTCTGTCTGACTCATTTCCAGACAGCTTCTTCCTGACTGGAGCCCTGAGCTCCCTTTGCATATAACATTTAGTTGAAAAAAAAAACCTTCCTGCTATGAATTATTTAAATTATGTTTAAGAATTTATTCAGGGTTCAAAAATTGTAAAATATTACAAGATGCATAAAAAAGATTCTTAAAGAATCTAGGGCAAATAACTGCTCTGATTACATGGTAAGGAATATAAATTTACTTACTTCGTTCTATAGAGTACAGTGAGAGTAAATTCAAGCACAGTATATTTTTAAGCTAAATCTCTACATATTTCAAATAAGTATCTTTGAGAGTCAGGATATTTTTTAAATAATTACTTTTTTTCTGCTTTCAAATGGGAGTCTCCAAACTTCCTCATAATTTCATGGTCCATACAGGGAGATAACATGCTCTCTGGCAAACAGAAGCTTGAATTCACAAGCAAAGACCAGGCAGCCTGATCACTTCCAACAGCCTCTCCTGGCCTAAGGAAGGTCTCACTGAAAAGACTCTTACCAGATAGAACTGCTGCTTAGTGCCAGAGTCCCACTAAGCCTGGACCGTGAGGTCCTGTGACGTAATCATGGTCTTCTTCACCAGCTCTCTACCTGCAGACCCGCCTATTGTTTCAGAGACAGAGAGTGCAATCTCCCTTCCCGACAGCAATATTCCCCAGTAAAGTCTTCACTGTCTCAAAGAATGATCTAGTATAATTTTTAACAAGAGTAAGCCGGATGCTGAAATCTAGTGACGAACTAGTGACGTCCTGCACAGAGTCTCAAGAAAATAAATACATTCTAAAAAGAACAGAAATAAACACTCAAGCAACTGTGGAAGTCCTTTCCTGCTAGCTGGGTTTAGAGATCACATACCCCCTGTAATTTTACAGTTTTAAATAAGTGAATCGCCTCTGTGTAGCTCCAAACTCTTCAAATCAAACAAATCCAATCGGGAAATATCCTCCTCCCCCCTTTCCTTTTGATGTGGTAAGCCTGGTCCTTCTTGCTTTCAGACTCCTGTTGCTCTTCTCCGTCTCCCTCAGGACACCCCTCTATCCCTCCATGCTTAATGAATAATTCTGATTGATGCTTACTGAGGATGAGGGCACTAGTGGGAAAGAAGTCTGAATGAAGATATGAGGAAATAATTTGTCCATTATCTCTTTAATGATTCCCAAGTGGTGCCAATTCCCTCCAGTCCTGTAAAGCCAAGCAGCACAGATAAAAGCATTTTCCTGCTGACGAGTCTGCGGTGATATGAAGAATGGATCTCATTGTGGCCGACGGCAAAAGGTTAACAAGGAAATGATTAACTCACATACAAAAGCTCCTTCCTCTTCCTGTGTTTTCAAAGTCTTCAAATACAGAAGAAAAGGCGTATGCCAGAGAGACGGGAAGCGTTTATGATTTATCTCAGTGGAAATTAGGAGAGTTTACTTTAATTTGCTAATGTCATGTTCTGTTTTAGTTTTATGAACTTGCGAATCAACTAAATTAGGAAAAAAAATGCCTGTAACTAAGGTAACAGCTTATAAATCATGGTAATGCAAAATGGCAATAATAGATTAAACAAAAGAATAAAAATGCTCTTAAAATGTTTTCCTCTCCAGTATGACATACAGAATTTTGAGTTGGTATTGTTTCGTGCAGAGCCTGTTAGAAGACTTAAGCCCAAATAATAAATGATGTGTGTATCATACACATCTGTCTAATATTTCTGCATGCTATGAGCCTTGAAGCATAGAATGGATTATTTTGAGTGCATGAGAGAAATTCTACACAAACAAACCATCCAGTAATAATGAAGGTGTACCTAAACAATTGTATGCAAAGGTATTATTTTATAGTATTTTAGCAAAAAGTATGTACATATTAGTTACTTTTTTATAGGTTTTGTTCTAATTGTTCTTCTTAACATTTTATTGGCATTTTATGAATTTTATACTGTGCACCCAATTCCATTCATATCCCCCTCCCCTAGTACCTGCCCTCCACTCTTATAACTTCCACCCCACAACAGAGGGAAAAGATTTTGCTGCTGAAGTTGTAGTGTGTCACCGTGTGTCCACAGTATATCCTCTTGTCCTTAATTCCTTGCTCAAAAATATTCATTGCAATGACTTCTTGGTCCAGTATGAAATCTCTGGCTTCTTCAGCTCTATCCATACTAGATCCTGTGGGGACTCCTCTCAGATATCCTGTTGTTGCGCTGTCATAGAGGTCCTAGTTTTGAATCTGTAGGACCCCTCAATGCACTCCAGCAGGTCACAGATGGAGTAGATGTTGAGGTGGGCTAATTCAAAACCCTAAATCTAAGCCTGAGTAGTATCTGAGCTGTTCGGCCTGCTGGCTTTCCTCAGGGTAGCTTGCCCAAACTAAGGCCAGCTCTACCCTGCAGTCCAGGCAAAGTACAGGGACAGCTCCCCAGTTGCAGGCAGTGAAGACCAGGGCCAGTTCTCCCACTCTCATGCCCCTGCATCCAGCTCTCCAGCCTGCGATAAATGGAAAGAGATGAGGGAGGGGAGGACGATGTCTCTCCCTCTTCTGCAATAACACCCAGCAGACCAAAGCCAGCACCTGCTCTTCTGAGCTCACTTCTTTGAAGATGGCTGACCTGTAACCATTACATGCAGGCAGCTCTCATAACTATTGGAGGCAGCAAGAGGCAAGGGTGGGAAAGGTCAGCTCAACTATGCTCATGCCCTTGGAGTCAGCTCAGCTCACCTGCAATCCCCATATCCAGGGCCAGGTTGACTGTGCTGCCCAGGTAATGGAGCAGGCACAAAGACAGATCTCCTGCTCTTGTGACCCCTATCAGAGTCATCTTGAAGTTGGTATGGACAAAAGGTAGGGGAGGGAAACTGTCTCTTGCTGTTGCCTAGAAGAATTTTTCTGTTAAAGGGACTGTCTTGATCAAAAGAACTGATAGCTCCTATCGATCAGATAGCATCAAGGACTTTCAATGACAATGTATATGGCTGCAGCTACTTTATTTGGTGAGAAATCTAGTTCAGTAAGGAGCGAAAGGAAAGTATCAGCTCCAGACCAAGTTCTCAGCACAAAGATTTATTTGCCCCAGCAGGATAGAGTGCAGCAATAAGAGACAAAGACAGGAGATAGAGGACGAAGCAGAAGTGGAAAGGAACAAAGAAGAGGAAAAAGGGAGGGGGTAAGAGGTATTTGCTCAGAGGAGAGGGGAAAGGAGAAAGGACTGTCTATGAGAGGAGACAGACATAGTACATAAGATGGTGCTTTATAACAGTAAAATAGGAAACCCTCCACTGGGATGAAGTGTTTAATTTTAATTGGGCTTGTTAATTAGGTGAGCAAAGGGTGCTTTTGATGGCTGGACTTTGAGAGCTGACCTTTGCAGTCAGCCTCAGGAGGAGCAAGTAGCCAAATAAGCAATAGACCTTGGGAGACAGGTTCAGGAAGGTAATCGATGGGTTTGGAGCAGGGCAGAGGTAACTGGGGAGAAGGGCACAGCCTGCCTTAGCCATGTTCAGCATGCTCAAGCTGGACAGAGTCCCTTCACAGAGAATTATTGAGAGGAAAACCAAATCAATGTGTCTAATAATCCAAAGTCATTGCTTCTGTACACTGTGTGAGCATGTGCACACAAGAGTGTGGATGTCAAAAGTCAGCATTAAGTGCCTTTCTCAGGAACTATCATTCTTGCTTTGCTTTGCTTTGGTTTCAGTTTTTGCCTTTGTAACTTTAACTTATTATTTTTTATTTATGCTTCTCACATAGATTACATCTTAACCAGTTTCCCCTCTCTCCTTCCTCCCAGTGCCTTCCTCCCATACATCCCATCCATTCCTTCTCCATTTCTCTTTTGAAAAGATAGTCCTCCACTGATTTTAATAAAACATGGCATATCTAGTTGCAGTAAGATTAGGCACCTGTTGTCCTATTATGGTTGGATAAAGTAACCCAGTAGGAGGCAAAAGTAGCCAGAAGGATCAGAGTAGCCCCTGCTCCCACTGTTAGATATCCCATAAGAAGACCAAGTCTTAAACACATAACATATATGAAGAGAACCTAGTTCAGACTCATGCAGGCTCCTTAATTGTTGACTCAGTCTCTGTAGCTCCTATGAGCCCAGTTAAGTTGATTCTACAGATTTTCTTATGTTGCTCTTAACCCCTCTGGCTTCTACAACTCCTTCTCCCCCTCTTTCACAGTATTCTCTGAGCTCTGCCTAAAGTTTGGCTGTGTGTCTCTCTGTTCATCATTTGCTGGATGAAGCCTATCTAATGATGACTATATGTGACGGTTTATATATGCTTGGCCCAGGGAGTGGCACTCTTAAAAGGTGTGGCCTTGTTAGAAGATGTCACTGTGGGGGTGGGCTTGGAGATGCTCCTCCTAGCTCAGTCTGTTCCTGGCTTCCTTCAGGTAAAGGTGTAGAACTCAGCTCCCCCTCACCATGCCTGTCTGGATACTGCGATGCTGCCACACTCCTATCTTAATAATGTACTGAATCTCTGAATGTGTAAGCCTGCCCCAATTCAAAGCTGTCCTTTATAAAACTTAGATTGGTCATGGTGTCTATTCACAGTAGTAAGACCCTAACTAATACACTATACTAGGCTCCTGTCTATGAGGATAGCAGAATGCCCATGAGGATCATTCCATTGATTTTTTTTTCTTTGAATACCAGTTGTATTTGGTTCTACCCTGGGTCTCTGGGTTGTTCTGCCTCTGGTTCCAGGTAATGTCAGGGGTTCCCTCTTTCTCATAGGCATGGGTTTCAAACTGGACTCCTCCACATTTACCCCTGTACATCTTGTAGATAGGACATTTTTTTTCCAAAGGTCTTATGACCCGGTTGGTGTCCTAATTCCTCCACTGGGAGTATTCCATGATTGCTGAAGATGACCAGCTCAGGCTCCATATTCCTCATTACTAGGAGCCTTATCTAGGGATAGCCTTAAACATTCCTGTAAATTTGCATGGTACTTTGGTTTCTAGCTTGTCTGTAAGATGCCCTCAATTCTAGTTGTCTCTCCTGATCTTGTTTCTTGAGACCTAGTCTCTTACTACAAGCTAGGGATCATTGATTACAGAAGTACTGCTGGTTAGCAATTCTTGGAGATCTGCCTGTCTCTGTCTCCCCAGTGCTAGGATTACAGGTCTTCATGCCCAGCTGCTAAAAGGGGTGCAGCAATGACTTAGCTTACCTAGCTGTCTCCAATTTTAATTCCCTCTGGTTGGAACTCTCACCAGTAGTGAATAAAAACACCATTCCCCACACCTCACCAGCATTCGTTGTAAGATCTCTTCATGATAACCACTCTGACTGAGGTGAGGTAATACCTCAAAGTTGTTTTAAAAGGCATTTCTTTGATGATCACAGATGTTAAACATTTTTGAAAATAGTATTGACAATTTGTGTTTCTTTCTGTTCTGTTTATCTGTGGACTGTTCATTTCATTAAACCATTTATTACTTAGCCGTTTCATTTCCTTAATGTTGAGGTTCTGTAGTTAATTGTAAATTATGGATATTAGTCTCCTGTCTAAAGCATAGCTGGTGACGATTTTCTCTTATTCTGTCGGCTGTTTGCTTGCTGATTTTTTTTTCTGCATTGCTACATAGAAACTTTCCAGTTCCATGTAGTCCCTCCCATCTACTGGTTCTTGGGGCTAGATCCTGTGCTATTACTCTTCTGTTCAGAAACTTCAGAAAGATATCTACCTACCTGCCTTGAAGGGGAGTCCTTATACTTTCCTTTAGAAATATTAACATTTTGAGACTTATATTAAGGCCTTTGGCAGTTATATGAAAATCTGTACGATGGTTCCTCAAAAAATTAAAAACATAACTACAAGCTATATCATTCCTGGGTATATAGGAAATAAATACACACACACACACACACACACACACACACACACACACACACACACACAAACACACACACCCACCTCCACATACAATCTAAATTGCCTGTGTATTTATATTCATGTATAGCTCCTGAGTCATTTGAATGCATTATCAGGGGTATAATTACCATATAATCTCTTGACAAATTCATGATGGATATTTTAGAAGTAGATTTTCCTTCCAGGTCCTGTCGTTGGAGATGTTTGATATTAGATGATTGGTTTGATCTCCAGCATGTTTCAGAAAACTTTTACCCAAGTTCAAATCATTATTTGCAAAAGTGCTCTAAGCACTGGGACTTGGAAATGGAAAGGAAGCAAGCCTAATGAGTCCTTTTGGGGCTTATATAAGTAATCAAAAACTTGGAAGGAACAAGAGGCAATAAAGTGATTGATGGTCCCAGTATACTGTAGTATACAACAAACCCACGAGAGACTCACAAGTGTGCATTTTTTTAATCTGTAGATTTCCAATTACTATTTAAATTATATCCTATATACCATAAATAAGAGTTTGTTGATTATAATTAATAAATACCAAATGAGTATGTGTAATTCGCATTGCTGTAAAAGTAAATACCTTTCACAGTTCCTGCAAATACTTAAGATGTAAGCTCTAACTCAAGATGCAGTTTTTTTTCTTACTAAACCTAGGGACTTTTCTTATTAGATAAAGTTTTATATATTGTGCTGTGCGCCAGATACTCTGTCCCAAAGCAGCTATCACTACCTACCTCCCCAAAAGCTCTCCTAAACAAGAATTAAAAGTCAAGGAGTCTCCAGGTAGTGAATTTCAGGGAACAGCAGTCATGTTCCTATCGAGAGGAGAGCAGCTACCGTTAGAATGCATGTTCATTAAATTTGACTTTGGGTCCCAAGAGCCTGAGTTCATACTATGTAGCAACCATGAGAGACTCAGACAAAATCAGATGCACTACTGAACTTCCTTTCCCATGTAGAAGCTGGGCAGTCACCCCCTGCTAATTTCTCATGCTCCTCAGGTCCACACATTACCCCCCACCTCGAATTCTGCTGTTAAAAACACAGAAAGAGCAGCAATGAAGAAGGAGACAAGGGAGATGGTGACATCTGAGAGAGCTAATAAAAGTAACAGATGAGATCCCACAGTTCCCTACACCCAAATCCTGTGGGGAAGAGGGCGGACCACCTAGGAGTGTGGACATTCCGAGGCTGACGCAGGACAGACTGCTACCTCTGCACACCTTGGCCCACATCACTGGTCCAAGGGGAAACTGCACAGTGCCTCTGGACACAGGGATAGAAGAATAGACAGCTGCCGGTACCCACGGTTCTGGTCTGCACCCAGGACCGAACTGATCCTGACAAACAGCTCCCTGCACCCAAATCCCATGGGGGAAAGAGCTGGAACCTCTGAGAAGTCAGAGGAGAATACCCTCTGACCACAGTCCAGACCAAAGAGGGAATAGCATAGTTCCAACTGTGCCAGCAGGGTACAAGGACCTACACAAGCAATCAGAGGCAGGGGCCTTTGATTCCTGCCCATGCCTAGAGCTGGAAGACAGTCTCCAGGAGTGCTGACACACCTGAAATCAGAGCACCTGTTCTCAAGAAAGGCTGAAAGAAAACAGGAAAACAGTTCTACAGGAGTGCTGACACAGAGGCCTACAGCAGGGTCAAGTCACTCCCAGAAACAATAAGACAAGCATACACCAGAGACAATCCAATGGCTAGAGGCAAGCGCAGCAACCTAAGCAACAGAAACCAAGACTACTTGGCATCATCAGAGCCCAGTCCTCCCACCAAAGAAAATACCTGGATATCCAAACACACAAGAAAAGCAAGATTTAGATTTAAAATCACATTTATTTGATAATGATGGAGGACTTTAAGAAAGACATAAAGAACTCCCTTAGAGAAATGCAGGAAAACACAAGTAAACAAGTAGAAGACCTTAGAGAGGAAACACAAATATCCCTGAAAGAATTACAGGAAAACACAACCAAACAGGTGGAGGAATTGAAAATGGAAATAGAAACAATAAAGAAAGCACAAAGGGAGACAACCCTGGATATAGAAAACCAAAGGAAGAGACAAGGAGCCATAGATACAAGCATCACCAACAGAATACAAGAGATAGAAGAGAGAAACTCAGGGGCAGAAGATACCATAGAAAACATGGACACAACTGTCAAAGATAATGTAAAATGCAAAAAAGGTCCTAGCCCAAATCATACAGGAAATCCAGGACACAATGAGAAGATCAAACTTAAGGATAATAGGTATAGGGGAAAGTGAAGACTCCCAACTTAAAGGGCCAGTAAATGTATTCAACAAAATTATAGAAGAAAACTTCCCTAACCTAAAGAAAGAGATGCCCATAAACATAAAAGAGGCCTACAGAACTCCAAATAGATTGGACCAGAAGAGAAATTCCTCCCGTCACATAACAGTTAAAACACCAAATGCACAAAATCAAAGAAAGAATATTAAAAGCAGTAAGGGAAAAAGGTCAAGTGACATATAAAGGCAGACCTATCAGAATTACACCAGACTTCTCACCAGAGACTATGAAAGACAAAAGATCCTGGACAGATGTCATACAGACCCTAAGAGAACACAAATGCCAGCCTATGTTACTATGTCCAGCAAAACTCAATTAACATAGATGGAGAAACCAAGATATTCCATGACAAAACCAGCCCTACAAAGGATAATTGATGGAAAACTCCAACACAAGAAGAGAAAGCAAGAATATAATTTACTTGCAATGAAACCAAAAGAGAGACAAAAAAACACAATTCCACCGCTAACAACGAAAATAACAGGAAGTGACAATCACTATTCCTTAATATCTCTCAACATCAACAGACTCAATTCCCCAATAAAAAGACATAGAATAACAGACTGGATATGTAAAGAGGACCCAGCATTTTGATGCATGCAGAAAACACACCTCAGAGATAAAGACAGACACTATCTCAGAGTAAATGGCTGGAAAACAATATTCCAAGCAAATGGCGTGAAGAAACAAGCTGTCCAGCCATTCTAATATCAAATAAAATTGACTTTCAACCAAAAGTCATAAAAAAGATAAGGACAGATACTTCACATTCATCAAAGGGAAAATCCACCAAGATGAACTCTCAATCCTAAAATCTATGCTCCAAATACTTGGGCACCTACAATTATAAAAGAAACCTTACTAAAGCTCAAAGCACACATTGCACCTCACATGATAATAGTAGGAGATTTCAACACCCCACTCTCATCAATGGGCAGATCATGGAAACAGAAGTTAAACAGAGATGTAGAGAAGCTAACAGAAGTTATGAACCAAATGGTTTTAACAGATTATAGAATATTCCATCCTAAAACAAAAGGATATACCTTCTCAGCACCTCATGGAACCTTCTCCAAAATTGACCATACAATTGGTCACAAAACAGGCCTCAACAGATACAGGAAGATAGAAATAATCCCATGCATCCTATCAGATCACCACACACTAAGACTGGTCTTCAATAACAACAATAATGACACAAATCCCACATATACATGGAAGTTGAAAATGACATGTCTACTCAATGACAACTTGGTCAAGGAAAAAATAAAGAAAGATATTAAAGACTTATTAGAATTTAATGAAAATGAAGTTACAACATTCTCAAACTTATGGGACACAATCAAAGCAGTATTAAGAGGAAAACTCGTAGCTCTGAGTGCCTGCAAAAAGAAATAGGAGAGAGCATATGTCAGCAGCTTGACAGCATACCTAAAAGCTCTAGAAAAAAAAAAAGAAATAAATAAACCCAAGAGGAGTAATAGGAAATAATCAAACTCAGAGCTGAAATCAACCAAGTAGAAATGAAAAGGACTATACAAAGAATTAACAAAACCAGGAGCCAGACTAACCAGTTGGCACAGAGAGTGTGTCCAAATTACCAAAATCAGAAATGAAAAGGGAGACATAACAACAGAATCTGAAGAAATTAAAAAAAATTATCAGATCCTACTACAAAAACCTATATTCAACAAAACTGGAAAATCTGGAGGAAATGGACAATTTTCTAGACAGATACCAGGTACCAAAGTTAAATCAGGAACAAATAAACCATTTAAACACTCCCACAACTCATAAAGAAATAGAAGCAGATGTTAAAATTCTCCCAACTAAAAAGAGCCCAGGTCCAAATGGGTTCAGTGCAGAATTCTATCAGACCATCATAGAAGACCTCATACCAATACTATCCAAACTATTCCACAAAATAGAAACAGACGGAGCACTACCAAATTCCTCCTATGAAGCCACAATAACTCTTATACTGAAACCACACAAAGACCCAACAAAGAAAGAGAACTTCAGGCCAATTTCCCTTATGAATATTGATGCAAAAAAAATACTCAATAAATTCCATATATACCAAAACTAGACAAGATTGATGAAGCTAGAAAATGCAATATTGATCTCTCCTGAGAGACATATCCAGAGCATGTACAATACAGACGTCAATGCTAACAGCAAACCACTGAACTGAGAATAGGACCCCCTTGGGGGGAATTAGAGGAAGTATTGAAAGAGTTGAAGGAGCTTGAAACCCCATAAAAGTAACAATGCCAACCAACCAGAACTTCCAGGGACTAAACCACTACTGAAAGACTATGCATGGACTGACCCAGGGCTCCAATTGCATATGTAGCAGAGAATAGCCTTGTTGGGGCATCAGGGGAAGGGGAAGCCCTTGTTTCTGCCACGGTTGGACCCCCAGTGCAGGGGAATATGGCGGGCAATAAGGGGGGTGTATAGGGGAACACCCGTATGGGGGAGGGGGAAGGGAGGGAATGGGAGCTTATGGACAGGAAACTGGGAAGGAGAATAACCTTTGAAATGTAAGTAAAGAAATATATCTAATAAAAAATTTTAAAGAAAAAAGAAGGGGAAAAAAGAAAATATAATCTAAGAATAACATTTAAAAAAAAGTAACAGATGATTCCTAAGCAAACTGGAAAGATGAGAACAAGCACAGGATAACTATGTGTCACCACTCTAAAGACAAAAGTCTTCTTTACCTTTCTCTACGTTAAAAATGCTTCAACTAAAGATTTGTAGCAGACAACATTTAGATGATTACTATGAGATGCCCTTTACAATTCCTTAGAAGGCACAGGAAGTTAGTATAATCTTGTAGAATTCCTTCATCCACACAGGAGTAATTTTTATTCTTACATGTAAAATGCATTCTCTTCATTTTAGTAACAAATTTATTACACAAATGGTTCCAGGTACAAAATTGCATTTACAAATAAAATAACAGCTTTTATCCACAATCTACAGTATGAAAATATCCATCTTTATATTTATGGTAAGACAGGTAAGAAAGCCATCAGTCCAGGTTTGCTTCCTTATTGTAGTTAGTAAAACATTTCACAGCCACCTCTCCACACTCACTTTAGGATGAAGAGCATAGTGATTTCAGAAAGGACGAAAGGGACCTTCCCTTCAATTCTAGAGTAAAAGATTTGAAACAGCATTAAAGTTTCTTTGCATGAGCACCTATTATAAACACACTCAGGGCAACTCTAGATAATTTTCCAGTAAAAATACAGGAGCCAGGCACCATGCACTGACACCCCAACTGAAAATAGTTTAGACTTAAAAGTTTTGTCAACCACTAGTTGTTGTTATCAAAGAACTTACAGTCTAGTCAGTAACAAATAGCTCATTCATAGTTCTAGAGCTTTCTATAAGTTGCTTTTCCTTAAGTTTTTTTCATCATATTGAACTGCCTATTTCATAAAGATAAAAAACTATTACATTTTTTTCTTAAGAGAGATTTGCCTACCATTCTCCAAGTGTAGAGAACAAAAGGCAAGATGTAGGAGTCCCCTTCTCTCATTCTATCATGTAGATTCCTGAGATTGAATAAGGCTTAGTAGTAAGTGCCTTTACTCACTGAGCCATCCTGCTTGGGATACTTTAATGGATTGCAAATATGCACATGTTTGATTATCTGTATATACACATACCTGTGGAGTGTGTGTATGAGTTATATCTCATAGAAGACCTATAAAATTAAATCATGTTATATATTTGAAACTTTATAACGCCTGAACCACAAAACCACAGTCCACTTCAGGTTTAAGATCGAATAGCTTAAATATTCTCATACAGGGGGAATCCTACAGAGTTTTTTTTTTCTGTGTCATTGGCTTGTTTAACTAAACACAGTGTCCGCCAAGTTTATGATGGCATTGAAAATGACAAGGAATACTGAATTAAATGCAATTACATGTTGTTTGCCATTTTTTCTTGAGTTAGTCTGCTTGGTTGGAGACTTAAAATATTTCAATAACTTGAACATCATGGATTATGATGAGATGAATATGAGCGTGTAAGCAAAGCATGGAGATTCCAGTTCAGTTGCCTTTCGATTTATTGGAAATTAAAAAACAGTTGTTCTCTACTTTTTAAAACTAAAGCATAAAACATTGTTTTAATATTTTTAACAGAATATTCTGAGACAATTCATCATTACCTTTCTTTAACTTTATGTCAAAATAGCTTGTATAGAAGAAAAATTAATTCAGAATCCTGACTTTCCACATATACATTTAATAATGGGAAATTGGATAAATGACTGTGCAATG
This sequence comes from Rattus rattus, assembly GCF_011064425.1. Taxonomy (NCBI): domain Eukaryota; kingdom Metazoa; phylum Chordata; class Mammalia; order Rodentia; family Muridae; genus Rattus; species Rattus rattus. Next base: position 127,369,026 of record NC_046157.1, read on the forward strand.
AAAAATGGGTTAAATTTAACTTGTCTATATATAAGAATAAAGTTTTAAACATAAATTACACAATCTGATTTGATGTACACTAAACATACCTTTTAATTTAAATTTAATTTTAAACATTACTTAAAAAGTATCGTCCTCCCTGTAATCTGAACTTGGCTTTATGTTGGTTCCACTGGAATTCTCTGAGTGGTCCTTAAAGAATCCCTAAACTTTCATAGGTAATAAACTACCACTTTGAGATTTATCACTTTCAAAATTGTGACAAAAGTTTTGAACATTAGTCATAAAGATGAATTTTCTAATAAAGTAGGAACTAAATTTCAAAACATTATACTCCACCACTACCTTGTAAATGAAAGCTCTGTCAACCCTTTAAGGCAACTGAAACATAAATTGGTCAGAATGTTCATATCAACCAAATTATTTTCAGTAATCTAATAACTGAGATATTAATAAGGAACATAGAAACCTCTTTTCATTTTAAGCACTGCTCTTGTGTTGTGATTTCTAGTTACTTTTAAATTACATTTGAATCTTTCAGATCTGTATTCTGACTCCAAGCATTGCCTGACTTTTGGAAGCAATTATTGTATGTCAAGGGAAAATACATGGCTTTCCCAGGAATAAAAAAAGAACTGACAGAGCAACACCAAACACAGACAAATGCTAAAAGACTCATGTGTGCAAGACCAAGCTTAGTCACCACAATAAATGGACTGTGAAAATAACAAAGAGGAAAACAAAGGAAGGGGAAAAAAGAAGGAAAAATAAAAGGAAGAAAGGAAGGAAGAAATAAACTTATCACAGCACTTCCAGATAAAAGGTAGACAGATGAAATAAGTGATCTCAAAAGAAAAAGACTTCATATTTAAGAATAATTAAAGTAAGAATGAATTATTAAAACTGTTATCTTCTTGAGTTCAGTGGATTGTATCCTAGGTATTCTGTACTTTTTTGGGTAATGTATATTTAGTGAGTACATACCATGCATGTCCTTTTGGGTCTACGTTACATCACACAGGATGATATTTTCTAGTTCCATTTCTTTGCCTGCAAAACTCATGATGTCCTTGTTCTTAATAGCTAAATAGTATTTCATTGTGTAAATGAACCATATTTTTTTGTATCCATTAATCTGTTGTGAGATGTCTGGCTGTTTTCAGCTTCTGGCTATCACAGATAAGGCTACTATGAACATAGTGGAGCAAGTGACCCCATGGTAAGACAGGGCTTCTTTTGAGTATATACCCAAGAGTGGTATATCTGGTTCTTCAGGTACACCTATTTCCAATTTTCTGAGGAACCTCCAGATTGATTTCCAGAGTGGTTTTACCTGTTTGCAATCCAACCAGCAATGGAGGAGTGTTCCTCTTTCTCCACATCCTTGCCAACATGCGATATTACCTGAGTTTTTGATCTTAGCCATTGTGATTGGTGTAAGGTGCTAATTTAGTGTTGTTTTGATATGCATTTCCATGATGACTAAAGACTTTAAACATTTCAATTACTGCTTTTCAGCCATTGGAGATTCCTCTGTTTTGAATTTTCTGGTTACCTCTATACCTCATTTTTTGACTGGGTTGTTTGGGATTTTGGAGGTTAACTTCTTGAGTTCATTATATATTTTGGATATTACCCCTCTACTGGATGTGGGTTTAGTGAAAACTTTTCCCAATCTGTAGGTTGCTGATTTATCCTATTGACTATCCTTTGCCTTACAAAAGACTTCCCATTCCATGTGGTTCCATTTATCAATTCTTGATCTTAGAACCTGAGCTATTGGTGTTCTATTTAGGAAATCCCCACCCCTACCCCCAATCCCCATGTCAATAAGTTGGATGATCTTTCGTACTTTCTCTTCTATTAGATTCAGTGTATCTGGTTTTATGTGGAAGCCCTTGATCCATTTGGACTTGAGCTTTGTGCCAAATGAAAAATATGGATCTATTTTCATTTTTTTTACATACAGACAGCCAGCATTATTTATTGAAGATGCTTTCTTTTTTTCCACCTTATATTTTTGGCTTCTTTGTCAAAGATCAAGTGTCCATAGTGTGCGGTTTTTTTTCTGGGTCTTCAATTCTATTCCACTGACTGATAAACCTGTCTGTCTCTATCAATAACATGCAGTTTTTATCACTATTGCTCTGTAGTACAGCTTGAGGTCCATGATAGTGATTTCTCCCAGAAGTACTTTTATTGTTAAGAACAGTTTTTTCTATCCTGGGCTTGTTTATTTATTTGTTTGTTTGTTTTTCAATAGGATATTTAGAGTTTTGTGTACCATGTCTGTGAAGAATTGTGTTGGTTTTTTGATGGGGATTGCATTGAATCTATAGGTTGCTTTTGGTAGGATGGCTAATTTTGCTATGTTAATCCTACCAATCCATGGGCATGGGAGATCTTTTCCTTTTCTGAAGTTTTTTTGATTTCTTTCTTGAGAGAATTGAAGTTCTTGTCATACAGATCTTGTACTTGTTTGGTTAGAGTTATATCAAGATATTTTATATTTTTGTGACTATTATGAAGGGTGTTGTTCCTTTTTCAGTATGTTTATCATTTGTATAAAGGAAGGCTGCTAGTTTGTTAGAGTTAATTTTATAACCAAGTACTTTGCTGTACTTGTTTATTAGCTGTAAAAGTTCTCTGGTAGAATTTTTTGGGGTTGCTTATGCATACTCTCATATCATCTGGAAATAGTGATACCTTGACTTCTTCTTTGCCAATTTAAATCCCTTTGATCTCCTTTTGTTGTCTTATTGTTCTGGCTAGAACTTTGAGTACAATATTGAGTAGATACAGGTAGAGTGGGCAGTCTTGTTTTGTCCATGATTTTAGTGTGATTGCTTTAATAATCTCTCCATTTAATTTGATATTAGCTGTTGGTTTGCAGTAAATTGCTTTTATTATGTTTAAGTATGGACCTTGAATTCCTGATCTTTTTAATACTTTTAACAGAAGAAATGTTGTTTTTTGTCAAATGCTTTTTCTGCATCTAATGAGATGATCATGTGATTTTTTTCTTTGTGTTTGTTTAAATAGTTGATTATATTAACAGATATAATCCACAGGACTCAAGAAAGTGAACAAACGGAAGGGTCCAAGTAAGGATGCTTCAGTCCCTCTTGGATGGTAGAAGAAAGCAATCTTAGAAGTCAGAGGGAGGAAGGGACATGGGTGGGAGAGGGAAGGGGGAGTGAAAAGGGGGAATATGATCAGATATGGTGGGTGGGAGGGGGGTGGTAAGACAGAAGCGAAGCCCTGAGGGGCAGAAGAGTGAATGGAAATATGCAACCTAAGGTGGTGGGAGTTGGGGGGACTCTCTATGATGTACTAGAGACCTGGGAGGTGAGAGAATTTCAGGACTCAAAAGGAGGGACTTAAGATGAAATGCCCAACAGTGTGGAGAGGGAACTCATAAAGTCTACCTCCAATAGAAAGACAGGGCATCAAGTGGAAAGATGAGGTTACGATCGCACAGGCAAACATTCTGGCCCAAAATTCTTTTTGTCTAATAGAACTGCAGGGCAAAAATGGAGAAACCCGAGCGAAAGGGAGCCTAGCCTGGCTGATCTCTGAGAGGCCCAACAAGCAGCTGGCTGAGATAGATGCAGATACTTATACCCAATCATTGGACTGAAGATGGAGACCCCTGTGTGTGGTTGAATGAGGAAAATGCTGGAAGAAGCTGAGAAGGAGGGTGACCCCTTTTAGAATACTAGCAGTCTCAACTAACCCAGATGCCTAAGATCTCTCAATGAGACACCAACCAGGTAGCATACCTAGGTGGTCTTGAGGCCCGGGACATATATGCAGCAGAGGACTGCCTGGTCTAGCCTCAGTGGGAAATGCTATGCCTAACCTTCAGGAGACTAGAAGCCCCAAGGAGTGGGAAGGACTAGTGGGGGTGGGGCAGGGAAAAGACATCCTCTTAGAAACAGGGGGGAAGAGGAATGGGATGAGAAACTGTAGGAGAGCAGACAGGGAGAAGGGTAATGACTTGACCATAAAAAGAAAAATAAAAGTAATAATAAATAAAATGATCAGCAAGAAGAGCAAGTTTGGAAATATCAATATTTTAAAAATTAACCATTCCATAAACCTTATAATTATAGTAGACATGCTATTTAGTTATAGCCAATGAAACAATGCCTACATTTATTTATTCTGTATCCTATGAAAACATATTTTCCACATAGAAAAATCTCAAAGTGTTTGAACATTTTTGTGTTAGTTATTTTTATATTATAATTATATTTTATAATACTGAATCATATGACATATATGTAAAGTCAAACATCATCACTTTATACAATTTAATATATTTTGTTTTGGTAAGAAATAAAATAATATATAATATATATATATATAAACAAAACTATTCAACAATGTTGAACAACTCCTTGGTAAAATCTAATAAACTTTCAATTTAATGTTCAGAAATTACACTCTATAAATTCAGTTTAAAATTATCAAAAGCCAAGAGTAATTGAAATCAAATTGGACTTTTTCCTTCCTCAAGTATCCTTGCAATTAGCACTCCCTGTACATTTAACAACTTTAGGTTTATATAATGAAGTAGTGGACTAATGAGTTGAGTGTCTTCCTAAATACTATGATATTAAATACAGACATCATATAAATTATATACACACATGTACAAAATAAATATCTTCATGTGTAAAACATGATCCATACTTGCTATATAAAATGATAATTATCATAATAAATATTTATACAACATATTATTAATAACGTATATTTTAAAATAATACTTAGGCCTCCACAATCACGTATCTTGTTCATGTATGATTATAAATTGCAACAGTTAGAATACATTGAGGATTTAAGGCACATCAACTTAAAATAACTGGATTAAATTATATAGTGTGCATTAACTCTTCTTGAACATTTTAAATTAATTCCGTATTCTGTCTCTTTAGCAACATTCTCACACATTAGCAAAACACTGGGGTATCCTCATCATCTATACTCTACCTCCCTCATGCATGCCCCACATACAGAAGTTGGGATGCCACAATGCCCCATCCCAGCAACTGTTCTTCTTATAGTGATATGGGGTCTATTGGTGGCTACATGGTTCCAGAGATCACTAACTTGTATTGACTTCAGTTAGTATGCAGATTCAGCAAAGAAAACACAGTGCCCCCCACTTCCTCCTCTTCTAATATCATGCTCACATGCTCCCCTCATGGACTACAACTAACAAGGTAAGAGAACACTCTTGCTTCCTTTGAGAAGTTTATCAGCACAGTGACCAGAGCAAGTCTAGAGTTCCAATATTTTATAACAAATATGAAAACAAATATGCTTTATCTATCCATTATCTGAAGCTTCATGGTTATATCCAGTCTAAGCAAACCAGATACTTAGATCTTTGCCTTGGTGTTCACATTACTATAGCCTGTTAGAAATAGTAAAATAAAAAAGATTTAAAAATTTCAAAAAGGAAAATTCAGCAGTCTGTTTTACAAATTGGACCCACATAGCACTTACTTCAAGTTTTACTTAAGCCGTTAAACATTAGTCAAGTACATGATTCAAATACTATAAGCTTCTTGCGGAAATACATCATTTAAACTAGTCTGGAAAGTATACATATATAAAATTATATAAAATGATAAACTATATTTATAGTAAATCTAGTAGTTACTCAGAATAAGAATTCCCATTTTAAAAAGGAAGAATATGATAAACAAAATGGCTAAGAATCTACTATTTTTTAAATCATCAATAGTCATCAGTTCTTTATCATTCTAGTCTTTTCTTTGTTAAGTTTATGATCTATTACTAGAGTTAGTCATTTATATATTCCAACAGTAATTATGATTATGACATTATTATGAAGAAGATAGCCAAGCCACAGTAAGTAGAATTATCAGGGTCCAGTAAAGACTTTCTTGTATGAAAATGATTGGCTGAAATTAGTTGGTAAAAGGGATGCAGTGTCTAGAAAAGTGCTGGGCCTAGAACCTGAAAAGAGCCACTGTACAGTCCTGGTTATAATAGGCAGCAAATGGAAGGGAATTTTATGTAAGTACATGGAGCAGTACATGAGCACATATGCCCAAGCTTTGCAAATTTCGTTCAAGAATGTGGTCTCTATTCTCATGCTAGCAACAGATTTGTGGCTATGATAGGCAGACAACCTTGTTTGCTACTTGTACAAGTTAAAAGAAGCATCATAGTTACTACATTGGGTGCAAAGAGACATACCAAGATCAATTGGAAGAGTTCTGGTAAGTGTCCTCAACTGATTGAAGTCTGAGAAGGAAGTAGGAAATTTTCCATGGAGGAAAATAACAACAACAACAACAATCAAACAAACAAAACAAAACAAAAAAATTACAAACTGCAGTGACTTTTTGCAATGAGCAAGGGTTTAGAGCAGCTCTTCACTTTCAATGGTGTGTCCCTTCAACCACATCAGGACAAGTCACTTGAAATGTTAAAAATTAAAAAGAGCAGGGATAGAAGAGGAAAGGGGAACAAGAATTTATTTTAGGCAATGCTGTGATTAGATGCTTTTGTGACGGACCAGATTTGGAAGAACTCCATCTGGAATAAAGTAAGTCTGATCTGCAGACATAAACACAAATGTCAGCAGCCTGGTCAAGGCTTGATGATTTCTGCAGAGGAAATAAAGCATCAATACTCAGTAGCCACACAGAAGCCAGCAAAGGATGCTCAGAGCAAGCAGCCAACAGAGACTGCAGAAGACACGTAAAAGCATTTATAGTGTTGAGACACACAAAAGAAATTGTTTGAAAGGAAAAAATGTCCACCATCTATTATGGAAAGCCAATAAGCTCTTGGAATCAGCTCTTTAGGTTCTGCCCACATTCTGCCAAAGGAGAAAATAAAAACCTTGTAAATGACTCACAAAAGAGGAATGAATGGATAAAGCCTGGCTGTAGGAAACAGTACTGAACCATACCAAGTGTCTATACAAATTTTAACACTATGAAATGCTTTTTTTTTGCATTCAAATGAGCAAAAGGCAAATATTGGCAGGATTTCAAGCAAAATAATCAAGGTATTGTTAAAAATAAATTGGTGCAATAATTTGTAAAATTAGAAAAACAATGTAACCATACATATTAAAAGCCTGGGAATATTTTGATGATCATTGAGAAAATAATTCCACTGATTGAGAAAAATAATTAAGAAGAGATGACCAAGATAACTTTATTGGAGACAAATTTATAAAATATTCAAATCAAAATTAAACATGTGTACTACAAGTAACTCCATCTTCCTGAGAAGCAAACAGTGGCCCAGAGACATTATTTAAATTCCCTACTTCAACCCTTCTCTATGCTGGAGGACAGTCATCATGACTGGATAGACTAGGTTGAGAGCCCATATTTTGCATTATAGTGTCATGTGATTCTGGTCATTATATTTTCTTTCTTCTTCTATTCATTGGAATTTGTACTTCATGTTTTCTTTAGTAACTCTTTCAAGGTTCTTGAAGATATAATCCATATCAGATTCATCTCCTGTCTTTTCTAGTGTCTGGAGCACAGCAGAGTTTGAATATTTTCCTGAGTGAAGAAGTGAAGGAACTCATCCCAAATGAAAGCAGACATGAGAAAGACCCACGATCCATTAGCATATAAATTGAGAGCACACTTGCATCTCTAGATGCCATGCCTCCTACTCCACCAGAGAGTCTTTCAAATCCACTCCAAGGTAATGTATTAGCATTCTTCAGTTTCTAGAAATTTCTATTTGGTTGACTCTGGTTGTTTCATGGAATTTTTTTTAATACAGTAGATGCTGTGATATACTCAATGGAAATGTAATCTTACAGTTCTCAGTGAAAATCAGAGAAATCCATATTTGTGTGGATTCTATTTGAATTGTTAACTGATTCTATAGAATAGAGTTAATGCAATGGTAAAGGTTTGCAAAGGGTGCACACAGGATAAACATGAAGCTACCTTATCCCATTTGGGCTCTTAAAAAGTAGAGACTACCCCTGAACTGAGCCCTGAAGCAACATTGTGTACTACCCAAGGTAATAGTAGAAAAAGCATAGACAGGCCTTCCTGTTTTCACCTGTGCTGGGAGCAGAGCCTCAGCCCTGGATCCAAATCCACACAGACCACATCCCAGTTGCAGCTTGACTCCCCAGGTATTGTGACATATCCAGGATCACAGGTGAGACACCCCAAACCCAACCCCAATACCGAGGGTAACAGGGACGCCTAGAACACTGGAGTGCAGATGCCCTGCCCAGTCAGAAACTTATACACCTTCCAGTCTGTACCTAGGTGTGGAACAGAGACCCTACTCTGTATCTCCACCCACTCAGCCCACCCCCTAGTGGCAGCTCAACTCCTTGCGGTTCTGACAAATACAGGTTCACAGGATCACAAGATCACAGGATCGCAGATTCACAGGAAAAACAGATTCCAATGAGAGACAGGGAGGCTGGATAACACTGGAGAGAATCAGATGGAGAATGGCAAGCAAAAAACATAAGCAACAGAAACCAGATTGACTTGGCAACACCAGAACACAGTTCTCCCATCACAGCAAGTCCTGCATACCCCAACACATCTATAAAGCAAGATTCAGATCTAAATTCTCATTTCATGAAGATAATAGAGGACTTTAAGAAGGACATAAATGACTCTCTTAAAGAAACACAGGAGAACATGAGTAAACAAGGAGAAGGCTTTAACAAGGAACACATAAATCCTTTAAAAAAAATACAGGAGAACACAATCAAACAAGTGAAGAAATTAAACAAAGTCATCCAGATCTAAAAATGGAAAACAAATTAAAAGAAAACAAAATGGGATACATCCCTGGAGATGGAAAAACTAGGAAAGAGATCAGAAGTCACAGTTGCAAGCATCACCAACAGACTGCAAGAGATAGAAGACAGAAACTCAGCAGTAGAAGATAACAAGGAAGAAATCAACAAAACATTCAAGGAAAAATACAAAAATACAAAAAGCTAAAAACTCCTAGTACAAAACATTAAAGAAATCCAAGACACAATAAAAAGGCCAAACCAAAGAATAATAGGTATAGAAGAACATGAAGATCCACAACTCAAAGGGCCAGCAAACATCTTCAACAAAATTATAGAAGAAAACTTCCCTAACCTAAAGAAAGAGATGCCCATAAACATACAAAAGTCCTACAGAACACCAAACAGATTGGACCAGAAAAGAAATTCCTCCTGTCACATAATAATCAAAACACCAAATGCTCAAAACAAAGAGAGAATGTTGAAAGCCTTAAAGGGAAAAGATCAAATCACATATAAAGGCAGATCTATTAGAATTACACCAGACTTCTCAACAGAGACTCTAAAAGTCAGAAGATCCTGAGCAGATGTCATACAGCCCCTAAGAGAACAAAAGTGCCAGACCAGGCTACTATATCCAGCAAAACTCACAATTACCATAGATGGAGAAACCAAGATATTCTAAGACAAAAACAAATTGAAACAATATCTTTCCACTAATCCATCCCTATGGAGGCTAACAAAAGGAAAAGTTCAAAACAAGGAGGAAAACTACACCCAAGAAAAAGCAAGAAATTAATCTTTTCACAACAAACTTAGAGGAAGCAAAACATACAAACATAATTCCACCTCTATCAACAAAAATAACAGGAAGCAACACTCTTTGATCTCTAATATCTCTCAACATCAGGAGTAGATGAAAGGAAATAATCAAACTCAAGGCTGAAATCAACTAAGTAGAAACAAAGAAAACTACACAAAGACAACAAAACTAGGAGCTGGTTCTTTGAGAAAAATCAACAAGATACATAAATCCTTAGCCAGACTAACCAGAGGGTACAGAGACAGTATCCAAATTACCAAAATAAGGAATGAAAAGGGAAACAAAACAACAGAAACTGAGTTAATTCAAAAAATAATCAGCTCATAGAATAAAAGTCTATATTTGCTGTTGTAAAATTATTTTTTTTAAAAAGCTGTCTTTTATCCCCATTTGGTCATTCACAAGGCAGGCTCCATCATGCTAGAAGTATACATTCCAATTCTGTGGCAGTCCAGTGTCTCTGCTGCCACACACTCTCCCAAACTCAGTTCTCCACAAGAAAGAACACACAACACAATAACCTCTGATTCAATTGATAAGATATAATTGCCCACCTAAACATACGAAGCCCTATATACATCCACCCCTTAAGAATATTCATAACAATCTGTAAATACACAGAGTGGAATCTTAACATCAGCCTCCATACTCTCTCTGCGGCTTGTCTCCAGTTTCCTCCCATTCCAGTCTCCTCCTCTCCCCTCAAACTTTTCTCCTGCCCATCCTTCCTTCTCATCCAATGAAAGGCCTTGTTCTATCCTGTACCTACCCTCACCAGTATTTCATCCTACATATATTAAAAAAAAAAACCTGGTAAACCTGGATAAAATGGATTGTTTTCTAGAAAGATACTAGGTACCAAAGTTAAATCAGGATCAGATAAACCATCTAAAGAGTCCCATAACTTCCAAGAAAATAGAAGCAGTCATGAAAAGTCATCCAACCAAAAACAAAACAAAACAAAACAAAAAACAAAAAAGGCCTAGGACCAGATGATTTTAGTACAGAATTCTATCAGGCTTTCAAAAAAAAATCTAATACCAATACTTCCTTACTATAGAAGATTGCACCTTTTGATGATGTTATGCAACATAACCAACTGGACTTCACAGGTCACAAAGTCATGGATTACACCCAATTCTAATGGCCAGTGCCCACCCAGCCCCAGTCGACATCAAGGTACCTCACCCTATACCATTGGCCTATCTGTCTGAAGCTGTTATCTGGGTGGCCAGTGGCCCATTTTGGAACCTAAGCATTCTGCTCTCAAGGAGCTGGTATTGGAACAATTAGCATTGGGTCATTTAACACTCTCGACCAATAGACATAATATTCTCATTTTTGTCATTAAAAAGAAGTCAGGGAAATATAGACTTCTCTAGGATCTGAGAGCCATTAAAAACATAGAAAGAAAATGCCCACTTTCATAAGACTTCCTATCTTTTGGGAGCACTGCCACCCTACATTAGGTATAAAATTCGATATTGACATCTAACCTCACACTTGGCATGTGGAGGTTTATCTCACGTGATGCTTCCAATATTACTCCCTATGTTAACAGGGATGCCATCAGATTACAATATGATCGCATTGCAAATGATTGAAATTTATGTTGCCCCTCTAATTGTCTTGATTATGACCCCTTTACTCTCCTAAAAGGTGACAGTTTCTTTAATGGGATGTATATTCATATAAATCATTCGGTGAAAATGTAGACTGGTGTGACTCCTATTAATATGACCATTAGCAACCAGGTTGGCTGGAAAACCACTCTAGTCTATGTCCAACCTCCCTTTTAATTTCTGTTTATTATTACCTCCAATGTCAGAGACAGACTTAACCACTTTAATGAAAGATGTTTCCTGACTATCTGTTAGATGATACACTCACCAACAGCTAATGAGGCAACCAGCCAGCATTTGGATACCTGTGATAAATGCCTCTCACTTTTATGCCATCACTCTTATGTTGAAGACTCAGTTACATCCCCTACATCGGAGAACGAGGGATTTTTATATTACAGCTGCCATCATTGTGTCCTTCATTACAGGCATTGCTGGGGTGAAAACACTACTGTTGCCTTGACTGAGACAGCCACTATGGTAGAGACTATAAATGCTAAGTTACATGAGGCACTACATGAATAAGTGATACCTAATCAAACATCTTTATCAAGCCATTTCCATTTTACAACAGAGTGACTTACTGGCAAAAGAGTTGGCCCTTGTTAGGAATATGTCTCTCTTGGCATGCAATCTGAGGTTTCACTCAATCTGCCTAACTCCTTACCAAGTACACAAAATCATTGAAACCCGATATCTTAGTCAGGGCTCTACTCCTGCACAAGCATCATGGCCAAGAAGCAAGTTGGGGAAGAAAGGGTTTACTCAGCTTACACTTCCACGTTGCTGTTCATCACCAAAGGAAGTCAGGACTAGAACTCAAGCAGGTCAGGAAGTAGGAGCTGATGCAGAGGCCATGGAGAAAATGTTACTTACTGGCTTGCTCAGCTTGCTCTCTTATAGAACCCAAGACTACCTAAAGTCCAAGACTACCAGCCAGGGATGGCACCACCCAAAATGGGCTGATCATTAGTTGAGGAAAAGCCTTATAGCTGGGTCTCACAGAGGCATTTCCTTAAATGAGGATCCTTTCCCTGTGATAACTTCAGCTTGTGTTAAGTTGACACATAAAACCAGCCAGTACACCCAACAACATTTGGCTTAATACCTTGAAGGTACCTGGTCAGAAAAGTCCATAACTATTCTGTGCTGTTAAGGGAGAATATAGCCAACCCCAATGTTACCAGAGCATCTGGCTCTCTCTGGTTGCTGGATTCTTGGGAAAGTGTGGGACAATATTAAGAGACTGTTTAACCCCTCATAGATAGTCACTCATACTATGATGGGAGGAATTGTTATACTAATAATTATATTGTTTAAGTGTCTCATACAACATATCTCCAGAGAGCAATCTGTAAATAAGGTGACCTACCAGTTGCTAATGACTCTTGAAAATGCAGATTGTGGCTCTGCTAAGGAAGTGATCAAAGCCTGAATGGCAGATAACTGAGAGACCACCATGTGGGCTGTTCCTTATCTCCCCCTTGTCTGACATGCCTCTAGAGTGATATCTTTTTGAGGGCTCTGTCTTAGTTAGGGTTTTACTGCTGTAGGCAGACAATATGACCAAGTGAACTCTTATAAGAACATTTCATTGAGGCTGCTTACAGGGTCAGAGGTTCAGTCCATTAAGAACATGGCATTGCCCAGGCAGGAATGGTACAGGAGCAGCAGAGAGTTCTACATCTTCATTTGAAGGCTACTAGAAGAATACTGACTTCCAGGCAGCTAAGATGAGGGTCTTACAGACCATGCCCACAAAGACCCACCTACTCCAACAAGGCCACACCTCCAAATAGTGCCATTCCCTGGGCCAAGCATATTCAAACCATGACATTCTACTTACTGCCACCCACGGGCTTGTTCAAATGCATGAGACTATGAGGACCATATCTAGCCATAGCATAATAAAAAAGTACATTTAGTCCAACTTCCAAAGTCTCCATAGTATATAGCAGTATCAACAATTTTAAAAGTCCAAAGGTCAACGTCTCTTCTGAGATTCATCATAATCACTTAACTGTAATCCCCAAGGCAAGAGAGAAAACCAACTGTGTAAACTCCAAACTCTTCATCTCCATGTATGACATTTTCAGACCTTCAACTCCTTTTATATCTTTGTTGACTGCAACAAACTTCTTTTGCTGGACTGGTTCCATTCCCTGTTGGCAACATTTCTCAGGAGATAGCCCACAGTTCTGACTTCTTAACATCTTTGGATCTCCAAGGCAGCTTCAATGTTACAGCTTCTTGTTTCAATGTCCAGGATCCACACATGATCTTCTGGATTCCTCCAAAGGGCTAGTGTCACTTCTCCAGCTTTGACTTCTGAAGCACTCTAAACTCAGGTTGATCTACTCCAGTGCTGTTGCTGTTCTTGGTAATCATCCAATGGTACTGGCATCTCCAATACACTACGGTCTTCAATTGCAACTAGATTTCATCAATAGCCTATGTATGAGAATACATAGGCTCTCTTTTTAGTGCCAAGCCTCAAATACTCCGCATGACTCCTTCAGTCCTGGGCTATCAACTGTAACTGAAGCTGCACCTCTACCAATGGCCTTCCATGGCCTCTCACAGTGTCAAGACTCAACTGTTCTTTATGACCCATTCATGCCTTCAAAACCAATACCACCTGGGTGACTCTTACACATTACAAAGTACAGCTAAAGCAAGAGTTACAACCTTGGCTATCTCTGGAACACAGCTTCTTTGTGCTCTCACAAAAACCTCCCCAGAAGATTTCATCTCAGTGATGGTGGTCTCTTCTTAATTACCACTAATTTTTTAGGTCCAGCTAATCAGTATTAACTGTCCCTGTAGTCTTCTTCTCCACAAATGCATCTCCTACAGGAAGACCTAATTGAGATTCCTGAGAGCCCAGAGATTTTTAATATACACAATGCCAGATAATCAGGAACTGCTGTTTAGAAGAGATGCTTTCCTGGGACCAATGGAACATGGATTGAGAATATTAAAGGAGCTTACAACATTTAGACAAGCTTGTTGTACTGTTTCTCACCTTCTCCAAGAGTCTGTGCCCTTGATTCCATAACACCTAACCTCTGACCCCCAAGTGCAAGTTTAGTCAGGCAGCACATGGTTTAGGTCAAAAGCAACACTTTATAACTCTTCATTTAATTTGATCTTATAAATAAGTTATTCACCCTTATGACTTTTCTGTTGCTGTAAAGAAATACCATGACCAAGCTAACATTACTTTTCTGCTTGTATCACAGTGAACATTCTTAATACATAGCATAGATACAACCTAAAGTCAAGGAACAAGGGAGACTTCCCCTGAAGAAAGAAAATACAATAGCCCTTGGTTAAAAAATCAATTATCCCTTTACTATTGTGCTTATGTCTGATTTTTTTGCATGAAACATTTTAATGAAAAAAAACATAACAAAGTAAATGCAAAGGCCATCTTAAGAATAATGCACATAGGATAGGTTTATTTCTGAAAAATGATTGTGTGTTGACTTAGAGAAGAAGGGGAACAATTTCCCAAAATATTAGCTGTCCATCAGAGCTCTTTATAATAAATCAAATGTGCTAACAAAGAACATTCATGTAACCTCTCTTGGTAAACGTTGCCATGCATTACATTACACTGAAACTTCCTTTATGAGCATTGCATCCATATCACTCCTGCCTCCCCAACTCCGACTTCTTCTGTAGCCCCTACATCTCCTTCCCAAATTCATGATCTCTTCTTTAATTATTTAATATTTTATACATATTACTGTTACATGTTCATTATGCAGATATGTATCATAATATACTGAGTCCATTTAGCATTGCCAATATGTACAAGTGTCTATCAGTGAGCAATTGAAACTGGACAACATATATGAGAGTTTGACCATCTCAGCAACCATTTATCCAGTTGCATTTTTAAAATATATAACAAATTAAATATAATAAAACAAAAGCTATCCTATCTAAGTTGGACAATCCAAGCCAACAGAAACATAAAAGAACCCGAGATGAGGCATAAGAATCAAAGATCCACTTGGATACGCATTCAGGAGTCCGATAAATGCACTAAACTGAAAGCTGTAGTATATATGCAGACGACCTGGTATAGACCACTGTAGGGCATGGAACTGCTGCATCGACCTCCGTGATTTCATTTTAGCTTTGCTCAGTTGTTTTGTTCTCCCAATATCCTCTATTTTCTCTGTCCTCATCACTTCTTACACCTCCTCTTCAATGGAGTTCTCTAAGCTCTGAGGGAAGGGATTTAATGAAAACATCTCAATTAGACCTGTGTATTCACTCTACGGAATGTCTTGCCGTGGGTCCCTGTATTCCTTTCCTTTTGCTGGAGGAGAAATCCTCTCTGATTATGGCTGAGTAAGGCACTTATCTATAAATATAAGAAAATAGAATTAGAAATCATTTTTCTGTTACATTTTGTTTTTAAGACTAATAGTGTTTGGGATACCCAGACTAGGGTCCTTGGTTACTCAAGCAGTGTCAAGTATGTATTCCATCCATGGAGTAGGTCTTAAGATAAATTAAACATTTGCTGTTTATTTCCACAAGATTTTACTGCATTGCCCTAGCTTATTTTTCAGGTAGGACACATTATAGATCAAGAAGGTTTTGTGGATGGGTTACCATTTAGTTTTCTCTTTTGATAGCTTGAAGAGTACCTTTCCATGTCGTACACACTAGAACATGGTGGTAGAGCTTCTGTGTAGATATCAGTTTGACCTCCCTCTCCTCAATGAGTTCTGTGGGTGTTGTCTTCTACAATGGAACATTGCTGTCAATTTTTAGAGAACAACCTATTACCTTAGCCATAGCAACAATTGTTTGGGAATGTCACTTGCACCTCTTTGGACAATATCCAATTGAATGAAATTTAGTCTGAGCACTGGAAGTATCATTTAGTAACAAGAGACAGAAAATGGGGATTCCATCTTCTTTATTCTTTATAGACTTCATTAAGATGGATGTCCTATGCTACAAGAAGCTCCCATTGCACTTGGTTTCCAAACCATCCCTCAAATTCTCCTCAGATGCCCTTTAGTTCTAGTTGTCTCCCACCCCCCCATTTTCTCCTTTAATCATACCACCCCTCCCACTTCCCACCTAATCCTTCTGTTCTTGTTTCCCCCAATCAAGAGCCCCCAGTCCACTCAACCCATTAAACCCATTCTACATTTTCCTTCCATGTCTCCATGATGTGTCTTCCCCAGTCCTTTCCTCTATGACTAACCTCTCTATGTCTATGGATTGTAGCTTGATTTTCATTTATGTAGTGGATAATACCAAGATACAAGCAAATACATACCATATTTATATCTCTGGGTCTGGGTTACCTCAATCACTATTAATTTTTCTACTTCCATCCATTTGGAAGCATTTGGAATAGCAGCATTTATAATCACATTTTTTTAAAAGAGATAATACACTATTGTGTAAATGTACCACACTTTTGTCAACCATTCTTATGTTGAGGCACAAATAGGTTATGTTTTAGTATCTGGTTAATATGGGTAAAGATGCAATTAGCATGTATGACCAAGTGTCCCTGTAGTATCCATTGTGCATATTCCCAGGAGTGATGTAGCTGTATTGTGAGAAGATGGATCCCACCCTTCTGAGAAACTGCCATACTGATTCACGTACTGGCTGGACAAGTTTGCACTCCCACAGCAATGGAGGAATTTTCTCCTTATTCCACATCCTAGCCAACATAAGCTATCACTTGTGTTATTGGTCTTAGCAACTCTGATAGGTGTAGATGGAATCTCAAAGAGGTATGATTTGCATGTCCCTGATAGCTAAAGATGTTGAACATTTCTGTAAGTTTTTGGCAGTCATTTTCATTTCCTTCATTGCAAATTCTCTGTTTAGATCTGTATTCCATTTTTTTTTTTTTGAGCTGAATTATTTGGTTTTTTCATGTCTGGTTTCTTGAGTTCTTTATATATTTGAATATTAGATAAATGCCTTTCACATTTTGCAGTCTGCCACTTAGTCTGAGTGACCACTGACCTTTGCCTTACAGAAGCTTTTCAATTTTATGATATCTATTTTATTAATTCTTGGTCTTAGTGCACTGTTTGACTTCTGTTCAAAAAGTCTTCTCTTGTCTAATGTATTCAAGACTTTTCCCCACTTTCTCTTCTTTCATGTTCAGTGTATCTGGCTTTAGGTTGAGGTCTTTAATCCATTTGGACTTAGTTTGTGTGAGGCAATATGTGTTTCTTTGCATCCTTCTACATGCAAACCTCTAGTCTGACCAAAACATTTGTTGAAGAGCTGTCTTTTGTCCAATTTGTATTGCTGGCTTCTTTATCAAAAATCAGAGGATTATAGGTGTGAGGATATGTCTAGGTCTTCCATCAAGTGATGTTTCTGCTTTTATTTCAATACCATGCTCTTTTTATTACTATAGCTTTGCAATGTTTCTTGAGATCAGGAATGATTATACCTCACAAAGTTCATTCACTATTCAAGATTGTTTTAACTGTTCTGAGATTACTGTGTTTCCATATGAAGTTGAGAACTTTCAAGATTTGTAAAGAATTGTGTTGAATCTTGTATGGTAATTACATTGACTTGATAGCTTAGTTTTAACAGCACTGGGTCTAAGTCTTGTATTCTAAAGTAAGTAGCATAGGCACAATGCCTATCTAAGAGTGACAGTATTAATTTCAAAATTTGTATCAATGTAGAAATGTACACTAATGAAAAACAAATCTGCATCAATTTATAAATTCTGTACCAATACAAAATCATACCTTCAATGTGTATAAATTATAAAGGTTTCTAACAATGTAAAATTGTTACTATATAATGCTTTGTTCAAAAATAAAATTAGTAATCCATCTCATCTAAGCTTCTTGCTCAAAATTATGGCCATTTCCAAATTATCCCTGAAAATGATAACCTATATATAATTTATAAAATAACTATAACCAGACACCCAAACTCAAGGAATCAGGATGATGACTCTGGATGGCTTCTTCCTGCTGAATAGGAGTGTCTAGAAATTCTTTAAAGGTGTCAGGAGGGGTAGGACTATTAGAAAAACTGGTTAGGGGGTTGGGGATTTAGCTCAGTGGTAGAGCGCTTGCCTAGGAAGCACAAGGCCCTGGGTTCGGTCCCCAGCTCCAAAAAAAAGAACCAAAAAAGAAAAAAAAAAAAGAAAAACTGGTTAGACTTAAGAAAGCTAACTTTAGCATCTATTATCTAGTTTTCTCTATACATAGAAGGCTCAGAGCTTGACTGAAGTTCTGACTGGATTGATCTGAAAGGTTCGATGAAGTGAGATCATCTAGAATCAGCAGCAATCCTGAAGCTCTTCTGGAAGCAAGTCTCTAGACATCATCAGCAGAGAGATGAAACAGTATCAGGAACACAGGGATGGACTTCTCAATGGTTAGCTCTTTTCAGAGCAATGCATTCTACAATATATGAATCTCACAACCAAAATTTTAGTAATATTAAGATATTCATATGAGTTGTGCAAGGTGCACAGATCAGTTAAGTATGTAAGTTTTGCTCCTTCTTTCATCAGGTGAAAGACAACTGTCATTTTTATGAGTTAATTTGATCAATAATTTATTATGATAAATCTTCATTCATGCCATATAAAGGAGAGCACAAGGAATTTTAAGAATTCTATACCCAACAAGATTTATTATCTAATTTTAGCTGAAGTTGTGGCTAGAGACATTATGTCTAAGCCAGTAATTATTCCATGTTGAGTAATCAGCAGATCAAGTTACCTGTCCTATTTGATGTTCTCAAATTTTTCTTTTATATAGCCAAGATCTTTAAGGGGTCTTCCCCTGTCATATCTGATCCATATCACTCTGGGAAAGATCCAAATCTTTTTCTCCTTTCCTGTCAACACAAATACAGAGCCTCTCTCCCAAAATAACATGTCCTTGATCCAGTAACCAGAATTCATTAGAGGTGTAGACTGAATTAATTTAACAGTTTCTCCCCTCTCCCAAAGGAATTTTAATATAACCACCAAATTCATAACCATATATATTTTGATAACTAAAACAACTCAAGCAATTAAACAATTTAAACAAATAGTATAATCTGTTGAGATAGTACTTCTCCACTATCTCCTGATTTGTTCTTACATGATTAATTTTTAATAGTTAGATCAAGGCCTAAATTTCTACTGTCTGAGATAGATTTAGGCTACCTATCCCCTGATTATGACCTATAATTTAAGATCCAAAGCCCCAATTATTTATGAATTTACGTATATTTAAATCTGCCCTTCTATGAAGATTAGTATCTCTGTGGGTATATATTCTCTTTCTATTATTTAACTTGAATTTACATAGGTTTCTTATATATTTAAATTTAATTAAATTCACTTCCACTATTTGCCATAACAGGCAAAACAATCTCAGAAATCCCATATAGACCATATTCAAAGACCCTAAGTATGTGCTCCT
Organism: Rattus rattus; assembly: GCF_011064425.1. Classification (NCBI taxonomy): domain Eukaryota; kingdom Metazoa; phylum Chordata; class Mammalia; order Rodentia; family Muridae; genus Rattus; species Rattus rattus. The sequence continues at coordinate 127,388,709 of NC_046157.1, forward strand.
GCAAGACTGTTAAATTTCTTTAAAGCATTTTTTACATCCAATCTCCCTATATTCCCCTTCTTGTCTTTATTTCCTTCATTTGAAATCAAAGGCTTGGATTTCTTTATTACATGTAAACTCAAGAACGTTTAAAAATTACCATTACATTCCTTTCTATCCTTAAAACAATTAAATCAAATTTGATTCATCCCTATCCTTTGATTATTTGCTTGTAGGAAGCAGCCTGTGTCTACCCTCCGACTCTCTACGACAGAGCAGCTATCCTGTCTCTTTGCACATAGGGGCTCCCAGTGTCTCTGAATCCAAGCTCTGAGGCTGCTAGAATCCTTTTAGAAGGGACCAGGGTAAATCTCCGAAGGAGCTGCGAACCACATGACTCTACTGGGCTCACTGAGAAACTAATTCTCCCTTCCTCCTAATCCTATCTCATGATGCCTATGTATTCTATTCAGGAATCTCTAAATAATATTTAAAAGTGGGTTCTTGCCTACCACGTTGGGGCCATCTATAGCAGTATTTAGCTATCCCGTTCTGTGCTCTCAATGGTTCACATGTGCGAACCCGCCCAAGAGGTATCTGGATTCACGAGTGAAAGACACACATAGGCCAGTTAATTTTGAATTTCTTTTATATATGAACTGCTCAGGTTCAAATCTTGAATGCTCAATTAAACGAAGCACATGTGCTGAATTTTTGGTGTTCCCGAGAGGTGTTGAAGACTTAAAGAAGTGGGCGAATTTCCTGGGATTGAAGGCATGTCATGAATACCTCAAAGAAGTTCTGTGGCACATTTCGCTCTGAAGTCAAGAGAAGCAAAGATCAGTGAATACCAGCAAAGCCTTACAAGGCAAACCAATACAAGAAAATCATTCATTTTCTGTTGGATGCTACTTATACTCTTTCCAAACATCATGTCCTTTCAAGTATCTGCCTCAGCAAAACATTCTCACGTGTTTGCTTCAGCAAAGTATCCTCACACACATCTGCTTCAGCAACACATTCTCGTAAGACAGCTTCAAGAAAAAAATCACATGACCCAGCTGTTAGAATTTAAATCTTGGCCAGTGCCGGGACAGGACACACCCAGGCAACATGATTCCACGTGGAGAGGTTTAATGAGAGAAGCACATGGTGAGGAGGGGGAAGGGGGCAAGAACAGAGAAGAACAAAGAGTAAGGGGGGGTAAGAGAGGAGTAAGAAAGAGAGGAGGGGGCAAGCAACCCCTTTTACTTTGTCAGGCACAGCTGGCTGTTGCCAGGCAGCTGTTAGGCGGAGCGTACCTGGCTGTCCAAGGTAGCTGTGGGGGTGGAGCTTGGACAGAATACCACCAACAACTGAGTCTCCAAAGAACCCAGAAATTTTCACTGCAGAATCCAATCTAGAAAACATTTTTGATACCATATAATTCTCTTCAATTTTTTTAAAGAAATCTTCCACAAATGTGTTTCTCCAAATCTGTAAAGTATGTTATGTATTTCTCCAATCTTTCCATTGCACGATTGCACTCTAGGACCTTAACATTTCCACTAGTACTAATCATCATAAATTTGTTATAGGGGTCACATTTCTACTTTCTATACCACTGCTGTCCTACTACCTCATTGAGTTTTGACATTAACATGCTTTTAATTTCTGTTTGAAAGCTTTTGGGGATCTGGGCATAGTAGTGCATTCCTATCACTCAGGAAGATAAGCCAGGAGGACCATTATTTGAAAATCAGCTGGAACAAGACTTCGTTTCAATGAAACAAAGTTTTTCATGAATATCAAATAAATTTTAAACTCTTTGTAAGATTTTCTATGGTGTGGCACCAATTGAATCCTAGATGACATAATAGCCTGTACAAGCATGCACACATGAAGAAAAGTTTCTAACCTTAGCAGAAATCTGTGTGATATTTTTTTCAATTAGAGGGAATTTATATAAAAATGTATGAAGAATAGAAAGATTTCTATATTCCATTATCATTGAGATATCGCCTCATTAAATGTGAGTCTCTTGAGCTGTTTTAAAGAGGCAAGAATAGATGGTGTTAAGTTGTTGTTCCCTTTAGCAAAGAAAAAAAAGGTGGTTTATTTACCTGTAGAAAAACATAGAACTGATTTCTTACTTCACTGGCAGAAATTTTCATATGTTAACTTGTACTTTGAAATTTCAAGGAGGGGATTTATAATACCTGTCATACTCTTTCAGGTACAGAATACCATGTTCTCAAACCATTGTTTTATATCTCCCAGATGAACCTATAGGAGAATTTGGCAAATGCTTCCCATTATAATTTAAATTACTCCCCAGAAAATATGACTGAATGATAGATAGAGGGATAAATGGATGCAATAAAGCAGACAATAAAAAAACCTAGGCCCCCTGAAGCATGTGAGTTCTAAACAGTCTCAGGTATTATCTTCGAAAGGTGGTGGAGCTCATGACTCCAAGACTAGGAAAATGGGAAAAAGTCTTAAACACTTAATTTCAAATGTCATCTACTTCTTTTGTACTACCCCTTTGAATCCTTACAAGATTCATATAAAATCCAGTATCATTCAGATGTTTTTAGAATAGAATATCTACAGATGTATGCGTTAAGATGAAGTCTTATCTGATCACGGGAGGTGGAGGGAGGGGGGACCTGGGAGGGAAAGAAGAGGGGGAGAAAATAGGGGGGCAGTATCAGGTACTAGAGGGGATGGGGAGAGAGGGTCAGGACATCAAATAAAAAATATGTAGCAGGAGGCAATGAGGAACTGGGGGTAGCCACTGGAGGGTCACAGATGCCAGGGAAGCAAGAGGCTCCCAGGACCCAATGGGGATGACTTTAGCTGAGATATACACAGAAAGGGAGACAGAACCTGTAGTGACCACTTCCAGTAGATAGACATGGCCCCGGGGGAGGGATGGGGCCACCCATACATCTCAAAGTTTTTAATCCAGAACTTCTCCTGGGTTAAAATTTTGTCCTGTCCAAAGGAAAGACTGGGACAAAATGGAGCAGAGACTGAAGGGAGGATCATCCGAGGACTACCCCACCTGGGGATCCATCCTGTGTACAGACGCCAAACCCTGACACTGTTGTTGAACTCGGGAACCCTGGTGGGGGAGTTGACGGAAATGCTGGAGGAGCAGAGGGGGATTGCATCACCATAGGAAGAACAATATCCGCTGGCCGGACCACCCAGTGCTCTCACGGACTAGACCACCAACCAAGACATCAATGGGAAGGAAGGCCCTTGGCCCTGTGGAGACTTGATGCCCAGTGTAGGGAGATGCTGAAGCAGTCATGCGGGGGTGGGTAGGTGGAGGAGCACCCTCATAAAAGCAAAGGGAAGGGGAATAGGGAAGATGTGGGATATGGAATTTGTGGAGGGATAACCAGGAAGTAGGATATCCCTTTGAGATGTAAACAAATGGAATGATTAAAAAAAAAGAAAGATGAAGTCCTATCAATGCTAGATTATACAAAGCACTTTTGACATCGTTAATAGTAGATCCATTATGCATAAATGTAAGAACTACAGCTCTAAAGTGTATTTGTCACTCATAAAATTACAGTGGATTTTATAAGACTTAAATATTAATATTTTGAGGCAAATGCAAATTCCAGAAAATTTCTGTCAGTTGTATGTCATATTTATTTTGGATATTTTGCTTAATAGTGTTCATATCACACCAATACTTATGCTTATAATTTGGAAAATAAGCATATCAACAAATTACATTATATAATCATTTCTGAAATAAGCTTTGTGGCATTCTAAACTTTAACATTTGCATATTAAACCTAAATAGAAAAAAAGTGGGTGGATATAGCATGGATGGTCATTTGTTTGTTTTATTAATGATCTAAAAATAAATACTACTGCAAAAGTTTGGAGCATATATTCCAATAATATGTCTACAAAATAATTTCAAGTTTAATGCTACAACAGAATATAATGCCTCCGAGTAACACCGCTGTTAGGGAAAAGTTCAACATGAAATATTCTAAGCTGAAGCTCTGAGCTCTCTGCTTTAGAAGAACCTGAATAAGCTCAGGCAATTCCGTGTTTTACATTTCCGATGCATCAGTCCTCATTGTCTTTGCTTTCATTGCTCTAAAATGGGGATATTTTGGATAGAGAGTGAATTAGCCATAGTAAATGTTAACATATTTTCTGATATATATGTCATTTATCATAAAAGTAAATGAGTGTGGGAAAAGAAAATTGGCTAGCTCATAGCAACAAGGGTTTGTAAGCAACTGTATTTGCATTTAAAAATTACTTTGAAGAACCTGTAACAGAGTTTCTACATTCTTCCTAAGTCATTTCAGATGCCATTACACTGTGGACAATTTCACTTTTCTGAGCCTATCAATAACTCTGCACATTTCTTTCTGGACTCCATAATGAGTTGAAATCATCTCTGTGGTTCTATAATTGGAAATGGTTCTAATTAAGCACCACTCTGAAAATGATGGTGTAAGCTTTGCATTGTCATCTGTTGTTAAAAATATTTGCTTAAAAACAGCCTGCAAATACAAGAGCTGGGAGTTTGTATTTCTATCAGGGCAGCATTAGAGTTGCTGTGTGAAATAATGCTTCATTTTCTGCTCCTATTGACTTGACTTCTCTTTGTGTGGTTTTTGAATATTTTCTTTGTTTGGTTACATCCACATGATTTGTATCAAAGAAAAAATCTTTGAAAGATTTTTTAAAATGCTCTGTGAAAATCTGTAGGTTCTTCTGGGATAGTGCTATAGATTTCTGAGCATCAAAGACTCTATTTGTCCTAGGCTCATTCAGGGATCTACATCTTTTAGCAGTATAGGGAATGAGAAAATCTGAAAAGAATGGAAATACAATGCCAGGGTTGGAGAGGTGCATAGTGGGTAAGAGCACTTACAGAGTAAATGTGATAACCTTAGTTCAGATGCCCAGCACCCATGGGGGGTAGTGGTGGGGTGGAGTATTTACAGCTACATAGCAGACTTGTAACCTCTGTGCTGGGGGACAGGGACAGGAGAATCATTTGAGTTTGCTGGCTCCTATTCTAGTTCCAGGTTCAATGTGAGACCTTGTATCAAGAGAATAAAGCAGAGAATGATAGATCAAAACAAGCGAAGTCTTCTCTGGTTTCCACATATACAAACTCATTACCACACACAGCACATACAGCACACATCAAAGACACAATGTCAATTACACACATACATACACACAGCATATATAGCACACATCACAGACACAAAGTCCAGCACACACATGCCCATACAGGGCACATACAACACACACCACAGGCCCAGTGTGAGATACACACTTCCTTACACACAACAAATACAGCACACACCATAGGCACATTGTCTGACAGTGATGAGAATTTAAGGAAAGAAATGAGGAAAGGCACATCTCAATGATATATAGGTGCTAGTTCATTTTGGATGATTTTTTAAAATAACACGCCTGTGACAAGATAAAAATCTTTTAAAAACAGAAGGAAGCATGATAAAATTTAAAACTCATTATAGCAGAGACATATAAGCTTTTTTTCAAATAGAGGCCATATCATCTTTGACAGCACTGTAAGTATGGAATATATTTTGTTAATTAGAATAAGATAAGACACACAGAGAAAAAGAAAAACAATATAATCTTTCTACATAAGAGATGTGAGTCCAGAAAAGAGAGTAGAAAAGTGATTAGATGAAACATAGAAGGGAGCTAAAGACCAAAGGCTAAAAATTTCCATCAGACAGGATGATATTTAAGACATCTATTGTATATCTTAATGAGTTAACAACATATTGTATTCTTGAAAATACTAAAAGTATGTTATAATTTATTCTAGATAGATCTCCTTTCTATGGTATCTTAATGCTAAATTTGTATAACTATATAGCTTAGAATGAATTTAAGCAGAAATGTTTGCCTTTCCTTCAGAGAATAGATATCCCAAGCCCTTGGAAGTAGCTAAGTAACTTTCTAATATACTTGCTCCTACCATATAAATGGTGACTATGTGATACATTGCATAAGTTAATTGATTTAATTGGGCACTACACAATTCATAAATATTTTAAAAAACATATTCTACATAGGTATAAATATGTGTTAATTGTTATTAAACATATGTCTAAAATACATTAAGGCTTAAAAATCAAATATACATGAAAAGCTAGAAATAAACAATACACAGGATAGACAAACATCATAACACATGAGCACAGGATAGACACAACAGCTATCATGTGAACACAGGATAGACAAATCTCATAACACATGAGCACAGGATAGACACAACACCTATCACATGAGCATAGGATAGACAAACATCATAACACATGAGCACAAGATAGACACAACACCTATCACATGAGCACAGGATAGACAAACATCATAACACATGAGCACAGGATAGACACAACACCTATCACATGAGCACAGGATAGACAAATCTCATAACACATGACCACAAGATAGACACAACACCTATCATGTGAGCACAGGATAGACAAATCTCATAACACATGAGCAAACGGTAGACACAACACGTATCACAAGAGCATGGGATGGAGGTTTCTGGTATCTTTTAGAGTTTTATGGATTCTTCATGAGCACTGTCACAATTACCATGTGGAGAATTCACTCCACAATTACAGGAAACTAACAAACCAGAAATAAAGGTGGGATGAAAAAGCTGTTAAAAGCAAAGATCCCGTTTTCGGTTGCCATATGGACACAGTAGGAAATACCTCCATATTTCATTTTTTAAGGATAAAAGTACCAGTTTATTTGTGCTATTTTTTGAAATCCTTTAGTCTCATGTTACTTTAATTGTCACACCCCACTCCCCTGCTGCAGTCCCTTTTCCTGAGAAACAGTCCCTCCTCTCCCTTCATGCCCTTTCACTGTTGAGGAGATTCTTCCTATGAGAGGTGTATGAATTACTTTTCTTTTTTTCCCCCATAGTTGCATACTTTTATTCTTCTGGAAAGATAAATTCAAAACTGCCCCCATCCTAACTCCGGATGGTTTATTTTGTAGAAGGTTATTACTTTCCTAGGAGAAAAATGAATTTTTCTTTTCTTTTCTATAATTGGATATTTTTATTATTTTTATTTCAAAAGTTATCCCCTTTCCCAGTTTCCCCTCCAGAAACACCCTATCCTGTCCCCTCTTCCCCTGCTTCTATGAGGGTGCCCGCCTACCCACCCACCCACTCCTGCCTCCCCACCCTGGTATTATCCTACACCGGGGCATCAAGCCTTCCCGGGACCATGGAACTCTCCTCCCATTGATGCCCGACAAGGCCACCCTCTGCTACATATGCAGCTGGAGCCATGTATCCCTTCATGTGTACTCTTTGGTTGGTGATTTAATCCCTGCGAGCTCTGATGGGTCTGGTTGGTTGATGTTGTTGTTCATCCTATGAGGTTGCAAACTCCTTCAGCTCCTTCAATCCTTTCTCTAACTCCTCCATTGTGGTCCCCATTCTCAGTCTAATGGTTGGCTGCAAGGATCCACCTCTGTATTTGTCATGCTCTTGCAGAGCTGCTCAGGAGACAGCTATATCAGGTTCCTGTCAGCAAGCACTTCTTGGCATCAGCAATAGTGTCTGGGTGTGGTGGCTGTATATGGGATGGGTCCCCAGGTGAGGCATTCTCTGGATGACCTTTCCTTCAGTCTCTGTTCCACACTTTTTCTCGTACTTCCTCCTGTGAGTATTTTGTTCTCCCATCTAAGAAGGACTGAAGCATCCACACTTCAGTCTTTTTTCCTCTTAAGCTTCATGTGGTCTGAGAATTGTATCCAGGGTATTCCAAGCTTTTGGGCTAATATCCACTTATCAGTGATGGCATACCTAATGTGTGGTGTGTGTGTGTGTGTGTGTGTGTGTGTGTGTGTGTGTGTGTGTGTGTGTGTGTGTATGTGTGTGTGTGTGTGTTTGGGTTATCTCACTCAAGATGATATTTTCTAGTGCATTCCATGTGCCTGTGAATTTCCTGAAGTCATTGTTTTTGACAGCTGAGTAGTATTCCATTGTGTAGATGTACCACATTTTCTGTATCCATTCCTCTCTTGAGGGACATCTGGTTGATTCCAGCATCTGTCTATTATAAATAAGACTGATATAAACATAGTGGAGCATGTGTCCTTGTTATGTGTTAGAGCATCTTTTGGGTATATGCCCACAAGTGATATAGCTGGGTCCTCAGGTAATATTATATCCAATTTTCTGAGTAACCACCAGACCGATTTCCAAACTGGTTCTAACAGCTTGCAATCTCACTAGCAATGGAGGAGTGTTCCTCTTTTTCCATATCCTCACCAGCATCTGCTGTTACCTGAGTTTTGGTCTTAGCCTTTCTAACTGGTGTGAGGTGGGATCTCAGTGCTGTTTTGATTTGCATTTCCCTGATGACTAAGGGTGTTGAACATTTCTTAGGGTGCTTCTTAGCTATTCAGTACTCCTCAGTTGAGAATTATTTGTTAGCTCTGTACCCCATTTTTTAATCGGATTATTTGATTCTCTGGAGTCTAACTTCTTGAATTCTTTCTATATATTTGATATTAGCCCTTTATCAAATGTAGGTTTGGTAAAGATCTTTTCCCAATCTGTTGGTTGTTGTTTCGTCCTATTGACAGTGTCCTTTACCTTACAGAAACTTTGCAATTTTATGAGGTCCCATTTGTCTATGTTGATTTTAGACCATAAACCATTGGTGTTCTGTTCAAGAAATTTTCCCCTGTGCCCATGTGTTCGAGACTCTTCTCCACTTTCTCTTCTATTAGGTTGAGTGTCTCTGGTTTTATGTGGAGGTCCTCGATCCACTTGGACTTGAGCTTTGTACAAGAAAATAAGAATGGATCAATCTGCATTCTTCTACACACTGACCTCCAGTTGAACCAGCACCATTTGTTGAAAATGCTGTCCTTTTTCTACTGAATGGTTTTAGCTCCTTTGTCAAAGATCAAGTAAGCGTAAGTATGTGGGTTCATTTCTGGTTCTTCAATTCTTTTTATTTTTAATTCCTATAATTTTATTAACCAAAAGTATCAACTGGTAACAGATTTGTTGAAGCCACTTGTCAAGCACAGTGGATAATCTTAAGGAGGGACATGACAAAGGCTTATATACAATGGTGCAAGTTCTTATCCTAGTACTGAAGGAAGGTGCATTTGACTCCTTTTTACATATTCATTCAGGTGAAGACAAACAGACTCAGACTGGCTGATAAACTTGTCAGATAGTTGAGGTCCTTTGTTTTATCTTTTTCTGATAAGAAAATTCAAAATTATTCATGTTGAATTTCTCATCATACATTCATTTTACTGTAAAAATATAGTTAAAAAAAACCCACAAATGTATAAAGGAGGGTTGTAGATCCGTTAGCTTAGTGTGTCTTAGTTTGCTGCTGGGGTTATCTGCTAAAGAAGGGAAACAACCAAAGAGATAATTCTTCCAGCTACTCAGATCTAGCTAAGAAACAAAAACAACATCTGTGACACTGACACAGAGTCTGTCTCTGGTATAGCTGGTCACATCCTGATGAGTCTTTAGGTGTTTTCTTTTTCATAAAGGTAAAAAAAATCTATAATGTATAGACATTTCCCAAAATATAATTTTTATCTATCTATCTATCTATCTATCGAGACAGAGACAGAGAGAGAGAGAGAGAGAGAGAGAGAGAGAGAGAGAGAGAGAGAGAGAGAGAGAGAGAGAGAGAGAGAGAGAGGTTGAAATTACATAAAACCAATAAAGAAAACACCACTGTTGGTCTATGGGTGCAGTATATATATTAGAAAATGTCCCCACAGCAGTTTGGGGCTTTCCCCTCCCTTTTACCTGTTTCATGATTTATAATCACACCTAAGTATTGTCAAGCCTGGACAAAGGCACCATTGAGAGCAGGTAGTGCAGAGAGCTTGGATATTAGGAATAAAAGTATTTGAATGAGGGCATGAAATCACAAAGTGGCCCAGTTTGTGTTTTATTCCAGTGTCAAAGTGTGACAACAGCAAACATCTGCAGTATACAGATGTACTATACAATGTAACATACTAATATACAGAGGTAGCCAAGAAACATTTTAGTGAAAATATAAGAGTCGATGGCATCATTTAAAGTTTCTTAAATAAGATACTGCTGGGGCCCAGTTTGTCCCAGAGTGTTTCTCTAGGAAAAGAAAAAGTTACTGCACCTGGTACGATGTCTTAACCCTTAAAAATCCAGAAAACAAGGACTGACGTGCACGCCCACCTACCATTTATTATTTTCTCTTATGAGGGGAAAAGAAAGGACAATTTGTTGAAGATCAAAATATTTTCTCAAATTTGTTGACAGGGATCAAAAAATAAGTTTTTCTGAAGTCACACGGGCAGTGATGGTGAAAAGCTGCGGAGATGCCGACGTCTCAGAAGCCCGGCCCCGCTCTCCCGCCTCTTCAGCTCTCATCATCACCGCAGTTGGTGGCCCATTGCCCATACATCTCAGATCTCACCATATAGCTGCTCCTCGCTCCAGCTGCCGTGGCGAGCGGAATGCAGAGGGTCTTCCCACATCTGTGCCTGGTGGGGTAGTCCTCTGTTTCATGGAGATCAAATCAGTTCCAAATGTCACAGAAAAGGTAGGGTTTCTTCTTGGACTACTTCCTCTGGTCATCACTGTCATAACTGTTCAGGTCGTCCCCGTTGCCATTCAGTGCAGCTTCAGACATCATCTCCACCTTCCTCTTGAGGTCTTGATCCTTTCTTTGAAGGTCCACTATTACCGAGTTGAGGAAATCAGTCTGACTCTCCTGGGCTCTCTCGTTCTCTTCTTCCTCAGCATCAGAAGCTGCTGAACTGCCTCTTGTTCTCTTTGAGTTAAAGTTCCGAGTTTTTGACCGTAACTTCAACTTCACCTTAGCTGACCCCAGTGTCTGCACAACAGAATGCAGGGACTTGGCAGAGGCCTTTTCTCCCCACGCACTGTGACCTCATTCCTCAGCTTCTCCAGGTCCGCGTCCTTCTCTTTTGAGTAAGGCACTGGTGAGACTGATGGATTTCTGCAAGGAAGCTTTCTCTTCATCAGTGTCTTTTCTGTACTCCGACCCTCTTTTTCATTTCTAACAACTGATTTTTGTGTACAGAGCAGTCTTCTTCCGGCTTTTGATGACTTGACTTTGCCCGGCGTTCTCCCCAGCTCCTCAGCAAGTTCGTCGTTCTCTTCTCGTAGTGCTGAAAGCTGCTGCCTGCTTTAGTGTTTCCCCTTTCCTTTCCTTTTTTTTTTTTTTTTTTTTTTTTTTTTTTTTTTGTTCTCTACATTCAGATGTTCTTTTGACTTACTCAGCTCTTCCACAGTTATTAAAGTGTTTTCCTGTAGTTTTGCTTGGTGTCCTCTAAGGAGGCAGCATTTCTGGTTTCCCTTTAGTCATCTGTTCCATGATCTGCATGGCGTTTTCTGCAATCTGAGCAGCTTCGGTTTTATCAGCCTGGGTTTTCAGCTCCTCCGTGTCCTGAATCAAGTCTCTGTTTGCCTCCTGAGCAGTCTTCAGTGTATCCTGTGTCCACCAGCATCTTCTGGAGGTTCAGTAGGGTTACTTTGTGCTTTGTTTTAGTCTCAAAACCGGCTTTTCCATAGGTGGCTTTCAGGTCCTGACACTGGTTGTGCCTTGTTTCCTTCTTCTTTTCCAGTTCCAACAATTTGTTCTCCAGTTCTTTCTTTTCTTCTTCATGTTTTGTTTTTCTGTTTGTTTTTGGTTGCTTCCTATTGACTCTGATCAGCTTTAAGTGTCACTTCCCCAGTACCTTTCTGCAGAAAACTTGGGTTTACATTAGCCTTTGTTAAGTTTGAGCTGTAGTTCTTCCACAGATCTTTCCTTTAGACGTAATTCATCATGCAAATTGGTCAGCTGAGAAGAGTTATCTCCTGACATCTTCATTATTTCTGCAATGTCATTTTCTAAATTTTCCTTTGCCTTTACTAGCTGATCTCCTTGTTCGTCCGTCTCTTTAAATTTTGCCTCCATGTCTGTTGCATTTTCCCTCAACTTCTCCAGTTCAGAAGACAACGTGTTAAACTGTTCCTCCTTTGGGTCCAGTTTATTTACAATATCTTGCATACTGGTCTGAACAGACACTGCCTCCTCTGAAGCATTGGCAAACTTTTCTTTCAAAATCTGGAGCTCTTTTTCTAAAGTCCCCTTCACTTGACTGACTTCATTCAGACTGTCCTGCAGAGGGGTGAGCGTTAGCTCTTTTCCCGAGGTCATTGGTGATGCTATTCGTCTTTATCTCCACAGTTTGTTTAGCCTGTCCTCCCTTTCCACTAGGTGCTTGTTGTCTGCACTGTGCAGTCTTGCTTTGACGAACTCCAGGTTGCCCTTCTCTTTAATGATTTTCATCACCTTGGTCTTCATGGACTCCGTCTCTTTGGCATGAGCAGACGATTCAGAGTCCTGTTTACTCTGTAAACCTTCTATTTCGTGCTGATAATGTCTCAATCTATTTGTGTCTTTAACTCAGCAAATTCAGCCGAGTCCCCTCCAATCCCTTTGCTAAATGACACTGTCAGCTCCTTCACTGCCTCCTGGTGAGATGCAATGCAGTCTCCAGTCTGGACTTCCACAGAGCTATCGTATCTGAGTCTTCCTTGTTGGCATGGTCAAGCTTACTCAGCAAGGACTCATTTTCTTCAGAAAGCTTTTCAGTGGCAGAGTGCAGAGCTTTGATCTGAAACATCTCTTCCCCAGTTCCAAAGTGGTCCTTCAGAGACGTCGTCTCGATCTGGTGGTCAGTATGTGCGGCTTCTAGCTTTCCTTGCAAAGTACTTATTTCTTGCAAAAGAGGAAAAGACATATCCACATCTCCATGAGGTTTACTGGACTCTAGCCTTCATCGGAGCTCAGCTACTTCCTGTAATCACAACACTAGGTCCCTTTCTAGTTCCATTATTAGGGACTTTTCTGATACTGTAGCCACATCAAGACCACTTTTGGTAATTGAATCTTCTTCTACTCGGAACTGAAGTTCCTCCACCTTCCTTTTCTCCCCTTTCAGCTGGTTGAGGAGTACCACTTTCTCCCTGTCAGCAGCTTCTCCCATAGTACATAGCTGGTTCATCTTGATCTCGAATTCCAGGACATGTAGTCCTATTCAGCTGGGCTTGCTGCTCACAGAAAAGGCCACGGAGCTCATGGAGCAGAGGTAGGAGGCACAACAGCTTCACTTCAGGTTGGTGGGCATGGTGGCCATCACTTGCTTCAGAGAAGGGACTTTGACCTTGGCTAGGGTAGCAGAAGGGAAGTCAATCTTTGTTACTCTGTGGACAGGAGGAAAAATCTGTATTTGTGTTGACATTGAAATTACCTTGTTCCAGCAACAGGAACATCGTTCTTCCCCCAAAGGCTCATCTAATTGCATACCATACCATTCCCCCTTGGCAAAGTCAGTCTCTCCAAGAAGTCGGACCATGACAGCCATGGTGCCACCAACCAGCACCCTATCTCTGATCTTGAGCTCTCGCTCCCCCCTTCTTAATAGAGCCAGCCTCTGAAAGTTTGGAGATGGACCGACTGGCAGTCTTTGTAAGGTTGCTAATTTGAGGTGTAGCTGAAGTTTCTTTTGCCATTGACTGGGACGGTTTGTGGGGAATGTTTGAGGGAGTAGCTGGAGAAGAGGACACCATGGTGGCTGCAGCAATGGATAGAGGTGAAGCAGCTCTCCCACGAGCTGTCTGCAGGCCCTTGGCTTCATCTTCTGCTTGCACCTTTCTCATTAGTTTTGAAGGTCGGGTAAATATACCCTTTAAAGGTTCACACTGGAAATACTCACTGCTACCACAGAGCCATCATTCTTTCCTATGGGTTCATCTAAAATAATCCCAGCCCACTGGCCTGGTACAATTTGAGTTTCCCCAAGAAACTGGAGAAGTCCAGGTTTATTTCCATTCACCCAAGCATGATCTCCAACTCAAAGGTCATCTACAAACTCCTCTTGGGTCAAGAAGAATGGAGGGCCCGAGGCCTTTTCACTGGGTATTGTCCTCTCCACTGGAACTGCAGTGGCAGCCGGTGTCTTCAAGGCTGTACTTCCAGGTTTAAGGATCTTGGTAGGGGCCTTCAGCATGCTGGGTTTTAGCATACTCATTTTCTGGAAGGTTTCCGGGTGTTTCTATAGAAAATTTAGCCTCTCTATTAAATCTCCTGGGATGCCTCTGGTCACCATCACCTGCCTCTCAGTAACAGCAGGCATCATGGCACAAACTCCTGCCTCCCAGGCTCCAGCTCAGGGCAGGGAAGAGCTGAGTCTTCGATTCTATTCCATTGATCTACCTGCCTTTCTCTGTACCAATACCATGCAGTTTTTATCATGATTTCTCTGTAATCAGCTAGAGGTCAGGGATGGTGATTCCTCCAGAAGTTCCTTTATTGTTCAGAATATGTTTCGCTATCCTGGGTTTTTGGTTATTCCAAGTGAATTTGCAAATTGTTCTTTTTAACTCTATGAAGAATTGAGTTGGAATTTTGATGGGATTGCAATGAACCTGTAGAATGCTTTTGACAAAATGGCCGTTTTTACTAATTAATCCTGTCAATCCATGAGAATGGGAGTTCTTTCCATCTTCTGAGACCTTCTTCGATTTCTTTCTTCAGAGACTTGAAGTTCTTGTCATACATGTCTTTCACTTGCTTGGTTAGAGTCACAACATGATATTTTATATTATTTGTGACTATTGTGAAAGGTGTCCTTTCCTTAATTTCTTTCTCAGACTGTTTATCCTTTGAGTAAAGAAAGGCTACTGATTTGTTTGAGTTAATTTTTGCTGAAGTTGATTATCAGCTGTAGGAATTCTCTGTTGGAATCTTTGGGGTCACTTAAGTATACTATCATATCAACTGCAAATAGTGATATTTTGACTTCTTCCTTTTCAATCTGTATTCCTTTGACCTCCTTTTGTTGTTAAACTTCTGTGACTAGGACTTCAAGTACTATATTTAATAATAGGGTGAGAGTAGGCAGCCATGTCTATTCCACGATTTTAGTGGGATTGCTTCAAGCCTCTCTCCATTTAGTTTAATGTTGGTTACTGGTTTGCTGTATATGGCTTTTGCTATGTTTAGGTATGGCCCTTGAAAACTCTACTTTTAATTGTGTGACTGAAATAATGTTAACAGGCATTTTTTTATAAAATTACCTTTTCACAGTCAACCATTACCAGTTAGAACTCAAATAGTCAGTTCACATATCTCAAAGAGTTCTGTCATAAGATGGCAGATAATGAATATGGTGCCTGGTGTCAACAGTGACCCTTGGAGCTTGAAATGTTCATGTGGTAGTCTATATAAGATGAATCAAAAACAATTTTTAGAAAATTATTTTCACAATGACCAACTGCTGGTAATTAGTAGAAGGTCAAAAAGAATGGGCCTACTCTATAGATGTGAAGTTCCTGTGAGTGTAATAAATGATTTATGTTCAATAGGACATAGTAAATGAACACATAGCAAACGCCCACATATTTAAAGCACATGATTATGCTGCTGCATAATCTATTTATTCCAAGAATATATCATGATGGAAAAAGAGAAGAGGCTTATCATCTAATTTTTGGACATTTCTCATTGTCAGTACTTGACTATCCAAGTAATTGTAACATTCCCCTAAGCCAATAGAAACACTTGTGTTTAGATATTATATTTCAAACTATATAGTAGTATGAATTTGGTATCAAACTATCATAGAAGTATGAGACCTATAAATTAGATATTTTAACATTTCTAGGCAAAGCCTCTCTAGCCTTTTCAGCATTGTTTTTACAAAGCAGACAGAAATAGTTCATGTGACAGTGTAACATTTACTATAAGAAATCAAGCCCTAGCCTTGTTCAGAAGCCAGAATTTAACATCAAATTTCACACTAATTAATTGTGAGAACACATGTGTTGATGAGATTCTATTTTTTTGTGAAAACAAAATATTTCTCATTTTCAAGTGTTTATTTTTTTCCTGAACCTATTAATTTGCCACAGTTCATTTTCTACGAAACTTAATATGGAATTTTTAAATTAAAAATTTTCTAAATTTAAGTGATAGTTGAAGAATCAATCAAATTTATTAAATATATTAATACAGAGAAAATATATCAAAATAAGAATGTTTTATTTATACAGCAGCCTTATACTTTGGAATTCTCACTTGCAAACATGTTATTCTCAGGTGCTATTCTATATTTATACTGAGCTAAATTCAAGAAGAAAAATTCATCTGTCCATGTGCCTACGAATATCTGTAGGTGTGAAAATATCATAAACAAAAGAAAAGGTTTCTATGTTAACCCCACACCTCACTGTGAAATGAATTTTATCAGAAGTTGAAAATGAAAATTTCCATCAAGTATTTTTTTGCAACCAAGCTATTTAAAGCATTTACTGCTTTTGAAGTAAAAAACAAAAAATTAAACAAAACTCTGGAATTATTGGGTTTCAGGTTGCTGGGTTTCTTTTTCTTTGCAATAAAAACCATGGAGTGTTCCTTTTTTAAACATTTTTTTTTTGAGAAGTAAAATCATCAGACTTCTGAAAGCAACTTCCTCACACCCATCGCATTGGAAATTAAAATAACTGACGAAGCAGACAGAATCAAGGCGTGTTTGCTTTCCCTACACAGCTCATCTGTGTTCATCTACAGAGAAGAGAGGTAAGACTGGAGCTGGCTGCTCATAACAAAGTGGATACTGAAACCAAGGAAATCACTGAGATTCTTTCCATATCTTCCAATTTATCATCTGAGTTTGATCACAGCAGGTAAAACTGAACTCGTCTTTGAATATTTACTCCCTCCAAGAACTAGAGTGAATAAAACTATTAAGACTAAAGTCAGAAAAGCAACAAATCACTAATATATATATATATGTATATGTATATATATGTATATGTATATATATATATATATTTGTATACAGGAGGCTGGACATAAATCAAATATTTTGGGCAACAAACCTTAAGGTCACCACCAACATTATGATGAAGTTATTTTTATTCCTTCAAAGGAAACTATGACAAATTTAAACCTCACTTCCTTGGCTGATGAAGAATATAGATAAACCTCAGTTAAATTTTCTACTAAATTTATTGATTTAATATTTGCACCAAGATCAAAGAAGGTGATAGAATTATAATACCTCTAAAAATATATAACTTTCTAGGGCCTAAGTTTTTGTCAAATATTGATATTTGCAGAAGTAGATATTGATCTTAATTGTTATTTAATTCATGACCATTCAGTCTTCCCTAATATTGTGCCTTTCTTTCTCTCTTTTCTAAATGTACTCATATGTACATTTTTTACATAGATAGATAGATAGATAGATAGATAGATAGATAGATAGATAGATAGATAGACGGTTGACTAGATCCTGTATTCAAAGAGTAATGTGGAAGTTTTTTCAGAGATTTTGTGATCTTACATAATATTATACATAATTTTATCCATTTCCTGCATGTTTTGTGATTTTAATAATATTCAACATGTATGTACATATTCTTATAAATGTATGTGTCATATAAATTCTCCCATTCAGCAATAGTAAAAATAAAAATAATTTTTTATAAAGAAAATAGCATTTGACACTGCATCAATGACCGTCATTCTTCAAAATGTTCTAATAGCTGAAAATATAAAATTTTCACACCTATATTGTGTTGTCATTTCTGTCATATTCTCCCTTTAACCAAGAATCAGGCCACAAATGCAAGAACCTGGAGAGCCAATACCACAGATGTGATATAAGGGAAAGCCTAGAAGTATAATCAGACCACCATATGAAATGAAATGGTCAATTGTTGCTGGGCAGAGGATTTTTCTCAGTATATTCACGTAATAAGACATACCCATAACTAAATAAATATGCTTGATATATACTCCTAGTAAATATTTTTAATAAGTCATTTATAGGGAAAAAATGGAACATGTCTTTTGTCTAACTAGTGTTAATATAAAATGGAGATAGGTGATGACTTTAGTATTTAGAATCAAAATATATGTTATTACACAGTTTGAGCTTCTGGTTAAAAACAATCGGCTAACCATGTGGCTGCAATTACATCCCCCCCCAAGCCATCTTTGAGAACTGTTTGCTGCCTGAGTGATTTTACAACATTGATGAAATTATTTTATCAATATTTGCAAACTTCCATGCTATCAGCAAGGGTTTCTGTCACTGGAGTGTTATTGGTCATGTGTTCTTTTATGTACTAAAGAAAAATGATTTTATAAAACACAACAATCGATTAGAAATTTTTAGTATGTCCAAGTACTATATGTGTACCTATTGCCCACTTGAGGAGAACACAGTGCTGGGTAGAATATTTTTTTATCTTTACACAGTATCGGAATAGTAGGATATAATTTACCAGAAAACAGCAACACCATTCTCAAATTGATCATAAAGCTCAGAGTCTAGTGCTTTCTGTCAGTTGTAACTTTAATTGCCCCTGAAGAGACAGATTCCTTCCTTCTGGCCTCCAGAAAGAATGACAAATATTTACTAAATGACTCTAGTTTGAGAGGTGTTAGAGGGTGGGGGGTTTGCTCCTAGAGAAGGCAGACTGGTCCTGATGATTTGCATCACAGATGCATCTATCAAGAAGATACAATCCGTAGTCCATTCACACACACACACACACACACACACACACACACACACACACACACACACATCACCTTTACCATGATAGCATAGTTTAGTCCAGAATAGCAATGTCTAGACAAGTAGGAAGTTTCTCATTTGAGTTTAAAGCAGCAATGAAATGTTTCTTTAAGAAGAATCATTATGAAGCAATGCTGTAGTTTATCAAGCAGAGTAGATTCAAAGAGACAGAAGAGTACAGATGTGAAGAAAGATACATATCTCTGTCTTACTCTACTTGATTCTACCTTAGTCATTTCAGTCAGGACTTTTAATATGTGCTACACTCACACAGGGATAATTTTAATTTTCAAAAAAAAACTGTTTTAGAACCAATACTGAAATATTAATAGGTAATGAAATATCTGGTCTTCCAAATTGTCATATAAAATAAAAGAGAAAGATAAAGGGATGTATATTCTCTAGAATAACCTGCAACCCTGTTACATATGTGGTATAGCATAGAGATTTTCCTCTCCGATACTTAATTATCAACTAAGGAGCTGTGCCACATACTTTAAAATAGAGTTTAATTACAAATTTATTGTAAATCAAGGCATTTTACTTTTACTTTAGGGAATATGTGTTCAGAATTATCAGGAGAAAGCTGACCTATACATGCATGCAAAGTGTAGGGGAAGGATGAGGGAAGGAAAGCTGATTTCTATCAAAAGCATCTGGGTAGCAATGTATGCCTAACGCAGAAGTGTGATTTAAAAGCTAGTTCACAAACAGTTGTACAGCAAGATTTCCACTCACCTGCTACCACTAGAAAGCAGCAGATGCCCAGAGCTTTCACTCAACAGCTACCTCGTCTGAATCAAGGCTTCATGGCAGATCTGAGCAGGGCTTCAAAGGACATTCTGAAACCAGGCAGAGTAATTAGGGCGTTCCCACTGAGTATAGCATCCCCTACTGTTCCAACACTCATTCTACACCTAGGTTAGCTAGGTTTTTGCCATTGACAGCAAGAATAAGAGAAATATTCCGCAGAAAGACCTGTAGATATAATGGTTGAGAACAATTTACTCAATGCACCTCTCTTGGAATTCCCAAAGGAAATCTCTGACTGTGCTTCAGCAAAAGGCAGGCACAAAGGACACACATGGGAGGCATCATGTAACTCCAGAAAGGTCTCGTTACCCAAAGCGTCCCTAGCTCCTTCACCCTGGATGCAGGATGGGAGATCTAGGAAAGATGGTATAGATTCACACAGGACAGGAAAAAGGAAACGTGCTGCAAAGCCCTGTCAGTTCACTAGCTCTGCTCTGACAGAAACCTTATGAAAGCTGTTTGTATACCTACAGTGTAGATAGCAAGAAGAAAACAGAAAACAAAATAATTCCCTGAAATTTTTTAATATAAATCATCAGCAAGAAAAGAGAATAATTCCTAAAAAGACTGGATTGCTGCAATAGAGGAACTTGGATAGAACAGGAATGGACTCTTATGATATAACAATCAGAAAAATTTAATTAAAATATGGAATAGACAAAGATGACCAAACAAAAATTCTCAATTTGAACTTACCAGTTTGTACATTGAAATTTTTAGTTTTATAAATTAAAGTTTAAAGACTAACTAAAAGCCAAATATTAATGATATTCAAATACGGACAAAGTTCTGTGAAATGTGTGCATCTTACCTTCATTAAAATGAATCACTTTTTTTAGCTTCTGTAAATTGTACACAATCATGACTTTGTCCTCATTTACACCTGTACATACCATACTTAGATCATACTTGTTCCCAATATCCTCTCTCCTCTTCATCTCTCTTCTTCTGGACCAATCCATTTCTTACGTTCATGGCCTGTTTTCAAAGAACACATTTAAATTTTATAATGTTATAATATTGTAATATGCAGGAAATGCATACTTACCCCAAAAGCTTTAAGTATCTCTGTTTACAGCACAGAAACAAATCTTTCTACCTGTATCAATCAGGAAAGTGGCACAAAAATAGTTAACAGCCCTAAAAGGGTCTTATACTCTCCGTCTATGACAGTCACTGGGTATAAAGACAGCTCAGCTGTATGTGCAAAAGTGATTGTTTCTAAACGTAAGAGAACACTGACTGTAGAAATCAGTATTGTAGAAATCATCTTTAGTGTCTTAGTCAAAATCTTACAAATGACTATATGAATAAGTGCATTTTCTGAGTTCTCATGCACCAAACAGTGAACTGAAGCATGACACTCTTTTGATCAATTTTCATAAGCAAAAGAGGAAAGGTGCAACAGAAACAAAAACAGAAGAATAGGTCATGAAAACTCCTATTTCTCTAGAGGAAATTAAGTCACATTGAAAAGAACGGTTGAGATCTTCAAGCAGATGTCAGCTCCTGGGAAGAACCAAACAATAATCTATAAGTTCTGTTGGTGCTGCCATATTGGGTACTAACTGGGGCAAGATATCTACCACTGGTATATTAGTCGTGATCACTATCTTGTTTGGATCTAAAACCAAGAAAGCACAAGGCTCTCAGTAGATCTGCAAGATTATTATTTCCACGGACAATTAACTGAGGGAAGCCCCTGCTTCAGAGTAGGAGACTTGTAGAATTGGCCTTTTCTAGACATAGTCCAAAGGTAAGGCATTCCAAGGGAAGAGCGTAGACCGGCACTGCTTCTGGCCTGACTGCCTACTCCCTTTGGTGGTAAGTGCATCAGCTTTGCTACTGCTGCTGCCCTTCCCTGATATCAGAGTCCATTGTCATCAGCCTTCTAATGTGATGAGAAAAAAAATGTGTCTCAGCACCAGACTGGGATTGTAGAGGCATCTTGAGAGTAGACAGAACAGTTTGTAGACTAAGGGTTCACTGTCTGTCTATAACAATAAGCCAATCTAATTGAAGCCCTTTGTAAGATATGTTTGGTCCATCAGTTCTGATCCTATAGAGAAGCTCGACTAATATAATCACTGAACTCCACCAACCCACTTATTACTTGAAGTGATAAAAGTATATAATTTCTGTGCTTCAAAAACCTTGAGCACAATAAGGCACAAAAACTTACTATGAAGGATAAGAAGAGAAATTGAAAGCCATTGTGTATATACATTCAAATAATAAAACAGTATTATATCTTCATGCTTGTAATAATTTTAAGGTGTTTTCAACTACATAAACACAAAATGTTATTATTTTTGATTGTTTAGGAAATTCTCAATAATAATCTATAAACAAATTATAAGAATAATTTTTCCTAATTTATGCTAGACTGCTCATATCAATAGTATTTAAATGTCTTTACATTTTGGTCACTACATACAAATGGTAGCTCTTTAGTAACCATTAAGACAGAAAAGTTCACACAAGAAAAAGTTACCAGAAAAGGTTTTATGGTAAAAACCTGTGGAATATCAGGTTAGAATCTTCACGAGGTAGGTGAAATGTAGACAACATGAAGTTGGAATGTCTGCGCAGTACTGGAGCTGATACAGAAGCTCCATGGTCAAATGTTCATTAGACCCAAGAAGTTCATGAAATGTCCCAGAATTGACAAATTAAAGCAACAAGATTTAGTTAAACCTCTTTTTTTCAAAGAATCTTCTTATTGACACATTCCTCAGATCTGAAATACATGTAGCTGAGTGGCCACTCCCAACATTCAAAGTATTTAAAACCTGTACTCAAATAATATAGGATGCATTTGATGGCAATGAACTTTCTATACGGCCTTGGGCAGATATAGGTCTAAGTAAAGCTCTTAGATTTGATCACCTTGTGATTCAAACAATTATATTTCACTGTTTGTTTCTACGGAAACACTTCTGTTCACTATTCTGAATACATATGTATAGACATATAAAGACATCATGCTGTACATATACATGAACAAATATTGTGTGTCAATAAGAAATTATAATAGATAAAAAACAGAGACTGTTTGGAAAAATGCAGAAGTAAATTTTTACTAGCCCATTTATAGTAATATTATTATTATTATTATTATTATTATTATTATTATTATTGCCAACATGAATTAGCACAATCTTTTATTAATATTATTTAAGGTATTTTCACATGGAAATTTTGGGCATAATTTAAATGTGAACAGCTCTTAATACAGAGACATAATCACCCATTCATTTCCAATTTGTATTTTCTGTTACTAGAAATTATAGAGTCAACTTGAGACATTGGTTAACACAATCTCATTTCAATTAGAATATACTGAGCCTCAATTTATCATTATGATTATGCATTGCTTACAGCTGAGGAAACTTTTAAAACTGGGTCATTAGATTTTCATCATTACTCAAACATCGCACAATCAATTTACACAATGTCTTAATTTCCAATATGTATAAAGGGTGCTACTCTCATCACACACAGTATATACAGAGAGGGAAAGAAAAATAAACAGATTATAAAGTAACTACAGAAAACAGAGTACAGTAAATACATTAACATGACCACATCCATGGCCCATTGCATCTTGTATTATTATAAAGTCTTAAGGGATAGACAAGGCGGTGGACACCTGTAATTCCAGTGCTCAGAGACTGAGATGAGAGGACCTTAAATTTAAGTCTGGGGCTAATCTGAATAACATGGAAAGTGCCAGACCAGCCTGAACTACACATTGAATTCAAGACTAGATTATACATAACAAGATTTATTAAAATAAAGTAGAAGTATATGTGCAATAAAATACACTGTCACATTATGATATCTGAGATGTCACCAGACAAAAATTAAAATCCTATAATGTTACAGTATCATGTGTGCACTGTCACATATGATGTACATCATAATTGAAATAATGGTATATGTGATGCTGTTCTCTTAAATTTACACCATAGGTTTTAGTAGTATATATTTCTACATTTTGTATTTTGTCCCATAATCCTTGAGCTTCTTTAATATTAGAGCACGAATCTTTAGCTATAGTTATTATTCATTACTTTCATTGCCAAGGCTCGAGAATTGGATATATGCTATCTGATCACAGAAAGCAATAGCCTTGAATCTCTCATTTAGACTGTGCTTTTCTGTATCTGAATACAAGATGCCCTAGTAACAAGATTTTTCTGTTTGATTAATTTTTCAGGGGAAATGGAAGCCTGAAAATCTTTTTTTGCACTTGTGTAAAAGAAAAAAATAATAATGGCTTCTTAAAATAATGAACATAATTTACTATAAAAGAACAACTGAAATTATTCATTAAAATAATAAGATAAGGTTCTTTTATAAACCTCTCTTCCAGATGAATATTTCCATCTACTTATTCAGCCATGTGCAGAGGACAAAGCAGTGTTTTATCCCGACATCACTCCCTTAAAGAAACAAGGGCTTTTAAGCCTTATCACTTGCAGTCACTCTCTAAGCCTTTACAGCATCCTGCAAAGCAAAGTAGCTTGAGTTGAGGAGCTAACATGCAAATGCATTTACTCTCAGAACTTCATCCTGCCTAGTGAGTTACCTTCTGCCAGAACTTGAATATGAACTATTACCTTGTACAACTTTAATTTGACAAAAAATGTTGACATTTGGGATAGACTGACAGAAGAAAAAAATGTTATACTTAATATAATGAAATCTATAATTAAAAGAGAAGAAACGTATCTGTAAAGAGAAAAGATAGGAGTAAACATTTGCCAATAGAGATGTCTTACTCTTGAATGCATTTCTTGCAGTATTTCCTATTTTGTGCATGTATGTCCATACTGCTATATGTTGATATAATTTTATGCAAGAAAATGGAAAGAATAGCTTCCTCACAGCTTGCATCAATATTCAACCGTGGTTTTTTTTTTTAACAATACATTCACATTACTATCACTCTTCATTTCTTCTTGCTTTTCATTCATATCTTTCATTTATCCAGGCTGCACAAGTAGGCACCAAAATATCCATATGCACACATGGTTCCTTCTTAGCTTCAAAGAGTATTATTGTCACACCATATCTACTTTCTCCTCAATGATTTAGTAAGCATGTTATAAAGACGAGAGAATTCACTTAAGCATAATTCAAAAAACAAGAATGGAAATAAAATGCAACTTTTTTTTAATATCATTATTTAATTCATAGTCCATAATCAAATTTCACTAACCGATCCAATGCTGGCCTTTGTTGCTCTTCATTGGTCTTTTCTCTTTTTTTATAATTTCTTTATTTTATTTTTTACTTATTCACTTTATATCCTGCTCACTGCCACCCTGCCAGGCAGTTAGGTCACCATTCACCCAATTCTTCCCCTATTCCCTTCTCCTCTGAGCATGTGAGCCTCCCTCGGAATCCTGTACCCCTGTGCTTAAAGGCTCTGTGAGGCTAGGCACTTTCTCTCCCATTGAGGCCAGACAAGGCAGTCCAGCTAGAAGAGCATAATCCCATGGACATACATTTTTTAGGAGCTGAGGTGCTAATTATTAGATAAAAATTAGTTTTTACTAATACTTCTTCCTTGAAAAAATTCAGGTAACATAGTCTTGATAGGACCTTACTGTGCCAAATAGGAAGATGTGATTCGAATACAAAAGTGGATGATAATTTGCTTTATAAAAGATTAAAGACTGCTCAAGATAATTTTGTTCTTTTGCTGGCAACATTCCTATTCTACATGATCAGGAAGTTCTATTCAGTCATTCTACACAATTTCCAGCATAGGTGTAGCATTTATAGGGAACTTGAATCCATAGAGAGTATCAATGATTATTAATTGATTTAAGTATAGGGCATAATAAGTAGCAAAGAAATTTATGTAGCTATAGTACATGCTACTGTATAAAGCAACCCCTTACTTATGTTACAAAAATTTCTCTTTGGAAGTGAAATTTATACAAACACACAAATCATTATTCTGAACTCACCATTTCTGTTAAACATATGCACCCATAATTCATGCCTTTATCAGATGTCGGAAATATTCATTTCAGGAACAATCTGTTTTCAGTCCCCTTGAAAAGGACAAATATTTTTCTGACTTTTTTTGAGTCCAAGTTTATGGACTTGGAATTTTAAATATCTGGTAGTATTCCTGAGAATGTCAAAGTTATATGAACAACAGACCACATGATAACAGACCAGATGAGTCATCTTAGTAATATCAGTGGAATAATCTTAAAATGATATTGAATTTTTCTTCTATATTAAGGATAGTAGAAGATTAATGCATCTAAATACTATCAGAGTAAAAGGATACAAACTCAAGTAATTGTTCAGTAAAAAAATAGAGCTTATGTGACTCTAGAAAAAATTTGCTGTGTCATTCCATACATTATAACATGAAAATCTAACTTGCAGTGAATATGTTCAGATTCTAAACCTCATGCCTCCCAATCAAGTGATTTTGAAAAAGTAATTCATCTCTCTCAGTTTCTATTTATCTTTTGAAAAAAAAGTGAAATATAATTTTATTACCCAGAAAAATAAGCTTGGTAAGTTGCAAGAAGGTATACTATTAAAAATGATGATGTTTACCCAAATAGAGTTATAATAGCAGTTCTGTAAACAGGGCAATAACAATTACTGTGTTTTGCATTCCATTTTTTTTAATTAACTTGAGTATTTCTTATATACATTTCGACTGTTATTCCCTTTCCCGGTTTCCGGGCAAACATCCCCCTCCCCCCTCCCCTTCCTTATGGGTGTTCCCCTCCCCACCCTCCCCCCATTGCCGCCCTCCCCCCAACAGTCTAGTTCACTGGGGGTTCAGTCTTAGCAGGACCCAGGGCTTCCCCTTCCACTGGTGCTCTTACTAGGATATTCATTACTACCTATGAGGTCAGAGTCCAGGGTCAGTCCATGTATAGTCTTTAGGTAGTGGCTTAGTCCTGGGCTCTGGTTGCTTGGCATTGTTGTACATATGGGGTCTCGAGCCCCTTCAAAGCTCTTCAGTTCTTTCTCTGATTACTTCAGCGGGGTCCTATTCTCCAGTTCAGTGGTTTTGCTGCTGGCATTACGCCTCTGTATTTGCTGTATTCTGGCTGTGTCTCTCAGGATCGATCTACATCCGGCTCCTGTCAGGTCTGCACTTCTTTGCTTCATCCATCTTGTCTAATGGGTGGCTGTATATGTATGGGCCACATGTGGGCAGGCTCTGAATGGGTGTTCCTTCAGTCTCTGTTTTAATCTTTGCCTCTCTCTTCCCTGCCAAGGGTATTCTTATTCCCCTTTTAAAGAAGGAGTGAAGCATTCACATTTTGATCATCCGTCTTGAGTTTCATTTGTTCTAAGCATCTAGGGTAATTCAGGCATTTGGGCTAATAGCCACTTATCAATGAGTGCATACCATGTATGTCTTTCTGTGATTGGGTTAGCTCACTCAGGATGATATTTTCCAGTTCCAACCATTTGCCTACAAATTTCATAAACTCGTTGTTTTTGATAGCTGAGTAATATTCCATTGTGTAGATATACCACATTTTCTGTATCCATTCCTCTGTTGAAGGGCATCTGGGTTCTTTCCAGCTTCTGGCTATTATAAATAAGGCTGCGGATCCCTGGCCCAGGAGGAAACTGTTAACGGCCTCTGGGTACCCGTAGAGGAGGGCCCAGGAGCAGCAGGTCCACCGCGTCTGAGACACCGCACCTGAAGGGACCCGACCCGGATAAACAGTTCTCTGCACCCAAATCCCGTGGGAGGAGAGCTAAACCTTCAGAGAGGCGGGACACGCCTGGGAAACCAGAAGAGACTGCACGCTGCACACAGTACTGAGCCCAGAGGAAAACAACAAAAGATATCTGGAACCCTGGTGCACAGAACCTCCCGGAAGAAGCGGCGCAGATCTTCCTGGTTGCTGCAGGCGGAGGCCCGTGGGCAGCACCCTGCAAGCAAACTTGAGCCTCGGGTCCGCAGGTAAGACCAACTTTTCTGCTACACACGACTTGCCTTGTAAACTCAGGTCTCACACAGGCGAAGCTCCTCGGGTGCCGGACACTTCAGGAGCATGGCCAGACTCCGGGGCTGGCGGATCCCTGCCCTCAGCAGCTCTCTGCTCCCAGGCCCCCTGGTCGGGCGCCGGCCTCCTGAGGCAGCAGCAGCGGAGGAGACCACCAGCGCTGCCCACCTGCCCACATCCCTGGCCCAGGAGGAAACTGTTAACGGCCTCTGGGTACCCCGTGGGGAGGGCCCAGGGCAGCAGGTCCACCACGTCTGAGACACCGCACCTGTAGGTTTTTTTC